>NC_064871.1:19303214-19942142 GCF_943734695.1 Anopheles maculipalpis | reverse complement strand
AAGGGACCACGTGAAGCGGGTTGAGGAACAACGTCGTCAGCAGGCACGCACTATCGAAGATGCAATTGCCAAAATTACTTGTAAGCATTATTATGATATAATCGTTCTCAGGTTACATATAATCCATTCATTTATGTCCTGCTTTTTTCTTATATGCAGCACTGGAAGAAACTCGCAATGGTCTGGAGCAGGACAAGGTGCGCCTACAGACAATCCTTAAGGAAACGGAAACCAATGTCTCCAAACTAAACCAAGAGCTTACGAATGCTCAATCGGACATACAAAAGTTCCAAACCGACACAAGCCAAAAGGATGCGTCGGAAAAAGAACTGCAAGCCCGATTGGCGAACGAAGGCGAGGAGAAGGAGCGTGTGCTAGCCGAGCTGCACCAGATCAAGAAGCAGATGGCCGACCTAGAGGGTACACTGTGCGCCACTCGTCAGGAACTTGGCCGAGCACGTTGTAAAGCGAACCAGGACGAACACCGGTTCCACCAGCGCGAGCAAGAGCTTTGTACTCGCAACGAAGAGGGTCGCGGTCGTGAGAAGCGTCTCGAAGATCAAAAACACAATCTGGAAGTGTGTCTGGCCGATGCGACACAGCAAATCCAAGAGCTCAAGGCACGCCTTGGAGGTGCCGAAGGGCGTGTCCGTGCGCTCGACGAGCAGCTGGTACAGCTGGAGTGTCAAAAGAAGGAGGTTGAGAACAAGCTCAGCTCGATCGGACATACGTTGCGCCGAATCGCGGGTATCCAGATGGATGGTTCGGTCAGTTTGCCGTACCGTTTAATGAGTCCTTCGCGTCGTTACAGTCCAGCGCGTGGTACCGGTACCGGTGGTCGTTCGGAAAGTGGTGACTATCCGCCGGGCCACGGCCATCATCACGGTGGTCATCACCATCACCATCATCACCATGGACACGAGACGCGCAGTCTTTCCGGCGAGAATGTGCTGATCGATGTCGACCCGGAGATGGTACGTAAGGGCGTGCGTTCTTTGATGCAGCAAATCGCACACATCGAACGCGAGCGGGATGATTTCAAGGTGCAACTGTGCACGGCACGCAAGCAGCTGCAGGAAGGCAGCGATGCACAGCTTCGTCTCGAGACAAAGATCAACAAACTGCAGCAACACGTGCGAGCAGTGCATGAAGACAAGACCAATCTGGAAGCACGGTTAGCGCAGAAGACCAGCGCTCTACAATCGACCGAGGAAACACTTCGCCAGAAGTCAGACGAACTGACAGCTTTGCGCGAGAAAGCGGCTCAGCTAGAACAGTCGCTGACCAGCACAACCGAGGAGCGAACACATCTCGAGGAACGATTGGACAAATGTCGGCAGGCTGGTGCTCGGCTTGAATCTGACAAGCGCCATTTGCAGGACGAGCTAGCACGTACGGAAGCACGTGCCACTAAGCTAGACCTGCAGCGTGTCGCTCTCGAGGGTGACATACAGCGGCTTCAAATGGCTATGCAGGAGAAGGATTGTACGTTGCGTAATCAGCAGGAAAGGCTTGAAAATCAGCAACGTTCACTGACACAACTAGAGGATCGTTGTGTGGCCCTGAAGAGCACCGTCGACCAGCTGAAGGAGCGTCTACAAGCAGCGGCCATAACCGAAACGGAACTGCGCGGTGAAATAAGCGGCTTACAGCGCCACAATGCCGACCAAAGCCACACATTCGCGCTTGGCCAGGACAAGCTTAAGCAGCTGCAGAAAACTCTCACCGGCAGCGAGAACGAGCGACGTGTACTGGCCGAACGGTTGGATGCGGCCCAACACACAATCAACGAGCTGCGGCGCAATCAGCAAGCTGCACAGGACGGTACCACCCGCCTCCAGGAGCAGCTGGCCGAATGTGAGGTCCAGAAATCGACGCTCGAGAGTCAACTGCGGCTAGCCAAATGGAATCAGGAGACAAGCGAACAGCTAGCAGCTACAGGCGGCAATATCGGTGGTGGTGGAAATACTTCCGGTGATCAGGAACTTGCCCGCCAGCTGATCAGTTCGCAGCGTGAACGTAACGAGCTCCGCAACCAGGTGGAAGCACTGAACGAAAAGATCCGCACATTGGAGCGTGACAAACGTCCGACCGGAGGAAAGTACGATCGATCCGAGAAGAAATCTCTAGGCGGTGATTACGATTCAAATCGAATCGAATCGACGGCTGCCTACAGCTGTGGACTGGATCATGCCCAGATCGAACAGGAAGGTCGCGAGCTGCGCATGAAGGTACGGCGCTTAGAAACGCTGCTGGCAGAGAAAGAGGCAGAATTGGCACGGTCACGGGCAAAGTTGTTGGAATCGCCAAGCAAGGCCAGCAGTCTCGGTGGTGGTGGTAGTGCAGGGGTTGACGTGGAACGTTACCGAAGCGCACAGGTACAGGCGGAACGGTTACTAGACGCACGGGAACAATCACACCGCCAGCAAGTCACTCGCCTGGAGAACCAAATCGCGATGCTAAGGGAACAGCTGGCACAGGAGGCAAAACGGCGCCAGCAGTACATATTACGCAGTTCACGTGCCGGCAGGGAGATGCAACAGCTGCGACAGACCATTGGGGAATCTCTGAGAAACGTGGCCCAGGATCCGCTCGATACGGGTTTGCTCGAAAGTGAAGCACGTCGGTAAGTCGGACGGCAAATTAATTGGAACTTATGCCTAATCGTAATTTTTTTCCCCTACAACACAGATTGGACAGTGCCGTATCGATGAGCTTGCCACCGACGACTGGCCGTGGTAGAGGAGACTATGACCGCAGTCTCAGCCCCACATTTCGTTAACAAACCTGATGAGATATACCTTTCAGTACATACTACACTGCCCAAACTTTTAGCTGTTAAACATCTATAGCGATGAAGTCTTTTAAAAGATGCTAGTGAAAGCGTCATTTTTTGACAAACCGATAGTCCCAAACCGAATATTGAACAATCGGACAACATTTTTAATGCGATTTTAACGTAACCGTCTATTAACTATTGTTGGAGAATAGCATATAATATGTCGCTTGGTGTAGAAACGTTTGATCTCTAGGAACTAGAATCCGTCCAGTAATAATATTAGTGCCGGGATTGGCATGCCGTGGAAAAACTCCTTAGCAATCGATCTCAGACAGTCATATGCAAAGCTTTTAAAGTACGGTACGGGTACAAGAACAGCAACAACGACAAATATCATCATACCATATGCGCAAACTTATCAATATTTAGAATAAGGTCAGATAGTACAGAGGCGAAACTATATATCTAAGGGTATATACATACATAACCTATAACACTTCAACAGTACCGAGCAAGCAAGCAAACAAAGCAAAATCCCACTTTTGAGGTCTTCTCTAAACGTGGGTAACATCAGGCAAATGCATTTAGTCAGCAGCGAGTACCACCTAATCCCAATCAATCAATCGCTTTAACTCACAATTTTATCAATCGACAAAGTTGTTCCTTTAGCGTGTAAGTTTTGCTCTGTGCGGACACAAACTATTTATTAGTGAATCATTTGACACAGAACAGATGTCTTTCGTTTCAAACACACCCGAAAATAAATAAATTCATTCAATTAGTGTAAGTGTAATGCAATGAGATTTTTTTATGCTAAAGAGAAATTTTCATTTATACAATGGGGCTTTATATAGCCACATTTTGCCGTAAGTATGGCTCATGCAAAATTAAAGTGAAGGATTTACATTCATCAAATAGTCAGCTTAATGGTTCCATTTTATCAAATGCTTTTTTCCCTTAACAACACGTGTTCATGCGCTGGTTTTCATTAAATTGGAACACACAAACGTTGGTTACGGATGAATCAGAATTTCCAAAATTTTCTTGTTGATATTAGAAATTATAGTGTTCTTTTAAAATTATGCTAAACAAGTTAAATGGCTGAGTAATGTTGGCATATTCGGGATTCGGAAAATTCGATTATTCGATTCGATTATTCGATCTTGATTGGTTCCAGGATTCGATCCGATTCGAATTCCATTGGGATTCGATCCTATTTGGATTATATTCTATTTGGATTCTATCGACACTCGTTCTGATTAGGATT
This sequence comes from Anopheles maculipalpis, assembly GCF_943734695.1. Lineage (NCBI taxonomy): Eukaryota > Metazoa > Arthropoda > Insecta > Diptera > Culicidae > Anopheles > Anopheles maculipalpis. The sequence goes on along the minus strand of NC_064871.1, from coordinate 19,938,096 downwards.
TTCTATCTTCCATTCCTTTAAATCTCACTGTTAGTGTTGAATTAGGTAACGATTGGATCCGATGCTCTATAACTTCTATAGGGATTCGATTAAGACAAATGGGTTGGAAGTCGTTTTTTTATTGAATTTTTTGTCATCTTCCAACTGCGGTATTTAATCGCGTATGCTGAACCGTTGGCAGCATTTATTTTATGTTATATGTCGTTAATCGGAAACTACGTGTTATCAAACTTGAATTACATAATAGATTTTGATTTAATCTAAATAAGCTAAATTATCGAAATTGACTATTCTAGGAATCTGATCCCAAATGAAATGAAAATGTGGTATATGGAAAAATTTTCGTTTTTTTCAACACTAATTAAGAGTAAGCGTGATAAAGCGAAAGAAACAAAGCGTTCATTGCTTCACTGTTTCTATAGGCGTTATTATGCCACTCCCTCGACAGCACTCGCTAGCCGTGATCGTCTAGTGGTTAGGACCCTACGTTGTGGCCGTAGTAACCCAGGTTCGAATCCTGGTCACGGCAGTGTCGCACATCGCACACTGTCACGGATGAGTGCTTTTTTTTACACATTTTTCAAAGGATGTTTCTTTCATCGCTCGTTTTCATTCATATTATTTCATCTAACATAAATATGCTTTTCATAATAATTATAACATTCCTAGAGGTTTAATTATTTTTGGCTCTGAAAAACAGGATTACACCAATACAACGAAACACGCGCTACCACAAGACACCAAACAAACTGCTGTCAAAAATGTTCTCACCCATCGCAGCTACAGAACGTAAACAATCCGGCTAGCGCTGTTTTTAACTACAATGAAGGAAAGCAGAAAGCGCAGAAGATCGAGACGTGATAGCTCGTCCTCATCATCGTCCTCTAGCAGAGACAATAGTTGCAGCTCTAGCAATACTAGCGATAGCAGTTCCCGTTCCAGTTCTAGCAGCACAAGTAGTAGCAGCACCGACCGCAAACGCAGAAAAAAGGAGCTCAAGAAAAAGCTTGCAAAACAGCAGAAGAAAGAAGCGAAAGCCAAAAAGAAAGCACTTCGCAAGGAAAAGAAAGCGACACGAAAGCAGGAAAAGCAAGCTAAGAAGCTGGCAAAACGAAAGCTCAAGGAACAGCGTAGAAAGGAAAAGGAACACTCGAAGGATGCGCCTGCAGCCGGCCGAAATACTGCGCCGGTGATTCCACGGAAGGTGCAGGTGGACCAAGAAACTACTGCAGGACTGTTGGACTGTGGCATACCGTTAGATTTAATGAATCGCAAAGCAATGGCACCAGAAACACGGGAAGAATATGAGGCCCGCCAATCGATTCTACGCCGGGTGGTCGATCCAGAAACTGGTCGGACGCGATTAATCAAGGGTGATGGAGAAATCATCGAAGAGTGTGTAACCCGCGATCGGCACAAGGAAATAAACCGTCAGGCGACGGCCGGAGATGGGGCAGAGTTTCAGCGTAAAACACTCGGTCGCAATGTGCGATGAAACAGGGAGAAACCGTACAAACAATATCGAAAATAAATTAAATCAGATTTACAGATCAAAATAAACGGAATTTCTGTCATTTGTTTTCGCAACCTTAGCGTTTGACATTTTAGCAAACGCAGGTGTGTGTGCCGTCCGTATCGAAACAAACCAACACACAAACAGAAAATCTCGGGGTCAGGGGATAGGTTGAAAAAAAAAGATGCTGCGTGAACGGGTACAGAGCATCAGCAGTAGCGTTGTGAAAAATGCAGACAGAAGTGTAGAGCTTAAGAACTTTGTTTGAAGGACAAAATGTAAAGGATCGTTCACTTCCGTCATTCGTAATTTGGTTGCTATTCTTCTTCGAGTGCACACAGTGGTAAGGTGTTTCCTTTTGCATTGGTTTCCGACCAGAGCTTTACGCTATTGATTATACACACCGGTCAACAACAAGGAATTGAGAGTCCTATCTCCTCCGCTGTGGGCAACTACAGCCGGAAGAGGTGTCCTTCACAAATGTTGTTCGTAATATCGGTTTATGTTTCCATTGCCTAAACCCAAGCATATTGCGATAGACAACAACATCACATCAAGATGGACCTGTTGGCAGAACAGGAGCCTGAACCGGCCGTGGATGATGATCCGGTGGATGTGTAAGTATCCAGTATAAAGATGTGTCTTCCTCCCCCGTTTTTCTATGACAACCTTTCCCGCCACGTTGGAACGCCTATTTGCAACCATATACAGCGATTCTTTGTTTTTGTAGACCGAATCAAAATCCCGAAACGTACTGCCGGTTTTGCTTCTCGGAGAACGAAATTGAACCACTCTTTTCGTCGACTGGTGCGCAAGCAAATGCCGAACTATTGCAACGAATATACGATTGTTTAGGCATAAAACTAACCAAGAAGGAATACTGCCCCAGCAGTATATGCTGGTCGTGTACGCTCACGATGGAGGAGTTCCAGTGTTTCCGCAAACGGTGCTTGAAATTTGATGCTCTCGTGCGCAGTCTACGTCCGGTGGTGAAATCTGAACCTGGCTGCCACAGTGGAACCACTACACCGACCGGATTTATGGAGAAAGAGCAAACGGCAAACACAAAGCAGGCTGCCACCATCGGAAAGATTGTCCGGCAAGAAAAGAGCACCACAGCCTATGCCGGTCCTTCGGCTGAGTTGAAATTTAAATGCCAATACTGTCCCCGAAACTTCAAGCATAAAATGTACTTAGATCAGCATCTTTGGAAGCACCGGGATATGATTGCGCTGGAAAAAGCTGGCACGGGGCCGAAAAAATCACACATAAACGGAAATGGCAACTCGACGGCGAAGAGTGTGCCAGCAGTAACTCTACCGGTAACGGCACCTGCTGCTACACCTCCCCCGGCTGGAAGCACCGCCACGGATCGACCAATTAGTTGTGAGCATTGTCCAAGGAAATTTACTCGCAAGATGTATTACATGCAACATCTTCGTAGACACAAACCAGACGAACGTTTGTTTCGATGTAGACATTGTCCGCGCAGCTTTACTTCGCACCTGCGGCGGGTCGGACACGAGCGCAAGATACACGCAACCAATCCGAAACCGGAGGAAAAGGACACCTTCTCCTGTCCAAAGTGTGGCAGGGTGTTCAAGCACAGGTCCTCGCTACGAATGCATATGCTGAACCATGAAGGCCAACTGCCGTACGGTTGCGATATATGCAACTGTCGCTTCTACAGCGTCAGCTACCTTGCGCTGCACAGAAAGCGCTACCACGGACCGAACGCTGCCAGTGGCGCGGCGAACGGCACCTCCATTCCCTGTCTGTACTGTTCCCGTTGGTTTTTGCGCGAGTGTGACCGGTCCAGCCATATCAAGCAGATGCACGCGGATATGCACGCTAGCAAGGAGTCTGCCGCTGGGTTTAATCAACTGCTTGAAGATTGCCCACCAGCGGACAGCGAAGGATTGACCGATCCGGGCATACTGCCACCAAACGTGCGAGAACCGATGATGGTTATCAAGGAGGAGGAACCGGATACGAATGACTCTGCCCCGGCAACTGTCGCCGCCACTGCCGCCGAATTGAATGCAACGACAACCGGTCCTGGTACATTCCAGTTCTACTGTTACTCCTGCGCCATGCCCTTCGACACGGAGGATATGTACTCGGAACATTTGGACGATCAGCATCCGTTTGGAGGTGAACAGCTTATGGATCAGCTGGATGCATCGTCCGCGATGGAAGAGAATGCGAAACTATTCAAGTGTCCCTTCTGTCCGAAAACGTTCACGCGCAAATGGAGCATGACCCAGCACATTCCATCGCACATGGCTAGGAAAGGGTATCAGTGTGAATACTGTCCAGCAATCTTCACGCGCAACGAATACCTGCGCACGCATCGGCAGCGCAAGCATCCGACACTGCCGGAGACGGGTTCGTACAAATGTAGCTACTGTCCACGGATGTTCCACAAAGCCCGCTACAAGAAGGTGCACGAACGAATCGCACACATAAAGAAAGGCGATACGCTGCCGGAGGGGGACGATACGGAAGGATGGACGAAGGTGGACGACAAGATGGACGAAAGTAGCAGTAGCATGGCGGGGCACGAGCTACACTCCCGAGCGTCGGACAGTTTCGATCAAACGTCCAACGACGCCCAGAGCGTACTTTCCATGCAGAACTACGCGGACCTGGAGGTGTCCACACGGCTCGTCGTTGTGCTGGAACGATTGCCGGAAAAGATAATGGACGAATACCGATGGCAACTGGAAATGTACGCGAATATGACGCCGGAAGATAACAGGCTCGAGTTGATGGAAATGGCGGACGAGCTGCCGACGGATGTAATGTTCGATGAGGACGATTTTATTGATTACGACGACGATGAAGAAGATGAGAATGAGGATGATGCGAATGAGTTGGCAAGCGGTGAGGATAATCCACTAAATCAGGAACAATCGAACGATTCCGGTGGGCAGTTGAAACGAAAGCGAAGCAAGTTCGGCATCACGCTTCACCCCTGTCCGCACTGTACGAAAATGTTTAAATCACGCACCGCGCTACGAATGCATGCACTGTATCATAGTGGCGATTTGCCCCACCGCTGTGACGAGTGTGGCGTTCAGTTTATGCGATATAATCAGCTCGAGTATCACAAAACCAAATATCATAGTGCCAACAGTGCGACAATGGCTGCCCGGTATAGCTGCGACTACTGTCCGCGCATTTTCCTACGCAAACAGGATCGTACCACGCACCAAATGATGGTGCACGCACGTGATCAGGCGAATGCGATCGACGCATCGCCCGCAATGTTGAAGAAATCCAAACGAAAGGATTACGTTTGCCGGGTGTGTGATGCAGACTTTGAAAAGTATAGACGGTGTCTGCGCCACATAACATTACATCATGCCGGACCGGATGGAGTACCGGAATGTAAACCGATCAAACTATGCCATTGCAGCATCTGTTCGGGCATCTATAAGAAGCGCGAAGATTGGCACGAACATCTGAACGATCATCCGAGCGTGCGACCGCATCACTGCGAACAGTGTATTCGGAGGCGAAGGAAAGCATCGAGCCGGAAGCAAGTGCACCGCTGCACGCACTGTCCGAAGGCTTTCGAGCACAAACCGAACCTGGCGTCACATTTGCGCATACACATGCAGCAGCTACGGTTTCCCTGTAGCGAGTGTGGCGTCATGTACGATCGGTATCGCGATCTGTTGACGCACCAGAGTCGATATCATTCTGAAAATCCTTCCGAAGCGTTTGCACGTGAACCGCTGCAAAAGTGCAACTTTTGTCCACGCGTGTTTACGCGCCAGCGCGACGTCAAGTACCATCAGGAGCAGGTGCATGCGGATCGCATTGTACCACCCGGAAACGTTGAGGATGATAGCGTAGAACCGGAAGCACCAGACGATGCGGGGATGGTAACGTTCGGCTTTGGACCGGAGATGTTTCCTGAGACGAATCTGCAGGAGCCGGAGCCAGATCCAGTGCGAAACGAAGCTGTTAGCGAACTGCCGATAAAACCTGACCCAGATCAAGACCTCACATTACAGCAGTAAGATTAATTGTTTCATCATTTAAGCGCGTTCATCGTATAGGGAACGACATTTTAATTTTATATCACTCCCAATGATTTATCTCTCCATAACAAGTCGAACAAGGGGAATGGGTTGTGGCCGACCTGTGTGGGCCAACAGGGATCTGCCAGCCACACGCTACATCACAACACTAGTAACTCTACCATTTAGAAATAGTTTAGGTTTTTATTTTGTCGAATAATTTGACCTGGCGCAAATGCGTCGTACACTACTTTGAACATAAGATTAGAGACATTCGCTGGTTGCAAACAGCTAGCCCAGCAATAAACAAGACTTTACTAATTATTGCCGGGATGGAATTTATGTGTGTGTGTGTGTGTGTTGATCGGAGCCAGATCGCTGTAACAATATATGTCGATATACTTTTGCTTTCAACGATATTATTAGGAATAAATAAATAAAAATGACACCGAGAGATCGAGAGATAAGATCGGGTATTTCATATTGGGTAACATATAATATCTGAACAGCTCACTTACCCCTCCCAGGACCGTGACGATGGCATAGCGCGATTACGCCAACCGATGATTCCGGCCGTTGTGTTTCCACGTGTTCCGAGAATTATTTGGAGCAACCATCCAGCAGTTTCAATGTTTGAACACATCTTGCAGAACTTGAAAATTTCATTCTAAGCACTAGAACATTCTGCAAAACCTACCGGTTAACCACTTTGCCACAGCTAAAATTGATATTTTCACTATGATACCAACAGCAGAATTAACCTCGCCGTTGCAAAGAATACTTTCCGTACTGCGAACGATGCTGGCGACTAATTGCCGCCATATTTGTTTATGCCACAAGCTGTGAAGTGTAAACAAGGCTTAATCGTTCTGTTTGACAGCTGTTCTTTGTACACGGCATCACGATCTTGTGCAACGGTTAAATATAAAATTATTTTTCTCAAAATAATGTTCCAAATCGAATGGCTTTACAGGTATTTAAGGAAATAACATTTTTCTACGGTAATTTACTGACCCACGGGGTTCAACTACCGTGTTTGTGATTATGGCTGTCAAATGTTCCATCGACGTGTGGCCACGGCTTGACAGAAACAGAAGATGGACTTGCGATAGTGTAGTGGGAAATGTAAAAACATTTGTGACATGGAAAAGTTTTAGAACATGCTGAGATGGGCAAAATCGGCGTGTAGTTTGGTGCATTCATTTGCTAGCTTAGTTTATTCTCCATCTTTTAGTTAAACTGTGTTCCATGCGCGTGTGTTGAAGTGTATCTTCCATTGTACGCAGCTGTTGTTCAATTAACCCAAGGGTTTTAGCCCACGGTGGTGAGCAACATTTGCCACTTGGTTCCGGTCGCGGTCTATTCGCGGTGCTGGCGAACAGCTTTGGTGTACGATTAATCTTATTAAAAGCATCCATCACCAGCCATAGTTTCTTCTGAATAGTAGGGTTACCGTTTTGGGATAACACCGTGCCACAGACATACATACACACGGTCGACGGTGACGTTGGCATTGTACTGAAATATGATAGTGGGACAAAGATTGGCAATTGCGTGCAAACACTCTCTGGAAGATCGACGTCGTTTGTGTTGTACCGGGTTGAGCTGCCAGTACGGTTCCACACTCTAGAAACACGCTCCGGGAAGCGGAGGTGGACGTGCATACTCTTGAAGGCGAAAGTAACGTGACGATAAACAATGGATGTGGCCAATCTGTTTGACGACCTCGAGTCCAACAACATGGACAGGGTGGACGAAGTTAAGCGCAAGTTTCAGGAGATGTTTTCTTCCAGTAAGTATTAATCGGCTCAACTATCGACGTATCGTGATACGTTGGCTTTGTTTGTTTATTGTAAATTAGTCAACAGTCGAAACGGAACGAATTTACCTTTCGATATAACGCCATTATGGTGTTTTTTTTCTTATTTTAGCCAAAGAATCCTGGCTCGCCTGCAACATGATGGAGTACTTTGCTCACACGTCATCGATACGGATCGTAGAAATTCTCGTAAAGGTACAGCAACCGCACGATAAGCACATATTCGATCGTCTAGCCGAATGGATACGCAGCGGCACATCGAAAACGCTAGCACTCACACTGTTCGGACACATCATCCAAAAGCGACCACTTTGGCTGTACAAAGTCGGAACGCACCAGCTTGTAAAGGACGTGTTGAAACTGTCGAAGGTGGAGAAAGACATTACCTCGCTGATCAATGCGGTGCTGTGCATTATCGATCTACTGCCCGTGATTCCGCTCGCGATGGGTAACTTTGTGCAGGACTTGTTCGATGTGTTTAACTATCTCGCCACCTGGAACCAGAACGAATCGCACCTACCCGAGTACCAGCTGATACATCTACAGTTCGGACTGTACGAACTGTTTACCCGACTATACGGCATGTATCCGTGCAACTTTGTGGCCTTTCTCAAGCAGGAATATTCCTCGACCGGACGGCAGGCTGTGTTTCAGCACACAATTAAACCACTGCTCGATACGGTCAAGATTCATCCGCGGCTCGTACTATCCGATCAGGAGAGCGAAACGAGTCAACAGCGCTGGAAAAACATGGAACCACACGATGTTGTGAACGAGTGTGCGCGGATGTCGCTCGAGTATCCGGAACCGCAGGAAAGCTCACAGTCGCAACTACTGGCTGTGAATGGGTCCGGTGGCAACGAGTGTCCCTGCTACATGACACCGATAAAGCCGTACGAATACACTGCCGGCGGTACGACCGATGCGTTCGAATTCTCCTGGAAAGCAAACGTAAATTTTTTCAACACCCTATCGCTGGACCAACAGCTGTGCACGATCACGGCACAGAATTCGTTCTGGTCGCCCAACAGCACCCTAATGCAACCGACGCCTCCGCCCACAACGACGGGCACAACTGTACCGCACACACCAATTCCTACCCCGAGCTATACGATACCGACCGTACCAGTGCCGCAGCCACCGGCCGCGGATGGTGCATCACCTCCGGAGGCGGCCGTTGAGGCAACACCCGAAACAACACCCATGAAAGACACGAAACCTTCGGCTACCGGTCGGCCTTACCCCACATCGGTCAAACCACAGACGGCACGTGCCATCTGGACACCGTCGCAACCGGCATCACCGATTAAGAAGGATACTGGCCAATCGCACTTTAACTACGAGTATCCGCTGGCGGTTGTTACATCGAAAAAGTTGCTTCAAGTGGTAAGCGACCGGAATCAGTCGCTGTTGCAGCTGTCCGACACTGGCACTACCACCACGACAACCACCATGACGACGGTGGCCTCGGCAACTTCCACCACGAGCAATAGCGTACCGTCCAGTCCGCTTCCAATCGATCAGCAAACGATTGCACCACTATCAGCAGCGGCCGTTACGGCTCCATCATCACGCAACGAGTCGCCCATGGTGCAGATACAGCCGGCTCAATCGCGTCCCGCTGATCTGAGCCAAGAAGATCAGGAGGTGAACGATATCAACAGTCCCCACATGCATCACTCGCAATCGCTACCGGTCGGAACGGCCGTTCCGATACGCGATCTGTGTGCGGATGAAGATCAAGACCAAGGGGAAGGTTCTCCATGTTCGGCCGGTGGGCTACACTTTAAAAACTCGCAGTCCGTTATCAACTATACGCGTCGCCGACTGCACAGTCATTGTTTGGTAGATTCGAACGATCCGTACTACAGCACCGGCACGTCACCGGCCGACACGAGCGGAAACTTCATCCGCAATGGCGCTACTATGGCTACGCAGCTCGTCGGATCGCGGACTGGCACCGGTCCGAACCAGCAGCTACATATTCCGGAACCGTTGGCCGTGTACGGGAGTCGCCAGCCGACCGGTCCTGCAGCTGGACCTGAGCAACACCATCACTATTATCACCAGTGTCACCATCACATACATCTGCACCAGCAGCAGCAACAGCATCATCAGCACCACCACCACCATCATCTCGTCGGTCCGGGAGGATCGCTGTTTGCGGGACATCAGCGCCGCCATTCGTTGCCAGATCTGAAACATTTTGCGCTCAAAGTGAATCCAAAGCTGTTGGTCGATTCGGTGTCTATCGTGAAGCAGCGGCAGCTCGGTCTACAGAGTCACCACCGTACTGGTGAAACGACCAACGGAGGTGGCAACAGTGCGTCTTCCTCGGAAGGAGTCGGTAGCAATGCGGACAGCAGTCCATCGGAGGAGGAAGCTATTTCGGCGGCTACTCATTTCCACAGCAAACAGGAACAACGCTCGACCGAACAGTTGGCACGCAATCAAGAACTTTTCCGACAGTTGCGCAACAATCTGACGACAGTCATCACTCCCAGCAGTCACTTACATCATCATCAGCGTGTACACCATCAGCAACTGCATCAACAGCAGGCTGACACCTTTGCTCTAACACGATCGCGTACCGATCGTCAGTCAGGCATTGACGCAGTGATGGCTCCAGTTCCACCACAAGCCACCATCACGACCGGTACGCAAACGATCATCAGCTGGCCCCAACCGTACGAGCAGATATTTTACGGCATCCTGCAGGAGGAACTTCGCTTTAAGAACAGCATTTCCCAAATGCAGCACGATCAGCAGTTGCAGAAAGCTGCAGCCACCGGTGGTCGTCTCGATCCGTACGCACTGCTCGATCAGTACATTGAAACGTGCGCCAAAACCCGATCCACACTGGCCGATAATGGCAACCGTGCGAATCTGCCCGAATCGTACTATCAGGACCACATTCGGCTGCTACATCTGCAGCTACAGTACGAACGCCACCGGCGTGAGATACATGCCGAACGTAACCGGCGGCTGTTGGGCAAAAGCCGCAAGATCCGGGCGCTCGAGCAGAACAATGAAGCGCTAAAGGATCAGGTGGCCCGGTTAACGCGAGAAATCGCTTCCCTGAACGCGGAGTTTAGTTCGGTGCGACGCAAGACCAATGCAGAACTTACGGAAGCATCGCGCGAATGCGTACGCTGGAAGGAATCGCTTTACCAGGAGCAGGAACGGTGCAAAGAACTGCAGCTCAAGATCGAAGCACTGCAGGTGGTGATTAAGGACGAGACGGCACAGCGGCGCGACGTTGGGCTGCAGCTGGAGAACGCTCAGGGCGAACTGTTTGATTTGAGAAACGAGCTACGGAAAGCGATCGGGAAGGCGGAGCTTGGGCAACAGTATCGCGAGGAACTGACGCGCCTCCAGTCCGAGCTGATAATGATGGGTGAGGTGCAGCTGCGGTTAAAGGAGAAGCTGACCGAGCTAGAGCGTTTGCGGGCACGGGAAGCCGAGATTGCACTCATCAAAGCGAACTATCACGAAGAATGGAAAGGTTAGTTGAGAACGATGGCCTTTCTGTGAATGTCAACTCCTGCTGATTTCATTCCCTCCTGTGATGTGTGGTTTTCAACGAAGAATTAGTTCTATCAGCTATTTCTAAATTGAAGCTATCGTTCTTTCACAGCCACGATGGTATCCTATGTGATTAAGACGTGTACACATTTGTTTGCTATCCATCTAAGATTTTGAATTCGTTTTCCTTTCCTCTGTCTTTCTTGTATGTCCAATTACATTTCTCCTCATCAGCATGGCTTTTAGCCGAAACGTTCTTTCTCGTCTAACTTCATATCCCTTGTCTCGTCAGTGTTTGAGGCTAAGTCCATTGGCCGTCAAGTAGATACTGTCTATACTGACATTAAAGCATCATTCGACATTTTTTTGATTGCCTTCCTGATATTCGTTGGATCGGCTCACGCGTTACGGCCAGTATGATCCTCTTACCAGAGCGCAAACGGCATTCAATAACTCTCAGCATTTATTCGATTATCTTCATGTTTCGTTATCCATCCCTCGTTGCCGTCTTCGTACTTCCTCTTCCTTATCATTCCCTTAATGTTACATTGTTAAGCCGGTAAGGCAGTCATTTGAAATTTGAAAATATGGCGTGATTTGTGTAAAGAAAATAACTAACTGATTTTACTTTACAAATTTTCCGTTAGAGCTAAAATTTGCACTGCAGCAAAAATCGGCCCAGCTTGATACGGCTAAGGAACGGCAGGCAGAGCTGGAGCAACAGCTAATAAAGCGCGAGGAAACAATCACGCTACAGAAGCGAACGCTTAAAACGGCAAAGGAAGAGTACCAAGAAAAATTTATGGTAAGTTTAATTTCCAGTACGCCAATATGTTCGATTTTTCACCTTCCAATTCCCGACTTACCGTGCAGGCACTGGAAAACAAGTACGAAGCACAAAAAGCAATCGTTATTCGGATGCAGGACACAATCGAAGATCTAACCAACCAGCTGAAACGTTGCGCCGCAAAGTCGCCCGATTCCGATCGTACCGGTAAGCACCGTTTTACCTGACGATGCAATCTCAAGGTTTTTTCTTTAACGTTGTTGTCCATCCTTACCACTCTCGTTTCAGATGCCGTCGGTTCGCTTGACCATACATCACCGCTTTCAATTTCGCTGGCGTCCAGCGAAGGTCTTTCGGAGATTCGGAATCTTTCTGCATTGGTGGCACAAAATTCGGCCGGGCTTGGTGCGCAACTTTCGGGCGGCAGCAGTACGTTGGCCGGTATAGGCAATAGCAGCAGCGGTGGTGGTGGCCTGATGATAGGTACAGGTGAACTTGATTCGAATTTGCCTACACCGACATCGGCTGGCCAGCAGTATCCGCACGGTCCGGGTGGTGCTTTGTCCGATCCATAACAGCATTCTTCCTTCAAACGTCGTATGGCCAATGGTGGTTGACAGAGCTTTAGGAAGAATTTGCTCCGCGTATGTGTTATCACTTTGTTATTACTGCCTTTTGTTCTACTTTTGTTAAATTTGTTTCAAGGAACTGAATTCAATTTACCTGTTGATTTTCTCTGTTGCTCTCATGCGCGCTACGTACGTTATTTGGTGGTTTGAAAAGAAAAGCAAAACAAAAACATCGATTGTAAACGGTTATCGCTAGTCATTTGTGGTCCGTTTATTTTGCGGTGCACGTGTTCAAATTTTGCTTCTCGATCTTTTTAACTTTGAATCTTTAATTCTTTATGAAGCAAAGAACACGAAAGAATACATTTCGCGGGCTTGGTTAGTTAACGAGAGAATGAAATTCGAAATCACTGTGTAGCGTAAAAAGAGGAAACCTTTTTCCGGCAACCTATTTAGGACTCGCCTGTTCGCCCTTCAAAAACGCCAAAGTAAAATGCGATATACAAACCGGGCGGAGAAACGATTTGTTGTTGTGGTGGTGTGTGGCGTATAGAGTCGCGAGTCCGGAAACGAAAATCTATAAATAACTATAAATATGTATAGTACGACAGGCAACACCTTTTTTTCTGGCAAATACTATATGGCAACAAGAGGACAAATGTACACGTGGGCACATACACAGCAGCTTGCAGTTATGTGTTAAATGCATTATTAGTCAGGAAAATTCCTACTTGAGACTGGACTGTAATTTGAATTCTCGAACACTGTTGTTAGGGTACATTAAAATGAAAATCGAAAGCAAAACGCGGAGTGCTGCAGTCACACAGACACAAACACACACATAAAAACTAAAGCACTATAAAGTTGTATACCAAACAACTAGCAAAAATAAATGGTGTGATGCGCGAGTGGGTAGCGATAACGCGATGATAATAAATGCAACAAAATACCTTATTCAGTGAAGGCATTTACGAGTTTTTTTGTTTTGTTTTCGAGTTGAGCGAAAGAACATTGCTAATCTCTCCAAAACACTGATTTTTTAAACATTATAGCGAGAGAACAGCACATTTTAAGGCGAACTCTTACAACCAATGGAATGTTTAGTACGCTACCAAGGAATGCGGCAAGCAAGATTGAGACAGTTCGATGAACTGCGGCAACTTTCCCACCGTTTGTGCGAAATCACCTGACCCGGTACGCCCAATTTTGTCCTGCCGCTGATGCACGATGTACGCGATGGCACAAATATGGAACGTGGAAAACTGGAACGACTTGAGCGTGGCCGAGTGAGATGACTGGACGAAATTGGTGTTGAATGGATGCAGTTCGTTGCGGTTACGTTCGAATGTACGGGGAAGCATCGTTACACTGCGCCATACAACAAGAGGTATGTGATCGTTTAATATGGTTGATAGAAGAATTATTTACTGAAACAACTTTTCTTAAATTTTGTGTGATGTTTATGCTTCAATTTCAACTGAAATAATTTTAATGCCAACCCTTCGAATCACTTTGCCTAAGAAACAATGCCCTTTCTGTTTGAGTAAATCCTCGAAAAAACATTGCATTCTGCCACAGCGAACCACCAAACAAGCAAATGGCAAAAACTTTGTATTTTGTTTTGCAGGAAATTCTTCACATTCCTGACCGTTCAATAAATTCTCCCCAGACATGGCTTCCGTAAAAGTTGCTCTGAATACTCCACTCGATGCTCGCTCCACTAGCAGCGCAAATTTGCAGGGAAAAGGAACACACAAACAAAAATTAAAAAAAACCTTAAAGTTGGTCGTAGTGAGGAGAAAACGAGAGTAATGAACACATGAGAAGCCGGAAGGTATTTTAATGCTGCCAACTTAATGATGTGCAAAAATATGACGCAGTTTCCGACGTATTTGGTCTTCGAAGTAACTCTCCTCTGTCCTTGTTTTACCTTCCAGTAAGTGTTCTATGTAATATTTTGCAATGTGTAAAATTAATTTTATTACCATCACCGCCGGAAGGTAAACAGTTAGCTACGAACCAATTAACCAAAGAAAGGGTGATGATTAAGAGGAATAATGGTTAATATCAATCGCAAGACAACCACCGCCAGGTATTGACACTCGGCACCACGTGCACATCGATCGCTGCCGATCGATGAGGGGTAGATAGATAATGCGCCATGCGCCGTTGTCTCACAACCGATCGTCATCGATCGGTCAGCTTTACCAGGCTTGTTATGGTGGACGGTCCACTTATCTAACAGCACCATTAGCACGCGGTACGAAATGATAATGGTTTGCATGATTTGATAAGCCGAGCGGAGCATCTAAAGTATCATAATTTGTCCGGTAATTAAATTAAAACAACCCTTATTGGGCGGGTGAGTTCGTGATTAGATCCCATACAGACGATCGGTGTGTTGAATACTGGTACAGGAGCGAACAGTGCTTGATAACAATCATGCAGCAGTTATGGCAGTAACCCTAATTTGGAATGATATGTAAATGGCTGTTAATTCTTGACAGCATTAAAACGTACCACAAAATTCGAATGTCACATACTTAAACTGGGATATTAAATTAATGAACAGGGGGGATCACAGGGGGGTTAAGCTTTTAGGTAGAATGCTGATTAAAATAATTAAGTTATTGGTTAAATCGGTGGCAAAACAATTTGAACTACAGTTTGAACTCCTAAAACCCCATGAGTGATCGAATCGATTACAAAAATTGCTCCCAATTATAAGTATAAAGCTTGGCATGGTAATAAATTTCACAACCTACTGTTCAGCCGTACAATCGGTTGGTCATCTAAACAACTAACCTGTAAACTGTTTACTTTGATAGCCCGGTGCAAGAAGATTGCAGTGCAGTGGCAAACACTAGGCCATTGCCGACACTGTCGACACCATAAGGCCGGTTAGGTCAGGATAGCTTGTCACATCGTCCACCCGGGCCGCGGGTTGCTTGCGTTTGCATACCAGAACCTTGAACAGGTCCGGCACCGACTTCTCCCCCGCGTGTCCGTGTTCCACCGTGGAAACTGTGGGTGCCACCACTTTGCATAATGCGATGCCTCCGTGTTCCGGGCTGTTTATGCAGCTGGTCGTACCGGGCAAAGTACCGACCCATCTTACTTTACGGGCCAGCACAAAACAGTCGTTTGCAAAATCTTATCAGTGTCGGGATCGGGTGCAGGTTATAGGTTCCGGCGCTAAACTTACCATCGTAACACGCTATTTGCTGGGTTAAAAGAAGAAAACGTGTCTTCACATAAGACCCGTGAACTATTGGAACATGGTTTGCAGCAACGGAGCAACCGCAAATGGTGTGCGCACCATTTAGAGTTTACTACATCCGGTGGTCAAGGACGTCTGTGAATGAGCAGAAGTTCATATGTGTTTTACTATTATCACACTGGTAAAGAGTGTTCCGTACGGTTTGTAATGTAACGACGCAAGCCAGATAGCAAATATAAGCAAAAAGGGCTGTTCTAGCTGTTTCTAACTTCACTACCGTTCGGTGACTTGGTTCGCTTGGAAAGGTTCGTCGCTTCGCATTGAAGTCTTTCGTGTCGGAAATGGTGCATCCGGAGAGATTGTTGCTGTTTGCGCTGGTATTAACCGCCGCTACCGATCTTTTCGGGCGTGTGGCTGCTTTTGACGATTTTTTGGTGAGTTGGCAAAGCATCAAGTGTGAAAAGTAGTTTCCTCTCAATCCTTATTTTCATCCTTTTTTCGCTCGGTAAAGGATGAAATATTTTCAATATTCTTCGACTCGGAAAGCGAAAGCGAATCATCGGAACCGGTACAGGTTAATGGGAAAAATGCCACCATCAATGTGATGTGCGACAACTGCACGCTGACAATTAATTGTCCGAACTGCAACAGCATGACGACGATGGCCGTTGGTGGTACGATGATGACGGAACCATCGTCGGCACCACCGGCACCGAACGGTGATTCTGCTACACCGGTTACTCCGGCTGCTTCAGCTTCTACCGGAGTCACCAACCAGCCAGCCGTCTCAGAGCCAGCCGCACCGGGGTCACCAGCGGCAACCGAAACTGCTACAGCAATGGCTGCCAGTGTGGCCGATACTATGGCAGGCATGGATGCTGCTGCCTCTGAGGCGCCACCACCTGGTCTGTTCTGAAGTTACGTTTGATTCTTGCCACAAGAGAAGGATTGATATATTTTTAAAACACTAAGGTTTCTGGTTTATTTTGCTGTACGGGACAGGGGCTTCTAAGAGGGAAATTTATCCAATAAAGAAGAAGTAGCTTGTAATATTGTTGCCTTGTTAATTAAATAACACAGATGATGGAAGCATGTTGTCATGAAAACTTCTAATACATTGTAGTGCAGAAAGTTACTTAATCAATTATTGTCACCGGCCAAACAGTTAAGGCCGCAATTAATTAGGTAAAAAAAGATCATTTTGAAGTACCCCCGTACTGCAGTTGAATGACACAAAGCTCGTAACTTATTTATCTAATTATTAGCGTTTCTTTGCCATAAAAATAGCCACTTTTGGGTGCGTTAATTTGTGCTCTTGCTGATGACGATAGCGTTACGTGTGGGATGGAACATTTAAGCAAGTAAATGAATGGATGATTGAGTAGTGTATGTGCATGGTCAACTGGTTACATTCAGTGTGCCGTCCGCTTGTGATCTTGCTGCTCATAACCTGTAATTAGGTTGAGTTGGGCGCTCGTTTAAACAGCAAGACAGCTGTCTTAAAGTTATGCCTAAGCTCACTCACTATTTGCATTTATTGTGGGTTTAGAATTTTCGTTACTGTTCTGTGATTAAGTTTTTATTTTTATTATACGAATTATCAATTCGGATTTTGAAAAATTACAATTACCTAAAATAGATAGGAAAACCAAGTTGCCGATATTATTTGGCAATAACGTTAAGGTACTGCTCATGGAACGAGAGTGAGGGGTTCAGAATCTGTGTCCCTAGATCCTTAATTACTAAGATACGTACACTGGGATTCAAGGGTGAGGTCATTTAAGACAGCGTCCTCCTTCTTACGTGTAAAAATCGCTTGTTGACGCACAAGCAGAGCGAGTTTACAGCGATAGCACCAAATTGCAAAAACATATCCAAGCTAAGCTGAAGTTTGGAACACTATATCACAATTCTAACTGTCATATAAATTTTAACATAACACAAGGTCACATGGACCATCGATAAAATCTCACTCGAACCGTTTTCCCGACAATGAGAACTGACTATCCAACTAGGTGGTAAATTAATCTTATAAGAAAATATTTTGCCGGCATAATCCACGTGCGTCATTAAGCCAAAGAGAGAGAGAGAGAGAGAGAGAGAGAGAGAGAGAGAGAGAGAGAGAGAGAGAGCGAAAAACACACCTACAAAACTCCTGAAGAAATAATGAACATATTGAACAAGTAATTATTGAGTATAACTCGATATGATCTTTGTTGCAATTATTAGCAATTGAGATTAAGTTATGCAAGGAGTATTTCAAATGGCAAATTCGGTCAAACGCTTTTTATCTATTTGCTATCGGTTTTCGACCAGCTCACTACGAACAGATCAATAATCTTAGCAAAGCATAAACACCCTAATAACACTCATTATTTCTTGCCCCAACATTCATCCATCCGCACTAGCCGGAGCTGCAATGGCCCATTAATGGTACCATTTTATACTTTTTATGTGCACACCAGTGATTAAGATGTTAAGGAATCTTGTCCGCCAGTTGGCAATTTTGATGATGCCGTTTTAACTCGCAAACATGCGTTTCTATCTAATCTTAAGCCACGACGAGCACCAATTGCCAATCTATCTCGACTTGTAACCACAAACACACACACACACCACCATACCACCATGCCACGCATTAATCACCCACCCTGCGTACGATAAAAAGCGACTACTTGCTCGCATCCTTTTGCCACCCCACATCATACAGAAAGCCTCGATCGATCGCGCTGCAAAGTGCCGACATGGAATGCGACGATTACACACCTTCCTACACACATGCCAAGGCGAAAGGAAATGGGACTCTACGGCCTGCCGGAAAACCGCAAACAGAAGTGCAGCAAGCAGAACAAAAAAAAAACCAACCAGTCTATTGGCTGCTAACGGCACAAGTCTCGGGGCACAAGAAGTTTTTTTTTTGTGTTGTTTCGCCGAAGAACGCTCAAGAAGGAACTTTGAAAAATAAAAAGAACAGCAACGATAGTAAAAAAACTCGTCAGCCTTCTCTTCATATCAAAAAGCCAAGGCACATAAAATGCGACGTTAAATGCAATCGTAGATCGGCAAGAAGCGTGCGCTGTCCGGCGACCGATCGAGGTTTTATTTCCCTCCCCCCCAAGTGGTCCAGTGAGTTCATTAGGCCGCAGGCAGTACCATCAGTGTCCTAAAGCATAAGAATTTTCTCTCTTTTTTTAAATTTCTTATCTCTTTTCATAAGAATTTTTCTCTCTTATCTAAGATAAGACTGTGCTAAACTAAAGATTTGTTTTCCATAAAAAAAATCTTAATGCCAAACGCACGATCGTCCACTATTGGTAGAAGATATTAATATAATCTGTAGCATCTGATTGCTGGCACTTCCCCGAGTGTCCTCTCCCGAGTGATAAATGTTCCTGTTGCATGTCAGTCGTTAAAAAACCCCCTCCTAACAGCCTTGGTAGCACTTTTTCCCGCTGGAAATTTGCGGTTTTGCTTTATCGTGCGGTCACGTTTCAATCCCGTTTCGCGCCCCGGTTGAATCATCCTTCTCACCGTTGTTCCTTATGTGCGGCTCGTAAGCATACCGAATGTGTGTCTTTATCGTTCATTACAAATTAACAGAGTTTATCAATTAAAGCCTCGTTAGTAGTGGAGATGGTGTTTGTTGGGGGGAAATGACATACGTTTTGTTTCGCCCCACTCTCGTATTTGCCACAGTTCTGTCCCGCACGTAATGTGATACGGTGAACGCCGCCAGCTCAGATATGCTGCTTTTAAGAGTGCCTCAATCCAATCGTATCATCGCATCCCGATCCGTGGCCACTAACGATCAACCACAACTTTGCATTTACTCTGATCGTAGTGAGCCATCTACGGCAATCGATCGCTACATACGTATGATCGTACGTCATCTTTCTGCCGTGTGCAGTGTGATGGTAAGCATACAAGAAGCATCCCGCACCCCGGTTAATAGCATAAAAATCTCGGTATCTTTTGCGCTTGCTCTCGTGCCATTAAGTGTGCGCCCGGTTTCAGTTTCTGCATTGGGATGCATCTCTGACGGGAGCCATCGCTGCTGCTGCTGCTACAACCGCACTCGGCACACACGGCGTGCTCACTGGGAGGGGGCGTACGAGGTAGTTATGTAAATGTCCCCACGGCAAATTACAACGTGATCCCATTAATTGAGGTAATGGAGATTGGGTTTCATGAAATGATAACTTAATTAAATGCTAACCGGTTCGTTTCATTTGCTTCGGGGTGCAGGGTTGCGGACCTCCCTTCCTAAAAGGGAGCGAACCTTGAATGGAAAGGATTTTAAGGAAACTCTTCATTGCACCAGTGTTTTTTTTTTTGTGAAACCTTACATGTGTTTTAAGTTAATCGAATGATGGTCTAAAGTAGACCTTCTTCCACATATC
This sequence comes from Anopheles maculipalpis, assembly GCF_943734695.1. NCBI lineage: Eukaryota > Metazoa > Arthropoda > Insecta > Diptera > Culicidae > Anopheles > Anopheles maculipalpis. Next base: position 19,918,232 of record NC_064871.1, on the reverse strand, counting down.
TGTCAACGTTATCGCATGGTTGTGGTGTTGTACCGATGTGCGAAACTTATTTCGTTTCGCAGTACAACAAATGGTAGTACATCTTTCTTAAGCAATCAACAGTGAATAGGCTATCAACCTTTACCGTCTTTTGGTGCAGCTATGCGGGTTGAAGTTTATTAGCTGGCAGTCGTAAACTTTGGCAACCCTGCGGAGGTAACTCTTTAACATATATAAACCCTAGGGACAGTAACACTATGACTTAGGGTTTCAAACCATTCCATCGTAATGAGCACAACTCTAACTCAGTTGAAACTAGCCCTAATCTGTTTGGCAATGTCCCTTGCACCAAGTTCTCTTGCTGCGAGTTGGTTTAATGTAGCGCTCGGTTGGAAGGTAGGTTAATTTGATAGTTTTGTTATCAAACGGCCTGTGTTTTTACCACTTTTCTCTCGCAGTTTAGCTGGCGGCTTCTGCTGGATGTGATGGTACACAAAGAGCTGAATGCACAGTTCAATAGCAGCACGATTGGACAGGACGCAAACGGTACGGAGAAGGTATCTCTCCTGGGTTTGATGCTAAAGCTTGACGGTGGACAAGTGCAGCCATAGAGCATTACGTTGTACCAATGCAATTTTTATTAAGTAACGTTGTTTAAGTAACGTATTACAAGTACTATATCTTCAAGGATTCAAAAGTTCTTAATCAAGGGGTGCGACGGAGAATTTAAACATTGATATTTCACACGAGTCGCCTTTGAACGCATCTTTGGCTCTACACCTGTTCAATCAAACGCACTGCCGGAACAATCACCTATTGTTCCCGCAATTATTCCTCCTTTAATGTCACCCAAAATTGGCTTTTCCTTCCACTTTGACCCTTTGGTAAGGTTTAAATATCGTAAATCTAATGTTAATTAAGACGATACACTGGTGTCATTTTAAGCATCAACCGAGGAAATTTGTTAAAAAATAAAATCAAATTAAATAAATAAATCATCAAGACATTTGCTCTAAATTTTGTTGCCAGTACTAAAGAATGTTTTTCTCCTCATTTTTTTCTGAACCTCGTGGTTAGCCTGATACTAAGAATGGTCAGGGTAAGCAACTCAAGAAGATCAAATCACTCGAAATCCCGAATTTACTCTTAATTCCCTGAGATATTTAGTTTTGGTTATTGGTTATAATATAGTTTTGGTTATATTTATATTGGTTTGGGAACCGATGAACAACATGATCTCTTCGGTACGAGAACTCTTAGTATATTGATCTCTTTGGACTTCGAGGTCTTTTGGAGCCTTCTTCCTACATATTATTTTTTCAATGGCAATTGAAACGTTTTTTTTTTGGGGTCATATCTGATATTGATATCTGGGTGATGGGGATCTGATTTTTGCTATGATAACAGCAATTAAAACGGTTCTACATATTTAGTAACAAAAAAATTACAAGAAAAGCAATCAATTTCCCAAAAGAAAAATGATTTAACATCAGAGCGATCGATGCACATTGCTTGCCCACGATGCACACAAGTCAGTGAAATATGCACATAAACGCATCAGTTCCCTCCCCAACCCTCCTCCCTCCCTCCCCCTCCCCCCGCCTCTAAAAAAAAGTGGCTAGGATGCTGCGCGGTCAGCTCCAATTCGATGCCTCATCATCATCGCACTGTTTCGCTTCCTGGAAATCAAACGAGCGCTGGCTGTGATTGCATGCAAATTTGCCGATCGGTGCATAAATGCATGGCCTCCTGCAAACCTCTTTTTGCTCTGTTTTTGCTGCTTTGCTTTTAATGTTGCTCTGTTTGGTTTGGTGCATCCCGACGCTCCGTTCTTGATGTTCTTGCTGCTTGATCTGATCTTCGGCTGCGGGACTTTTCTCTTTTGTCGTCACCTTTTTCTCCCCCCCCCCCCCTCGTTCGCCCCTTACGATTCTCTGTTGCCGGCTGCTTTGCATAAGAAAGAAGCTCCTTAGCCGAAACACTGGCACCGCTGGTTCGAGCTGCTTTTGAGTTATGCTTTCGTTGGTGATCGCGTTACTGTGCCGATTGCAACAATTTTTTTTTTCGTCGTATGTTTTATTAGCTGTCTGAAGGGTGTTTTGGTTTCTCCAAAGCTGGCTGTTTGATTCGTCCCTTTCTGATGCTCCCGGTTGTGTCACAATCGATTCTACCGAAAGGCAGAAATCTTCACCGTGCGTAGCGTTGCGTTCGCCACTAACGTGCCGAAAATGGTCTGGAATATGGAATGTAACACGTCGTCGTACAGGAACACTTTACGCCATGTTCGAGTGCGCCAGGAATGTCGGTCTGATTTAAATGTGCGGCGCCTTCACCACGTCGGGAACGCTCGCTCACTCTGAATCGGGAGACCGAATGTGGTTTTAATGTTGTGCCTTTTTTATTTCTTTTCCACGCCATTTTACTCCTGCCCATTATTGGGGTCGCATTGTGTCTGATGTATTGGAAGCACGCAGCAGATCGATTGGAGGGCAGAAGAAATGCATGATGTGTGGTTTTTGTTTGGCTGCTCAGGAACGAGTATTGGAAATATTTTTCAAATAATTCCAAAGGATCCATGTTTTTTTTTACAAAATAAATTAATAAATCCATTATACATTCCTCATCTTCAAAATTTTAATCTCCAATTTTTCATTACATTTTCCTAACATTCTAAAACACCCAAGCCTTTTTCCAACCAAAAAAAATGTAATTCCAAGAAACCCCTTCTAACTTCACCTCACGGGGGTAAACTCTTGGCCACTACAGCAATAAGGGTTTGATTTCATCTGGCTTCCTCTGGATGCCGTCAAACGCTAACCACACTCAGCCATCGTACACTGGCCGTACACCGTCAACAAGCCATTGTGCGCCCGTGCGCTCGGGTTGAACGTTATTTTAGGTAAAATATCCACCAAGACGGACAACACCAACCAACAACAAGAAAAGAAAGGTAATCACACCGGCAGGACCTTCGTGTAACATTTCAGCGCGCAAAAACGAAACACCGCAAATGAACAAGTGCTTAAGATATCGCCCTTTCGGCGCCGCCCCGGCCACGGTTGAGGTGATGTCAATGTTCCGTTAAATTTCCCTTTTTTTTCGCTAAGATTACACATTTGCAATACGATAACTATCGCCCCGGGAAGTGTCCAATGGGGGGGAGGCAGGACAGGGCTGCGATAAGACCGACCGAGGATTAAAACTAAGCAGGCAAAAGAAAACAACTCTTTTTCTCCCGCATGAAGAGAACTCGAAACTGCACCGAAACCGCACCGATGGCTCGTTGCTTTAGGGCAGCAACAACCGAAAAAAAAGCCTTGTTACAGGTATGGAGTGGTTTTTGTTTTCTCTTCTGGTAGAAAGACACTTGAAAAAAAAAAACAAACCTTTGCTTTAACCGTAACGTTCCTCGTTTGTCCGTGGTTCGACAGCTCTTACCGTGAGGTACGGAGTGTGACAAAACACGTTTACGGATCGATTTTGACAGCTATCTGATATGTCCGACATACTGGTGCAGCATCGGAAAGGCTGCAAGGGGAATGGGGTGGATGAAGGGGAAGTAGAGGAGTTTGGGAGGGGGGGGGGGAGGGAGGGGAAGGGAAGGCTGGAAAATGAAAGAGGACTTCTTCTCTTTATGCTTCCTTTTGGTATGATATGTAAACGAACCTGGGGGCTAGGTCAGGTAATCATATGGAAGATGTAGCATGCAGCATAGTACTGACGAGCGCTTTTTTTTTAAAGACATATAAGCGAATAAATATAGTGATAAGTTTAATTATATGATCGTATCAGCGGTGAGCAGAAATTGGAGACTTTCTCTTGCGAATTAACAGCTGTGAACCAAAGCGATCGAGCGATCTGTCAGATACTTTAACGGCTATTTTATTCGTTTTCGTTTAAATTATTCTTATCGCAGGTCTTTCTATGTAAAAAAAAACTAGATCTTTGAATTCTAAAATTTCGGAATCGAAACAAAGCCCTCTCTCCCCTACACCCTGTGCACTGCCATGGGAATGTGGCAGGACAAGTCCCCAACGCCAATCTTCTCCAATCCGCAACCAAAAGCCCCACTCTCGATACACGCTGGGTGGGCGGCTGTGAATTAGGTTGATAAAAAGAAATAAACCTGCAGCACACAGACCCAGACCCAGGGAGGCAGTGGTAGAGACGGTAACAAATTAAAGCAAAACAGGCCGCAGGACAGGCCGCTTACACGACGCTAATTCACCTGGGCGAAGATGCATCGCAAAACGGTCCGGGCCCGGCGGGTATGCTTCTGCTTAATCGGACCTTTTCTTGGCCACATGTTGACCAGGACGGGCATAAAAAAAGGTGAATAGCCTGTGTCTTTTATTTCTTTTTATTCCGTGTTAGTTCGTGTGTATGTGTATCTGTATTGTTATATAGCTGCGTCTTTCTGATCTGCCGAATGTTGTCGATCTTTTGCTGGTGCGATTTTCACTCTACCATGGGAAAGAAATGACCAATCTGTATAAGGATTGCCGAAAAATTGCGCCAAACTTTTCGTCTCCGTTCCAGCCACCGTCGAAATGCATTCGGGCACACACACACACACACACAAACAAAAAACAAAAACTGCACCCAGCTTCCCTACCGAACCGTTCGATTGCATCGCTGAAGCCACGGCATACCGCAAAATCGGGTTCGAGAGTTGATCGCAAATGGGAAGATGCTGCATCAAACATGTTACAAAAAACAATAACAACGTGTGCGGACACACACACACACACCCCGCTTTCGACTGCACCGTGGGTGTTTCACGAAAATGTTGCCAAAAGAATAACGCCCCGAATGGGAGAGGGCTGCCTGCCTGGTAGGAAGCGAATAAGTCATTATAAATTCTAAAATGTAGTCCATACTTCCATTTCAGCACGTCCTAAAAATCTCTTGATAGCAGGCACGATGCTTGTGATCTGTCTGCGTACCGCAAGGGGAAAAGTATTGTGCTTGTTGACGCATCACGCAAGATAAGAGGAATTTATTCAAGAGGAGGACAACGTTTATATGTCTCAGAAGAGTATTCTGAGTATTCTTCTTCTGTTTTGACTCCACAAAATCTAGTGAGATCATGCTTGGCCTGCCTTATTATGCTGGCTTTCCTGGACTTCGATTTACCAGTAGCTGCAGTGACGGATTAGCCTATCGACAATGGATGTCTCGCCGACCAGGGATGCCTCGCGGATCAGGGGGCCTAGTCGATCAGGGGAAGCCTCGCCGAAGAAAAGAACTTCACCGGCCTCACGCGTTAGGGAACTTACTTTGAATCTTGTGGAATCATACCCACGAGGGTCAGCACTTTTGATTAAGTGGATGAATGGGGCCTCGGATGATGATGATGAAGGTGTGTCAATCGTTTCAAGATTTTTGGTAAAGTCTTCGTGAAACTGGTATAAACAAGTCCAATAATGGTCAATAATAGTCATTCTTACTAGTCTAGGTAGTAGTCCGGTGGTAAGGCGACAACGGCGCCAGTCTTCGCACGGCAGGACCGAGGTTTAAATCCCATCCGGACTATTCCCCCTGAGGAGAAGGCCGCTGTGACCTAAAAATAGTCGTTAAGTCATAAAGAAGAGAAGCCATTATTATGGTCGGCTTAACCTAACAGATCCTTAAGCCAACAAGAAGAATGTAGTAACATGGATCGAGTAACTACCTTCACGCACTGAACCCTTTCAGCTTCCCTGTATGTCCAAACGCAACTAGCAATGTGTTTGACAACCCTGCCAAATGGGGTGAAAGACGAGAAGCGACTCCTCCTGATTGACAGCATTAGATGGGGCAGGCAGGTATAATTCCCACCCTCTCTCTCTTTCTCTCTCTCTCTCTCTCTCTCTCTCTCTCTCTCCATTTCATTTTACCTGATTTTTTTCACACTCACTCTCTATCACCTTGAATTAGAACATGACCACTTTCCGGTTGCTATGCGACCACGCATGGTCTTCTTCATCATCGCACGTCAAATCATCGCCCTCGGAAATGCACCCAGCCCCGGGCAACGAATACCGATGGGAATCTGCACATTCTCGAGTGCCCATGACCGCGCACCTACACACATACGCACATACCACGCAAGGGTGCAATCGGGATGCAGAGAAGTTTGTGTATGTGTGTGTGTGAATGGCTGTGTGTGATTAAGTGGGTTTAACAACGGTAGCAACGTGCTATGTCAAGTGCATCGTCTTCAGGACCAGAACAAACACACAGACACACACACACACACATGCTGCACCTTCTTCACACACGCCTTCCCTTCGGTTTATTAGCATCTTTCCCCACATTCTGCTTCTTCCCCTTCCCCGGTCCGGGGGTTCCTCTTTGCCCTGATCGCAATCTGATCGTACATCGTACACGAAATGAAAAGCTAAAGACCGACCGACCGTCCGACCCGAGCGGAGGACGGGTTGGAATGTGTTTGACGTTGCTCCAAAAAGGGAAGCTTCAGGTGATGTTCTGCTGCATTTTCGCTTCATTCGTTTCATTTTGCCATCGCCGCCGACGGCGCCCCCTGCGGCCCGCCCATTCGGGTGCAACGGAGGTTCGAGTTCAAGGCTAACGATATTCTAACTCTCTAACCTTCAGCACTCTCGGTTTCTGGTTCCCTTTTTTTTTCTTGCTGCATGGTGGGTTCGTTTGCTCTCAGGACAAATGGTAGTTAATCTTAGGCACAATAATGCAAAATCCGTTTTTTGGGAATAAAAATAGTTGATTAAACATGTAAAAAACTCGTTGCTATTGCTTTGCATTATTTTATTTTATTTGAACAAAATTGTTACGGTTTATAGCCCCTTGTAGATGTCCTTGAAGTCTTCAGAAGACTCCTCAGAAAAAGAAAAGGTTTCGTAAAATTCCTAGCAGCTTAGCCAAAAAAAAGCTCGTTGAACGATTAAATCTTTTTGTAAGCTAAAGTCTCTTGAAAGAAGAGGTCTCTTGAACAAAGAATTCTACGAGGCTCCATGTACTAGACATGGCAACATGTACGGTGAAGTTTTTTTTGCTGTATGACTGGTTAAAAAACATAAACGATGAGGTCTCTTACTGAAAACAAGGAGTATAATGTAGATGTGAATTAAATAAATTACTTTGAAAAATAAATTTCCTACACCTACTAACTCGACTGATGAATAGAATGAATAAAACCAAAAAAAGATCGATCTTAAGAATTTAAAATATGAAATGCACCATCAATTATACTATTTTTTCAATTAACCGAAAAATCTCTTCACTCTTTAAAGTTATAATTTCTTAGTACTTGTGTTTGATTTATTAAACATTTTTTCATTAACACCATCCAACTATGAAGCTCACAATCCAGCTGCAAAACCCATCCAAAATGCATCGATTCAAATGTACTACGTTTCCGTCCTACCTAATTGCATTGCAGAGCGCCCTCCCGAAAAGATAAACATTGCAGTACCGTGCAACGATGACTAATGGGTATTTTCGCTGTGGTAAGGTACATCGATTCGAGTGAGCTATTAAAATGTGGGTCACTAGAAGGGGGGAAAAAAAAGAGTTCCCTGCTCGTGCTTAGGAAAGTTTATTATTTGTTGAAGCTATAAAATTAAACCATATCTGCACAGCTTTCTCATTTTAAATAACGGACAAATAAACAAACGGACAAACAGAGCCGATCCGATTCTCAAACCCATCTTGAAAAATGCAACAAAAAGCACCCCATTTGGCAGCACTCGGTGTGGCGATGCAGATGTGGCAATCAAAACAAACACAGCCCGAAACACCTCCTCCCGAACCGAACCGAATTCTCTCTTCCGAAAGTGTCAACGCACGTGGGATGCGCATTATAGCCCTTGAAAAATAGACGCTTGAATCCGTTTGTCACTGGGTAAACAGCGGCAAAGGAAAAATATCGCCATTCCCTCCCTCGAATGCTTTTTATTGCACAAATTGCAGCATCATCAGCGAGCAGCAGCAGTAGCATTGGGTACCAATAGCTGGTCATCGGTGGTGCATCATTTCCTTGCTGTATGGTACTGCAACATACAAATAGCAAATACTCCATCGTTTGTCTCCCCTCCCGGAGGGTTCCAAGTGTTCCAAATAAACCAAAACCAATCCTCTCCCACCGAGAGGACATTTCCACTTTCCGGGAAGCAATTTATGCATATTCATTCGTAGCTGAAATCGTTTAATTTCCTTATGTACACACACACACACACACACACCGGATTGCGACCCATATTGGTCGAGAAAGCGAGCCAAACGAGCTCGAAAAGGTTATGATGATTGAAGCGAAAACCGTACCGGATAACGATTGATTTGCCCGGTGGCCATTTTTCCGTCATCAAACATACGCGCCAGAAAATGGGAACAGAAATGATGCTTTGAAGGTAGGTTCTTCAGAAACATTTGATGTGTTCTGTTCGATAACTAGTCAACTGTAACTCATTACGCATCGGGAACGCACTATATTTGCGATCGGGCTGCAGGTTGAGTTTAATAAGCTCAAGGCAGTGCAAAAAAAACACATCTCCACTTCGACCACAGGACCATACCCATTTCTGCGAATGATTCACGGTTAAGCAAACAAAGTGCATTTGCATCTGGTGAAGTTCATTACCATCGTATAAGGAAAGGTAACCCTGCACGGTACACCATTCGTTTGTGGTCAAGGATTGGGAGTTACCGAGCAGGAAATGGCGCTAGTCGGGTGCATGTTTATGGTTGTTTAGTTTTTAATAGTCTTACGGTACGGTAGGTTTAGGATTGGTCATTTAAATGTGTCATTGTCGTGTCGTTTAGATTGGTTTCAATTTTACTGGAGCTTTTTTATATTTTAATATAGCGAATGGAATTAAAAATATAATAAATTTTACTATCCAATTTCTTTATGATATTACCTTAATCTTCATCAAAAAAATACGTAACCGTGTATGGTTTTACACCTTTAAACCTTCATTACTTTTGTTACAATGGATCGGACAGTGTGAAACTTTAAGAATGCCTAGATTTTTTTTTTCAATAGACCTCGGGCAAATGTTAAACTGTTTAAATCGATATGGAACTGTCGATAAATCTCCAAATTACGATTTTAGCTTTTACCCGTTGTCTACCGATTGTGTATGCGCCAAGTTCTCGAAAAGTGATTTCAAAGCGAGAAAAGTTCACAAATACTCACGAAGGGCTTTGAAATTTTCATTTTGAAATCTTTATTTGATTTACTACTTCTATTTGTATGAAATTTTGTGTGAAATATGAGGGTTCTTCACGTCTAGTTAATAATATTTTGCAACTAATTAAATCAAAATTCTACTATTTTCTCAGTTTCCATAGCTTATAGCTCCTCATATCAATGATAACTCTATTGTGAGCTAACCTTAGTTTTTACTTCAAAATCTGAATTTCTGAGAAGCAAAACAGTTATTTATTTTGTTCAAGGCAACCTTACAAACATGGTGTGCGTGATTTTTGCCATCAAGTATTATTAAATTTGAATAAGAATAAGCCGCCAAACACCTCATAATGATGAATGTTTAATAAATTTTTGCATAAATTTTCCCTATTTCTTGCGTTTTAGAGATACATTGCTTGATCGGCTTACATATAGTGTGAATAAATAGAATAGAATATTTCTTTTCCAACAAAATGCTACTATTTAGACCTTAAGAAACAAATACATGGATCAGATAATCTACTCGGAAAACATGCAAACTTTCATACAACATGTATTACCAACCCTGGGTAAGTAGTTATAGAAGTAAGGGAACTATTTCTGATCATTGAAACAAACGTTAAAGCGCAATATTTCATTGAAAAATTACAACACTGCCAACCCTCTAACATCGCTACATTCTCGCCACAGGGCACTGCAACGGCCGTGGGCTTCCTGACACTACCTATGGCCGTAGCAATCGCCTTAGAGCCAAACCACCTCGATCGACCGGGTGCGAACATCATATACCGGACACAAGTACATGTCAAAGATTTGTCCACATGCAATCCTTTTTGTCGGCAGGGCAGGAATAAATAGGTAAAGACAAAAAGGAACGATAAATGGGGGGTTTTCCTTGGTAAAAATAGAAATACGAAAGAAGGAAGAAAAAAAAGGCTGCCCTGGCCCCCGGCGTTAACCGTCGGCGTCGTTTTCTAACGTGCGCACGTGGAGTAAGGATGAAGTCACTTTCCCGAGGTGCCTGTTTTCATTGGAACCGGGCGGAACGACGATGTTGATGTGGTTGATTTATTCGTTTTGACGTAACGTTGTGAGTAACCGCAGCGTGGTAACCGTCTTGTGAACCTGTGGGGAACACGGTTGGCGCGTTTGGGGGGGGGGGGGGGGGGGTTCTTTTCCGGCATGTAACGTATAGCGACGACCCCAAGAAGTGTCGTTGAAAGGTAACTTTCGTTGCATTGATTTCTGGTTTCCTTAAGGGGTCCGTAAGGTAATCGTTGATCGGGGCCGGTACGCGTGATGTCATCAGCGATACCGTCAAGGATGATCATGCGTTTTAAACAAATGCACAGTGCAAGGAGTATTAAAACATTTTGCATGTCTCTAGGTGAATATCGTTTCTGTTGAAGAAGCTTTACTCAAGGTTATTGTTGGGAATTAGAGTGTTTTCTTTAATTATTATTATCTACTTGCAAAGAGATATTTCTCTAGCGACAAGCCTATCTCAATAATGTTGCAGGACCCAATCAAAACTAGTAAACCAATCCTCTCCCTATGCCACCCTCCACATACACACATAAACTTGAAGCAATATCTGATCATGTCGATGATTAACCGCTAACCGCAAAATGTCAATCAATGGAACTAGTACCAATCAAGCACTACTACCCAAGCTATTTTATTTATTACAAACCCCCTTTTTTTCTTTTTCTTGCAATGCATTTTGCCAAGCACAGTGGCACAACTGTCCCGTTCGGGCTGTGCCCGTGCAGAATATGCTGCCCGTTGCATACCAACAACCCTAGCACGGATTACGCATTATGCAAACGCCGGGTAAATTTGACTCTAAAATATTTCAAATACCCACTGTCACCCCTTTTTCGATGTGAACTTCGCGCGAACGGACACAGGACACCCTCCGGGCGCTGTGCGACAAATCGGTGAGCAAAGTGAATGAAGCACACGCGATTTAAAACATGCAACGGAAATCCGTCCCAATCAACCGAGAGCGCGATGAAGCCAAAATGTGACCGCGGACGCGAACATGTTACTGCTGCGCGATGTGTCATTTGTCAATGGTGGTGGCTGGTGCCGTCAGCATGTTCCTCCGATCTTGCAGGTCGGCGGCGCTTTAGTAATGCGGTCTGCACCTGTGCTCTGCAGTTGTGTTCCAATCGATCCTTCATCAATCAAAAACCGGGGGCTGCGGTCTTGGCGGTGGGGCGAAGGGCTCGGTAATTGTGGCAGCGGTGCTGTCAGAATTTGTCAATCTTCAGACTTTGGCAGGCATTTGGGGGGCCGGTTGGCAACAGGGGAGAGCAGTAATCGATTCTAGAGACTATTTAGCATAGTTAAGAGAGTGTGCGATTATTTATGCATAGTTTACAAAAAAATATTGACAAACTGTAGCTGTATGGTTTAATTAATCTTAACAAGAACAACAATTTAGACATTATCACACTTCATAACGAGAACGGAAAGCGGTATGTTATTAAATTTCCATCCCAGCGCTTGTCCTCAGGCCGAAAGATTGCAATTTTTGCTGGCACTATTTTATAGAAAAAATTTTTTTTATTCTTTTTGCACAACTGTCCATCAAACAGAAGGCCAGATTTGGGCCAGACAGTAACTAAATCGGTGAATACGATACGCTATTCTATCTAATTCTAAGTGCGCGCTTTGCACCACTTGAAAACTTCCGGAAGACGGAGCCACCGTGGTGGAGAACATCTACTTGTTCAGCTATAACTCGGCTGTCTCGACATTCTAGACGGATTTCGCAAAGAAAAAAATAAGTCAAAATAGAAATATGTTCAAGATATTTTGAGAATTTTGATTGTATTTTCTCATAATAAAACGTGGTTCTTCAATACTGCAATTTATGAAAAATAAAAAAGGTTTAAAATTATATTTACTTTTTTACTAAAACACGAACTACACGGAAGAAAGGAAGATAAAAACGCACGATCACATATTAATCATTATGATGATGAATGATGATGCTGATCGGCGCCAGCAAAACAGAGAAGCATGACAAGAGAGCGAGAGAGCGAGAGAGAGAGAGAGAGAGCGAGAGATAATACGAGAAACAAAATAGAATAGAGAGAACGGTGAGCATAAGAACGAGCTGAGAGTATGTTGATGCACCACTACGCTCTCGTGTCATTAAGTGTGTAAATATGAAACCGAAATGTGGGTGAAAATTATTTTCCATTTTAACATAAAAAAATGTTCAAAAAAGTACATTTACTTCATAATTGATTTGTTTCTTTAATGTTACAAAATTTGTCCGTTAAAATGTCTTCCATACGAATAAAAAATGCGCAAACGCACCATGAATACAAAAGGCCGGTTTCATATTTACACATCCAACGCGCGCGATGAGTAATGACGGGCGCCCAACCATGCACCAGCAGGCAGCACAAATTGGTGGCCCCAGCGCTGGAGCTACACGCACAAAAAGGCTTCATTCTGCCATCGACATCGTGGCCTCGCGGTTGTGTGTCCGCGTGTTCGTCTGCACGCGTTTTTTTTTTGTGTGCAATTGGTAGCAGCAGCGGTGTTGGATGCAATTTGTTGTTACTGTGGGCCGCCCTGTTTAGTCGAGGGGTTGGTTGTGTGCGGTATCGCCGAAAGCCTTCTTCGAAACGAGTGGTGTCCAACGGAAAAAAAAGTATATTTAAAAAAATGAACCACCAATAGGACGGAAAGGTGGATAAAGTGAACGGAAGCGCACAAAACGTGCAAAATTAGCCAAGGGATGGATAATTAGGTGTCCGTTTTGGAGAAGCTGGCCGATAAGGATCGGGAAGGAGGGTTTTAAGAGTGCATCGAGGGCGAACGCGTGCAAGTGCATTCGAGATGAACCACGAGGTTCGAGGAAGTCATCGTGGCTGATCTTAGCATAAGTATTGTATTGTGCTGATCTATCGATGCAGTGATAAGCTTACAGTGTGGCCTGTGCGTGAGGGTTGTGATGGGTAAGAGAAAAACGCATCCACCCTCCTTGTTGCAAGTGTGCCAGTCTTCGTCGCAAAGATGCTATAAACAAAAACCCACGTTAATTGCAGTGTGTACTTACCGGGTCGTGTAAGTGTTCGTGTTTTTTGCGCAGCCCGGACGACGACGACGTCCTCTATGCGATTTCTCGAACCAGGCTGTCGACCAGGCGTTTTGCTGCACTTTCTACGTGCCGTGTTCCTGTCCATTTACGCAACCCATAAACGATAAACTGCTCGCGGTCGTGAAAGCAGTCGGTGAGTGATGCCGTTTAAAAGTGCATGCCGTGCCGAGGATCGATCGAGAGATCTCTGTGCGTGTAACTACGAGTCGATAAAGTGTCGTCGAATGCAACTGATGCATCGTTCTTTAAGTGTTACGATTTCTGATCAATGGTGCTGAATTGTGGGAAATAAAACTCGCCTGCATACATCAGTGTTTCTCTCCTCGAGACGTGCGTGTTTCGTGTGCGGCCTTTGTCCGGGCAGCAGGCATCCCAAGACAGACCACAACAGACCACACACAGAGACCGTAATTGTGGTTCTCAATGCAATAGCAGCATTCGAGCAAAACGCCGTGTGCCAAAGGAAACAACGAGAACGCCACCCTTTTGCTCAGTAGGTCAAGGTAAGGGATGACTTTCTTTTCGTGCATCGTGGCCTCCCACGAGTAACGACGTGGGTTCCGTTCTTTCCTCTATACTACCAATTACCATTCTCTCTCACCCGTTTGTGTCTGTGTCTTAAGAGGGTGTAATGGGATGGGAGTTCTTTCTTTTTTTCTGATTAATCCTGGGTAATCTTACATTGCGATGATGTGAGCGAAAAATTGGCGTGATCTATTCGTAGCTTGCTGGTTCAGTTTTGTTGATAATTGAGAATCTGTTAAGATATGTTTGTGCAAGAGAAAGGAATGGGTTTTGAAATTTGATACTTTTTTGAAATGTTTTATTAGAATTTAAACTACCCAGACGGTTTAATCACATTTTTCCTGCTCAAAACTATGCCCATTTCTAGTATTTTGGGATTTTATTGTTACTAAATTTATTTTTTTAAATATAACTTTTAAAAATATTAACTTTTTAATTTCGTGTTAAAAGTGATTGAAAAATAGTAGTAATTTAATACAATAAAAGTTAATTATCTTGTACCAGTTCTTAACAACTTTGTGATTTTTGTTGATCGCATTAAACGTAAATATTTCACAATATTTTATTGAAGATTATTTATGGATTATTTATTAGTTATGTTCATGTTTTCATCAATTCGTTCCTGTTGCAAGGAGTAAAACCAACCCTTCCAGCAATGAGCTACATTTTTTCAATCCATCAATTTATCATTAAATTGCTCTGGTTGGAAAATCTCGAACCGAAACCCCATGAAACTCCATTTTGTCGCATTAAATGTTATTTAATCGAAACAAATTAACACCCAAGAACACACACACAAAACTGGTTTGTTTGAATTTCAATCGATTTCTTCTCACTTTAATTCGTTGACCCGCAAAACGCTATGTCACATTGTAGCAATGCATTGATTGGGTTAGTGTCTAGATGTACCACCGGCACTCCATCACCATCACACACGCACACGGTAGGGACACGGTGTAATTGTTGGCCACGCGCATAAATGAAATTAAAAACTGCAGTGGATTGCATTACACGGTATCGATCAACTTTCAAATTAACTCAAAACATTAAATCCTTCTTCCATCGGCAGTCTCCCACCCGAGGGAGCGGTGCAATGGCGAGAAATGTGCAGCGACAGGTGAATTTTTAAACCATCGCTTGCACTAAATTGTGCAACCAAATAAACGCGTACGTACAAAAAGCAACAAAATAATTACAATTCAAAAAAAAAATACAATCCTCATCACACGCCACACTTCATCACGCCAGGTAAGCTAGAGCGGGGTGAGGTGCAACTGCAACACGGGGAAGTGGTTGGAATCTGACCAGTTATTTGTCCGTTACGTTTTTTTTTTTTGCTTGTCAAAGTCTGCATGCCTGTCTTGTAAAATGATCGCGTTGACCACGCTCAAGGGCGTCGAAGATGCATGTCGTCTTGTTTGGCCATCCCGAGGTCCGAGGTCGAGCCCTTCGGTTCGTTTTCTCACGCCCAGCTACACACTACACGGCACAGCACAGCGCCAAACACCAATGCGCGAATGCCAATGGTCACAAAACGCTGCTGCAAATGAGGCTATTAAATTTAACCTTTTTACCGGTTCGTGGCCCGTACCTGTGGTTTATAGGTGACGTTCGGAGACTTATTTGCTGCAGTTTGCAGTGACTCTGTGTGTTTACGATTATTTATACATTTCGTTACCAGTTTTTTTTTTTTTTTTGCCATTTTATATGCAGTCGGTGCATTATTATGGTGCAGTATCCACAAAACTGTACGATTGCAATTTACTGTACCGTTGGTGGCGTAACGTTTCTTCCTGCCAAACACTAAGTTTCTTTTGCTGGATGTGGACATGGGTGTGAGGAAGTTATAAAGAATACTCTTTTGGGTATGATTCTTGAAGTTGCTTCTGCTCACTTTACAGAGATATTCAAGTCTTTTCTATCTATATCGTTCAGAGGCAAACACTACATACTACTAAGAATAACATCGATGAAAATATCGGCTATAGCTATACCGGAATGTAGCTTTTTCCCCTTACGATCCACTTACCTTTTGATCGCTAGTTATTTATTCAATTTATTGATTTTAATATTATATTTGTTTGGCATTACGGCATTTGTTTGCTATTAAGAAAGGACAAATAAAATTAAAAGTAACTACTATCCACTTATTATTATAATTTTAAAGTAAAAATCTACGATGTAACAGCTTGGTGAAAGACACATAGAGGAACTAATATAAAAGGAAAGAAAAAACATTAACTGAAAAATGTAAAAGACTATAATAAATTCATCGCTTAGAATGGTGACAGAAGTAAAATGGCAATCGAACAAGGAACAAAAAAACATTAAACTGACGCTGACAAATAGGAAAGGTTTCGATGCATCGTAAAGAGTATGCCAAAAAGAAAGGGAAAGACTAGTACGAGGAGCTAGGAATTTCCCGCAGAAACAATTCTTGAACGAACAAGGCTTGTGCCACACAACGCCGATCTTGCAGTGATACTAAACTTAACATTCGACATTATTTTCGGTGAAATGACGAGTTTTTACGGCCAAGAAACGGTCTAATAACCATTCTGGTGAAGCAACACTATTTTTTTCAATTTTCGTTATAAGCGTTCTACTAGTAGGACTCCAAATATGATCGAGGCTTGTTCTAAAGAGGTGCGAACAATGTTGGAAAACAATAACTTAAGGACAAAAAGGGTACCAAATGTTCTGAGTTAAATAACGAATCATACCCATGGTTCTGTTTGACTTCGATACATTGAACTCAATATGATCTTTGAAAGTCAGCATCTCATCACGAACACTACCTCAAGATCACAGACAGTTTATACACGATTAAGTAGGCTAGATTCCGCCATGTAATCAAATGACAGGACGGAGACAAATAAAACAAATAATTATAAATGTTAAGTTAATATTATTATTTTAGTTAAATTACATTCAATATACCTTCCAACGGGGCGTTCTGATGCTAGAGACGGCGGCGGCAGCGTCGCCATGCTACACTCGGCTTACAATCACGCACAAACCGTTCCTCCGTAGTGAGTGAGTGACTGATTATCTAACTTAGCGTGACCTAGTGAAGATTATCTGCAACAAAACGTACTCCATTTTGTTAGGAGGACTGGGTGAAAAAATTATGATGCTTAAAGTTTGAAACATCGAGATAATACCGCTGATCAGTCTGCGATATCGGTCACTTGGCCGATACGAAGCGATAGTGGAATTATTGGCAGTCTTTAATAAAATATTTTCATTCAGCCAATCTATATACTTTAGTTTCGAGAGGGTCGTTTCATTTCAGAAAAAGGGACCTAAAAGACTGACGGGGCTTTCTATGCACCGAGCATAGAAAATTGAAGTCAGTGATGTCAAACCCATTCGGCAGATAGAGCATGCAAGAAAATTTTTAACACTATTAAGTGGAAAAATATCTGCAACGGTATTTCATACAGGCCTTAACATAAATTTTACACTTTTTCAACACTTTTTGTTTGTTGAGAACAAAAACTAGAAGGTTCAAGATATTAAAAACACCTTTTATAATATAAAAATGGAATTATACGATACAAACATGCTAGAAATGTATCTATGAAAATAAATCTTATGAATAATTCTCTTGTATCTTGACCATAAATTAATAAATTTACTTCCACAAAGGTCGCTTTTAGCTACTTGTGTATTTGAAAACTCATTCCATTTTCAGAGAAAAATTTACCGTGTGCCAAAATATAGTTTTTTTTCATCCTCTACATCTTACTAGAACTTTAATTTTATATAAATCTTGAAGTTTTTGTTTTTTTTTCTCAAAAAACAACTGTTTGTATAGTAATGTTAAGGACTGTATAAGTATCAGAGGCGGATCTTCCTGCTAGCGGACTGAGGTTGGAACGAATTGGTTGTTGTAAACACTAACGGACGGAAGGGACCCAGATAGCTGTCTCGAAAGACCCAAATGTCCCCAAATCAATATTCAAGGCAACAGACCGCTTCAGTTTACTTCCTCCTGTGTGTCCATCTTAAAAAGTGCTGAGAGGGGAGGAGGAGAGCGGATAAAGTTGTACCGAGGCCCCTGTGCATCTACATCATGTGACCGAGGGGTGGATTCCTACTACAGTGAAGTTCCCGACACGATTGCCGTTAGATTCGCTACTGGCAAAAGAGCCCCAAGGAAGCCCCAAGAAAATAAAACGGAGGTCTCTCCCTTCAATAGAGAAAATCGTTTCCACTTTCAGAGAGGCTTCCCAACAATGTCCACGGTTCTCTAAATGCCTAATGCTTCCTTGTCCAAGCTGCTACCTCTAGGAAGATGGGGACCCTGTTGGAGTCCCAAAACACCTGCTTCTACAACTCCTTCCTATCATGAAAATTCGGTCAAATTTTTCCGTATCCCGCTCGTTTACTAATGAAAAGCTCAATAATGTGTTCATTTTTCCTCGCTCTCATTACAGATGCTCCAAAGCAAAGTGAATCTGCTAAAGCTAGTAATAGTTCAACACTTCTGCTTCTACGTACCATTAGTTGTGCTCGGCTCTAGCATAGTTAGAATGAACGATATCGATAATCTGCTAACCGCCAGGTGTCGCTCCAACTGTACCTATGACCAAAAGGTGAGTTCCACGATAGTCGGCAATGAAGCGCCATCATTAACACGTGTTCCTTCCTTTCCCACCAACAGTGCTACAACAATTGCATGATCAACTATCTGGAAAACTCGTCGTACAAAAAGTACGGAGACTGTCCACCGAAGCCACCCACCAAGCTGGACAGCCTCTGTCTCAACACGTGCGACGGTTTAGATTACAAGTGTCCGGGTGTGGAGAAGTGTTGCGAACACTCGTGCGGCCACAGCTGCCAGAGCCCGTACGGATTGGAACGCGTGGTCGGGCTACCACCCGTACCGATGCACGTCCAGCTGCTGGAGATGCGCGGATCCTATCGTACCGCCCAGATCCGGTGGGACATGAAGGTGGAGAACGAGCACAGCCCGACGTACTACATTACCGAGTCGCGGTTTCACATTGGCACCACGTACGCGGAGCACAAGATGGAGAACGATTGGCAGCCGCATGAGCTGGAAACGTTTGCACAGTACGATCGGGGGAAGGAGTTGCATTACGAGAGTGAAATCAAGCTGAAACCTGGCCGGTGGTATCAGGTACGGGTGGCCGCTGTCAACGGGATGGGTACGCGTGGCTACTCCACACCGTCACGGCCATTTCAGCTAAGTAAAAGTACGTAAAAGTCATGCTTTCGACTAAACAGTTTCGGAGAAATGGTTAGCGCCTAAAAGTAGGCAATTTCTGAAACTGTAAACAGATATTGCATAACTTTAAGCGCCCTTTGAATGAAACCACAACGCAACGGAAATGCCTTATATCTAGCTTATTCCTTCTTCTATTGCTTATCACCTATCTAATTGAGCCTTTACCTTCACCTCTAGTGCCAAAACCTCCACAACCACCGAAACGCCTCACCGTTATCTCACTGGACCTGAACGAAAACCGAACGTATACCTGTCGCGTGTCCTGGGATTTACCGCGCTCCGATCTTCCTGTGGAAAAATACAAACTCAGCTGGAGTCTCTTCCTCAACTTTACCAGCAATCGTTCGAAAACGGACAACTCGTCCCTGTTCAAGGAGATGGCCACTATTTCAGCGGTTAGTAATGTCTTCCGCGCACATCTACTGGTGATTTAATCGTTTGTCGTTAATATTCCCCCTCCAGCCTACCCGACGCTACGACATCCACGGCCTACTACCAGAACGGTACTACTATCTGCAGATTCAAGCCATCAGTGTGTATGGCAAACGGCGCCTCAAATCAGCTGCCAACCATCTGCTAATGAACACGTCCTCCATACCGACCGGACCGGACAAGAGTCCGATCAATCTAGACAACCTGCTAATGGGTGATGCCGGCTACCGAAGGACGAAGGGTCAACCAAGCCTAAAGGAAGGCATACATTCTTCGCCAGGAGCATTAGCAACAGCCGGTGGTAGCCGATCGTTCGCTAATGGACTGCCCTCGACCGGTACGATACGGTACCAGTTTGCGCTGCGCAAGTCAGGCCTTGCGGTACGGTTGAGCTGGTCCGAGCGGGGATACGGCCGCTATCGGTTGCACATCTGTCGTGGTAACCGGGAATGTCTGACGGTAGCCCGTGCATCTACCAGCCCAAGCAACCAATGGCAGGATGTAGTGCTGCGACGGAATGCGTACGAGTTCGGGAAGCTGGAATTCAACACCCGCTACACGGCCGGTGTACGAATAGGGGGACATCGGCGTAGCACTTCCGGCTATGATATTGTGCGATCGTTTATCACGCCCAAATGTGAAAAGTTTCGCAACCAAGAGCTTCTACCGGCCGAGTGTAATGTTTGAACGTGGGAAACAGACAACACACACACACACACACGCACACACACACACACACTGCTGATGTTATCCTTATTACATGATTGCATAGATTTTGTCAACCATTACAGTTTTGTCCTCTGTGTTCCCCATGGTTTCCTATCGCCATCTTAAATACCATAGATCAATTGAGCTGCCATCGTTTAGATATTTAAGCTATGTTTTGTATTCTAAGAGATGTCTAGTTGAAGTAACTAAATACATGTGATTGCGATCGTGCAAGCAGCACGATCGCTGCATTAAAGAATTCAGCCTTATTTCAGCACACAGCACATTCGAAATTGGATTCACACGTTTGTATCCAGGACAATTAATAGAAATTTGAAGAGTTGGGTTGCAGAACAGCAAAATTTTCAGGATGCGGATTAGTGCATCGATCCTCACCAACAAGCGTGAGAGGTGATCGAACATTCAAAGACTTAAAGGCGGGGTATAATACTATCCGATCGGATTGAACTATGAAATATCACACAACAAGTAGAACAGTTTTTGGGGGCTTGCGCTTTCCCAAATGCCATTTTATGATGTCCGCCATCGAATGCTAGGTCTGGAATCGTTGGAGAGTAGAAGGGTTCGAGCGCGTACTTTATTGCTTATCTGCTCCTCGGTGTAACTGACCCCCCCCATTTTTGCTTTCTCAAAATCCCTTGTTGAATTGAGCAAGAAGTGACCAGTGCTTCAAGCGACTAAACTAAAAATTATGAAAAATTGATCCATTTATAAATAAGGGATTGATCTCGTTTGTTTGCAGACGAACATACTGTGCCCTTTATTTTATTACAATTTGTATATTTTACTTACAGTTAAGCATCTTGACAATTTGTTTTAGTTTTATTACTTCCGCTATAGAACGCAGTATACACTAAGAAACGATTTCACATGCAATTCAATCGACATTCAATGCATCGGTTTTGTTGTTTGTTTCGCATTCTCCATTTGCGTTCACATACAAAGGGGTTGCGCGCCCCGGCAATATAAATAATTTCATGTTTGTTCTCAATTTCTTCCTCACGGAAGCTTGAGAGAAGCGTCTCTCCATCGAGCAAGCAAACACACGAAAAACGACGTCCATAAGCGTTACAATTAGTACCGGAACGGTACAGGATATCCCCACCGGATATCCGCAGGATAATTTACGCTCATTACCGATCCTCTTCTGTTTTGCGCAGAAGATGCCTTTAATGCCGGAACACATCGAATTGTTGGAATACCCACCTAATCGGATACATTGAAGAAGTATTTGCTAACGAAGAATTATGCACAAATCAGTCACTAACCATGCATCGGACCCGATTGCACTGTTGCACGCTTTGTTTTGCTCATTCACATCCAACTAACCCTGGTTCCCACGATCAGGAAATTTGGTTTACGATTCCGCCGCAGGTATGCATTAAATTAATTTCTCAAAATAATCGGTTAATAACAAGACATTGCTCCTCATCGCATAGTAGAAAGAGAAAGCTACGCAGCATTCACAAACCTAAATCGGTATGGAGAGAACCGCCAAAAAAGTGCAGGAGTTCCCATTTTGTTCTAAATGCCTTGACTAAGCTAATAGTACGCACGGCGCGGATTATTCTGAAATGAACCGACAAGAAAGAACGGAATGTTTTAGCGCTCAAGGACACGGATTAGTGTTGTGCTTAATGGTTTTTTTTTTGAATAGTCATTCAAATCAAGAATCAACTATCCAAAGATTCATGAATCTGTTAAGATTCACCCAACACTAGTACGGATGGATCGGTCGACTTTGTCAACTTACCAGCGGATTCGGCCGAAAACGGTACGCCAACATCATGCGCTTACGGTACGCATCGTACTCGTTATCGTTGACTTCCGGATTGTCCGGTGCGATTATGCCCAAGCCCTGATTATTGTCACGCTGTGCGGCTCTGGAACACAAAAACAAAACAAACAAGAAATCGTTATCGCGCACCATCGGCTAAGAAGGGAAGCTAACGGACATACTTATTGATTGGATCCACTATACCGCTACCATCGGCACCGAGCCCCTGACCCTGCTTCCAGCCCAGCTTCTGCAGCATCTGAAAGCCGACGTTGTCCTCGCGCAACTTGTAATCCTTGTAATCGCTCAGGTTCGGCTGCCGGTTGTTCTTTTGCGCTTCGTACTTTTCCATAAACTTGCGCAACTCTTCCGGTGGCAAAAAGTCCCCAATGTGATGCTTACCCTCCGACTGGCGCGTAAGCTCGTTGGCCCACTTTTGTGTCGCTTCCATTTCCTGCTGGCGCAACTTGTGTTCCCAGGTACCGCCCGTCGTATCTTCGTCCGAATCGTACTCATACTTAAACCGGCCACTGTTGGCAAGCCGATCAATTTCCTGCCGTTTGCGTAGCATGTCCTGGTAAAGCAGATTGATCTTGTAGTGATCTTCCGCCTTTTTCCAGTCTTCCTCCGACAGGTTGGTGGTGCCGAAGTTTTGTCTTGCATACGCGAGTAGCGCCGGATCGGTACGACTAACGGTGGAGAGTTTGGTGGGCGGTAGGGCGGGTGGTGGTCCGGGTGGGTGTGCTGGTAGGGGTGGTGGTGGTTGCGTCCGGAAGCTCTGGCCCGGGCCAAACTGTGGTCCACACTCTGCCTGACCTCCCCAACGACTTTTGCGCCGTTTTGCGGCCTGCTGTTGCTGCTCTTCCACCGTTCCTTCGGCCGCACGCTTTTCACCCACGGTAGGTGGAGGTTCGGAGGTGCGTGTGTCGGATTTACCGTTACTTTGCTGCTGCTGCTGCTGCTGTTGCTGCTGGCCAGTTGACTGTCCCGATTGTTGTTGCTGGTCACGGTAGGAAACGAAATCGGAATCGGTTGAGCTATACTCGGGCCGCCCTGATCCACCATCCGGCCGGGC
The DNA here is from genome assembly GCF_943734695.1 of Anopheles maculipalpis. Classification (NCBI taxonomy): domain Eukaryota; kingdom Metazoa; phylum Arthropoda; class Insecta; order Diptera; family Culicidae; genus Anopheles; species Anopheles maculipalpis. The sequence goes on along the minus strand of NC_064871.1, from coordinate 19,895,184 downwards.
AGCACTCGTACCAGCATCGGCCAACGTTCCATTCGCTTCACGCAACCGAAACTCTTTATAATCCTCAAAGTTGGGCTGCCGATCGGACGTACGGCGAAACCGTTCGACAAAACGTTCGTAATCGTCGCGCATCAAAAAATCGCTCAAATGTTTCGGGCGTATGCGTTCGTACAGGCGCGTTATCTCACTGATCCAGCACATGATCGCCTCCAGTTTGACCGTGTTGAGCCGGTGTTCTTCGTCCGAATCAATCCGCTGCGTACCGTCCGTCACGCAGCGCAAAAACCGGTCGTGCTGCTCTATCTTCTGCGTCAGATCGTCGTACAGTAGCTGCAGGCGGTAGTGTTCTTCCGCCTTGCTCCAGCAATCCGGTGAAATGTCGGCCACCGTTCCGTAGTGATGAAAGACGTACTGCAGCATTCCGGGATTGTTGCGATCGATCGATGTCGAAGAGGCTGGTAGTGGTGGCGGTGGTGGTGGAGGCGGTGGTACATTTAGGTGTCCTCCGGTCCATGGAAGCGGTTGCTGCTGCTGCTTTTGTTGTTGTTGTGCTGCACCGGCCATCGTTCCATCCTGACTACCAGCCGTTCCTGTCCCTCCATCGGTATTCTCGCCCCAGCGTGACTTTTTGCGATATTTTTGCCGATGGCCCCGAGAACCGGTTCCACCTCCTCCCGTACCACCGCCACCACTGCCCCCCGTGGCACTACCACCCGCACCGGAACTTCCTCCATTTTTATCATTCATCGATTCGTTCGCACTATCACCCAATCCGCCATGATAATCATCATCGGAATCGGTCGAACTGCCGTCCTCTCGCCGATTGCCAGCGTCGAACGTTTTGCGCTTGAGATTCTTTAGATTGCGCTCTCGTGCCTCCCGCACGTACTCCGTGTCCGAGTCCGTTTCCGTTGTCGATTTATCGTCATAAAAATGACGCTCGTCGCCATAAAAGTTCGGCATCATGTGGATCGGAATTTCGGACGTTTTCGAGCTTTCCGGTCCGCCCACCAATGGGTGCTTCGAGCGGCTCTCCTGTCCCTCGTCGATGATCGAATCGTCCAGCACGTCAGCCGGATCGTATTTGGCATCATCATCATCATCATTATCGTCTTCTTCATCGCCACTGATCGGAATCGGCTCGTTCAATCGTCGGCTGTGTGCTGCTGCCATTGTAGCTGCTGCTGATACTGCACCGTCAGCCGTTTCTCGCCGTGCTGCAATCATCCGCCGGAAGCCGCGGTACGCCTCCGATTGCTTATCAAACACGAACCTAGAGAGCAAATACAAACACAAACATGCCACGGCACACAGAAAGAGAGAGAGAGAGCGAGAGCGTACCAATGGTAGTGTTGGGAAAGAGCCAGAAAAGGAATGAAACGGGAAATGGAGACAAATGAAAAGTATGAAATGAAACCAAAACAAATGGGAGGAAAAAATAGAATAATGTGAAGGAAATGTAGGGAAAGATATACAGAAAGAGAAAAAGAGAGAGAAAAAGAGAGAGAGAAAGAGAGAGAGAAGGAAAAAGAAAAGAAAAACGAAACAAAAATCGCACGTGAAATATTGTCAGATTTTTGTAAAACGGCAGCACCATCCGTGTTCCAGACCTGCTTCCTTTGGATTAATAATGCCAGTATGTATATATCCTTACGGCGTGTTATATAGCGAACCCGGACCTTCCTAAAGAGCGCTGAACGGAAATGCGCGTTAGGGAATTGGGAAGCAATTCCTATGTTGTTAAAACATCGAACTAGCTACCTTAGCTGTACTTTGTACCTTTAAGACTACGATCAACTCTGTCCTCCTTCTCCTGTGGTATGAGCTACACGTTCCTCTTCTAGATGCTTGATTTTTGTTAAGGAAACCTTACTGTAAATGTAATAGGTGGATAGATAAGTCTTAGTCCTGACAGGGTTTTTGTTGGTCGTATTCTATTTTTCTACTCAACTGAATTGCCTTAGTGAGCGAAGAAGTGCTTATAGCGCAATCTACTATATTTTTGAAGCCGTTTTAAAAATAAAGTTTGTTATGAGTCTCAAAAGATAGATCTGTTTCAGCAATTCCAGGTCCGAGAGTCCGGGCTAGACTTTTCAAGCCATTGTTTGGTTTGAACAGTGTTTTTACCCATCAAAAATCAAAGACTGATCAGTCCACCAAATCCATTTTTATCCATGCTTTGCACTACATCAGAAGTTGCTCCACTTAAAACACTATAACTCATCATCTAATATCAGTTGATTAGCTATCAAATTCATTGATTCATTGAAATTCATTCAAAACTGACAAAGATTTCAATAAAAATGTTACGCAACAGATCAGGACTACAACTTATCTACTCCCTGTTATAGACATACTCTTAGGCATGATCGAGGAACGGCTATAAATAATATCACACTGACCTAATTTAAAATCACGTAAACTGCTTATATTCAGCTAATATGCGATTCTTCTATAACCCTTTTCTATCGAATTACCCTAACCAGTATACACTTGGCAAACACACATTTTTGCTGATCTTATCTTACCCTCTCCCTTTACTAAATAACATACATGTAGTGTTTATATGTGTACAAATAGGCATATAGTATAGATAGTATAAAAGTGTAGTTAAAAAGTAAAACAATTACCAAAGCGACGGATGTAAATCATTTTTACGTGAACATAATTTATCTTCATAAACATCACCGATATCGGCAACCAATTGAATTAATTCTTCAACTGTGGTTGGTAATTTATCATGTTCTGAAAATACTATACAAAAATTATAACTAAAAGAGCAAACAAACCGGCATTACCGGCAACTGGCACACGGACGAACCACAACCCCACTGGCCGGAGCACACCCACCGATGGAAAAGGGACACCAGTTCCATCGTGCGGTCGTGTCGGAAGTAGTGGGACCATGTGGTCTTTTCGATCCAGTGTGTGCGTGTGTCGCCGGTTGATTCAAGGAACGGTACCAACCTTGGCTGTTTGGCAGTTCTACCTCGGTGCGGGCAGTGGCCGCACCACTCACACTGTTGTTCCCGTCGACTGCCACCGGTGGCAGATCGTAGAATGGTTCGAAATGCACGTCATCGGCCATTGTTGGTAGCTGGGGCGGTGGTGGAGGCGGTGGCGGTGGTGGAAGTGTAGGTAACAACGATGGTGGTGGAACGTCAAACTTGAACATCTGTTCGCTAGTGGTGCTAAAAATGAGACAGAACGCATTAGTTTCCTACAAGTTAGGATAAGGAAATACGGAAAGACGGAAGGGAAGTTTACCTAGCGGACACACCCACAGTAGAGGTGGCTTCAACGTTTACCGTTGCGTCCGGATCTTGTTGCACGACCGGTTTCACCTGATCGTCGGTCTGCTTCACGATCTTCTCCCTTAGCTGCTTGAACCGTTCGAGAAATGATCCGTCGTTGCTGAACGGTAGCAATACTTTGCCCGTCGTGCTCGGTTCCGTATCTTCCGGCGTCTCCGTTACGCTGGCAGTAGCCGATAAATGATGCGCAAAGCGATATTAAACATTACATAAGACAACAAAACTCCACCAAAAGGCCTCGGGAATGCCACTCCCGCAAACTGGGGACAAACTGCGTTACCTTGGTTGCGTGTCCTTCGTTGCTTCGGCGGCAATCTGTTTGGCCAGCTCGAGCGTACGTTGCTTCTCTAGAATCTGCTGTCTTTTCTGTGCGATCAGTTGCTCCTGCTTCGACATCTGAGCGAATCGCTCAGTACGGCTGAAGTTGATACGAGGCATACCGACACAACACACGCCCACTGTAACGCACTCCCAGCAACAGAGTGGCCCGAGAAGACCCGGGGGTGGGGTGGGGAGCTGAGGATATGCAAAGATCTGGACGAAGAGGTGTACCCCCCTCCGCTAACCGTTGTTTTGTTCGGCCCGGTTACAGCCGTATCACGTTAGCACGGTGCCGGACACACTTATCCTGGCAGACGGCTTGGCGAACACGACGAAACCACACGCACCAATCGGCAAGCTTTCTTGCAACACCTCGAAAATCGATAAAATTTTACTACTTTTGGACCACCATTGTCCAAATGTTTTCTTCTGCCAGTTCTCCTTTTTTGACACAACGGCAACGTCATGCCGGGAGCGAGAGCTGTGGGCTAACGTCACGCACACAACAAGTTGTTTATAGCAATGTAAAATTAGTTTGCCAAGCACGATGGATGGGCGGGTGTGTGTTTACAAAAAGATTACAGTTTTGCTTATCATTGGTGCTACTTATCCGTTTTGGATTAATTGAATTTGAAATAAATTAAGGTTCTGTGTTTACTTTACTCTCAGGACATTGGGATGATCGCATAGGATATATTCACGCAACGGAAGTTTATATTCAACAAAATGTCCAATTTAAATTATAATATTTTATAACAAACCATGAGTGCAATTTTCTATGATGCACTTTTGGAAAATATAACTCATAGTACTTCATAACTTGTTTCGTTCGATTTTGAAAATCTAATCTCAGTTTATCGGTTTTATTGCGATGAGATAATTGAATGACTCATCGGAATAACGAACGGCCATCTGCGCTGTTAAATATGGTCTATGCGTGCGAACTGTTACCTCCAACAGTACACTCCAAAAGACTCCCAGAGTCACAACCATCATGTTTGCCGTTCGAGCTGCAATTACAAAGGCTAAACATCCCAGGGTCATCATACCACTTTCTGATACCAACAACACGGCTGCTCGATATAAAGCTACACTTCCGGTGGTGCAAAAAGATAAACCATCCTGTCTACCGTATTCCCCGTTTGGAGCGAAACAACCGAATACGGCAGAATGGACCGTGGCACGTTTGGATGATTTACTTAACTGGGGCCGTAAAGGCTCGATGTGGCCTTTGATGTTCGGTCTTGCGTGTTGTGCCATGGAAATGATGCAAGCTGCTGCCCCACGTTACGATGTGGATCGGTTTGGTGTGCTGTTCCGTACCTCACCACGCCAGACGGATATGATCATCGTGGCCGGAACGTTAACCAACAAGATGGCACCGGCGCTAAGGAAAGTATACGACCAAATGCCCGAACCGCGTTGGGTTATTTCGATGGGTAGCTGTGCGAACGGTGGCGGGTACTATCACTATTCGTATTCGGTGGTGCGAGGTTGCGATCGGATCATACCTGTTGATATCTACGTCCCCGGATGTCCACCCACTGGGGAGGCTTTGATTTACGGCATTCTGCAACTGCAGAAGAAAGTTAAACGCATGAAAACGGTACAGTTATGGTACCGTAAGTAGGCTGCCAACAAGCTCTTCTTTGATCGTATGCATTTTTTTAAATTATAGCCAGCTGTACATAATTATAAGACTATTTGTATAAGCATTTTGGTGTTTGCTTATTGAAATAAAATATTTCAAAAACTTTAAAATAACCAACCTGACCGCTGAATGACTGAAATATCTACAGTGACCGCCAATGACATAAGACCTTTGATTTCGATAAAACGGTGATTTCGATACTTCTACTTGGTGTAACTTTACCGAATTTCGGTATAATGATCATCAGCAAATGAACTATTCATAACTTCTTTGTTTTTGGCCAAAGTTTATCAAGAATTGTGTAATAATAAAAATCCTGCAATGTTGGAAAACTTTTCGACCCAGAAAAAAACTAACTTCTTATCAGCACATCTACTAACCAAGGAGCTTCATTTAAAATTGGGTTCATAATCTCATATTTTTGCCTGATGTGCAACAGACGGTGGTCTTATTTTATTGGCGGTCACTGTATAAATAAACTGTTCTACTCATGCTGATGCAACGATTTCCAGGGCTAAAAATAGATTGTTTTGATAAATTCCAGCGGGATATAGATTGTTTAGATAAATTCCAGCGGGATATAGACTGTTCCGTACATTTTTCGCCCGGGGTTAAGCTTATTGGCGCATTAAGATGAATGTTTATGAGGTAGATTTTCCCAAATTTTATAATCTAAAGAAAAAGATAATTATTAGCATACATATCGCCACAAACCGTAGCTTTATTTCATCCTTGCCAGTACTTTAATGGTACGACATTACGTGGTAACTTATGTGATTAATACAAAGGTCCAACATATGCCTTTTCCTGAAACTTATGTGTGCTGGTTTAAGCATGTTTCAAACTGTTTCCATGTTAAGTATATACGAATGCAACATTTTATCGTTTAGGACGGCTAAAGGATAACGTTTAGATTAATACTTCGCCATCAATTCATTGGTTCATATGATTGGTGTTTCATAAATCGATACGTATTGGTTTTGGCTTTCTACATGTGTTTTGAAACGTAAGAAACTGATACCGTATACACAGTAGTGTGTTAAAAGCTAGCAAAAAAAACGCGCATTTAAATCCATCGATGCTTGGAAAAATCAAACAAACTAAAAAAGAAAATCAACAACTACGAAACAAACAAATCGAATCCTGTCGTCCGCACTTTCACCAGACGCAGGCACCAGTGGACCAACCGGCTTAGGCTTAGTATTTGTACTTGAAATTCATCTTGAACAGGTATTGACAGTTCACCTGTCCCACGTCGTACACGATGAATTCGTTGTAAAGCAACGAGCTTTTAACCTTTTCATCCGATACACCTTTACCCATCGGTATCTCTACCCCATCCGGACGGAAGTGCGAACCGGATGGATCGGGCTGGGTACGTCCGATACCCTTCACACTGTGCTTACCGGTGGCCAGTTTCTTTACGTAGTGTGCCTGCAGATACTCTTGCATATCGCCGAGCGCTACCTCACACAGCAGCATCAGCCCAGTAGAATCGACCATATTGGTGCAACAGTAGTTAGCCGATTTCGACACCATATCGGCAAAGTAGATACCCTTGCCGAACATGTAACCCGTAACCGGTGCCTCCGGTGGTGCAATTTTCAACCCGTGCGTTAAGATACCGGCAAAGTTGGTCAGCCGAGAACCGTGCCAGAGCAGTTTGCGGTTGTGCAGCTTCTTGAATGGTTGGTAGCGACGATCCTCACCCTTTCGCTTAATGCGGAAGATTTCAGCAATCTCCAGATCGTACGATTGGTGTGTTTCGGCATGCGTATTACGCACGTACTGTTCGAGCAGCTTAAACTCTTCCGAATCACGTGCCATCGGTTCAATGGCTGTCTTGAGCTGTTCGTAATGCGCATCGAGCGGATTCTTCCCATCCTTTCCTGTGTCGTCGGATTCGTTCAACAGCGAGTATGCGAACTCGATCTCCATCAAGCTTTCCAGCATGATTTGCTTGTCCTTTACCTGTTCGATCGTATCGAGTACTGTGACGGACGAGACGCCGAAATTGTGCGGAATGAACGAATAGAATCGGTTCGATGCATCTATAAACTGTGCATTGGAGCCACCGCTACCGATTAGGTTGGAAATTTCAGACAGCACCTTCATGGCTGACTGCAGCTGCCGCTTGGACAGTTTACCGAGTGGCATCTTTTCCATGTCCAGCTCAAATTCCAGCATTACACGATTCATTGCATCCACGTCGAACAGCATGCGAACCAGCTCCTGGACTGCTGGTGCGAGTTTTGATTTAATGGTACTATTTTCGGCAAGACGCTTTGTCTTGGTTTCGCTGTAGTCGATTTCGACAGGATAAAACATGCCTGGCATTTTGTGGTACTTAGAATTGTGGCTAGTCCAATCGTTGCCGGTCTTTTCCAGGAACAGATCTTCAAACGCATTCATCGCGTCGTCAGCCGTCTTGTAGCTTTCCACTTTTGTACCCCCGATTGTGGTACCGATACGTCCCCAGGCACGGAACAACCAGTATCTAGGGATGGGTCAAACAAAGAAAATGAGAAAACCCGTGCATTCTCAATCTTCGCTTGATGGATACTTACTTTTTTTTATTATCGTCTTCAAGTACCTGCAATTTGTAGAATGAATTCTTATCTGCCTGAATGTCAACCTTATTCAGCACGCAGTTGTAGATGACGCGGTCATTCTTGTACACGTGCGCCCTATCTGCAAGATTCGAGTCCGGATCGACGATTAGTCCACTCTTGATTTGTAGCTTCATTTTGGCCGGTACCGATTTTTCGTAGATGCTCTTTTTCGCGCGCGATTTGCTTTCTTCCTCGGTCGGGATGCGTGTCTGCGGATCCGAACCCCAATCGCAGATGGCCCGGCTAGTGATAAAGGAAAGGGCACCGCCGCCCTGAACATCCTCTAGGAATTCTTCCGGCACTACCTGAATCTGTAGTTCCTTCGCTTCCTGCATGCGACTGTTCAGTCGTTCCACTTCTTCCGGCGTAGAAATGATGGCAGCCGTGTGGCTAGCAATCTTCGTCACCACCTTACCACCCAGTTTTTGAATTTTGAGTTTCAACTGATCCTTTGGTGTGACTGTTTTGCCCAGTATGACAAACTCCATGTCGTAAAGCGGCGGCTTTTCGCGCTTCACCCGAGGTTCCGAGGGCAACTCTTCTTCCTTCTTTACGCCTTTCATCACGGTACTGACGCTCGGCGGCACATACCGGAAGACGCGATCGCGAACGACCGATTTGTACTGCTTTAAGAACGAGTATTCCGACTTGAGGTCGGCCGGTATTTTGGCCTTCTTTCGCGGTGGTGCCTTTTCCGCATTCATGCACTTTACCCACTCGGTCAGATTGCCCTGACATACGTAGGCCGCCTTTTGGAGCACATACTGGCCACCGCATTTCGAGCAACGCTCGAGCGCACCGAACAGAAGCGTATCGCAAACACGGTCCAGTACCGGATCATTACCCTCCGGTATGTCCTGATCGTTTTGAGCGAGAATTTCGATCAGTTCGGCTTTCTTAACTCCGAGAGACTTCAGCTTGTCGCGTATCTTGTAAAACGCTTTCTGCTGTTCAGCGATCATCTTCTCTTCGACTGCTTCGGCCGCTTTGTCTACCTCGTCCTTAACCTCTTCCTTCACCTTCTTCGACGGTACACTTTCCGCCTTAATGGCACTGTAAAGGGAGCATATATTGTAATCCAGTACATCATTCGAACCAAAGCTAAGTCAGACAGATACTTACGGCAACAATTTCTTCAACGTCGACTGATCCTCCGGTTTCATGGAACGGTAGCCTGGCAACGACTCGCCCTTCTCAAAGTAACCTAGATCGGAGCGTATTTTCGCAAAACATTCGGCATGATGCCACAACGGCTGGCCGCCATACTTCATTCCTACCTCCGTATCGTAGACTACCTTCTTGATGCGCATTTCGTCCTTCAGGATCTTTATCTCACACCCGCGACACATAGCCCGTCCCGATGCAGCATACTCTACGCCATAATCCTTCAGCGATTGAGCTTCCGCTGCGGTGCGTTTTTTGCCTTTACCCTTGCCCGCAGCAGCCGGCACGACTCCCTTCGCGAACAAAGCTGCAATTGAACGTAGTCATAAATGTTCCTTCCGCGCTTTATACGGGGCTTTGCCATTTTGCTTACCAATTGCGTCGCGAATTTTCTTCTGATCCTCGTAGCGCAGAGCCTCAAAGTTAGCTACATCTCCTTCGGTGGCCGGTCGCTGCTTTTTAAAGAAACAATCCTCGTGGTACCATTGGGCCACCTTACCATCGTGCATTGGCGATTGAACCATCGCCGCAAGCCGGAGCACATCCTTGTCGATCTTTTGCTTACACAACCGGCAGGATGCCCGGTTGCTCTTGGAGTATTCCGCAAGGAATGGTAGTTGCTCGACATCCATCGTTTTCTCTACACGGTCTTCACAAGTCAGAAGTACACCCTTTCACGCACACGGAACACGAAACTTTACTGGCGAAACATGTACTGCGCTGAATTTACAAGATTTTTCCCGGAATGGGATAGCCAGCGAGTGTGGCGATCTGTGCGTTTGACAGTTGTTGGTGTGGCGCGAAATTGTCAGGCTTCTGTTTTTTGAACACATGCATGTAAACAACGCATTCGGCCAACGGACAACAGATGTTTCCTGATAGGGATTATTAAATTTATGTAAAAAGGATCCTATGGCGATGAGAGAATGTATTATTTAAGCTTGCTTGAATGTAAACTAATGACTATCCTCGATATTTAAAATAATATTCAGACATTCAGAATGTTTGCTGTTTGCTTTGATAACGGTAGCTTTAACGTTCAAGAATTATCGTTCACTATTATAAAAGTTCATGAACATTTCACAAAACACAATTTTTATTCGTTTATTGGAAATAATAATGGTCGTTATTTATCTATATTCCGCGTGTTTCAACGGTGCATTTCAAGATATTCACCTTGGTAATTGTGAAACTTCAAATTGAGCTGTCAAAAACGTCAACTCAAAACAACAATCAAGCTATCATAAAAAAATACTCTTCGGGTATAGAAACACTTTTACTTTATTAAATAAAGCTGTAAGATTAGTTGTAATCTTATCGAAAGTATTGTTCCAGGAAGGTAGAAACCATTCTCAGCACTGAACGTTCGCAAAACCACCGAAGCACCGCAAAATGAGTGATAGTGATGTGTCCAAGATGAAGGTAACTAGGGGACGCCGCCATAGCCGGGCATCCCAAGCAAGCGCACGGTCTAGGTACAGGAACCGAGTCAAAAAACGTTATCATTTCTTTTCCTTTCTGTACCCCGCCTGTAGGTTGCGGATCTGAAAAAGGAGCTGAAGGCACGAGGCTTAAGTGTAATGGGCAACAAGAACGAGCTTATCGATCGGTTACAGACTGCATTGTTGGGTAGGTCATCACTAGCATCGTGGTTCAACTAGATGTTGTTGTTGTTCTTGTATCTGAAAAGTGATACGCTTAACAAAAATTGAAATGTTTTACAGATGGTGGCGATGTACTAGAGGATACGGCCAACTCAGAAGATCTGCTAGACGACGAACTGAACGATGATCTGCTGGACGAGGACAAAGATCTCACTGATCCGGCAGCGGAGGAAGAGCAAATGCTCAAGTCGCCCACGCCGAGCGAAACATCGAAATCGATTTCGCCCGACCAGCCCCGAAAGCCGGAAGATGAACCGCACCCAACTGCGGACAAGTCCGACACGCCAGCGGCAACTCCACGTAAGATATCTCTCAAGCGAAACATTTCCATCACAAAGCCCACACTTACAACGGACACAAGCAGTCCGCTGGCCGCCGAAGCACCGAAAGCACAAAGGCAACCATTTTCCACCACGCCGTCCAGCAGTGCCGCCAACAGTGGAAGTGACGGAGAGCCGGAAAAGAAAGTTGTCAAGCTTGGACAGCTTACCGCTCTGGAGAGGTTGGAGATGAGAGCGAAGAAGTTCGGTGCCACAGCGGGAACAGCATCGTCCACTAGTTCGGCCGCTACTACTGGCACCACCACAGCTACGGACAAGATGCAGGCCCGTGCGGCCAGATTTGGACTGACCAGCGCTAGCAGCGTTACCGCCCCAAGCAATAGTACACCGGCATCGCTGGAAGCACTAAAAAAGCGTGCTGAACGGTTTGGTTGTTCCGTATCGTCCGAGATGAGCAAACTCGAGCAGGAGGAAAAGTTGGCAAAGAGACAGGCCCGCTTTGGGCAGACGGCGACTACCACCGGGAAAACGATGGCATCAAACGGTGCCGGAAAGGTTTCAGCAGCTTCGGTGGATTACGCCGAAAAGGCTAGGTTAAGATTGGAGCGGTTCAAATCTGCCGCTTAAGCGCGCGTGGATGGAATCTTTGTTTTCCCTATTTTTTCGGCGAAACATCGTACTTTTATGCAGTTTGTCTGATAGTTGTATCGTAAGTCTCATTTGGGGGTGATGATCCAAGTGTTTACAGAGCGTCTCCGGCGGAAGATGATATGTCTAACAGGAGCGATATAATGAGCTAAAAATGTACTGTAAAATAAGACAAAACTCAATGATGTAGAGCGTGTCAGTAGTGACATTTGGACGTTAGCGTTTTTTTTTCAATCCATCATAAATAAACTTAATATATAATGGAATTTGTTTTGTTTGTTCCTCCATTTTGTTTTGGGAGTTTTAATGTTATCTTCATTATGTTGAGATATCGAACATTGATTTTGAGTCCGTATAACTCAAATCTAGTAACTCATTATACATGTTGACTATAGCAACTAACCCTTGCTTGCTCATCAAGCCCAACAAGCTCTTCGCAGTCTTGGCCTACTACAAAAAATCCACGATACCGCTCAAGGTTAAGACCTCTCTACCATCCGTGCCTTTCTGATAGACATGTCTGTTCAAATAGATTTTGCAGTTTCGTCCGGGTCATTTTCATGACATCATCAGCCCTCATTTTTCCCAGTGAGAATATTTTCCACATTGAAACAATTATGTACTGCTGAGTTTGATTTTATTAAATGTTATGATAACTCCTACCACCGGACAGCTAAGTGCCCGTGGAAGGATCTTCCTCTACATATAAGGATTGTGTTTATTTGTCCGTCAAATGAACCTTTTTTATTTCAAACATATACTGATACAATAACCCTCACGTAGTACTTCGGCGGCACGTTATGATAGGAGAAATATCGCCATTATATACCGCAGTTCGCATCAAGTAAAAAAACCGGAAAGATAACATAAATTCAGAACGAAACCGTTTTTACGTGAGACACAACATAACCCTTTGCAAATAATTATGCGCGAATGTATTAAAAAATCGAGATTAAGGTGCACCACCCTCAATCTCACTTGCCGGAACATCCGGATCCTCGTCGTTGTACATGTTTTCCGCCATCTGCCACACCTGCATAATGTTATCCTCCGACACGGAACAAATGACCCACGGTTCGTTCGGGTTCCACGAAAAGTCCGATATCTTGGCCGTATGGCCCCCGTGAATGAACAGCAACTCTGGCGGCCCATCTTCCGCATCCTCCGCGCTCTGCTCCTCCCCGATCTTCGACAGATCCCACACGTGCAGTCGGCGATCCGTGCCAGACGAGGCCAAGATCGTTTCGTTGTGCGGTGACCACTGCACCTGGAAGATCTCATCCCGGTGCGATTCGAACGAGTGTAGTTTCAGCTTCAGATTGCGCAAATCCCACAGTGCGACCGTCTTGTCTGCTGAACCCGTCGCCAGAATAAATTCCGAGTACGGATTGAAGCTGAGACAGTTCACCTCGGCCGTATGTGCGTCAACCGTATGGGACGGTTTCGAGGTGTTGTTGCACCGTGTATCCCAGATCATTAGCTTCTGATCGTCGGCCACCGAACCGAACAGTGATTCGTGCAGCAAATGCCAAGCCACATCTTCTACCACCGCCGTGTGTCCGGTGAAGATGTTCTTCGCATCGATCAACCGATGCTCCTTCGGTGTGGCATTAATGTCCCACAGGCAGATGGTATGATCGTCACTGGCGGACAGCAAATACCCGTTCAGGTTCGGGTTCCACGACAAACCGTAACCCTCCTTCTGGTGGCCACGCAGTCGCAGATCCGGATGACACTCTCCACTCGGTTCCGGCTTGCTCGGATGTTTCGTGTAGTCGAACACCAGTACATCGCTCGATGGTGTTTTCGTGGCGATCACGCACGGATTTTGTGGCATGTAGCGAGCCCGGTTCACTTCACCCTCGTGGTTAATTTTTATCTCAATCTCAATCTTTCCCGACACCGATCCAAATCCACCAAATTCGCCTTTCTCATTATCGTAGTGGCCCGTGTCGAACTGTGCGTCCTCATTCGGCAGCTGCACACTCGCGATCAGCAGATGATTCTGCTCGTCCGATGTGTGCGTACCGAGTATGAGCCGGTGCACCGAGTAATCTTTCCCTTCCGGCTTCGTCACATCCGGCAGCCACTGGGCAGTTAGCGAAGGCCACTCGAGCGCGTGTGTCATGACCAAATCGTACAGGAAGGGAGTGTTTTTCTTCCAAATTTTGTACTCCTCATTAATGACACGCTCCTCCACGGCATCATCGAATGCTTCTGCTGCAAACGGAGGACAAATTGCAGAGGAGGGACATTATACCAACAGTGTAACAAGAGGCAAAGGATCAACATTGTTTCGCTTTCCACTTACCACCATCTGCTCGATCACCCATTTTGATGCACCCTGTTGAGGAACAACGGCTCCAAAAACCGAACTTCACTTGAACAAGCTCCCGCCAAAATGGTCAACCTTGGCAAATGGACGAGAGCTACAGCGGAACGGCGCCGTTGGGCTGATTTTGGTGCCTAGCAGCAACAGCAAGTCGGTTCCCGTACCTCTTTTTTCGACGCTACGTGCGCGCGCGTCTCTGTATGTGTATGTGTGCGTGCGTGCGTTTGTCAAAGCGGCGTTCAGTTCCACTGGCCACCAAAATGCCGAATAGCAAATATTCTACCGGCAACCCGAAACACACAGCGCAATGAAATCGAAGCGTTTACTGGCTCGTTTGTTTTCCCCGACACGTGCACACGCTGGGAAATGATGGCAAAGCACGTAAAATGCCGTCCAGTGCAGCTTTCACAGCGAAATTCACAGTTCTTTCCCTTGACGAATGCAACACACAGTAGCACACAAAATGCCGCACTTTTGGTATGATCAGAGTGTGTACAACTAAGGTAAGACAAGCTGATTTTTTTAACCGGTCTGCTGTCATGCGACTGGCAATTGTCTATACACCTTGGACATGAAGGCTCGATTGATGTGGATAATGCAGCGTTTACACGGTTACATATGTACAACAATTGAAAAAATCTGTGTTTTCGCTTTGCTTATGAAATAATGTGCTGCAATTATGCTTTAACCAACTTTTTTAAAAGTAAAAATGAAGCTATTTCTGTGACATTACTAGAAAACCCAGTAAGTTCAGTTCAGGTAAGTTCAACCGGATACAATCCCTGCAATTAGGTTACCATTGACAACAGCAACGGACCGTGTAAACAAAGTAAACAAATAAAAACGGTTGCGATCTCCCTAGCAAATGTAGTTGCCGTCTGGTCTGGTGAAAGTAATTTAAAAATCACTCCACTATCGATGGTAAGCATTGTATCAAACATCATTTAAAGCATTGTAAGATTATTTCATTTTCCTCGCACATATCGATGTTTCCTTAGAACACAAACAGCAACGTGTATTTGGGAGAATGGTATCAGAAAGAGGCCGATCTCAACCGGCAGCTGGTTGTAAGCTTCTTCCCGAGCGATAATTCGGTGGAGCTGGTCGATTTGAAAACGCGTAAAACTTTCCTGCGTCGTACGAAAATCGAAGAGCTAAATGAGAATGATTTCTTCATCGGGGCGAAACTGCTGATCTTTGGCAAGCAGATCAACATTCTCGATTATGGAGATGCCAAAACAAGAAGCAAAAAGTCGGAAGAACAACTGTGAGTAACAGTCCAATGCGTAGTTTGCAATTGTAAAGATAATTTTCGTAATTTGTTTGCCCCCAGTTCCTTCGGGTTGATCAAAGCGGAAGCATTGCTACACATTGGTGAAATACTGACAAAGATACACAAGGCCGGTTTGGGTGTTCGTCGGTTGGCAATGCTAAAGATAGACGAAAACTATTCCTCAATGCTAAAGTCTGTCCGTTCGGAAGCTTCCAGTTTGAACTATCTGATGGACTGTATGCCTAGCCAGGCGTTTGTCGCACTCGAGATCATAGGCAACAATGCGTACAATCAGTACCGGGAGTTGTGTGGACCGGAATCACTTTCTGAAGCGAAACAGTGCGCCCCGAACAGTTTCCGTGGATTGTACGGGGAAGACGTTTACTGTTCCCGATCGGCAGAAGAAGCGGCCAATGTACGTATTGTAAATTTCTTCACATCAGGGAAAAAGCTACACAAATGTAATACTCGTTTTCATATTGCAGGAATCACGTTTCATATTTTTAAACAACGACATCAAGCTCGTACTTCGTTCGTCGGCCCTTTACACGAACAGCACGTTGTGCATCATCAAACCGCACGCTGTCCGGGAAGGGAAAGTGGGAGAAATAATAACGGAAATTTTACGCAAAAAATTCACCATCACCGCCATTAAGATGCTACGTTTCGAGCGGCCTAATTGTGAAGAATTTCTTGAAGTTTACAAAGGAGTCGTCCCTGAATATGAGGTAATTGTTGTTCATACTTACAGCTATTGTGTACAATTACTAATATTATTTTCCTTCCATATAGTCAATGGTAATGCAAATGATCAGTGGCGACTGCATGGGGTTAGAAATTACAAACAAGTACGATGATAACCGTAGTACATATCAAACTTTTCGCGACTTTTGTGGTCCTATCTGTCCGGTAAGCGGTTATAAAAGAGATTAAGTGGGCCTAAAGTAACTTTGCTGCAATTCTTATACCTGCTTTTTTTCTCAGGAAGTCGCTAAACTTACCAGACCACAAACGTTGCGTGCCATGTTCGGGAAGAACAAAGTAATGAATGCCGTACACTGTACAGACTTGGAGGAAGACACTGCCCTCGAGTTGGAATATATTTTTAAATTTCTAAATTAATGCATCGATTTTCACTACACAGTGAGAAACCTCATTCATTCCGTCCAAAGTAATAGTGTAATTCTAGTGGGCCTCTAGTGGCCAATATGAAATAAAATTTAGATTTGCTTTTTTATTTATATGCAAAGTGTTTATATAGCAGTACGACCTGGCCGTTCTACATGGATAAAAAAATAAGTTTTTATATGAGGCCAGTGAGTTACCTAGTATTTTTTCAGTAAAAATGCAGTTATGCGACCAAGTGAGTATACAGAGTTGTTCGTACCTTTGAATAGATATACTTTACCAAATTTAATAAATAATAGCCAATTTGTCTTACGGTTATCATCTTTTTTCTGTTGATTAACAAAATTGAGTGTAATCTTGTAATATTTCAATAATTATTATAATATAGTAATATAGTTATATAGTTTATTATCATTATAATAAACTCTCGAAGCACAAAGAAATAAAATATCAGAAAACGGCTATTTACACGACAAAGTTGAGGCAAAAAGACAACGAAAAAAATTAAAATTTTAAAAATAAAATAGTTTTCGGGGCGAAAGGATCACCACTATTTGGGGGCAAGAGTACCGCACAATTTTCATTAATTTTAATGAGAATTTAGCTATTAAAAAGACGTAAAAATGTTTTTTCGCAAACACCAGATATCAATTCTGGATTGGAATTAACATCCCGATTCGATCCGACTTGAGATTGAATCCCAGAAACAGATTCGTAGATCTTTCAATAGTACTTCAAAGATATGGTGTGTACTTTTCAGCGGATTAGGCCCAAAAACCAATGGCCAGTATCTATAATTGAATCGGTAGTGCGGACCCTTGGTGCATCTTGGTGACAGAAATTGCTTTAGAACACGCAGATTGACCTATAACACTCGACTATAAATCCAAGGAGGCAAGGAGGGACCGATTAATATGTGAAAAAAGATGAAAAACAGCATTGGAAGCAAATTTAGCTTTAAAAAAAATAATGAAATTACAGTATAAATTGCTCAGCGTGGCACAGTTGCTCCAATTTCCGCTAGTACCTGTACCCCAACACACACGCTACTCAACAGGTGCGCTAGGTCATTTTTGAAAGTCAAGGTAACCATGTGGAATCGTTGCTATGGAAGTTGTGTACAGCATTCAAACATTTTCGACTGAGTATGCTATACTTTTATGCGACAGCTGGTGAAAGGTTTAATTCGAATCGAAATGAGTAAACCGATAGGAGCAAAGAAAGTAAAATCGGCCTTAACGAAGCCGAAAGCTGTTTTTACATTTGCATTGAGCGAGTAAGTATTAAAATGCAAATTTACTTATCTTTTGTGTCTAGTCTAATAAATTGCTACTGTTGTTAATAGGGAACGTAAGAAGCGGATCGCCGCCCGGACTCGCCAACTGAACATACCTGTACCGATTGATTTGGAGTTGTTGATCGAGGAGAGAATCAAACATCTGAAGGATAACAGTTTCGTGTTCCTGACTTACGCGTACTCCAAAAACAGTGAACACTTTACACCGTATAGTTTTCTGTAAGTTATTGAAGAGTTTCTTTCCAAATCCTTTGAAAACAATCCTTTCCCTCAGGGAGGTACCCTTTAGCAAGGCGGACAAGCATGAATATTTCACCGTTAGCCGCCACGGAGTCACGTTCTGGAGTGATGCGGAAAATCATTTTACCGAGCTCGACGGCTGGCTATCGGACTATCGCAAGTACCGTAAGCTTACGGAGTTGGGTTTTTTCAAGCATTATCGACGCGCGAAAGCATTTCGTCTCTGGCTGCGCAACATCCAGTGGTACAAGTATGAGAACGCACGCCAAAAGATTGCTGCCAGCGCTTTCGTGGTGCTACCGCGTTTGGCCAGGGCACTGTTAACGATGCAGGACGAGTTTGTGCAGCTTGTTGGGTTCCGGTTTTTCGACGTGTCCGTTTCGGAAAATTGGCATCTGCCTTACTTTATCGAAACGCAGATGACCACCTTTGAGCAGGTGCGAGATCTACTGCAACAGCTGAGGGAAAAGATGCGTACGGTGCTGTGTAAGTGGAGGACATTGAGTATTGGCGAGCAAGGGGCGCTATTAACGAGATGTGTTTTCTTCTTTCCAGTTGATGCATGCTGCAATACACTCGTCGATCGAGGCTTTTCGCCCCAAGACGAGGCGATAAATGTCACCAATAAGAAGAAATTGAAGGACATGATGAGCTTCACCGAGCGTGCGAATAAGCGGAAGCTGTGCGCTTTATTGGCCCGCTTTCTTGCATGTGCGGATCAGATGATGATCACGTTGTTGCATCAAATATTGCGTGAGTCGTTTAAAAATTTGGCTAACGTGTTTTTGAGCTTTATGGAAGGTGGACCATTGAATGAAGACACGCGATGTTTAAAACCACCATTTATGAACGTGGAACTGGTACTGAAACCGACGCACATCGATCTCGATCCTTCGCGCGATGTAGCCAAACGAATGCTGGAGGACTTGAGCAATCTGGTCATGCGAACGGTTTACAAAATAGATCGCTTTCAAAGTGACACGTATTTCGACATCTACACCGAGTAAGATTCACTGTAACCCAACGAAGTTATAACACTAACGCGCTTATCTCGCTTCCAGACCAACCATTATGGGAAGAAAAGAAGACAGACTGTGTGGAAATCCACCCAGCCTTGATTTCATCATTAGAAACGATATGCAACTCTCGGATGATGTGAAAACCATATTCGATGGTATTGCCGAGGCGTACAACAATGTCGACCGGTACGTCGTGCAGTTCGATCGAATTCGCTTATCCTACCAAGAAAATCTTGCTGTCGATCATAACGTCATCAAGGGTGAAACGAATCTGGAAGTTCTTAAGATGTACTGCGAACGGTTTAGCAATCAGATGACGGAGCTTGAAAAGATCCAAGAGTCGCATCCGTTGGGTCTACTGCAGGTGAAGCAGGTTGCGTTCCGGGAAGAGATTACACCCATCTGCCAGCAGCTGCTAGCGGTACTGGACGAAACCATTCCACGGTTGGCAATGGAGAAAATCAACTACGTCGAGCAGAAGGGGGAAGAGTTGCAGACAAAGCTGCTGATTGTGCCGGAAGAAACGAATCACTACATTTACTACTTTAATCATTTGGAAGTTTGCCACGAGCATGTAGCGAGCCTGCAAAAAGAGCTAAACTATGCGTATGAAGCGTTGAAAATTATGAAAAACTATCATGTCACCTTTTCCGACGAAGACAAAGACAAATATCTGGGCAAGTGGAATCTCACCAGCCGTTTAAAAAGGGGGAAACTAATATTGTTCTATTATTCCAGACATGGAAGAATTTCTGAGCGAAATAAGCATTACACTGGAAAGTAAACGGGCACAAAAGCAGGATCTGATCAATAAATTTGATCTCTGTCTGCAAGCGGATATTACAAAAATATTCTCCGAAGTCGAAGACATCCACGAAGAAGTGCTAAAGGAATGGTTACTCGATTTGGGATCCGATCCGGCCCAGGTTCGCGACTGCTTGATTGATTTGTCCGAGCGTTTGACCATGTGCCAGCGAAAGGCACAGGAGTATAAAAAATATCAGAAGGAATTTCGCCTCGAGGTGACCCGGTTCGAGAAGCTGGATCAGGTCATTAATGAGGTTAAGTTGCGCCAGATCCTGTGGGACAGTGTGCAGCAGTGGAAAGAATCGGTAGAAATATGGAACGAAATACACTTTCACGAGCTGAGCATGGACGAGGTGGAAGCGCTCAACACCAAGATCCTGAAAAACTGTGCCATGCTCGACAAGAATCTGCCAAAAAATGATATTATTCCAAAGCTAAAAGCGGAAGCGGAAGAATTTAAGGACAAGATACCTGTGCTTGGCTTTTTGCGCAATCCGGCACTGAAGACCCGGCACTGGATCAAGATCGAGCAGATACTGAACCGGCATCTCGCGGAGGAAACCGAAATCTATCTGCATACGTTTGAGGATGCGAACGCATTCGAGGAGGACATAGCGGCCGAGCTGATGGAAGTATCGAACATGGCCAGTGCCGAAGCTGGGCTAGAAACGTTGCTTAACAAGGTGGAAAATGCATGGAAAGAGCTGGAACTGACCGTGATCAGCCATCGAGATCATCGGGATGTGTTCGTGCTGGCGAGTATTGACGAAATTCAAACCGTGCTGGATGAGTCCAGCATTAACGTGAGTACGGTGGCCGCTTCGAGACATGTGGGTCCCATCAAGCCGAAGGTAGACGATTGGGTAGCCCAGCTGGATCTTTTTTCGCGCACACTCGACGAATGGATGCTGTGCCAGCAGTCGTGGATTTATCTGGAGGCAATATTTTCTGCCCCCGACATCCAGCGCCAGCTACCGCACGAAACACAAATGTTCCTGCAGGTGGACAAGGCATGGAAAGATCTGATGCGCCGCACACAGAAAGCTCCACTTGCCTTGGGTGCAATGACGGCGGAAGGTGTGCTGGAGCAGCTACAAATTAATAACGGTTTGCTGGAAAAGGTTACCCGCTGTTTGGAGGCATACCTGGAGGTGAAGCGTATGGCGTTTCCAAGATTTTACTTTTTGTCCAATGATGAGTTGCTGGAAATATTGGCCCAGACGAAGAACCCGTACGCCGTGCAGCCTCACCTTTCCAAGTGCTTTGATGCGATTGCAAAGATTGAGTTTGGCAAGAAAAAAACCGAAACTGGAGAATCGGTAATGACGAACGACATTATCGCCATGATCTCGCCGGAAGGTGAACGTCTCACGTTCGGTGTCGGTCTGAAAGCACGTGGCGCGGTTGAAGATTGGCTGTCGAAGGTGGAAGAAGCTATGTTTTTGGCAGTAAAGCGATACATGCGTCATGGTATTCGCGTTTATGGGTTGAAGGATCGTTCCTATTGGATGCAGGAGCACCCGAATCAGGTTGTGCTAACCATTTCTCAGCAACAGTGGGCCGCAGACGTGCACAACATTCTTGACGGAGATAGTGGCAACGTAGATAAAGGAATGGAAGAATTTCATGGGCAGTTGACGAAAAACTTAACCGTTCTTGCTGCGATCGCACGTACCAAAATTTCCAAACTCGTACGAAAGGTGCTGTGTGCGCTGATCACGATCGACGTGCATGCGCGCGACATGATCGCAGGAATGATCGCGAAAAGGGTCCAAAAAGCGTAAGTAATGTGTGTGCTCTCGGATGCTCTCTTGTAATTAAACATGCTTAATTTTGCCCCATTCTAGCACGGATTTCGAATGGTTAAAAATGCTACGCTACTACTGGATGTCAGAAACAGAGCTGGTGGAAACAAAGATGGCATCAGCAAATCTGCCCTATTTCTACGAATATCTCGGTGCGGGAGGAGTGCTGGTAATTACACCGCTTACCGATCGGTGCTACCTTTGCTTGATGGGTGCACTGCAAATGGATCTCGGTGGTGCACCAGCAGGACCTGCCGGCACGGGAAAAACGGAAACAACCAAAGATCTAGCGAAGGCACTTGCCATCCAGTGTGTGGTGTTTAATTGTTCCGATGGGTTGGATTACAAAATGATGGGTCGATTCTTTACCGGGCTGGCCCAATCAGGCGCCTGGTGCTGTTTCGATGAGTTCAATCGAATCGACATTGAGGTACTGTCAGTCATTGCACAGCAGTTGATTACTATACGCAATGCAAAGGCTTCCAAAATGAAGCGTTTCCTCTTTGAAGGACGTGAAATACGACTGAAACCTTCGTGTGCCGCTTTTATCACAATGAATCCGGGGTACGCGGGAAGAACGGAGCTGCCCGACAATTTAAAGGCTTTGTTTCGACCGATATCGATGATGGTGCCGGATTATGCCCTCATCGCCGAGGTGATCCTGTACTCGGAAGGGTTCGAGGGATCGAAGATACTGGCCAAGAAAATGGTGCAAATGTACAAACTGTGCAGCGAGCAGCTTAGTCAGCAGGATCATTACGATTTTGGTATGCGCGCGGTAAAGAGTGTCCTCGTGATGGCAGGTGCATTGAAGCGTGCTTCACCCGATCAGCGGGAAGATGTGACTCTTATTTCTGCGTTGCGTGACTCCAATTTACCAAAGTTTCTAGCTAACGATGCAGTTCTTTTTAATGGCATACTTAGTGATCTGTTTCCGGGCGTAGATTTGCCCGAACCAGAACGGGGAGAATTACAGCAAGCAATCGAGCAGTGTATGATTGATCGCAATCTTCAGCCAGTTCCGGAGTTGGTGTTGAAAACGCTCCAGCTCTACGAAACGATGGTGGTTCGCTGGGGTGTCATGTTGGTTGGTCCTACTGGTAGTGGTAAAACGACAGTACTTCACATACTGGCCAATGCATTCGAAAAGCTGCACGCCGAAGAAATTCCAGGCCCACTTTATCGTCCAGTGCGCATACAAACACTTAATCCTAAAGCGATTTCAATGGATGAACTGTATGGCTTTGTAAATTTAGCTACAATGGAATGGCGCGATGGATTACTTGGCTTAGCTATAAGATCTGCTGTGACCGTAACTGGTAAGAATTTGTGTCTCCTCGCATAAGAGATATTGTGGAGAAGAACTTTAGTTACGGATCATTCCTTTACCTCTTTACCTAGACGAAATTCACCAATGGGTTGTCTGTGATGGGCCAGTCGATGCGGTTTGGATCGAGAATCTTAACACGGTGCTGGACGACAACAAAATGCTGTGTTTGGCCAACTCGGAACGCATCAAACTAACGAGCTGGGTGCACATGGTGTTCGAGGTCCAGGATCTAGCGCAAGCCTCACCAGCCACCGTTTCCCGGTGCGGTATGGTGTACATGGATCCGGTACACCTCGGATGGACATCGATAGTGAAATCGTGGCTCAATTCAGTCCAACATCTTCATCTTGACGGTGATTTGAAATCACACGTACTGTCGTTGTACGAGCGACACTATGAAAACGTTACGAAATTTCTACATCGCAATTGCAAATGGAGCATTCATCAGGTGAACATCAGTAAGCTGACGATGATGACCAAGCTGCTATATTTGCTGCTGCAGGAAACGCAAGGATTGCATCTGATGGAGCGCGGAGAAGCGAAGAATTACATTTTTAAAATGTTCACCTGGAGTATGCTCTGGTCTTTTGGTGGAAATTTGCTTGATGATTCAAAGGCACAGTTCGAGCAGTACTATCGGACACTACAGCACGAAGAAGAAGTAGGACTGTAAGTGATGTCGTATAATTTTGGTGCATGATACAGTACTACAGTTTGTTTGGTTGTATTTTTCTTCCAGTTTGCCGAAGGATACGCTATGGGATTTTCGCATAAACACGAAAACTCGCACCTGGGAAAGCTGGAACGCAATCCATCCCAAGTTTGTCTATAATCCATCGGTGCCCTATTTCGATCTGCTAGTTCCAACGCTCGACACAACTAAATATGGTTTTGTGGCGGAAATGCTACTCCATCACCAGTATCCGGTAATGTTCACCGGTGATACCGGTGTTGGAAAGTCGGTGCTTGCCCGCGAGATACTTAACCGGCTGATGCAACGTGATGTGATACCGATCTTTGTTAATTTTTCCGCACAAAGCGAAAGTGCACGCACGCAAGAGATTATAGAATCACGGCTAGAACGACGCAAAAAGACCCTTCTGGGGGCACCGATCAATAAAAAGATCGTAGTTTTTATCGACGACGTCAACATGCCGAAGCTGGATCGATATGGAAGTCAACCACCGATCGAGTTGCTGCGCCAGTTTGCCGACTTCCGAGGGTTGTACGATCGCGAAAAAATGTACTGGAAGGATATTGTTGACGTAACACTTGGTGCTGCCTGTGCACCACCGGGTGGTGGCCGTAACGTACTGACGGCAAGATTCATTCGCCATTTTGCACTGTTCTCGTTTCCCTCGCCAAACAGTGACACACTGAAGACCATCTTTAAAGCCATTTTGGCCGGTTTCTTGAATGAATTCAACATGGCCATACGTCCACTGGCTGACCCTATCGTCGAGACAGCTGTGGCAGTTTATGAGCGTATATCAGCAGAATTGCTACCAACGCCTAAGAAGTCGCACTACGTGTTTAATCTGCGAGATCTGTCCAAATGTGTGCAGGGAGTGCTGCAGGCCGACTCGTCGAGCTACATTAATCCGATTCAGCTGATGCGACTGTTCTATCACGAATCATTGCGCATATTTTACGACCGGCTGATTAATGAGGAGGACAAACTTTACTTTAAACAGTTGCTGCAGGACTGCTGTGAAAAGTTTTTTGAAACGACCGTTGTACAGCCGGAGGAAACCATCATGTTTGGCGACTTTATGGTGTTTGGACAGGCGGCTGAAGATCGCGTGTACGAAGAGATCAAGGAAATGAAGAAGCTTAAATCGATCTTGGTGGATTATTTGGAAGATTATAACGGCACAGTTGGTACGGAGATGAATCTGGTGTTTTTTGCCGATGCGGTTGAACATATTGTTCGGCTGGCACGATTGCTACGTTCAGAAAGAGGTAACGGGCTGCTTGTCGGAGTGTCCGGCATGGGCAAGCAAAGCCTGGCGAAGTTAGCATCGCACATCAACGGATATCAATGTCATCAGATTGCTCTGCGTCGAGGTTACGATCACAGCTGCTTCCATGAGGATCTGCGTCGTATTTATTGGATTGCCGGGGTGCTCAACAAGCCAACTGTGTTTCTTATTACCGATACGCAAATCGTTCATGAAGCATTCATGGAAGACATCAACAATATTCTGAATTCAGGTGAAGTGCCCAACCTGTTCGAGGGTGACGAATATGAGAAAATAATTCTGAACTCCAGACAACCGTGCATTGAGAGCGGATATCCGAATCAAACGCGCGATGGCATATTTGAGTTCTTCATCAAGCGAGTGAGAGCTAATCTGCACGTGATTATGTGTATGAGCCCGGTGGGCGATACGTTCCGCGGTCGATGTCGTATGTTTCCTTCGCTTGTGAACTGCTGTACGATCGATTGGTTCGTGAAGTGGCCGGCCGAGGCGTTACGCAGTGTGGCGATCGGTTCGTTGAAAGATGTCTCCGATAACGAGGTACAGTGCAAACATTTGGCCCAAATCTGCGTCATGATACACGAAAGCGTGGAAAGCATTTCGGAACGATTCTATCGCGAAATGCGCCGCCATTATTACACCACTCCAAGCAGCTACCTGCAGCTGTTGAACCAGTACCGTGTACTGGTCCAGAAGCGCATCGATTCGATCGTACAGAAGAAGGATCGCATCGCAAATGGGTTGAGCAAGATTCTCGAGACGAACCAGGTGGTGGCAGAGATGGGTGAAGAGTTGAAAAAGTTTGTCCCGATACTGGAGGAAAAGTCGAAAAACATGAAAGAGTTGCTAGCGAAACTGGACAAGGACAATGCGATGGCCGAAAGTGTGAAGAAGAGTGTGGCGAAGGATGAGGCTGAGGCTAAAATTAAAGCAACCGAAACGCAGGAAATAGCTGATGAGGCGGCGAAGGATTTGGAGATTGTAATGCCAACGCTGCAGGCGGCGCAGGATGCACTCAAATCGCTCAACAAGAATGACATCAACGAGCTGCGCGTGTTCCAGAAGCCACCGAAGTTGGTACAGTTTGTCATGGAGGCCGTTTGCATTTTACTCGGAGCAAAGTGAGTTGTTTTAAAATAATTTAACGTGTATTTGGTTGACCTATTTAGCAATGCCCTGTTGTCTCTTCAGACCCGACTGGAACACAGCTAAAGTGGTGATGTCAGATGTTAACTTTTTGAAAAAATTGGAGGACTACGATAAGGAACACATATCTGAAGCTATCATCAAGAAAATTAAAACATACGTTGAACACAAGGATTTCCTACCAGCGGTAAGTGGGAATATTTCAAAAAGTTGAGCCAAACTAGATAGTTATTATCTCTTTTTTCATTATTTCACCACCCTAAGACTATTGAAAAAGTGTCGAAAGTAGCCAAATCGATGTGCCTGTGGGTAATTGCTATCGAAAAGTATGCCAAAATCTACAAAGTAGTAGAACCAAAAATCAAACGTCAAAAGGCAGCTGAACAGGAGCTTGGCGAGGTAATGCAACTGCTCAAGTCGAAGCAGAGCGAGCTGGCGGAAATTGAAGCCAAAATTACAATGCTCATGGCAAACTTGGAAGAGAAGAAGCGCGAAATGAAGCTGTTGCAGGATCACAATGATCTGACAAGCGCGCGTTTAAATCGTGCCGGTCGGCTAACGTCCGCCCTGGCCGACGAGGAAGTACGTTGGCGGGAAACGGTAAAGCAACTGACGGCGGAACACTTTGCCGTACCGGGGGATGTACTGGTGGCGTCCGCATACGTTGCCTATCTGGGTGCCTTTCCAATCGACTATCGCCGTACACTGTCCGAAATTTGGGTATCCGAGTGTAAGCGTTTGAACATCCCGAGCAGTCCCACATTTAATCTTGTGCAAATTCTCGGCGATTCGTATCAGATACGCCAGTGGAACATGTACGGGCTGCCGCGAGATGAAATATCTGTCGAGAATGGTATTATCGCGACGGAAGGTGGTCGCTGGCCGCTGATGATTGATCCGCAAGAGCAAGCTAACCGCTGGATACGCAATATGGAGTCACGAAATGAGCTGCGCATAATCAAGCTGACCGATGGAAATATGATGAGAATATTGGAAATTTGGTGAGTGAAATGTTGGCGAATTTATTCTTCAAGGATGAAAAATTACTAATATTGTGCTGCTTTCTCTCTATCACGCGCCTAGCATTCGGCAAGGTTTTCCTATGTTGATCGAAGATGTTCAGGAAACCTTGGATCCGGTTCTGGGAACGGTTCTGATGAAACAAATATTTCTACAAAATGGACGACTCATGATCAAATTGGGCGACGTCGATGTGGATTATGATTGTAACTTCCGGCTTTACATGACTACGAAGCTCCCGAATCCACACTTTCTACCCGAGATTTGCATTCAAGTTAGTTTGGTGAATTTCCTTGTCTCGAGAAGCGGTCTGGAAGATCAACTGTTGGCGTAAGTAGCATTGTCAACATATCATGCACAGAATACAGTGTAATTGTATATCCCTCGTAACGACCTGCTTTTAGAGAGATCATCAAGATCGAGTTACCGGAAATGGAGAGGCAGCGTAACGATCTCATCACCACCATCAATGCAGACAAGCAGCAATTGCTGCTGCTTGAAGACAAAATCCTCAAAGTGCTGTACAGTTCCCAAGGCAATATTCTCGATGATGAGGAGCTGGTAGAATCGTTGAACGAATCAAAAGAAATGTCTACCATCATTGCCGATCGACTCATCGAAACGGAGCGCACGGAACTGAATATTGCAGCCACGCGCGAAAAGTATCGCGTGTTGGCGGCGCGTGGCGCAATTCTTTACTTTGTCGTGGCCTCACTGTCCGAAATTGATCCGATGTATCAGTTCAGTTTGCGCTACTTTACCCAAGTGTACTGTTCTGTGGTAGAGCAGCCACATGCACGGATGGACCTACCGGAACGGCTCGCAACACTGCTTGAGGCGATTACCTTCACCGTGTTTGCAAACATTTGTCGGGGACTGTTTGAGAAACATAAGCTCATCTGTGGATTTCTGGTTGCATTTGCCATCTGCCGGGAGGCGCAACAGTTTTCCGATGAAGAGTTTAGCTTTATCGTTCGCGGACCATCGCAGCGTAAGTTTTCCCTCGAAGGAAAGCCACCGTTTCTGACCGATAACCAGTGGATTGCTTGCTGCTTTCTGGAGGTGTACGATTCCATTAAATTTGCTGATCTCACCAAACATCTGCACCGGTCGTTGATTATCCGTATCGAGGATTTCCAGGAGGATCTTTGTCTTGCACCCATTCCCGAATCGGTAGAGATTGATTGGAACGCACGGCTATCGGTATCGGAGAAGCTTATGCTTGTGGCGGCGCTTAAGGACGAATTTCTGGTGATCGCCGTTACGGAGTTTATTCGCCATTCGCTGGGGAAGCGCTACACAGAGCCACCGAAAAATACCAGCCTGGCGTCACTGTACGCGGACATATCGCCAACCATTCCGCTTGTTTTTGTACTGTCAGCAGGATCAGATCCCATGACTGCATTGATTAAATTTGCTCAAGAACGTGACTGCGTTGAGCGACTGCACTCAATTTCGCTCGGTCAGGGTCAGGGTCCAGCGGCAGAAGCTTTAATCGACGCTGGAATTCGAGGCGGACATTGGGTGTTTTTACAAAACTGTCACCTTGCAACGTCCTGGATGGAAGCGATGGAGAAAATCGTGAACCGGATCGCGATGGGATTGCAAACAGTTGAGGCCAACTTCCGATTGTTCCTATCGTCCATGCCTGTGCGAACATTTCCGATCAGTGTGCTACAGAATTCGGTTAAAGTAACAAACGAACCACCGAAGGGATTACGTTCAAATCTCGTCCGTTCACTGACCGAGTTGGACCGCAGCTGGTTCGAGTTTCACGTGCTCGGATCACAATGGCGTGCGCTCGTTTTTGGGCTCTGCATGTTCCACGGCGTTATACTGGAACGGCGCAAGTTTGGTCCGCTTGGATGGAACATAACGTACGAGTTTAGTGAAAGTGATCGCGAATGTGCCCTCCGAACGCTGGATATCTATTGCGATCGGGAGCAAAAGGCACAGATACCGTGGGATGCGCTCGAATACATTAACGGAGAGATAACGTATGGCGGGCGCGTAACGGACGTATGGGACCAACGGTGCTTGCGGGCCGTACTGAAACGCTTTTCCTCCCCACTGATTCTGACCGACGGGTATAGCTACAGTGGAAGTGGATTATACCACTGTCCTACCGGTGATGAAGCACGAAAAATTGATGGATTTTTGGAGTACGCTGGACAGCTTTCTATACACGATCCGCCGGACATATTTGGCATGCACGAGAATGCGAACATAATTTTCAATCGGAACGAAACATACTTCTTCCTCAACACATTGCTCGAAAGTCAATCTGGTGGGGACAGTATGGGCGAGGAAGCTGTAGCCGCCATGGATAAGATGTGTTTGGAGAAAATTGAATCGATTCGTAAGGTGTTGGCCTCAAGCATCGGTTACGACGAGCTGCATCCAAGTTTGTTGCAACGTGACGCAAAAAATCGCATCCCTTCGTTGACGACCGTGCTGCTGCAAGAGGTGGACCGGTTCAATCGGCTCTTGTCCGTACTTCACGGTAGCTTGCGCGATCTGGAAAAAGCCATACAGGGGTTTGTGGTGATGTCGGAGAGCTTGGAAACGATTTATCGGGCATTTGGCAACAATCAGGTACCGCAAGCCTGGCATTCGAAGGGATACCTTTCGACAAAGACGCTAGCCAGCTGGGTGACGG
This sequence comes from Anopheles maculipalpis, assembly GCF_943734695.1. Classification (NCBI taxonomy): domain Eukaryota; kingdom Metazoa; phylum Arthropoda; class Insecta; order Diptera; family Culicidae; genus Anopheles; species Anopheles maculipalpis. Next base: position 19,865,491 of record NC_064871.1, on the reverse strand, counting down.
ATTTGCAGCATCGGATCGAGTACGTTCGGAACTGGTGTATGGAGGGGTTACCTATCTCTTCTTGGGTTTGTGGTCTGTTTTTCCCACAATCTTTTCTCACCGGAACGCTACAGACGTACGCTCGCAAGCATAACATTCCTATCGACACGTTGCGCTTTGATTTCGAAATAATGAGCGTTACGTTACATCAGGCTGCGATTTACGAGGAACGTTCGAAAAAGGTAAAATATTCCACTTTACATGAAACAATATTTTAAATGTTTGTCCGTTTTAGGAAGTGAATCAATTGTTTCAAAATCTGAACTCTCCCAGTGACGGTATTTTCATTCACGGACTGTTCATTGAGGCCGGTCGCTGGGACCCGGCAGAGGGAGGTCTCTGTGATGCTAGGCATCGGGAGTTAATTGCACATTTGCCCGTCGTGTGGCTTAAACCTTGCACGGATCTTGCGGTGGGTCAACGCTACGAAGCCCCATTGTACAAAACGAGCGTACGGGCGGGTGTACTGTCAACGACTGGCCAGTCAACTAATTTCGTACTATCTGTGTTGCTCGATTCGGAGCTGCCGCCCGATTACTGGATTTTACGGGGAACTGCTCTCGTCACATTAATAACGGATTAAGCAAGGGAATCCCGTGGCAAGTCCTTATATTACTAGTGTGCTTTCAAATTTGCAATTAATTTATTATAATAAAAAATACATATATATAGCCACCACGGTTTGCTCTTATTTACTATCATTACCTAGCAAAGTGTTGATGTTAGCCGCTACCTCTTTGATAGCTTTTACAGCATGAGGTGTGCAGTTCGCAATCTCGTTCGCTATCAACTTTTGGAACAATCTGAAAATAAAAACAAAATTGAATTACTCACATGCCTCAAAAGCCGACAACAGCAACTCCCGTTTGTACTTACTCGGTTTTATGCTGCATGGTGCGTGCCTCGGCATGCTTCAGCTCGACGTTGTTACGCTGGTACGGTCCGGTACGGATTTCGGCACATGCTTTCATAAGCTGCAATTTGCGCACTTTTAACTGTGCCAGCTTATCCGTCAGCTCTTGCCGTTCTTGATCGAGCTGAAGGTTTTTGTAGTGTTCTTGAAACTGGGTAACAGATAGTTCCGCCAGTTCGCCACCACTGAATCGCTTTGCTTTCTCCAAGAATGGACGCACTTGCTCGGTGATCTTTGCTTCGATGTACTTGCCAATAGCTATCCGCTCATGATAGCTAATATCAACGTTACGTATGTGATCTAGTCCTGTAAGTCCGGTTGAATAATGTGCATGTGGAAAACTCGCATTATAGAAAGCAATATTTCTAGCAAAGCTTACCCAAAGGAAGATCTCCGTCGTGTTTGTACATTGACAACAGTGCTCGGTGTTCTACGGATATGGGAGCATCTGATTGTTTTAGCACACTAATAATGAGCGATGTTCGATAATACTTCAACAGTTCCTGTTTCAGTTCATCTTGATGTGTAGCTAGAAGCTCCGTTTGATTCATGAGGTAACGAGAATCTTCCATTTTTGCTAAATTGTAGACCGCTAGCTGGCCACTATTCCACGCACTTTCCGGGACGTTTGTTTTGCTTTTGAAAATTACCTTCCGTTAGTAGGTGAAGTATGCCCTTTTATTTACTCCATGGGTGCAGCAGGAAAACGTTGTTTACGAATATATAGAACATTTAAGTTCCTGCTATACGAAAGCAAGCTGAGTGGAAAAATGTTAATATAAAATTTACCATTTAAGTTATGCATTAACTTTTAATTAGCATCCAATAGAATCGTAATTTAAATAGTGCGTGAAGCGATCTCATTTTGGTACGCCAAAAGGCATGCCTTCTGTCAACTGCATCTGTCAAATGAAAACCACACATAAACAAATAGCCTCGACAACAAACCGCACGGAAAGGTAAACAGCATTATATTACAAATGCCGCAATAAATTTATTTAAAAAAGATTCCCTGCAGGTCTACGATACTCAAGAGTAAGTCGTCGTTAGCAATGGAGGAAGTAGTGTTTTTAGCTACAAACTGTCGCTGTTGTCTGATGGAGGATAAGGATATGGTGTATGTGTTTGATACTCTCGATGAATTCAACATGAAAATCTGCGACCTAATCGCCCGGAATGGAGCTATTGTGGTAATCATCTTACAGCTCTTCTGGGTCAGCTAAATGCGCTCATAACGATCGATCCTTTTTGTAGATATTCGAAAACGATGCCTTTTCCAAACACATCTGCGGCAATTGCCTGAATGACCTAGCGATAGCGGAGCGTTTTGTGTTACGTTGCCGGAAAACCAACGATCTGCTTATGAACCTCATCGCAAACGATGATGCACATGATGATAGCGTAATTGCTGAAGTGGCAATAGAAGACGGAAGTGTGACTGGGTTAGGTTGTGAGAACGTAGCGTACGTTTTAGTGCCACCGGGAACACCAGAAACACATCTGTTTGAAACAGAAACTAAAGTGGAGAAAGAACAATCGCTGGATATGGTGCAACAATTTGTGGATGATGCTGCTATTGTGAAAGACGGAGAAGAAACTGGTACAAATACGATGGAATTGCTGCTTTGTTTACAGCAGCCCCAAGCAAGAATGATCGAAGAGACTACGGATGAAACGGAACAACTACATGTACTTTGTGATAGCGATACAATTTTACACGGTACTGATTCACTGATCGAGGAGGATGAGATCGAGCCAGACGATAATCTGTGTGATGTGAGTTACGAGGGCCATGAAAATGGGAAAACCTTCGGAGTAATTCAAACGGTAGACGAAACAAATATTGGTGATCTTGAGGAAGGATTCAATATGGATCTGATGGACGCAAAGCTCGAATTTAACTACAGCTGTGAATACTGTGGGGCCAGTTTCGTTACTTCAAAGCACTATGCTCGACATTTACTGTCACACAGCATTGTTGCTTGCGAAGAATGTTTGACGAGATGTGATGGGTATGTGCGCTATTCTGCGTCCTATTTTTGTGCTTCTTGTCTAATACTTTTTTTTTTCCATTCGTTTCTATTCCATAGTCCCGAGTCACTAAAATCACATCAAACTTATTGTGTAGAAAGCCATCATCAGTCTAAAAGCGTCTTAAGCGATCAAAATACTTCCGACCAACGGCAACAGAAAAAGCATTTCTTATGTACGTACTGCGATAAACGGTGGATTTCACAATCCGCACTTACGGCGCACCTCCGTACGCATACTGGCGAACGGCCGTACGGTTGTAGGTACTGTATAAAGCGCTTCAAAACGCTTTCCGCCCTGGACTTGCACGAACGACGACACTCCGGTACGAAACCATACTCCTGTCCCATATGCGACAAACGGTTTACCGAGAGTAGTAATCTTAAGGTACATATGCGGCGGCACACGAATGAAAAATCGCATGTGTGCACGGTTTGCAATCGTGCCTTTGCCCGCGTGTTTCTATTACAGCTGCATATGCGGACACATACGGGCGAGAAACCGTATGAGTGTGATCTGTGTGAGCGAAAGTTTTCGCAACAGTGTGACCTAACGGCACATCGGCGTATCCATACTGGCGAACGACCGTACGCCTGCCACGTCTGTGGGAAAGGTTTTACGAAAAGTAATGCCGTTGCCCAGCATCTTAAAATCCATCAGAAACACCTGTTGGCGGAAACGAATGCAGAAAGTACGCAGGAGTATTTCGTGGAAGAAGGATCGTCGCAAGAGTGAGGGTTACGTCTACTCAATTCTTTCTTTATTGGAGTATGGCAAATTGTGGGATAAGATGAAATCTTCCTGCAAATGTTTGCGCGCTTCGGAGCTGTTTTTCGAAGCTAGCGATACTTCCGTGACGAGACGTGCGAATTCGTACAGCATCATAACTACGATCGTCGTACATTCCAGTATTACAAAGTGCGAGATGGAAGATCCTATGTCCATCCACGAGCCTTCGTTCCGGACAAGAAAAAAGAAGTTCAAGCACATCCAGTCGCACACGATCAGTGTGAGGCTAAACAGTTTCGTCTTTTGTACCTGTGAATGATATACGAGATGACACAAAATAATCTTTCTTTTTGCTGAATCTGCTACGAATTGAATAGCTTACCGAACATACGATACCCATCGCTTTCAAAACGCACACCAGCAAAAGCACCGGTATGAGCAGCTTCAGCACAATCAGTGCCATCATCGTGAACGGTGAAAAGGTGCTCACAAAGCACCGCACCCAGTTCGGGTCGAACGAGCTAACCGTTGCTAGATTGCCCGTCCCGAAGAAGGAAGCAAGCAGAAAAAGCATCTGAAATGATAAAATGGATCACATTTACAGCATCGAGATCGAGTTTGAGCTCCATCATGGGGTACATACAAAGCCAAAAGTACGTCGTGTCTGTGCAAAATCAATTCCGTTCCCTTCCGTGTGATAAGAGGAGGAAAAATAGAATCCATCCAGCTGGTGAATAGATTTTATATAACAGAACAAACACTTTAACGAATGAAGAAAGGTAAGAACCAATTTTTAAATCACCTTTATCCGCTTGTTGCGTGTACTGTTTTCCACACTAAGCCACAGGTAGAGTGTGTAGCAGAGACAAAGCAAAAACAACGGTTCGTAGGATAGTGAAAGCATCATGTATGGTCCACTTAAACCGCTGAACAATGCTAGAATGCGCTGTGGAATGGATGTAGTCGTGCAGAATGGTAATAGCAATCCGGAGGCTAAAATAATATCGCGTCGCAGATTAAATGTTGTGTGTGTTTTAGGGGAAGAAAATTCGCTATTAAACTCACCGGAAAAGATCCAGCACAACGATCGACTCCACTGTGGAACGGTGATCGATGACCGTTCGATTAGATAAATTAGAAAGAATAAATTTAATGCTTGCAGTGTTTGCACTAGCAAAGCAATGGCTTTGTAGATTGAAGATTGTTTCGATCCATTCGCAACCACCGTATTGGTTATGGTCCAAACAATAATGGAAAGGCACCTGTTAAAGCATTGATAGGAGAGTTTAAAAAAAGGATTTTTTCAGGCTTTTAACTTTTTGATACGCAATTCATTAACAATGCCATATTCTGATGAATGTTAAGGAATCTCTTCTTATTTCTATTAAATTAAATGTGTTGCCTCAATTCGAAGTAATTTCCAAACTAAAAATTTTCAAATGTTTCATGAAGCACTGAAACGATTTAACAAAATATGACAACAAAATGTTTCCAACAGGTTATAGAATTGTAAACCACGAGTTTATAATAGCTGCAAGAAGAGTTTTATTGCGAAAATTGTGTAAAAAATTTAAATAATTATTTTAACAGTTTCAAAATTTTTCGAAAAAAAAGAAACATGTCTTTTTTGCATACTTATAACTTGAAAATGACTCAGAGTAGAGCTGTCATATGTATGTTAATAGAAAGATGAAAAGTTAATTTAATTTTCATTAGAATATAACACCACAATAGGATTACGTATAAAAAAGTTATAAGCCTCCCAAGTTGATGACTACCCGTGTAACCTGGTTGCCTGGAATAGGGTTAAATGATTTATACTTACAATAGGAAAACGTTTGAATTATCACGCCCGATGGTGGGAAGCAAGAAAAATCCGGATAGCAGAAGATTACAAACTATCCACTGCAGTACTATGGATCTGCTTCCATTGAACCCATTTCCTTTTTCTGTCAGCATTGGTTTTATCACGATTAGACAATGAATCCACAGCAAAGGAGTTAAAATTCGTCGATCTAAAAATGCAAATACCTGCAGAAGATGATTAAAAATTTAGCAAGATCTTTTAAAAAAACGGCTGCATTACCAATGCTTCTGCTACGACGATGAATCCGGCACCATACATTACGGCTTTCCCGCGCAACAGTGGAGCATATGCTCGCCAATGAGATCCAATGTAGCCCCAAAGTGTGATGGGAATGACAAAGTACAATATTACCACGGATGGTGTGTCTTGTGCTGTAACCGGAGCAGGTAAGTTAGGGTTTTATGTGTGAAAGTGTATAGACAAATGACATACCAATGTTGAAAAGCACCACAAAAAGCGCCAATATCACAGCTGTAAATGCAACGGATCGACTGAGCAAAAAGACACGGCTTTTCGATGGAGCAAAAGTTTCCTTAGCAAGCAGCAATAACCATCCGAACATGGTCAGTGTAAGTGCCACGAACAGATGAGGTTTGTAGTAGCTTTGGAAGTATTCGATGGCGTTTAGCGTTGTATCGATCAACATTTTACACAATGATTGCTGGAAAACGAATGAAGCTTAGCAATTAAATAGCGTGTTAACTGCCGATATCTTTAAAGGCTCACCACTTCTGTGTATTGTTTCCGGTATGTTGCATCGCCTATCTCGGTCTGCAGTGCTTCTATCAACACCTTAAAGCTCGTTTGCTTTGTGCTCTCTAACCATTGCAACATTTTGCCCTCGGATTTCCGTTGCCAGCGGTGGTACTGGGCGAGTAGTTGGTCTGCATTGTTACGCATCGCCCAGGCTGCATACTCCTGAAAATTTATTGTATATTAACCGTAGACTGATCAGACGTACCGTATGTAACGTGAAAGTCCCGTTTTTTTTTCAAACAGAAGTTGTTGTCCCGTCGTATTCGTAAAAATCCCAATTTGTCCCGTATTTTAATATATCCTGGCAATTTATCAGCCAACGATGTATACATTACACGGGCAAACTAATAATACTAACCTCTGAAACGTTCAACAGGGACCGAGGTAACCGTCCTAGACTGTTCTTTGGTACACTTATACCCAGTACGGCCGACATAAGGGGTGCAACATCCGCTTGATTTATGCGATGCACTGGGATGCGCTGCTTGTTCAGCTCCAGCACGAGACTAAATGAAAGGGAACGGGTTAACAACGCTACCACACAAAAGGAAACGCGTTTCCACACTTACCCATTGTCCGGTACGGGAATTGTCTCCTTCCAATGCTTAAAACCGGCACCCCACGCCAGAAAAGGCGTATCCGTCTCTAGCGGATCTCCTGCACCGTGCGATCCTTGATCCGTCATACCGTGGTCAGATGTAAAGATATACGCAGTCCGCCCATCATGCGCTGTGGCTTGCTCTACCAGTCTCACGATCGATTCAATTCCTTTGTCCACAGTAATAAGATTTTCTGTAAATAATCTGCAACATACATATCGATGAAAGGGATAAATTCATCAGCCAAAAGTTGCTTCCCTCTTCACTTACTCGGAATGCGGTTTGTGAACATGCCCCGCCGTATCCAGTCCGAGTAGATGTAGAAATAGAATAACCTTCTTCTGCGACAAAATCTCCCTTTCCGTTTGTTTGCTGGCCAGAAACTGCCGTACCCGATCAAACACCCAAATGTCCAGCAGTGAGGTGTTGGCGGATTGGGCGAAACTTTCATCATTACTATCGTACGCGGCCACGTGCACTCGACCGGGTGTGGCTCCACGGGAAAACATGTGCACTATATCGGGACTACCCCAGCAATAGCTGACGGTGGAACGATTAAGTACGGAATCGAACTCGACCGGGTTCTCTTTCCATCCACGAAAAACGGCACTTGGATCTTCGTAAACGCCTGAATGTGGATGCGAAATGTTACCTAGTGTACCTCGGAAGAAAGATTGTGTGTGCGTGTGCTGCTTCCTTACCACCCAATAGAGCGGCATGTCCTGGTCGTGATTCCGTTGGCACACGGGTACTCGATATTCCAAACACACCCTCGGCGAGTAGAGTATTCCTCAGAAAGTTGGTACGGTTTAGATTGTGCTTAACAAATGATTCGGCTCTCAAACCGTCCCCAACGAATAGCACCAACCTAAAGCATGTAAATTATTGGTTATGATTGTAACTACGCAAACATCTTATCGTACCTATCGGCCGGTGGTTGATCGTGTTCTGCTCCATCCGGAAGCCCTTTCAGTATCGGCGATTGGAAATGGATGTAGAAAATGGATAGTAAAAAGAGTACGTGAATTATCACAGCCACCACGAGTAATTTCATTTTTTTTCGTTTTTATATTAATACTGCTGATTGAAAAGCACTTGCGGTGACTAGCGCGGTTAGGTAGACGTGCATCTTTTCCACTCGATATTTGTACTGATAAAGTAAAAGTAAACAAACCGCTGCGGACCAAAACAATAGCGGTGCGCAACCTCAGCTGTCAAACTGAATGCGATGTTTTTTTCTTCTTGGGAGCATAAAACATAGCAATTCGATGTTATATTTTTGAATCAAGCAGGATCGACCACGTGGCGAGCGAAGGATGAATATTTGAATTTGAATGTCGACATTCCAAACCTCTAAACCAAGTTTATATCACTATTAACGCACGGTCAATGAGCTACAACCAATGTAGCAGATAACCTGACCAAGTCATCATGACGTACACCGAAGATTAAAAAAAGTGATAAAATTATTGAAAATTCCATCATTTAATTTGTAAACTTTTGGCCATTAGCCACAATCCTGGGACGTGATGATACTTAGCATTTAAATTACATTTAGTGTATTATCGTTGATCGATCGTAAAGGTACCGTACACATGTAAGTAGTCATATAAACGCTAAACAGCTAGACCAAGTAAACGAAACAAAACAAAAAACACTTTAACACGTTGCAAAAGCAACGCTGAAAATCTTCCACAATCTCTAAGTAGCTCATTGCACCGATGAATGACCACACCCCCTCCCCCCCCCCCCCTTCACCCCTGTGAGGTGTTCGTTTTTTTTCTCTTTTGATTCCCTGCCATTGTTCCTGTTCGATAAGGCTTAGCAACTAACCTAAAAGGCAGTACCGGTAGCTCTCTCGTAGTGAGCAGAAAATCATTTCCTAAATTAACGATTAATTAGTGTGACATGTTTGCGATTCATTGCGGTGCTTCTTTGCCGAAACGCCACGGATTCGGCATACCGTTCATGAGATGTCGATTCGGATCCATTCGTGCATAAGTGTCCGCAGCGATACGCTTCAGAGATTCCGACTCGGATGGTCCGGTAGCTTCGACCATGTCCTTTAGTATACTACCCTCCTGCTGCAACAGCACATGGGGAGCATCGAATTCTCGTGCTTCACCAGCATCCATTACGAGTATGCGATCGGAATCCATTACCGTGTGCAGACGATGCGCAACTGTCAGAACCGTGCAGTGTTTAAACTTTTCCCGTATAGTTGTCTGTATCAAAGCGTCCGTCCTAAAAAAAATGCCAATGTAAAAAGAGTACCGTAAGCACAGGCACCTCATAAAACACGTGCTCCTGTGGTCGTACTTACTGTGGATCTACATTGGCAGTAGCTTCATCCAGCACTAAAATCTTGTTGTTCCGTAGTATTGCTCGCGCTAAGCAGATCAACTGCCGCTGGCCGACACTGAAGTTTGTGCCACCCTCCGTCACCATAAAGTCCAGCCCGCTGATGGCGGAACGAAGCTCTACCTCACCGATCGCACGCCACAGCATATCGTCGTCGTACAGGTTGAATGGATCCAGATTGTAGCGTATGGTGGCACTGAACAGGACCGGATCCTGCGGGATAATCGATATCTTCGAACGCAACGCTTCGAGTGAAATTACACCCGTATCGATACCGTCGATCATGATGCGTCCCTCGATACGTGCCAATCGAAAAAGGGCACCAATGAGGGATGATTTACCCGCACCCGTACGACCAACGATTCCCACCTTCCAGGTGGGTTCGATAACAAGCTCCAACTGCTTTAACACAGGCGGTGCGTCCTGTTCGTAGCGGAGTGACATGTTGTGGAACTGTAGCTGACCTTTCCACGGCCAATCACCCGGTGGCACCTTTGGTGGATCCGTTTCGGGAGGGATTTCGGTGTACTGTACCACACGTTCGACGGCTGTCATTTGTTGAATCGATTCTGTCGTCTGGCGGATACCGTACTGTACCATACCGGTAAGGATGAGTGCCTGCGAGATGGCTAAGCCCACGTTAGCACTGAAAGTATCTGTGAAACAAGGATGCATTTAGTAAATGGATCTTTGGAACTTCTTATTTACAATCAATAATCGTACCCTGATGCAGTACAATAAAGCTAAACGTGACGCAAGCCACGAATGCCGTACTGATACAATCAAGCCACAGTCCGAGAGCAGCATTGCTAGCCATTGTCAGCTGCCATACGGCCGAGTGTACGTTCTGCAGATCGTCAAACTCTTCCCGAATCTTCTCCTGGACTCCGCTCGAACGGATGGTAGACAAGCCGGACAATGTGGCGGAAATATGTGAAAACACCGGACTGCGTGCTGTTGTCGTACAAGAATTAGAATCATTAGAATCTTCTTTTACGCGTCTTGTTCTTCTACTTACTGATTCCTTCCAATCGTTTCAAGTCTTGAATCGGACGCAGATATAGCTTAAGTGCTAACGCGTACAGTACAACTGCTCCGAACAGCGGTACTAACAACAGTGGATTCACGATCGTAATCATCGTCAAGATACCGGTCATAACTAACAGTATCTGAATGGCTTCTATCATCGCCTTCGGCAGCAACTCGTCGATCGCTCCCATATCCTTCGAGAAGCGGTTAAGAATACGACCCGAAGGATTCGTATCGAAAAACCGCATCGGAGCTGTTAGGATACGTGCAAACATTCGATCGTGCAGATTCCGGGATGCTTTCATACAAATGTTGAAAAACAGATAACCTCGGAAGATGGTGAATGCGACCACACAGATAATGATTACACCGTACGTGTACAGAAAATCGACAGTCGACGTGTGGACTGCGAATTCGTTCACCAACCGCAGCTCCTCCTGTCGCGTCCAGTACGTCACAAAATAATCCGACCCACTGACGATCGCTTGTGAGAATAGCAGCATAAAGAAGGTGAACAGCAGCATCAGTATGTTGCCGCCTGACAGGAAGTACGTCGCCCAGACGCGCCACGAAATGCTTCCTTCTGCCTGGTCCTCGGCCACCTGCCGACCAAGATTGTCGGCCACACTGGACTGGAAAAAGGCATGAACATGGGCGGAAAAGATTAATGAATGCATACTACACGACAGTGATGGACACTAGCTGGTTCCGATTGCGTGTTCGGAAACGTTACTGGTTTCAGGACCGATTCCGGAACCGATTTCGAAACCGATACCGTTTCTTAGAACTAAACTAAACAATTTCTGAATTGATCGAAATTTCGGGAATTGATTGAAGCAGCATTTTGCCTATCACTACTAAACAGATTAGAATCTGGCCTATACGGAACTTACCGCACAAGAGCTCGGCGTAATGCCTCGTAACGAAACGGTACTGCCCTTCAGCAGCTTATACCCATCGAGTGTTACACCATCGATGAACGGTATTTCATCTTCAGGAATGTCCGCCGATAGTACGTTCTCGTCCGCAGCACTCTTCTCCGATCCGGTCGGTTTCAGCAGCTTACCGAAATCTACCTTTCCATTTGCCAGTTCCGTGTACGTGCCTTGCGTGACTATTTTACCACCCTCGATTATTACGATCCAGTCCGCCTCCTTGAGGAAGTGTACCTGATGGGTCACCAGGACACGTGTTGCTCGCTGCTTCTGCGCTAGATACCCTCGTGGACCGATCACTTCGTCGAACAGATGCTTACCAACATGCGCATCGACGGCACTCAGTGGATCATCGAGCAGGTAGATGGAAGCATTGTTATACACGGCACGCGCCAAACTAACTCGGGCACGCTGTCCTCCCGAGAGAGAGGTACCTCGTTCTCCTACAACCGTTTTATCACCGTCCGGTAGTTGTTGAAAGTCTGTCGCAAGAGCACAGTGTCGCACTACCGCCTGATAGCGATGACGATCGTACGGCAATCCGAACAGAATATTATTTCGCACAGTACCGGTAAAAAGCCACGGTTCTTGCGATCCGTACGAAACATCCCCATTGATCGTGGCTGTCCCATTTTGAATCGGAAGCTCACCGAGCAGCATCTGTAGCAGTGAACTTTTGCCTGCACCGACTGGTCCAATCACAGCCAGCAATTTTCCCGCATCGATCTTGACGGTGATGTCTTTTAACGTTTTTTCGGTCGTTTCTTCCCAACTAGCAGTAACCTTGTGTAGCTCAATCGCAGGCTTGCTATTGTCCTCTGACAGATGCAGATCGTTTAGATTGCGTTGCAAGCCGCCGTTCGGTGACGGCGGGTTTGAGTCGTGTTCCTCCAACGCAAGAAATTCCTGTATGCGATCGATCGACACGAGTGCTTCGGCTCCAAGCGATACAGCCAGTGGATAAAAGATGGCAGCCGTTAGTTGGAGAATGTTAAAAAACTGTGCCATCGGGAAGACGATATCAGCCGTAATGGAACGTCCCTCGATCACACAGCAAGCGATCGCAAGAAACAGTGTCGATCGCTCGGTAAACACCATCGTGCTTAGATAGATACCACGGATGTACGATGCCCACCGTATCTGGCGCACTTCCTTCTTGCGGGCAATCGAAACAACCTTATGGAAAGGTTTCTCCCATGCGTACATCTTGATCACCTGGATGCCCTGTATCAGTTCGTTCATGATGCCAACGCGCTGATCCGTTTTTTTGGCCACACGCATACGAATGATGGAACTCAATCGACTGAGCCCCGTTTGTACGGGAATCGTTTTTACCAGCAGTCCAACTACACCGACGATGGCGGCCCACTGTACCCGGCGCCAGATGAGATAGCACGTAAAGCAAGCCTGGAACGGCAGGACCCACACGTAGTGCACGTAGATAAACCCGTAATCCAACCGGCTCACATCGTTCGACAGTAAGTTGATCATATAGCCTGCCGGCGTTTGTCCGGCCGCCTTCCTCGACATTCGGAGCGTCTTGCGATAGATAAGTGAGCAGCAGGCAATACGCATTCGCGCACCAACCAAACGCTCCCGCAGATCGGAATGGTGACAGCAAAAGCATCCAAACAGTGTCAACAGGACGAGCAGCCCCGAAAGCCAAAAGGCATCATTCCAGGCATGGTTCAGAAAGTCGGAAAGATCGTCTATTAGGGTGCTGTTGGTGGTTGCCGTTGCTGGATCGTCAGCCCCAAGCAACGGATCGCTAACGTCGGGGAATAATGTTGTCGGTAAGCTATCATCTAGGGACGCAGTTATGAAATAGTAGAGAGAAAAAGCAGAAACATGTTAATTAATCGTGGCTCATGGTGGATTGTTTTGCTAATCATCCTTGATAAGATAGTTGTTGCGAATAATAAGATGCGTAAAACTAGAGTACATCACTCGCATCGGAAAGTTATGCGGTTGAGAACTGATTAGAATTTTCCGGGATCCATGCGCGAAATCACGAAGAAAGGCTTTTGAAAATGCATTACCTTCTTGGCCGAGGGATGGCTTGCTTCCACCAATACTATTGCCAGGCGCCGGTTTATCATCGTCGATTCGGATCCTTCGCTTCCGGCGCCGTTTATTTATCATGGCCGTCTCGTCGAACACAAGATTTTCCAGATGGGATTGTGTAGTGTCCGGCAGCATCATCAGTGGCATTGCCATCGGTGGGACAGTGGTGATCAGATCATTATCGATACTTGCCACAGCAACGTGTGTAGAGTTGGTGGGTGCTTGAAATTGTATCAGCAACTGGGCAAGTACTACCGGAAGAATGGTCCTGGAAGGCATTTTTGAAATTGGTAAGGCTAGCGTTAGGGAGCAAAAAGACGCAACCACTGCCAGAGCGAAAGAGAGAAGCACTTACTTTATCAAAACGAATAAAAATATTAGAAATCCATCGAAGAGACTCTGCTTGTAGAACGTTCGGAACAGGGCATTGCGTAGCTTTGGTTCGCGGCTTGCGATACGCGCCTGGGACACTTCCTTTTCCCATTGCCTAACGGGAGAGAAGGCACAGATAAGGAGAGAATTTTATTATGATTTCCGTGCAATAAACCAATGCATCAGAAGAGGTGCACCGCTGCAAGCTGACTTGGGGATTATAATCGATGCGTGCTTATTGGATGTTGTAGCGCAATCAAGCACACAATGTGTGCTGATGTGCCGTGGGTTCTTCCTTGAGCGATAATTCTACCTCTCTTGCTTACTACATAGTTGGTTGATCCTCTAGAATGAATCTAGATTTTTGGAGCTCTTAAAATTGACCCAATCGGCAACTATCGCAGGAGATGGAGTAGAATATTGGACTTGATTGATCGATTGATTGTCTTGTTGATGAGTAATTCGTTCGGCCATGTGGTTGAATTGTCTGCTTTTCTGTCGAAGACCGCTTTGACACCAAAAATCTGGTTTTAAATTATCTTGCGAACTAGGATTCTAGAACATTCACTTCTCTTAACAAGATCGATTTAAGTGACACGTTTGCATAGGCCATGACCATGCCTTTAACGTTAAAGTAGCTTCGATTTCGGTTTCTTCGCTAGTCTTTCACAAGAACAAGCTGCTTTTATTAATGGTAGATCGTCGACGAAAAAGATCCAACGAGTACTGTCCAAAAACAGGTTTTGGTAAAGGAATAGGTGAACGGAAAAAAATGGTAGAATAATTTACACACTTTGCGCCCCTTGTCGGTGGCAGGTTGGACAGGTTGTTGCAAAGCCAAATACTGGGCCTATTATTTTTGTGTTGATATTTGCAGCATCCGCTTTATTCGCCTCGTGCCTGGAGATTCCTGCGGTAGGTATAATTTGACTACCGAAAAAGAGAAAAAAGGCCTTATCCCACTCCCACAAAAGCTTGTCAACTAAAATTAACGAAAAATGAGTGTTTACTCAACGAACAAGGTTTCAAGGTTGTGGTTTCCCAAGGCGTATTTGCAGACCTATTTATTTTGTCTACCACGAGTTCATCATTATTGGCCCAGGTTAGTTCTAACCTAGTGGTGGCTATGAATGATAGCAACGTCCCATTTCTAGATGCTTATCGTAAAAACGTCTTACTGAAGGACACACACGGCGTACAACATGGTGATATAAATCTTCCTAGTTGATAAACCATGAACCATCTTCTCTTGGGAGTAGTCTTGAGAAGATTGTGGATGCTTCCCGTTGCGATAAACGGTATCATTAAAATGATGGCCAACTCAGGTGTGAAGTAGCCGACAGGTGGAGTAAAAACTGGTTGGAGCTTTGTGAGTTACACAATGAACAGCAAAAACGTTCATCAGCATTGGCGGGAAGAAGCTAATCATAGCAAGCGTTGCGTTAAATGAAGGAGAATTTGTATGGAGCTTAAAGTCTAGACAGCAAAACAAACGTGGTGATCATATTTCTTTTATGAAGAACATTAGCTAGAGATCGTGCCAATGTGTAAACTTTAAGCCTTATAATCCATTTGTTTTTTTTTTTATAGGAACCATCAAGTCACGAAGAACGAACGAATGAATCGATGAGAGTAAATAACAGACACGTCACTCTTAACCATCGCATCAATCAGTAGGTCACCACGCATCTATACGATATTTAACAAGCACATACGCTAGAGCAAGATTCGTAGTACCTTGACCGCAAAACTATCAACCCACTTGATTGACACGTGCAAACTTACTCTTCCAACTCTTCGCCCAGATCCTCGGATCGGTCCGCCCGCAGACACTTGGTAAGATCATCCTTACCGAGTCCGCGGCGCGACCCACGATAGAACAGTGGCAGCAACCAGCCGAAGAACAGCTGCGACAGAGCGAATGCTCCCTTGCGAGGATTTTTCTTCACCGGCTTCGTGGAGCTGTCCATCGTCGCTGCGGTGCGTGGACACGTGGAAACCGGTGAAACACTAGTTCGATCACTTGCGCTGGACTGCGCTGCCGGGAGCGGCTAGAATCGCTGTAACACTGATGCACCAAACACAACAGTACCGTCGTTAGGCACATTCACTTCGTCACAACACACTTGTCGCCGGACATTGCACAGGGACAGAGTCACTTTACGTCGTTACTGCACAGTACCGCGCCACATTACTAGAACTGTCCTAATATCACTGACTTTCAAGGCACTCAGTTTCGCAACAAAAGAAACTACCGACGGAACGGAACTGATAATATTGCAACCTGCGAAACAGATTATAGACGATGATTAGCCGACATTCGGTGAGGTTGCAAATGGCATTGTAAAGCGATCGTAAAATCACTTCCACCGGAAGTTTAATGACGGAGTCACACACAACATTCGGTCATTGGAATGAGCGAGTTGGAGTGATGATGTATCCCTTATCGCTAAGGTCACAAAAAGAGGAAAATCACACGCCCCAGACCTTGGATCAATTATTGCAATTTCTAACCGAATTCCGCCGAAACTGTATCACCCACTTAAAGCGCGCTGTGTGTCTCCGTGGGCAAGGTGAATGAAGAGGGTCAATTAAACATGTCAAGTGATTCTTCATTTCATGCCCTAAACCAATAACTACTACCACGACTGATGTCCGTCACACTCTTCACTGATGTCCGTCAGCGACGGTTAACTTCTGGACGACCTGCGGGCTGCGTAAAACAACGAACCAAACTAAATACGAAAGACGACAGCTACGCATTCTCCTGGCCTGGATTGTGCTGATGGATGGCCGAGACTGGGCGCTGATAAGAGGCTACAGAGTCCGGACGATGACTAAATGTCGTCATATCAACGGGGTTGAAATGCGAGATGATCGGTCGACGGACGGATGATGGATGCTGTTTTTACGGCAGGGATTAACTGGCCATGCGTCAACTGTTGAGAAGTGTTCTTCGTGAGCAGAAGACCAGATTTCATGTGCATTTTTTGTTCGAAAAACTTTTGTCAATCGTTGGTGTGATAAGGAACACTACCAGAAGCTGAAATCTGATCGCATAAAAGTTGAGTTCGTTCGGTTCATATGAACATCGCGAACTGCTTTCGAATCAATTCATCGATTAATTATCAAAATATTACCTTAAAAACTTATAGTTGTTGCGAACAAGATTTTTCTAGCCCTTAAAATCGGACCACAGACGAGATAAAGCCAATCATTACCGTTGTTAATCCGGCGCGGATTACAAGTTTTGTTCAAGCAATCGACAAGAAATGGCCGACACCGATCGAACACCGCGCGAATCAACCCCGCCAATAGATGGGTGAGTCGTTAATGTAACAACATCAAATACTCATTCATTATCTCCTTTTGGTCGGCGTTCAGTTTGATAACTCACAAAGAACAAGAACGATGAACTGGTCGATCGAGCTGTGCATCTCGTTGCTGCCCGTGCTGGAATGTTTAATTTATACTCGTAATCTAGGAACCTTTGTGTGCCTCACTATGTGTCTCTCCTTTTCTCTTGGTAGCTTTTTTTTTTCTTTTGGAAAATTAAATCCACAAGCTTACGGTGTGCTACAGCCCACCGAAAACAACACAAATTTCAGTTTGTAGGAAATCATTTTACCATTTTTGGTAGGTTTTTTTATGATTTCATAATTCCAAACAAGAACATGATAAGCGACCAAAACAAACACGTGTTTGAATGGGTCAGTGCGCTGGACAAGGAGACTACGAGCGCGAGAATTTTATGCTTTCAAGGCCTTTTTTTCTGTTTTGACCATTGAAGTTTTTTAGGCAAAAAATTCAAAATTTTCTTTACCGTTTTACTGGTCCAGAGTTATAACCACATGGGCTTGCAGGTTGTTCTATGGCATTTCTGCGCGGCAAACCAGCTTTTTTAGGACAATTTGAACAGTAATTAAGGTGATCGCTTTGGCACGTGCCATACTCGCCTTATTTTCCACCATGCATTGGGTGAAAGAAATCATAAAAGTTCTTGCACACTTACGTAACGAACATACACACGCAAGTAACTAGACAAAACGAAAATCTGAGCATGAAAAAATGCCTACCGGTAGAAGAAACCATGACTACTCCCTCGTCAGCTCGAGTAATACCGCCAGACAGGCAGGACAAACCACACATTCCAAAAATATATGCTATTCACGCTCGACGTCGCCGCGCCCGTCGTGTTTCGTTCTCACCCCCTGTGAGCATAAATCATGCCACTGATTTAAACACAAAAAAATCCAATACATCCGATACGGGAATAGAAGGAAGCGTGTGGCTTAATGTTGCACATTTGGTGTGCTGGTTCTCCTCACATCGGAACTGTTATTTGTACGCCATGTACGATGAAGTGCGCTTGTGTTGATTCTTGTTCTATACCATTTTCCACTGTTTGCAACAGGTTGCGAAAGGATGCCGGCACGCGATCGTCACTTTAATTCCGTTCTTTTCGATCGATCACTTATCGCATCGCTAACACACTATCGCACAAATGTAACTTTCATCATCACCACCACACTCTTATCGTACCGCACAATATTATCGAATGGAAAACTTACTGAATAATGTTTAAACACAGACGGAACCGAAACAAACAAGCTAATTAATGCGAGAAAAGGGAATCGTCCCAGAAGGCGCCGACAACAACCACCCCAATGCGGCAGCTCGCGGGAAAATGAATGCATAAAAACATCAGCCTCTGTTGGCTGGCTCAGTTCAGCAAAAACATACGGAAAAAAAGCTGCTGGCCTAAAATGCGAGAGAAAATTAACGTGTGTTTATAAGCTCCGGTTCAGATCGTGATAGTTTCAAATTAGCAGCTTCAAGTCAAGGAATCAATAAACAAGCCGGTTTTTTGCGTAAGATGGATATTTAGGTTAGAAATTCAAGTAATTTGTAATAGAATCAATTATAATTAACTTACATGACTTTTTTCTTTCATATTCCGCACATTGCTCTTGTACAGGGTGATCCTGCATGCTGCGACCACGCACACATCAACACCCATGTTGCTCACCCATGTGGGAGCTGCTAACCACCGCGCGAACTGCTTCATATAAACATAAACAATATGCGTGCTCACCCATACCGTAACATGAAATCCACCCGTACGCTTGCCTTCGCATAACTAACAACATAAAGAATGAAGAATAGAAAAAAAAAATACAATCACCCGGCAAAAATGTTACACCCGCTCCGGTAGTAACTGTGTGTTTGTGAGGTTATTTACGTAGGGAGGATGGGGGTGGTTTTTCTTTTCTGCATATTCCGTGCTTAGCTATCTTTGGCAAACCACTTCCCCATTTGTACACACGCATTCAGCACCTCCAAACACATCTTATCTTGATGCTCTTTTCTTTTTCATACCCTCCGAGTGTGTTTCTATTGATTGACGACATAAAACGGTAACTAAAATTGGTGGTGATGTGGCCCTGATGTGGCTGGTGTAAACGATTCCCTCTTGCTCTTCCTTTTTAGTACGACGAAGCCGTATTCTAATTGATCAATTGTGCGCCAATCGGTACGAAGTGTAGTACGAAATCTGCCCGGACAAGTTCCCCCAGTGAGACAGCCGCTGTCACGATAAGCCGAGCGATAACGTGGACACAACGACCGTCCCCGCTGTGTTGATTCGGCATTTGGTTTTTGCAAAGCAGGCGGTACACCACGTTCGTCATGGATACTCCAAGGGCTGCTGTGAAGTTGAGTGATATTTCACCGAAATTCACCGAGGAAACGCTGGACGAGATTGTCCGCAATGCTGGCGGTAAGCGGTGTATTGGCTGGAAGATTCCCGAAACGAATTTTGCCAAGGGTGATGCGTATTTGAGCGAGCTGTACCGCATTCAACTGACCGGTGAAGCGAACGAGCCGAACCAGGAACCGTTGGTGGTAAATGTGGTCGTGAAGACGATTCCGAAGAACGTTGGACGTCGCAATACGTTCCGATCGTCGGATTTTTTCCGCAATGAGGCCAACTTTTACAACGTGGTACTGAAGGAGCTGTACCGCTTTCAGGATTCGCGCAAACCGGCCAACCCGTTTAAAGACATCGATAGGTAAGATATTGAAAGGCCACGTTGAGACCGAGAAGGTTTTCGGGCTGATTAATGTGAATCCATTTTTCGTTTTAGATGTTTTGTGGCGTACACGGATGGTGTGAACGATTTCATCGCAATGGACGACCTTGGCCAGTACGGCTACAAGACCGCTTCAAGGTGAGTATCCCCCATTCATGATTATTTAGATTCATTTTGTTGGGTGAAATGCTCCACCATGATTTGCACTTATGCCCTGTGCCTTATTTTGCATGCTTCGCCTGATTCATTGCCACGACCGTGCCACGTGACACGTGTGTGTAGCAAGTTTTTTATTTCGATTACCTTTTTTTACTCTCAACCTCCTTTACTCTCGCCCTCTCCCCATTTACTACTTGCCTAGGGCCACGGGTGTTGGACTGGAGGAGTGCCAGCGGTGTATGCGATCTCTTGGCCGCTTTCATGCCTTGTCGCTAGCGATGAAGGAACAGGAACCGGACCGCTTTCACGAAATCGCACATCAGCACGTGGAGGAAACGTACTACGATGCCCGGCTGAAATGGTGGTACAACAACTTCCTTCAGGTGCAGCTCGGCATTGCACGGGACGCGATGGCACACGAATATCCCGGCACGGAGCTGGAGCGCAAGATGGAGAAATTTTTCGATTGCGATCTGTACGACCACATGGTCTACCTGACGCACGCCCGCAACCAAAATTCGGTCATCAATCACGGTGACTGCTGGATGCCGAACTTTATGTTTCACGACAGTACGCCGGCGATGCGCATGATCGATTTTCAGCTGGCCCGGTACAGTTCGCCCGTGCTGGACATTTCCTTCTTTGTGTACTCGTGCACCAGCCAGGAGTTGCGCGAGGCTCACTATCAGGAGCTGCTCGATGCGTACTATGGTGGGTTGGCAGAGATGTTGCGTGATCTCGGTTCCGATCCGGAGGTCGTGTTCCCGTACGCGGAGCTGCAAAAGGAGCTGAAGCAGTATGCACGTTTCGGGTGTGGTATGGGCATTGAATCGATACCGTTTTCGTTGCTGGACGAGTCGGAAGTGCCGGATCTGGATAAGATCAAGGGTGAGGAAGCGATTCCGATCGAAACGATTTGGATACTGCGCCCTATTGCAAGCCAGGCGGGAAGGCGCCGATTAACGGACATGTTCCGTCACGCTACCGATATGGGGTATTTGGATTGAGGAAGGAGATGGGAGTGATGGAGAGGAAGCCCTGCCGATATTAATGTTTCCCTCACTCGGAGTGAAGAAAATGACGAATCTGGAGCAAATAAAATGAAACCAACAATTGGAAGTATTAAGAAGAAGGAAGTGTCAATCAATTGCTTGGTTGTATGGTTTTATCGACCTGTAATTTAATAATTTTATAACGTAATGATTACTGCTGGTGGAGTGGCGACAACGGACCCGGTCTTCACACGGCAGGATCGAATCACATCCGGACCGTTTCCTCTAGTCTAGAAAATTATATTATCAACCAATATATGAACACGTATTTCATTTATTCGCTTTACTTACCCTTACCATCCACAGGAGCGAAGGAATCAACCTTGACGAATGTCTCCGGTGCATTCGATCGTTGGGGCGCTTTCATGCTCTCTCCTTTGCGCTGAAGTTGCATGAACCTGCCACATTCGAATCGTTGGCCAATCAACTCCAGGAAACGTACTACAGTGCGCGGCTCGTACCGTGGTATCAGAATTTTATGCAACGTTTGGTTACCATTTCCAAGGAAGCACTCGAACTCGGCTGTATGGAAGATCCCGATGATTATACGGCGAGTTTCAAGCGTGATGTGCTAACCTTCCTGGACGGCGACATCTACGGCATGATGGTGGAGCTGTCGAATGCGCGCAACCATTACTCAGTGTTCACGCACGGTGACTGTTGGTTGCCCAACTTTCTGTTTCATCCGCAAGACGTTCGCATGATCGACTTCCAGATGGTACGGTGCGGATCACCCGTGTTAGACATTATTATGTTTGTGTACTGCTGTACCGATCAGACACTACGTATGATGCATTACGATCAGCTGCTGAGCACCTACTACCAGAGTTTCAGCGAAATGTTGACCGATCTTGGTACTGAGCCCCAGGAAACGTTTCCCGCCACTGCACTAGCGGAAGAATTGGTACGGTTCGGTCGATTCGGGTGTGGTATAGCGGTAGAAGCGATACCACTTTCGCTGCTCGATGGTGCCGATGTGCCGGAATTGGATAGCATCGAGGGTACGGATGCGGTCCCGCTGGAACAGATCATGACGCTGCGTAGTATCAAAACACGGTACGGACGCCGCCGTTTGCTGGATGTGTTCCGCCATGCACGTGGCTGTGGATATATTTGAAATGATCGTTATGGGAAGGGGGCGCAATGGGTAACAAAAATGCGAATAAAATTACCCCCGTCATGACTGTATTTGTTATCGTGTGTTCCTTTTTCTAATTATTACTTTATTGATGTTTTTTTGTCGACTGTTCACAGAGGTTCATTTTGTTATCGGGTACTAATAATAGGTGCAGCGATTTGCAAATGCTTTCCCAGTAAGGTAGCGGTGTTTAGGTGTGTTATGTCTCTTCACCATTCTTCATCAGAAATTTCGTTTGGTTTTTTTTTGTTGCCTTAGTCTTACGGTTTCATTTCGCTCTTTTCATCGCAACAACACTTAGTTTAGAGATTGATTTTTATTTGTTTTTTTTTTTTTGTTAATAATATTACGTCGTCTTTTCTATTTTTACAATTCTTTCCATTTGTTTTTTTCGTTTTTCATTTTTTTCTGTTTTTAATGTTTTTCTCTACCTTCTTTTACTTCCCATGTTGCGCGTGTGTTTTCACACTAGTTTTATGTTACTTTGTTTTCTTTTTCTTTTGCTGTTTTTATGTTCATTTTATTATGTTTTCTGTTTGGGTTTTTATTATATATATTTTGATGACCTTTTTCAGTGAAATAATTAACTCCACACGCCACGCGTGGTATCCACGTGGCGAGGAAATCTATAGGGGAAAGAAAGTGCGAGCTCCGGTGCTCTTATGCCTGTTTTAGATTCGGCATCCTGTCGGTAGTAGAAGGAATTAAATGTATTTATCCGCCGCAGCAATTATGGTTATGTATTAAACAAGATGCGTACAAAAGGGGGATTGCGCTTGTATGATCCACCAGGGCCCTAGTGTTACACGTGTATTTCCTGATGGATGGTGTTTTATTTCTTTATGATGTACATTAACGGTTAGGAGGGAGAAAAAGTAGTTTGGCTAACAGTTTAAAAATATTATGCGCATCATATTTTGTTACATTGTTGAAGAAGATGGTGTTGATAGTGCGAATCATACATTTTCCTCAACACCGCACACACTCACAGTGTTGTGTTCCTGTTATTGCTGTCTGTCGTCTCTCCATCGCTTCTTTACCCACTTACACCAAACCGATACAGGATACCTTATTGCCGGTTGAATCATTTAATCCGTATTAGATTGTAGCACGATTTACGTTTTATTTTTTTAGCAGCAAAATAAATGGTACATTACACGATTACTTCCTACATCAATACGGGTTCGCGGTTAAATAAACGGGGAGAAACAGCCTCAGCCTTAACTCAAAAAGACATGATAATAAAGTATAGAGACAATTCAGTATTATGTTCAAATGTCGTTAAACACAGCAAAAAACAAAACAGCAACAAAAAAACACACACACTCACACGACTTGCCCTTTGGCGCTTTCTCTGAACTAATTCGGCGCTTCAGTAGTTAGGAAACAGGACCAAAAAAAAAAAAGCGAATTTCTCTTAGTTTACAGTATGCTGCAGTATGGTAATTTGATGCGCAGCATTTGAATGATTTTACAAAATCATTACATTGCGCGATTTTCCTTTCTGCATTGTTAGGATTTTCTTTCAATTTTCTTATTCATTCTTCTGCGGAGTAAAGGAGATTTTTGTAATTGTTTCTCTGGTGTTTGTTAGCTACTGTTTTGGCGCCGGTGGACAACATTCCCGGTGCACACACGGCACATAATCAAAATCGCATAACCCCCAGTATCATTGGCGTACTCATCATGCATCCATCTCACAGTAAATGTATTGTGTATTGTTATTATCAGTATTATTTGTAATTTGTATCCAGTATCCAGCCCAACTACCCCCGTCTGCCATTGGATAGCTAGTAGGTTATATCGTAGAAAAAAGCTTACAAATCAAATTGGACATAAATTAGTCTTTAACTAGTATTCTTTAAATCCTCCTCATCATCCATCCCAGTTACATTTCTCTGTTTGATTTGAGTTCTGTATTTTTGTTTTCTGCGATTATTGAATGCGCTCGCGCGTTCGTAGATATAATGTTGCAAATCGTATGCGAAAATGCTTTTAGAGCTCTATTTCTCTTAGTTTTGCGCCGTAATACTTTCACGCCCTTCTGTGCTATTGCTATCATTATAAGCAACTTGAAACGAAGACAAGGTAGAGCTTTACCACAAATTTACATGATCGATTAAAGCGGCAATTAAAAAACAAACAATATTTCAGCCTAGAAAAGGGTACACACAGCAACGAAATAAAGTAAAACAAATTACTCTCGAGTTTGTCTCTAATCGAAGAAAAGGAAAACCACCTTACAGAAGAATACTGTCACAAGTGTTGCGAGAAATTCGACAGTATTTATTAAAAATGTTCCTGACACGACTTAGCCGTAGTTATTGAAACGAAAATAGGAAACAAGGCAGCTTAAACTTTCAGCCACCTCTCAACACACACACACGCGCACACACACACACACACACACACACACACACACACACACACACACACACACACACACACACACACACACACAGACACACATACACACACATACGAAAATCCTTTCCCTCGGGGTAAAAATAAAATTACAAAAACACTTTACTCCAAACTCTTTCTATTGGGGTTCTTAAGCCATACAAGAACAAAAAAACGCAACAACGAATGAATGCCAAATTTTAGTAATTTGTGGTACATTTTATACATACACAAAAAATAATAAGTGTACAGAAGAAACTGGAACTTTACACCAATAGAGAAAGTGAACAAAACCAAAAAAAAAAAAAAGAAAAAATACTAACAACGCATTCCAGACCGTAAGTTGTGAGTGGTTTTGCGTCATTTTTAGTTTTGCTAAGATTAGAAAATACGAGACGGGATAAAAACAGAACTAAAATACACACACTACCACACTACACAGATAAAAAAGAAACCTCTACTATATATTCCACTGGAACGAGTGGGAAACGAGTGTGGGCTTCTACAGAGCATTTGATTTCACGAATAGGAATTTCGATTGCACGCTTGATCGTACTAGAGCAGTGGAGCATTATGTCTAACGGATAGAGAACCGGGACAGAAGGACGAAAAAAAAAACAGACACTCTCGCGAAAAAGCTGTATACCGTATTCTTGCATTTACACCGAAGGGCGAAGAGTAGAGCGATGGTGGTGGTGGTAGTAATGGAGAACTTAAACCACAATCAGGAGTCAACCGCCATCGGTATTATCATAATTTTTATCAACCTACTTCAGCATATCTCATCTTGATAGTGCGCATGGATGTGTGTGTGTGTGTGTGTGTGTAAGTTTCTGTATGTGTGTATGTGTGTTTTCTCGATAATTTTGATGCATTATTCTTAATTATCTGCCCCCGTAGCGGAGGATGATGCACTGCCACCACCACCACCGTCCGCACTGCTACCTTCGCTACCAACACTGTTGGCGTGCTTTCGCGCATTATTATCCGTGCTGATTTTCTCTTCGCGGGGCCGCGCATTGCCAAATATGGCAGCCGCTTGCTTCGTTTCGGCCAACGCATTTAGTGGCGCGTTCGTTGAGCGCGGTGCCAGCTTGAGCCGGGGCCGTTCCTCCATGTTGGAACTGGGGTTGGATGGTGGCGGGTAGTGCGACGATGGTGGAGCATCTTTTCTCC
The DNA here is from genome assembly GCF_943734695.1 of Anopheles maculipalpis. Classification (NCBI taxonomy): domain Eukaryota; kingdom Metazoa; phylum Arthropoda; class Insecta; order Diptera; family Culicidae; genus Anopheles; species Anopheles maculipalpis. The sequence continues at coordinate 19,839,776 of NC_064871.1, read as the reverse complement.
GATCGTTGTCGCGATATTGATTATTACGACCAAAGTTGCCGTACCTATTGCCATCGTCGCGTCCGTAATTGTCGCGATCGTTGTAGCCGCGACCACCGCCGCCACGTCCATCACGCCCATCGTGGTCACGGTTCCAATCGTCCCGGCCACCGCCATCACGCTCGTCGCCAAAGTTTCCGTACCTCCCTCGATTTGCTGGTCGATCTATTCGGGAGGAAGGTGGTTAAAGAAAAAAAAGGATAATATTAAAATTAGCAGTCCAAAAGATATCTTACATAGGGAGTAGGGAAAAGGGAAAGAAGCATTAGAAACGGATTATATATAGAAATCACCAGTGCAACGATTTTTAACTAATTTAAAATTTCATTCTAATGCTACCGCTACATCTATCTCCGAATCATTCATTTTATGAATTATATCTTCTTCAATAAGAAATCATTCATATTAGAATAATAAATGCAAATATCACATTCGTGAAAATGAAGAAAGCAAATATAAAAGAAGAAAGAAATGATAAAAGAAAGGGAAAAGGTTAAAAAATTTATGTGAAATAATAGGTAATTTCATAAGCATCTGCGTTACCCGTATTTCAAGCATTTTAACTACTACTTTTACGAATGAGAATAACTACTTGACTACTTGAATTACTAAAAACTATTTCATTTTCTATGCAACTATCACGTAGTTTGGAATATATTTCTTAGACTTTCGATAATTCTCATCGAATTCAAGATAATTTTGAATAAACGAATTTGTTGCCCAAATTGCGCAAATACAAAGCGACCAGACCGTCTCTCAAGAAGTAAACAAAAATGTTAACCATACGGCAATGAGCCGTAATATTGGAATAAAAAAAGAATAAATAAAATAAGTATCTTATGGGCTGAATGACCATTAAATAATTATCTCATCGAGGAAATGTACGATTTTTATCGCTTTTATCGTTCTATGGCCCTTGCAAACTTTTCCGTAACATATACGTAGATGCTTAATGAAAAATATTCTGTGCAACTGTTTTCAAAGTGCGCCTGCAACAGCAGCTCTAACGGCAATCAATAGCTCGTTGAATAATTAGGATTTTTCTTAGCTAATAGAAACCGAACATAATTGTCCGAAAATCCTTTCCTAATTATTTCATAACATGCTGCAAAGCGATAGTTGAATGAATCTACACGAGAAAGCTACTAGTAGTGGATGCATGCAGAATAAGGAACTGCAACTTGTCTACAGAGTACACAACAACAACAGCAAGAGAGTGATATGATATGATCAGCACACAACCATTAGCGTTGGTGTTCGCGCTCGATCTTTACCATTATAGCTATTCGGACGTCCACCACGGTTTCTATCGTAATCGTTTCGGGAGTAATCGTTACCATAATGTCTATCCATACCACCACTACCTCCACCACCGCCACCGCCGCCACCACCACTGCCACCACCACTGCTGATCGGCCGATTGTTCATCTGAGTGGGTCCGCCACGGTTGTAGCCACCGCCGCCACCGCCGCCACCTCCCGGTACACCGGGACCACCGCGATTCTGTTGACCACCGCGTCTATTAAACCCGCCGCTTGAAATGGGAAAAGGATTCGATTAGTGAAAATTGCAAACCATCGCAGAAAAGCACATGTTGTGCAAACTGACAGAGACGCACATGTGGCACGTAGTCGTGTGCGTGCGTGTGTGTGTTATCAACTGTTTTAGCTTACAGATTAAAATGAAATATATCGATTACACAGATGCAATCATGTGTGACGTAACCGGCCGCATGCATGCGATACATACCGATCATTTTTCTTCTGCTCGGCCACATCAATCCGCAACGGTTCCGGTCGTTCGTTCAGCACAATCATGCGATCCAGCAGGAGCACCTTTTCCAGATCTTCGAGCGTATCAAACTCGACGTAGCAAAATCCTTTGAATGCATCCGTTTCCTTGTCCTTCACGAGACGCACGCTCTTGACCGCATACTCTTTGAAGATGGAGTTAATGTCACCCTGCACGATGCCATTCGGAAGGTTGCCAACGTACGCAAGGAACGGTGGTTCCGTCGGTAGCGGTTTACGGGCCCGCTCTCCATATCTGTGTGCGTGTGGGTGATAGAAAAAGAAAAGGTAAGTTAATAAGTAATAATTAATTTGCGAAATGAATTCTATGAAGGTCTCGAAATCCGGCATCGAGTGATCCAGCATTAAACAGCCGAGGTCCACAGAATGGTGATAATCTCCGTCTAGAGTAATGAGCATTCCGGAAAAGTTTTGACTTGCGTCCTGTAACTTCAGTGGTATTGGTGCAGCACCCGGCATGATGACCGTGACGATGATTGCTATTTATAGTCAGGAATATATTTTGTTTTTCGCAGCACCATCGTTACCATCGCATCCTGTGCGCTCGGTTTCGACAGGTGAGTAACCCGGGTTTGACCACTGAGAGGGAAATTTCCGGGTGGCTTTCAAACTCAACGGAACCGGTATTTACCAACGCATCCGTGGCATCCGTGTTCCCCAGGACTATCACGCGGTACGGTCCACATGTATGTGTATGTGTGCGAGAATTTGAATGCGCATGCATAGTATTGCCTTGCCCAAAAACACACAAACAAAACATTTCTTCTAACGTTTCGCCAGGATTAGGGCGCATGCAAGTGAGCTGCTCCACTGCTTACCGAGCAGGAAAACCCACTTGGATCACTTTTCACAGCACTTCACATATCCGTTCCGTTTCAGTTCTATCCGGCTTTCGGCACACTTCGTCAGCATTACTACCACCACCGCATACCGTCGTTCACACCCGTCATTGCCCACAAGGCCCGACCCTCCGCGGGCTCGAGCTAGCAGACATCATCACCACCACGAGTTTGCTTTGCTCGAAGAAAGCGGTCGGGTCGGTGTTCCGACTAATCGCACATGCCACGCTGACCGCGGCCCACCACGGGTTCACATTTATGCTGCAACACCTGGCCATCTTCTTTCGCCGCAAGTTACGACCCTTTACACACCATTCTGACCAGTGGAACCGTGAAAAAGAGCTCGTTTCATTTACCTATTATTATCGTGTGTACCTCTGCCTGCCATATTATATTTGCGATTAAGGCAGGCGCGTGGTGTCGCGAGTACAGAAAATCCCTATTCTTTTTCGCTGTCATATTGACGGCTGTCAAAAACTCGGTCCTGCCTGCACGGTGGCTGTTGGTTGTTGGATTTTTTGTATAATTGTTAGTTGCTTTTGTAAATTACCCGAAAGATTGAGAAGTGGTAGGAAGGAAACGTAATTAATCATAAAATGGAAATAATGTTTTCCAACTGCAAACATAATAATTGTGTAAATAATGCCCTAAACCTGAATTTTACCGTAAATTTCCCTCAAGGCAGTATGCTTTTAATTGAACAGAAAAAGACAGGAAATGGTCTAGATTTACATCGTGTATTAAACAAAACATCAATCAAATGTTTTGTAAATTTAAGTTTTATTTCAATCATATTCGAACCCACCACCCTGTATTCAAATGGTCAAAATATCCCTCCATGCGGTACTACTTTTCGAAGCAAAAATATCCGATTGCGGGCGCGCGTGCTGGCTGTCAAAATACTCCCCAAAAGTTGGATTATTTTTCCCTGAATTGCCGATTGACAGTTTACGATCAAATAAAAAAAGTGCTGCTATTACAAGCACATGGTTTTCTGTGTTGCCATCGAATGCCCGGTGATTGTATCGTGTTCACGAATATTGTGTAATTTTTCGTTTCCTTTCGTTTTGTCCACGTTGGTTTCCGTTCTAACAATTCGGTTTGCCATCGAAAGTGTATAATAACAAACCCGGTATTGTGTGTGTTTTGTGGAAGCTGCAACGATGAAGGAGCAACCCGGCCGTAAGGCTGGCATGCTGATGGACAAATCCGTGTTTGGGTACTTTAAGCATTTCATCAACGAAGACGATGGTATCCGGGTGAATGGTGCCTGCAGCTTGATCGAGTTCCTAACAAAGGGAAAATCGCACACGGCCCAGCAGAATGGCTCCGGTGATGTGGCTGAAGAAATGTCCGCACCTGTAGGTTATGAACCTGTGTGTGTTTTTTTGGGGAGTGCAACTGAATATGCTAATGCGCTTTTGTTTTTTTTAACCTACAGAAGTCGGCCGAAACTGCCTATGCACTAAAGCGTCTAGTTCGTGGCGTTGGTTCCACGCTAAATGCCTCCCGAATTGGTTTCTTCACTGCACTGGTAGGGCTACTGGAGCAGCTAAAGTGTAAAGAGCTGGAATGTCCCGCCGTCACGGAACTGTTGGGATTGATCAAAACGGAGTTAACCGATTCAGAGCGTGGCGATAAGGAGGATAAAAAGGAAAAAGTAAATCTCGAACTACGCATTGGCAAAATTCTCGTCTGTGGAGCTATCATCAAATCCGGCCTGATCGACAGCGCAACCGAACAGGAATTGCAATCAGTACTGAAAACTATGAAGAAAAACATGCACGAAATGCTCACACCATTGGTGTATGCATTTCTGAACGAGCTCACCAATCGACTGGATGCAGCGAAATTCTCCAAAGTGTTTTGGCCCGTGTTTGAGGAGGTGCTAAACGTGCCGAAGGAAAATCACACGATCGATTCGGTGTTCTTCCTACTGCAGCTATCGATTGGACCGCACAAGAAGCTTATCAATAGCAAATACTTCGAGCGCAACTTTGGCGTTCCGAATCTGCTGCACGAGGATAACTTTGCCTTTTTGGCCAAGTTGCTTTTCGGTGTTGGCTCCACGATGGGTATTAATCATCCGTTCTACGAGTGTTTGCTAGAGCAGTTGAGCAAGAAGAACGCGATGGTACCGTTCTGGCGTGACACTATTGTGCCGGTATTGGAGCAGGAAACGGACGATAAACCGAAGCATCGCAATTTAATTGTACTTCGCATGGCGATTTCCGTTCTGGGTCGTATGGAAGATTACGCACTCGTTCCGGAAGTTTTACACCCAACGTTTGTAAAGTTTCTGGTAAACGACCTTAAAAATCGCTCCAAGTACAGTGAAGACGTGCGCAACCTGTACCAGGAAGTGTGTACCACACTGCTCGGCTGTTATCCCAAAATGCAGGACGAAAGTGCCCGTCTGGCCACGTTCCGTCGGTTGATGAATGCGCCGGGCAGTATACTGATCGACAAGTATGCCAATTGTAAGCTACTGCAGAACCTGCTCGTTTCACTGTCCGCTCCAAGTTTGCAGTCGATTGCGGCCGAACTGCAGACATTCATCCTGGACGAATCGACGGGAACCAATGCTGAACGATCGTATGCAGCGCAGGTACTGCAGCGAATACTTTCCATGCGCCAGCTCGCATCAGCTGCCGATTCTAGCGACGGCAAACAAGAGGAAATGGAGAAATGGCATCAAGAAATGGTACAGTTTTTCCTTACCCTCGGCGTATTCTACACCAAGGATGGAGTGAAAGTGCTGAAAGGCACTAAATCGGATAAAGCCATCTCGTCCGAACTGGCTACAATGATGCGCGGGATGTTTTTCCATTCACTCGAACATCGGCATGCAAAGTTAGCGAACGAGCGTGCCTTTTTACTGTCGATTGTGCGCCATGTCGATGAGCTGCTGCGTACCAATGGTGTCAAGTCGCTGCGAAGTCCGCTGACCGACGAACAGCTCAACTGTTGGCACAAGATGTTTGCCACGGTTGCCAGCGATTCACCAAACAAGAAGCAAAGCAAGAAACAAACCCGTGGCGAGGAAACGACACAGTGCGATACGGTATTTCACATCCTGTTAATGCACATGGGGCTACATTTGTTCAGCGATCCGGAAGTGGCCAGCAGCTCGATCATGGAGCTTGAGTGTGTCATGAAACGCATCGAAGAGAAGGCAAAGCTACGTCGACAAAGTACCAGCAATGGTGGAATGACTAACGGCAAAAACAAAAAGAAATCGTCTAGCGAGCTTGAGTACGAACTGGAACCGGCCGAACCGGAATGGATCGAGGTGGTGGTGGATCTTTTTCTGAATTTGCTTTCCCAAAATTCGCACCTACTGCGCAAAGTAATCGGCCATCTGTTTCCGCATCTTTCGGGTGAAATAACACTGCCAGCACTGAATCAGATCCTGTCGGTTATTAACCTGAAGGACAAATCGAATCCACTCGCAATGAACGGTGAGGACGAGGAGGAGGAAGAGGAGGACGAGGAGAATGGAAGTGAAGCGGAGGAAGAAGTGGACGAAGATGGAAAGGATTCGGCAGCGGACGAGAGTGGTGTGGAAAGTGATGACGATCCGAACGAGGAAAATGACGATGACGACGAGGAAGAGGAGGACGATGACGATGAGGATATAATGGGAGACGAGGAGGAGGAAGAGAACATTTCCGATACGATGCGCCAAACGATACAGGCGGCACTGGGCGGTGCAAATCCGGAAACTGACACAGAATCGGTCGATTTGGACGACCTCGATGAGGAGCAGGGTCGTAAGCTGGATGTGGCACTTTCCGCTGCCTTCCGGGCGTTCCGCAAATCGAAACCTTCGCGCAAACGGAAGGGACCAACGAAGGTGGAAAAGCAGATGGATACAGTGTTGACCCACTTCCGGATGCGGGTGCTCGATCTGATCGATGCGTACCTTAAGCAGGAACCGGACATGCTGCTGTGTCTTGAGCTGATGCTGTACATCTTCGAGATGTTGCCGGTTGGGTTGCGCGAGGAGTCCAAGTATGGAGCGATTCTGAAGCGATACATACACATTTTTAATACGTTGATTCGCATAAAGAAGTTTAAGCGAGATGCGGCCGGAGTGCGGATGGAACAGCTCGATCAGATATTGCGCGATTTGATCGAAAAGGTGGCGAAGGGTGTTGCCTTTCCGGAGCGTAACGAGTACCTGTTGAAGGCTTGCCAGTTTATCGTCATCTGTAGTCAGGTGCTGGCCAAGCAGGAAGCGGGAAGGGAATCGAATGCGGTAGATAGAACGTTCGGTGAGCTGCTGACGGAGTTTATTAGCAATCGAAATCCATCGCTTGCGTTTGGTGTGTTTCAAAACTTGTTCCGGATGCAGTGGAGTGGCGTGTGGCATTTGGTAGATAAGTTAGTGAGCGGTGGATTAAAGCTAAGCTCGGTACGATCAATTCGTAGAATACAGACACTTCAGTTGCTGAGGGAATTGCTTCGAAATCGGCGCTTGATAAATGCTGATCAGCCACGATCGGGGACTGCATTGCGTAATATCTGCAACGAAGCACTCGCTCCATACGTAACGGAACTGGAGGCAGCAGTCAGTGCAGGGGATCGTTCAATTGGACAGAACGAACTGTACGAGCTGTTGATGGTACTTCACGAGGTAAAAAATCATTCACCAATGGTCAGCAATGCTGGTGATAAGAAGAAAGTGGACAAAAAGTCAGAGCTGCTCAAATGGGACACGATCGGAGCACAGGTACAATCGATGCGTCTGTTCGCCCTTAACTCGCAAACGATGTCCACGTATAGGCGATTTTGTCAGCGATTAAATCTGTCGCCAGTTAGCAATGAAGGACTGCCTGCTTTGAAGGAAGCTGGAAGTAATGGTGTTACTGTGGAAATGTCTAGCGAAGAAAAACCTGCTGTTAACGGTGTTACCCCCAAGAAGGGTAATGCCAAAAAGCGGAAATCAGAGACAAAGAAGGAAGCGAATGAGGAAGAGGACCCACTCATGAACGGCAGTGTGGATGAGGAAGAAAATGACCAACCATCGGAAACTGCCAATCAATCTGACAAGCGGAAGCGAAAGAAGGGCAAGAAGGTACCTTCATCAGTGGTGAACGACACAAACGGTGTGGAACCAACGGTGCTCAACGGTGACCACCAGTCAGAGGACGCTAAACCTAAGCGAAAGCGAAAGAACCAACTGAACGGTGGTGATGATGGAGACATAACCGAAAGTTCTACGAAAAAGGAAAAACGACGACGAAAGGAAGCCCGATTGCAGGCTGCATCGCAAGGGATGGAAGGAATTTCGTTTGCTAGGGTGGTACAACTTGAGTAAAACGTGTATGCGTGTGGAGTTGTGCGTTTTAGTTAGGATCTTTTTTTTTTTTTGCAAATGAATATGATTAAAAATGTTGGTCCTCAATAATGGTTCCGATTTTCTTATTTTCCTTTGCGATTTCTTTGTGCATTTCCGTACATGCATATAAGAAAAAGTTTGCAGAGTTTGCATTCAATTTGTAACTGGTAACTGTATGCAATAAACATAAATTCATTTATTAAATAAATTTTAAATGCCACTGCTCGTTGGTGTCACACTTTAAACGGTTGGGACTGGATCATTAAAAATTAATCCATCAGCTTGATGAAAGAACCTCTTAATCTATGGAAGTCTAGGCCGTGATATTGCTTTTCTTTCGTACAAAGCATCAAGTTCTACGTTTCCCTAGTTCGACCTATTCAACAGAACATTATATTGCTAAAAATTGATTAAAGAAAGAAAAGCAACAGAGTAGTTCTGATGCTCCCAGGCGAATTCTCCCCTGCCACGCATTACTTCTGGAAAGGATAGTAATCCAATCCCGTGTTGTACTGGAACACCTTCTTAGTCTTATTACGGTCGGCCATCGCAATCATCTTCTGCACATCCTTGCGGTACGCCGGTGGTAGCATCTCTTCGTGCAGCGTGCAGGTAATATCTTCCTGTTGTGAAACATCCGCCCGATAGATACGCTTCCGGATTATGTCCACATCGCGCCCATACTCTTCATCCAGGTCGTCGATAGCGGCGGGAGGTGTGTCAAACTTGAACACAAAATATGATCCCGTCCGATGTACCACACCGTGCGCACTGGTCTTGAATGGCAATGGTTTGGTACCCAAGTTGTCCAGCTTGCGAATAACGCCTCCTTTGTCAAAAATAGCTGTCGCGGTCCGTTTCAGGGTGGAAACCATGTCGGGCTGCAAAAGAAACAGGTAGATATCATTGCAGAATGTAATCTTTTTTTTTTTTTGGCAAGGCACCATTAATTCAATGCTTACCCTAGACATTTGGCGCAAGATAACCGATAGCTCGTACGTGGGCATCGTGGAAAAAGGGATCGTTTTCGGAAGGACCTCGCGTTTGTTGCCGGTGTTATTCAATCCCACAGACTCACAACAACATTGCCATGTGAGTTTGACAGACGTGAGAAGCGGTGAGAAATATGTTCTCACAATGTTTATCGCATCGTTTGGAGCAGATGTGCAATTTTCACGGAAAAAAATAATGCTAAAATATAGTAATCGCTTATCAAAACACTTATTTTCGTTTGTACATTATGTGAGGAAGGATATTCTGATTGTCATTTGTTTTTTTTTCATTTTATACTTTACTTTCAAAAAGATCGTTGCAGTTGCACAAATTTCACACAAAAAAACGATGTTGTTCGGAATTGTCCTGTAAGATTGTTGATAAGCGATTAGGTTGAGTTTAAACTGAATTGAAAGAAAATATTAATCATTAATTTCACTTTTAAATATCTATCATCTCATCTATTGTGTAGCAAAAACGATAAAAAAATTTGAATAATTTCACAGCAATTTAAATAAAATTACCCACTTGTATAAACTGATAATAGCATATTTTTATCTCAGGCAGACTGAACTCAAGCCAGCTTGAAATACATATTGTCAGCCTTTGTGATGAAAAGTGTTTTTTGATTTGTCATTCTAAGATTGTTCGTACGGCTGTGTTTTGTAGTCCCCTGTGCGCAAATTATTATTTGTTGGCCAATTGTAGCAGTGAATAGGGCTCTCCGAAATGGGACAAAACCAATCTGCTGGCGGTGGAGGCGATAAGAAGGATGATAAGGATAAGAAGAAAAAATACGAACCACCGATCCCGACCCGGGTAGGCAAAAAGAAGCGCAAGGCAAAGGGACCCGATGCGGCCCTTAAACTGCCTCAGGTCACTCCACATACGCGCTGCCGGTTGAAATTGCTGAAGCTGGAGCGTATCAAGGACTATCTGTTGATGGAGGAGGAGTTTATCCGGAACCAGGAAAGACTTAAACCGCAGGAAGAAAAGATTGAGGAAGAGCGCTCCAAGGTAGATGACCTACGAGGATCGCCCATGTCGGTGGGGACACTGGAGGAGATCATCGACGATAATCATGCGATAGTGTCGACTTCCGTGGGTAGCGAACACTATGTCAGCATCCTGTCGTTTGTAGACAAGGACCAGCTGGAACCGGGATGTTCGGTACTATTAAACCACAAGGTACACGCCGTGGTCGGAGTGCTTGGAGACGACACGGATCCGATGGTGACGGTGATGAAGCTTGAGAAGGCACCGCAAGAAACGTACGCCGATATTGGTGGATTGGACACACAGATCCAGGAGATTAAGGAATCGGTCGAACTGCCTCTGACGCATCCGGAGTACTACGAGGAAATGGGCATCAAGCCTCCGAAGGGTGTGATATTGTACGGACCGCCGGGTACGGGCAAAACGTTGCTAGCGAAGGCAGTAGCCAACCAGACATCGGCCACGTTCCTGCGAGTGGTAGGCTCGGAGTTGATACAGAAATACCTTGGCGATGGTCCTAAGCTGGTGCGCGAGTTGTTCCGCGTCGCCGAGGAACATGCACCGTCGATCGTGTTCATCGACGAAATTGATGCCGTAGGAACGAAACGTTACGATTCGAACTCGGGTGGTGAACGAGAAATTCAACGTACTATGCTGGAACTGCTCAATCAGCTCGATGGATTCGATTCACGTGGCGATGTGAAAGTCATCATGGCGACAAATCGTATCGAAACACTCGACCCTGCGCTTATCCGTCCGGGACGTATTGATCGAAAGATTGAGTTCCCGTTGCCGGACGAAAAGACAAAGCGACGCATCTTCAACATCCACACCGCTCGCATGACACTGGCCGAGGATGTGAATCTGTCGGAGTTGATCATGGCGAAAGATGATCTTTCCGGAGCGGATATTAAGGCTATCTGCACGGAGGCGGGTCTGATGGCACTGCGGGAGCGTCGTATGAAGGTGACGAACGAGGACTTTAAGAAGTCAAAGGAGAGTGTACTGTACCGCAAGAAGGAAGGCACTCCAGAGGGTTTGTACATGTAAAAAGTAACGCACGTACAGACGCTATCATACAACAATTGTATTTGCGTAGGTATTCTAATAAATTGTGAAAAAGAAGGAGTCATTATGTATCTCACGAAATTATTGTTTCTTTCATTTGCGTATATAATATGAATGCCTCCGAAAATGGAAGAGTTTCCTTACCAAAGATATCCTGTCTAATAATGAAATAGGGAAGACTTATCAACATACGAGTTGAAGTTCCTTCCACAAACGGAACTGATTATTTGTATATATTTTTATCGAAAAAAAAAAAATTACGAATTATTTCTCCGGATAAAAGAAAGCATAAATCATTCAGATGAGTTTAGCAAACATTGTTGTTTTATTTGAAATGTTTACATATAAAGTCCCTCGGGAGTGCCTTCCTTCTTGCGGTACAGTACACTCTCCTTTGACTTCTTAAAGTCCTCGTTCGTCACCTTCATACGACGCTCCCGCAGTGCCATCAGACCCGCCTCCGTGCAGATAGCCTTAATATCCGCTCCGGAAAGATCATCTTTCGCCATGATCAACTCCGACAGATTCACATCCTCGGCCAGTGTCATGCGAGCGGTGTGGATGTTGAAGATGCGTCGCTTTGTCTTTTCGTCCGGCAACGGGAACTCAATCTTTCGATCAATACGTCCCGGACGGATAAGCGCAGGGTCGAGTGTTTCGATACGATTTGTCGCCATGATGACTTTCACATCGCCACGTGAATCGAATCCATCGAGCTGATTGAGCAGTTCCAGCATAGTACGTTGAATTTCTCGTTCACCACCCGAGTTCGAATCGTAACGTTTCGTTCCTACGGCATCAATTTCGTCGATGAACACGATCGACGGTGCATGTTCCTCGGCGACGCGGAACAACTCGCGCACCAGCTTAGGACCATCGCCAAGGTATTTCTGTATCAACTCCGAGCCTACCACTCGCAGGAACGTGGCCGATGTCTGGTTGGCTACTGCCTTCGCTAGCAACGTTTTGCCCGTACCCGGCGGTCCGTACAATATCACACCCTTCGGAGGCTTGATGCCCATTTCCTCGTAGTACTCCGGATGCGTCAGAGGCAGTTCGACCGATTCCTTAATCTCCTGGATCTGTGTGTCCAATCCACCAATATCGGCGTACGTTTCTTGCGGTGCCTTCTCAAGCTTCATCACCGTCACCATCGGATCCGTGTCGTCTCCAAGCACTCCGACCACGGCGTGTACCTTGTGGTTTAATAGTACCGAACATCCCGGTTCCAGCTGGTCCTTGTCTACAAACGACAGGATGCTGACATAGTGTTCGCTACCCACGGAAGTCGACACTATCGCATGATTATCGTCGATGATCTCCTCCAGTGTCCCCACCGACATGGGCGATCCTCGTAGGTCATCTACCTTGGAGCGCTCTTCCTCAATCTTTTCTTCCTGCGGTTTAAGTCTTTCCTGGTTCCGGATAAACTCCTCCTCCATCAACAGATAGTCCTTGATACGCTCCAGCTTCAGCAATTTCAACCGGCAGCGCGTATGTGGAGTGACCTGAGGCAGTTTAAGGGCCGCATCGGGTCCCTTTGCCTTGCGCTTCTTTTTGCCTACCCGGGTCGGGATCGGTGGTTCGTATTTTTTCTTCTTATCCTTATCATCCTTCTTATCGCCTCCACCGCCAGCAGATTGGTTTTGTCCCATTTCGCAAGGATAAATGAAAGTATCTGCAAGAAGCTTTGTTTAACCGTGTTTTCTGCTTCCCGAACAACAACAATGAATGCGATGACCAGACAAAATAACGCTGACAGCTGTCAAACGCATGCTTCGTTAATTCCGCTCGTCGTCAAATATTTATGCGTTCGTTAAGAAGGACGTGAAACACGCCGTACGGTGCACATGGTGTGTTTGTTTATGTTGAAGAGCATTGTGTGTTTGTTCTTCCGCGGGCCGGTAGATTAAATCTGATGTACAGCCCAGCACCCATTTAATTAATAACTAACAATAATGGCTTTATGGAATCAAAGAAATTTAAAAGCACCCGTTCCTATGAATGATCTTTGCAAATCGAAGGGCATCGAGGAAGGTAAAGGAATTCCTACTGACTATCTTCTACTATCCCCAAAAGAAACTAAAACTCGAGTATTTCTTCCATTTCAGAAATTCGTGCTGCTACTAAAACCTGTGCAAACATGCTAAACTACTACGCAACATTAACCACATTCGAAACGGCCGTAGCGTTTCATTCGCGCTTCTGCACGCGCTTTAAAAATCGACTGCGCAACATGTACGGCTTTCAAATGATGCGCCGACTGAATCAAATACTGATACGCATCAAGAGTATGGATCTGGTACGCGTTATAATGGATTTGCACAGTTTCTTCCCGGAGTCGAACTATATCGAACGACAGGTGAATCTGCCAGTGCGTTCCAACCTGGAGTATCTGCTCGTGCGAATGCAGGGACTGGTTAAGCTGTTGTTGCGTGTCGTTTACCTTACAAAGGAAGCCGCACGCTATCATTTGAAGCAAATAGCGATAGGCTTTTTGTACCACATGTTTTCCATGGCTCTTGGGTTGATGGGTGAGCTGTGGCTGTTTGCCCGTGCGGTCTGCAGACGGACGGTACAGTTTTACAATGAATTGTATCCGGCGCTAGATATTCTACCCAAAACGCACAAAAGGTGGCTACCGGATGGGTACGAACTGCCGGCTAATCTAGCGGACTGGCTCGGAGAAGAGTACGAGCGTGAAGTTCTGTACATTTGCGAAAGTAACGATATACTAGAGTTGGGTGTAAATTCCTCCATTTTTACTCTACTTAAGCAACACTCCAAAGATGATGTTGAAAACGTCCTAACCCGCATGGAAACGGTGGCTGAAACGAATGGGAAAGAAAAACTAAAACAACCATCGTTTAGTTCGGTGCCGAAAACGTTGCTACTGCAAAGCTTACGTTCGGATACTGGAGAGAAAGTAACGAGGATGGAAAAGCCGGCTGTGAAAGAGTTCGACACTAACCGACTGAATTATATAAGGTCAAAGTTTCATGTACAACAGTTTCTTACCCAGGAACGTAAAAAACGGACGGAAAGGCCATCGGAAGCGATTACCAGCGGTATTTCTGAGCTCGACTTTGGAGACTTTAATGTAAAGTTGATGAGAAACTTTAACCAGCTATCGTCGGTGGATTTTGTAAATCATTTTAAGCAACAATTCATGGAGTTGCTTAAAATGTCGCATTAAATCGTTTGCTTAAAATAAAAATGCATCTTCCGCTAACCCAGTTGTTGATTATTCGTAACCTTTGTATTGATACACTGTGTTAAAAAATTGCCCGTACGGTGCAAGCCAATGAAAAGAAGCAACTCTTCATGCTTATTTATTCCTAAAATTATTAAATTATTCCTTTTTGTTAGTAAGTGCTTGTATTGTGTCCAATATTTAGACAAAAAAAACTTTAAATCCCTAGAGAATTTGTAATTGTGATTTGTAATAAATAACTTGTAGACGTAATTATTTATTTTGTATCCCGGTCTTATCTGCACATTGTATACACTGTATACGTTTTACTTTTTAATGACTGTGTAAATGTGGATGAAACAAATTTAACGTACAACGAAAAGCTAAAGAATGACGGGTGTGGAGCATTTCCCTTCAGGCACACTGATTTTCGTCCCTCACACAAACAGACTTGGTTAAAAGGACAAGTTGTTGCTGTGGATAGTTACGTTTCTGAAAGCAGAACAAGAAAACGAACGTAAATGATTGGACAATTCAAACGGCAGTTGCAGCATTACCTTCACGAACGCTTTGAAATTTTTTCCACCATCGAACGTGACGCACGGTACCTCCTGTCCGCTCACATCGACTGGTCGGTGAGCTACGAGCTTCATGCTTATTTCCCGCACCGGGAACGCATTCGCCATACTCTTTATCCACTGCTTACAATCCTTCTGCATAGCGTCGCCGTACGGATCGTCGGCTTCGTCCAGCGGTTCGGATTTAATTTTAAGCTCGCTGAATGAATTTTCCTCCCCGTCAGTTACCTTTAACCCGCACATGGTCGATGATAGCCAGCCGATCGAGGATGGTTGCACCGGTTTGATAAACTCCCGGTAGCTAGGTGCCGTCGAATCGTTAATTCGATTTTGTACTCCAACTGCGCGGAATAATGAAGTCCGATCCGATGAGAGTGTTGAACTTTTCGAAACATTATTGTTGAGTGCATCCGGTGAGACAGTTTGCTGCTTGCCTCGCCGCTGCAGGGCGGTTGGGATTTCATCGAAACAGAATAAATTCTCCTGTTCAACGGCTCCGTTCGAATTTTTGTTACGACGCGTTTGTGATGTGCTCGTTGCATAGGGAGCTGATTGTTCTTTCCCTTTCTCGATACGCGCCTTTTTTCGTGGAGCAATCTCATCAAAATTAAACATATCCTCATCATCTAGCGTGTGATGCAAGTAGGCGGCACGTCGAATTTTGGCTGACGACTTCTTACCACCACATCCCGTTTCCATTGCATCTCGTTTGACGGCTCGGAAACCACGAGCTTGCAAAGCTTGCGAGAGAACTGAGTCCGGTGTTGGTTGCGTTTCCGGCACAATCAGTTCGCTTCCTTCGCGGTCGGATTCTACTTGTTTCGAGGATTCTACCGTTGGTGAGTAGCTAACACTTTCGATCGGAGTTTCTTCTTTGCGCGAACGCTTTGGTAGACTGCAAGCTTCCAGATCATCCGTTTGCTTCTCATCCTTTGTCGCCTCCTGAATTCGTTTTGATTTGCGCCGTTCTTCCGGCACGCTCGGTACAGGCCGAATTACATCTTTTGGAACTAAAAATGACGAAATAGGATGTGCGGAAATAGTTTTCCCCCTTCTGCTGCCAACAGTTGGTTTGTTTGTCAAAACTTCCCCATTCTTAGGTTCGGTATGGGGTTCCGTTTCTGGTATGGTATGCAATTCCAACACATTTACACTTTTCACCTCCGTACTTCCAGTTTGCTCTTCTGTGCTCTCGGCCAACATTTCTCCACCCGTGCCAGAGCTAGTGCATTCTTCGACGTTAAACGCAAATTTGTACTCCGGATTGCAGTACTTTTCCGTGGAGCAGAACATAAGTGCCAGTCCTATCTCCATATCCGGCACCATCCGTCGTCCGCTTGAAGTTATGTACTGGGACAGTTTATCGAGTGATTGCGATTGGGACTGTGAAGTACCGTCCGTGTCTAGCCGTATGGTAATGACATTCGGTTTAAGAA
This sequence comes from Anopheles maculipalpis, assembly GCF_943734695.1. Taxonomy (NCBI): domain Eukaryota; kingdom Metazoa; phylum Arthropoda; class Insecta; order Diptera; family Culicidae; genus Anopheles; species Anopheles maculipalpis. The sequence continues at coordinate 19,823,479 of NC_064871.1, read as the reverse complement.
AACGTCCTTTGGCAATTTTCTCACGCTGTGCAGACAAGCAAACACCACCGGCAAGCTTCACGATGTTTTCAAACTGATTGTACTGGCCGGTGTTGAGAAAGATGAATTCCTTTCCCGCGAAAAGATTGCTCCGCAGCGGATTCGGATGGAAGAGCTGCTGTTCAATTTTGAAGAACTTTTCTGCGCACGTCGGTACGAAATTTTTTACCGCTGGAAGGGCTTTACCCTGCCCGATACAATCCCGGTCGATGGTGTGGAAAAAATCTGGCTTCACGATCGGTACCTGCCCGACCAGACATTGTAGGAATTTGGTCGTGACGGTAATTGTAGGCATTATCAGGTGCGTTAGGCCTGCAGTGTAGCTGGACACTAGTTCGACGCCAATCTTCTGCAGAACCACCTTTAACGCGTCGTCCATCTCCAGCGTTGAGGTGAGACAACGGAAATCTACCTTTCCCACCGTCCATACACTTCCACAACGACCAAATCGTACCGTATCACCGGGTTTCAGTGCCGTCGGTTGGTCCCTGGCAATGGGGACAGTTTTCGCGATGTTGTCGTTAACGTATGATCCGTAGCGCGATCCTGTATCGGTGAGATGTAGTACATTGTTGTGCGGTTGCAGTATGGCATGGTTGCGACTGATCGAATCATCACCAGTTATTATGAGATCCGTACCGGTACGGCCTACCGTGTGGCCGATGGACTGTGATACCAGATAGTGTACGTGTTCTGGGGAGAAACAAATCGTACTTTTGTGTGCTGCGGAAAGCGTTACGCTGGGTTACATGTACTTACGCGTTTTATTATTTGTTATGTACCACATTTTGATATTGCTTGCAGTGTATGGCACTGAATAATTTAGTATCCGTAACACCAAATTCCCGGCGGTAGAGTGAAATACGAGCAAACGAAACAAGAGCGACTGAAAACTGCTCAATGTTGTTGTTATGCGCCATAAGTTTGACATAAGTGACAATTGGCAAGCAGGGGTGGTGGAGACATACGAAAAATTTATTTCGTTTTGAAAAATAGGACAATCATAATTAATTATGTTGTAAAAGTCTCGTGAAATATTTTCAGAGGGGCCTTCTCGAGTTTTTTTTACCAAATTTATAATGATGTCAAATTAGTTTGCTATTCCTGTAATTTTTTTTCTTGGGATGTTGTGCTATACCACGAGCCCTGCATCACGGCATTGAGCAATAGTTGAATGTCAAACAGGTGTTTGCATGAGATTGCTTGAAGAGCAAGGAGAGCTGCAAAGCAAGAGTGAACTGTGCACACATTTTCAATAATTTCCGGCCAGCTGATTATGCTATTTTAATAGCATACCGTTGCCTTGCGATAGCTAGTGTAGGTGTAACCACGTAGCCGTTCAGAATTTGCCAGCCCAGCTCGTGAAAAACTGTCAACTTATCAGTGAACGCGAACCGCGACAACAAATCGCGGAACGAATAACACCGCAGCGCACCTCCCTTCAAGTCATATCCGATTCGAACGTCGACGGTGAAACAGCATCATGTTCCGACTGGCGGTTACATCACGGTTCGTCTGCCAACGGCTCGTCCGGAGGGAAGTTTCCAGTGGCTTCACTGCTACTCTGCATTCCTCGGCCAACATTTCCGCGTTCACCAGCACCCGACGGACGGCTCACACGCACGGAATTAGCAGCGCAAGATCATTGTCCACATCGCAGCCAAAGTTGCAAAGTGAAGAGTAAGTGTGCATGGGGGTGTGTGTGTATTGGGGGGTCGGGCTTGAAGTGTTGTTTGCTGATTAGATTCATGTTAAGCAAATCATATGCTTGAAAATGTGTGTATGTTCCTTTCGATCCGTCCTTGAAGGGTTAATCAGCACCAGCACCATACGTGAAACGGAACGACCACGATCAATGGCAATTTCCTAAGTCGTGGCTTACCGCCTTCAAAGACAACAGAAAGCCCTTTCTTTGGGCGCTAAAAAGTGAAAGTTTGCATGTTGTATGTGAGGAATGCGTACGTTTTTCCACCTTTTTGGTGGTTTGACAGCTTCGTAGACAAAACCTTACCAATTTAGCCAATCGAGCCAATCTAATCAAACATAATTTGTTTTTTTTTAGCTGTGCATACAAAGATATCCTACGGAAGGAAGCAAAAAAAAAACCAAATGATGCAGCTAAATTGTTATCTATACAGCTTTTTGTTTGCTCCATTGCACTATCTGTCTTTGTATTGCGATACCGTGGAAGTATCTGTGAAATAGCCCTTTAAACTACAAGCATCCGTTTCACACTACATACATCTCACTATTCAGCATTCACTGCCTAACATTTCACCGAAAAGGTTCACTGTTACGAAGCGTACTTATAATTCTCTCTGTTTTTTTACTTTAAGAGTTGAAGTAACGTTCGTACGAGCAAATGGAGAACGCGTGAAGGCAAAGGGCAAGGTGGGTGATTCACTGCTGGACGTCATCGTCAACAACAACATCGACTTTGAAGGTTTCGGTGCGTGTGAAGGCACGTTAACCTGCTCTACTTGCCATCTGATCTTCTCGAAGCCCGACTACGATCGGTTACCGGAAAAGCCTAGCGATGAGGAGCTCGATATGCTGGATCTAGCGTACGAGCTAACCGACACGTCCCGGCTCGGTTGCCAAATAACGCTCTCGAAGGACCTGCAGGGGCTTGAAGTACGCGTACCGGCTACGATCAATGATGCCCGTAGCTAAGGGCATCGATACATTACCGTTGCGCATTCCTAGTATCTTCCCGCAAAAGAAACAATCACCTCAGGACACACGCACTACAGCTTAGGACACGCTTCGGTCAGCTTTTCATTTTACACTAGTTAAAATCTTTCTAAGTTTCAGCATATCGATAGCTTTATAGTGTTTTTGTTTGTTTGTTTGTTATTGACGTGCTATTATGACGTGTGTTCCTTCCAGTTGTAAATATGTCCAGCGAATTGCCCTCACACTGACCTATTCATCTAAGAATGATAGCTTAAACTGTACCGAAACCGATTTAATCGAGACGAGACAATATGCGATTCACGAGGTGCTTGATCCGAGCGTCGACAAAACGTGCATGTTTTATTCATTTCAAAGTCTATTCGCACATCCCGTTTCACGTTCCCGTAGCAGAGCCACGGGTTCGTTTTAAAGATGCAGTATTTGTTAAATGTTTATTCCGACCGGGGTGGTTCTGCTGCGTAGAGGCGACAAAAGAGCAACAGCAAAACAGGCTTAATCGATACACACCGTGAATTAAAAACACAAGCAAAAAAAAGCAATCACGACACGCAGAAGAGCATTGGTGTATGAATTGTCCGTCTTTCGTAAATGTTAGTCAAGAAATGTTGCTGCCGAAACAAATTATTTGTTTGGGTAGGTTTATATGAATAAAAACGCAAGAACAAATCGCTGTATATAAAATGTTATGAACAAAAAGCACTGTTGCGGGCGAACGTTTTAAACCAATCAACCAATTAAGTGGAGCAGCTACCATTTGGTAAAATAAAAATAAAATTTATTTAAAAACTGTAACGTTTTGAAAAAAAGTATTTTTTTATCTAATTTAATAGTGAAATACGTTTTTTAATCTAAAATAATTCACAACCAACAATAAAGGACAAATAATGAGACTTCAGTGATTGCAAAATCGTATTATGAGGCTAGTATTGGCTTGTGGTCAACATCGTCTAATGTTATACTAGACATACAGCATTGGATGTCTGTAGAGCAGAGAATCACGTATCAGATCATGTCTTTTGCAACTCGATTTTTGATCTGTCTATTGTCTGGGCATCTAGTTGATAGTTCGGGGTTCTGACGTTTGTAGGTACTGCAAACGCGCCGCTGATGATCCCAGAGTTCCGGACTTATTATCTGATCGGATTCGGATGGTAGTCCCTTAAACCACTCGTTGATACTAGTGGAGCTGCATTTTGCAGTGGTGGTCTTAAATGTAGCGAATCAGTTCCAATGTTTGGTTCTCGGTTTGCTATGTAAAGAATAGCTAGGAATGTCTGTGATATGGAGTTGGACACTTTTTTCTCGGTGCAATCATTTTGGTCATCTTAGAAGCCTGAATCGGTAGACTTTTCAGAATGCTCGTCGGTGTCTCCATTTACTCGTAGTTTTTTTCCTTTATTTTTTAAGCGAAAATTATTTCAGAGTAAAAATATCCTAACAATAATTTCGTCCTTATCAAACCTGCGTTGGGAGGTAAGAGCTTATCATCATTCTTTCAAATGTGGCACCATGTGCTAATTATTCTTTTTTGGCTTGTACGAATGGTCACACAATAATGTGGCAACTTGTTGGCAAAGCACACGACTTTAATGCCTGTTTCAGCAGATCAGTTATCCTGAATGGATACATAAGTGAGATTCAAGTGTCAGAAGATAGCAAACGGTAGTAATACAACACCTCTTGAAGCCTAATATATGATACCCTTTCGGACGTACTAATGTAACGAAACAAAAGCAAAACACGATGCTCACACATTCTAGCACTTTTGTACAATCAATCTTGATTAACTTTTATTTATTGTATTCCGTTCCCGTTTTGTGGTTGTTTTCTGCTGCTGCTATTCATTCTCACGTTATATCTTTCTTTGCTATCTTTGCTGGCAAAAGAGGCCGCCGGTAAGCTGTCAGCTATTACGTACAGAGAGAGAAAATAAATCAATCCAATGCAATCGAAACCGAAACAATCCTACCATGTGGTATTGTGCTTCCAACCATCGCGGTTGGCGTGCTCGATGAGGCTTTCGTATTGTTTATTTTACAAAGGAAAAAGCACACTATTTTATCGAATATTTGGACGTTTGGTGTGTGTTGCTGCATTGGCAGCATATTTGCCAGTGGCATGCATCTATCTGCCCACTAAATCCTTCCCTTTGGCCGCTTAGTGCGCTTCAAACGGGTGGCAAATTGTGATGTTCGAAGTAATTCGTCACCCGTTGGTTTTCCATATCGTGTATCGGGACCGGTTGTGGGTTGCATTGTAATTGGGCCGATTTTTCACCAGGTACCACCATAAGCTGGCGCAGTTCAACCTACAGTTTGAAGCGTTAAGTAGATAAGCATAGAAAAAGCATATGCTTAGAGACCTGGGGGCAAAAAAAATAAAACTCTCGCCATTACTTACATTCCTTCCAACCTCGACGATAGGATACTGGGGCAGTTCGATCGAACCCTTCGTGAGGACGAACGAATTACTCCACTGGCAGTCGATGTACACCGTTACGAAGCCACCGTTTCGGGCGCTGTTGTTAAACATCGTAAATTACCAATTAGTAAATCATCCATAAACGCCTCCTACTCGGTGGTACTAACTGTCCTCCGTCCGGGCAGGGTGATTTGTAGTCGGATCGATTTGTCTTACCTTAGTGCGAGCGAATGCCAATCACCGTCGCGTAAGGTGAGTTTGCCCGATCGTACCGGTAGCATCTCCGACAGGCCGTACTTTTCCTGCAGTACCCGCATCCCACCGTGACCATCGGTTTCGAAATTTATTGACAAACTTGAGCCGGTCGTTAGCTTCGAGCGGATGGAAAAAATATGACCGCTGCTTGGGTGGGTTGTGAGCGACGGATCCGACCGGTTGTCATCGTCCGCATGCTGCTCGGGATGACCACCATACTCAGTGGCCGGCTGTGGAGGTGGAAGCAGTGTATCAAATATACGGGTTCAATCATTCGGTGTGCAAAGTTTCGTTCGTTCGTGCAAGATAAATGAAGACAAATAAACTAATGGAATGGAAAGTTTGCACGGGACGGTCCGGAATATGGTGGTTGGAAAATTGAACTGAATACTAGTTATATAGTGTTTCTTTATAAATTTGTAGTACGATGAGGTTGGAGTGTTGCAAAAGAATTTTGAAATTTAGATACATATATAAAGAATGAAGTTTAAATTAGGTTGCAAATCGGTAGCACAAATGGATCGATTACGCAAATTCTATCTCCTATTAAAATAAAAAAATTGCTTGTCCAATGAAAACTCATAACTGTGTGAGCTAAACATGTGCTTTCCGAGAAAAATAATTAATACGTTTCCGCTGGGGAACATAAGTTTTCCTATCATTTTATGTTTATAGATGCCGGCCGAATCCACCAAACGCTCAGCACACTTGACCAAAAAAAAAAAGGTCCTTGTGCGGCTCGGCAATCCCTTCTATTAAACATCAAAAGTTATGCCAAATGCTGGTGCAATCGGCCATGGTAAACATCGTCTCTGTGTGTGATGAGTATACTTTCACCGTCACCTTACCATCACCCTGTCCACTTGGTGGAGAGCAAGACCAGTTAGCGATCAATTTAATGGTGATTTTATCGTGTTGGTCAACGTGAAAACTTTCCACTTCTGTGATTGCCGTATCATCCGGTTATAGGGATTGCTTTTTCATGTACACTTTATCGATTTTTTTTGCCTTACGTACATCTTTCGTAAAGGCGAGTGTTTTATGGAATAGAACAAAACAAAACCAAAAATGCAACAGCTATAATAAAACGGCAGGACAGATTTGCTAGGATAAAAGTCCTTTGCTTAGACGGAGAACTGGTAAGTTGTTTTGTAGCTACCCGGACACATGGCAGGGAATAAATTTCAAACTGTTGGCAGTTGGTAACGGAAGAGTTATGAAAAGTTTTTGCACGAAGTAGCATGTGTTAATTGAAATGTACTGCTACTAATCAAACATTAATATAAACACGTATACATAGCATTAACCTTTGGTCAATATTGGAACAGGTTTTGTTACTTATAGAAGTTTTATTATTGACGGAAGTCTAATCATCTATCTTCATTCTAATGTCTACACATTTTCGAGAGAATAAATTCACGTTTTCTTTGAGTTAATGAACTTGTATGCCACAAAGGACATCGACTGGCTTTCTAGACTTGCTGGACCATGTAGTTGAATAGTCAGATCTCCGGATGAGATTTCGACCACGGTTCTGTCTCGTGTAAAGATCCAAGAAATGAATTGTTCATTGCAATCACATCCAATGATTTTGTACGTTTCAGAGAAATCTTCTACCGATTTAGCCTTTATTTTAATAATTCTAATCATATGTTTACACAAGGCCAGTGACAGCGACCAGGAAACCGACAGGACGATCGGTTTCGTTAAGTTTCCCCACGCTTCAGACAGTGAGTGCCAGGGGCACTCAACAAAGTATTATAAATACCGGCACGAATAATAAATTCACTCTCTTCCGTATTAATCCACCAAACGAAATGGTAATTATTTGCAGCATCCATCCGAAATTCACAATTCTGTTCATCATATTTAAAGTATTTCAAATATTCTAGAAATGCTAATACTTTCATTTTACAACATTGAATCAATTGTTATGTTTTTTTAATACCAATTTAACTACGATTTTTCTTCGACAGTAGGGCATTTTACCGTCATAATTAATTGTAAAGAAAGCATGAAAATTAAATAACTGCAATTTTAAACATGGAATGTTTGTTATTTAATTTAGCCGTATGAGGTCCTCTTTGCGCGGGTTGGTGACGGTGATACTTAGAAAAGTTAAACAGTCGTGTTACCAAAGTTCCCCAACTGGATGCCAAATTCCACTATATGATTTGAACATTTTTAGTGCTTTCTAACATTATAATACAGAACAAAAAGTCTACACAAACCTTTAGCCGTAAGCTCATCATGAGTGTAAAATTTTGATCTAGCTGATTGATCTGATAGTTGATCTGATCGTCGATGCTGCTGTCCCAGGTTCTCCAGTAGTTGTTCGGTGTTAGTGCAGCCATCAAATTAATTGTTCCTATGTGTTTAGAACGATATCGAAAAAATAATTAGCCACAATTAAAATTTCAATTCATTTTGTACTTGTCTACGACTCAGTCAGTCAAACTTCTCAACAAGCTCTACTTGCAGCAGTGAGAAGAATTGTTTAACTATTCATACAATGCAAAACCATTGCCAACTGGGCTGATTTTCACCTTCCAGACGGTGGTGATACTTGAAACCACTTAGCAGGAGTATTTTTCGTTCCCTAGTACTGCCTCGTTGGCGCCAAACCGTATCCCATTTATAGCTACGTTTAATGGTGAAAGCGTAATCCCGCACACAGTTGTGGCGGACTCTTCCAAACCGTCATCTGCAGATCCATAATGTTTTTTTTCCGGACCGGTACCCAGGGTCGCCCGGCAAAGACCGACCGACAAAGCTTACGTCTGTCGTAAAGCTCACCCAAACAACACACAACTGGGAAGGACGACACAAACACACATTCGCTTGGAGTAGCTGTTCAGGAATAAAAAAAAAAAAAAAAAAAAAACGTAGCGGGACAAAAATATTGCTCAAAGAAATAAATGGCACATTTCAGTTGAGTGTGTGATGGGGGATGTTTTGGCTTGAGGTTTATGCTGTTTTTTTTTCGCACAAAGATTTCCTATGCACAAAAGGTGATAAATCAAAGAGTAAGACAAACAAAGGCCACAACAACACCATCGAAAGGTGAGGCGGCGAAAAACAAACCTCAAACGAAACGAGCGAACAGTTTTATGGTTGCGCATCAAATTTATGCCACCATGCGTCCGGTTCGTGGTGCAGTAAAAGAAGTAGGAACGAATTCCTGCAGCTGTGGTTTTTATTAGAGTTTTTTTTGTGTTTTTTTTTCTTTCTTTTGCCCTATCCTTTTCACCTGTTTGAGTGAAACGGGATTGAAAACAAACAATGCGCTTCTGCATGTAATTCGTCTTACCGGTGCAGTCGAACATGTTGCAGTTTCGCTGCTCGATATTATGTCCCTCGCAGACACGCCACGTGCTTTCATCGGCAGTCTCATCCGTTTGTCGATTATGATGCGTTGTCTCGGCGGCTGGTTCCATAAACCAGCGTTCCTGGAGTGGAACGGATCCGTCTTGCATCGTGGGTGTCCGCTGGGAAGCAGCTTCTGACGAAATGGGTTCACTCGCCGACGGTTTCAATACACTCTTTTCATTAACCTTTTCCAGGAACTTCATTTTCCGTCTCCATCCACCGGCTGCCGTTTGTTTTGATTTGAGTTTTCTTTTCCCTTTTCTTTCAACATTATCATCATCGTCATCGCCGAACGGTGGTGCAATGGAGACGCCTGGTAGCGCATCCCACGTAACTGGCTGCGTACGTTCGAAGGTGGTTGCGGCGATGGTGGAGATTTCAATTTCACTGTTTAAAATATTGCGCCCTTGTCGTGCTGCTGCCGGTGGTATTACCGGCACTGAAATGGGGTTGGTTTTAGAACGTGCACGCGGTGCTACACGATCCGAGGGCACCGACTGTAAACAATGTCGAAACCGTTGTTGTACGCCGCCTCCACACGTCACACTGCAGCCAGTGTAGTCACCCCATTCGCTCCAGCCTAAAACGAGTGTGCATGGGATGAAAACAAACGCTCTTACATTCACTTTAAAAAAGGAAAATCATCAGACGAGAGTACAAATAGGAGTGGGGTTGTATTTGAGCGGCTGCACGGGGAAAAAAAGCCGAAAAACAAGTTACAAAAGCGCTTCGCAAACAAACGTGTAACGACAAAAAGGTGCTCCAAAGCAATGGCAACGAAAGTTGGAGCCAACCGAAGTAAATTAGAAAGAATTTGCTACCATTTTTGCGTTTGCATCTTTTTCTTTGTGCCTCCGTTCAACAATGGGGGAAAACAAAGAGTCTTCTCATTGAAAATGCAACTCCAAATGAAAAAAAAGCTTTAAACGCGTGATGAATGTTAAGTAAGCGAAGGGCAGACTGTTCCATGCCGGTGATTGTTTAGTTTTCTGATTTAGCATCACCACAACTGTCTTTGGATGAAGTGCTTCACGACACTCGCAAAGACGGACAAATGAATGTTTGAGGCATGAAGTCAAACGAAAGACATTTCTTGTGGAATTTTCTGTTAAAGTATCATTCGTTCAGTCCTTGTCGTTTCTTATATGGAAAAGTATTTGCTCATTTTTTATTACTTCATAAGCCGTGAAAGTGTGTAACGTAACATTCAGAAATTATATTTAATAACTTTGAATTATAGTTTACTAACAAGTCCACAATTCAAAGCGCATAGCCAGACTATAAAAACTAAAGCTTTGAATATATTATGAGTGGTTCGGGGTATGTGCTCTGCGAACAATTTAAAAGAGGTACAAAGAGTAAAGAAAAAAAATATAAAAATGATAGATAATAGCCCAAGAATATTCCCTAATATTGAACTTCAAAACATTGCAGAAGATCCTGTTATCGTAGACATAATTAAGCAAGGCTTGCAAGGGTGCCTCCAGGCATTCCAAAATTTGATGAAATAAGTTATTCTCTCTCTCTCTCTCTCTCTCTCTCTCTCTCTCTCTCTCTTCCTTTTTCACATTCTATTCATTTCTCTATCCCTTAAAATAGTCTTCCTTTATAATCTAATAACAAACAACTTAATAATGAATTAGTAATTAACAAGTTAGATAGTAGTTTACTTAAATTTGCCTACATAAATGAGACCATATGTGGTGCTTACGCAAAGCACAATTTATAATATGGATCATGGTAGACCAATAGAGCAAGAAAGTGATTGTAGGTAAGGAGTATCATAGTAAAATGACATTTTTGTAATAGGTTGTTAGGCATTTTCTGTATAGGATTGAATAGCATAGGTACTACTTAATGATAAGGATAAGTAGCATAAGAAATAATTTAGGATACATAGAAAATAAATAAATTAATCTAGAATTAGACTGAACAATTTCTGTATAAATAGTGGTAGGATTTTAGATAAAATAGATTTAGTTTGACATTATAAAGGGAAACTCTAACAAAAACTCGTGGTAACACAGTTTTCTATAAAATTTAATAAAAGTGAAAACCACACTTATTATTTACTAAAATTTTTAGTACTTTTTAGTATTTTTACTTTACATTTTTAAATAAAATTTAGTTTGTTTCCTAATTTAAAGGACATTCATCAACCATATGGTTGATAAACCGTGTGTTTAATATCCTTGAAATGGTTCATAACATTTTGATAAATTTAAAATTAAATTTTATTCTATGAAATCTTCTGAGTTTGATAGGCTTTAAAAAAAGTCTTTTAACCGGTTTTGAGGGAAGTTTCATAAGCTACTCAGAATAAGCAGCCTTCGATAGAGCGTTCATCTTTACCTAGTTCATCTCCTCTACTTGATTCTCTTGATCGAATGTACCGAACGCAGTTCCCAATAACATATTATACAATATTTGCATCAAATGTGTTTTTGTTCAGTATTTTCATGGGGATTTGGTGCGAGAGGCAAATTAAATGTCAACGCATAGCACATTAGCGGAGTGGAAATTCTCGTTCTTTGCTGCTGAACGTCTGTGTGTACCAACATGTTGACCACGACACGATGCCACAGACGATATGTTGTCCCTGTTGCTCAGGATTGTTTAGACACTGAAAAAGGCAGATCTTCGGTTTTCTATTCATCAATTTTCGGTCTTTTAACCATATAGACAGACAGACCCACTTTCAGGAAAAATGTTAAAATTGAGCTTCAAAGCTCTCATTCAATTACATTTTTCAGCAAGCAATTAATGTTTAGTGTGCAAATCGATTGATAAGCATGCTTTAATATTCAAAGATGTATACTGTTTAATCTTAGTTTTCTGAACGGAAACAAAACTTTCCGCCTTTAAGCTCATCGTTCGTTCTTTGTTCCAAGCCACACCGATAGAATTACGAGCCGTGGAGCACGAGGCAGCATTTACTCGACTTAACAATTTTACGAGTAATTTCACCTTTCGCACACACATATGATCCAAAGCCGTTGGTTCTTCGTCTATTTAGCAATCGGAGCTTAAAATCATTATGTGCTCAAGAACAAGGGAGCTGTCCCACGTGCCACCAGTCAGCCAAAGCGCAAGGGGCCAGAACGTCCATGAACGGTTTTCGATTATCAACGTTCATGCGTCATTTACACCCTATTTCACATGGTGCTTTCGAATCGTACGCCATAAGTACCATATTCAACGCTCGCCACTTCCACGAGTGGTACTCCTTTACATTCTTGCACAATGGGACACTTCCCGGCAATGGAATCTCCCCTCCCCGCGAAAACCCTTCAAAAGCTTGCATGCACGTGTGTGTGTGTGTGTGGGAATGGTTTAGGCTGGGTTTAATTGAAGTAAAAAGGGATAATTTTGCTCTCACCAAGCGCTTGCCACAGGGCATCCTCGAGCTGCTCGTCCCACCGCAACAGTCCCACGTACGGATCGACTCGCAGCAGTCTGTCAGGAGTAGCGTCACCGGTCCCACCGCTACCCACGGACAGGCGTCCGAATACGATCACCGTAACAGGCAGTATCTTGCTCAGCGTGCGGCTAATCTGACCATCGCTTTCAAGATCCTTTTCCAGCGTGTTAGGCACGGTCTGTTCTTCCGCTGTGTCGGCTTCTTGTTGCGTGCTCTTGTTGCTTCTGGCGCTGTGCTGTGAATTGACACGTTCCCTGTCGGGTAGGGATTTTCGATTGTGGTTATCGTTGGTGGAAGCCGTCGGAGTACTGCGGTCAGTGTGAAGGTTGCGAACAGTCGAATCGATTGAATCATCCCCTGTGAAGGGTGTTGTTTTCGTTGGCTGAATGTCTTGCTCGTAGGATGAGTCATCGAGGTTGACTTCCGTAACAGCTGACTGTGTACTTTCAACCAAATGTTGACAGAGTTGCCCTTGCATACAGCTTGGTTTGGTAGACTTTTCGTTCGTGCTGGATGGTGCACCGCTGTCAGAAGACGCATCAGATGGCTTTTCGTCAGTGTGGGCAGTGTCATCGGTCGGTGCGGTCGGTATTGAACTTTCGAAACCCGGCCGATCTCGCACCGGCACATCATGATGCGTATACTGTACGCTACCATTGCTGTGGAGAGGGAGAGGGAGAGAGAGAGAGAGAGAGAGAGAGAGGGAAAAAATGGCAAAATAAATAGTTTGAGTTGCGGAAGAAATTTCATTAAGACGCCGCTTGGTACTGGCGAAATTCTTGCCACAGACACAAGATGATTTTCGACTAGGGAGTAACAGCGTGAACAGCAGATCGGTGCGGGTCGTACCGGTTCGATTAACTCGTTCGAGAGAGCAAGCTACTATTTGAACAATTTCCTTAATCTCATAATCTTTTGCTCCTTCGTTGCTGGAGGATTATCTCCGACCGTTGCGTGTCTTATAGATATCGCTTTGTACCACCGCATGAGCTGCATTAGGACGGATTATAATTTACGTTCCTTACTGGATTGTTTACGCCAGCTTAAGCTAGTGTAGTGGATTGTGGATTTTCTTTTTTCGAACCATTTCATTCATACAAGTGGAAAATAGTTCTTTAAAAAGAAAAGTTTGTAAAACATAAATAGTTAATAAAAGCACGAATGAAGCCTCTCAAACAAGCTTTTTTAAAATTTGTCTAATTTCCTCATCCACAAAATTTCCACACACCAGATGGACATTGTTTCATTTTAACCGAGCGTGTATACAAAAGCCGTTTTAAAATTTGCATCAATTTTTCCCTATTCACCCCGTGAGCCACAAACGCCAGTTCCACTAAACGAATCCACAAAGTTGCCGCACGAGTGGGTTGATTGGTGCAATCGTTTTCTGCTCGATGCAGCGCTCGACCCAACACATCGATCGTATGCATTTCGCAAACGATTCAATACTCAGTTCTGCCGACGGTGCACTTTTGTGCCATGACGGCTTCGGTTTCATTTTAATCTCTTTCGCATCCTTTTCCGGTGCGCGGTGCTTCACACTGTATACTGATTTTTGTGGTCCATTTCCATTTGCCGTATAGCATGGTTAGTATGGTTTGCTAAGCGAATCAATTGACTTGTGGTGAGGTTTGTTCGATTGGTTGTGTGCTTCTGGGAGTGGAGTGTAGTGGTGATCTATTAAGGATTGTATCTAGGCTATTTAATTTTTTAAATACCATTTCTACAGCCTTTGTTGGTGTTGTTTGTGTTTCATTTTAATTCATTAACATTTTCCATTGTCGATGGATGTCTTAGTTTAGCTCTTTAATCGGCTAATGAATGTTCTGTTTTCTGTCATAATGAAAATTATCAACTCCTTGATGGAGACGCCCAGTACGGCATAACATCTTTCACGCTTTCGTGCTAAAAATTTCTCGTCTGCTCACCATGATAGAGCAATCATCTTAAAAGACACATGTACTTCCGATTGCAATCTTGTCCGTAATTTTACAGCAATTTACAATGTCACAGCATAATTAGAACGCTCACATTTTTTACTTTTCATCGCATGTTCATTTAGTTTACAAGAAAAAAAAAGAAAAGGGAAAACCCCTCCCAGATGAAACCCGTAGCGTCACTATGAACCGAAAGAGGGCAACACATTTGACGTTAGACACGTGGCACCGGATGGTTGTTAACCGTTGGAAAATTCAATTATCGTCCCATTCTTTCACGCTGGGCCGTGTGCCGTGTTCTGGTCCGCTTGTAAAGGGGCACTACTGTGCAGACGCGGTTCCAGCTCGCTGCGTACGGAACCGTTTCGTAAGGACGGTGGCTTGGTTTGTCGGTGAAACCTGCCAGGATGAGCAAACGCAATTGAAACTCATCGGACCGGAACCAACTTATCCTGGCTTTGCAGGAGTGGTATCCAAGTATGGGGTAGCTCTAAACTATGCACCACATCGCCAGACGGTCAGGCAAACGCAGACGCAAACTTCGGAACACAATGGTGGAACAACTGGTAATGTTTGTATGCTTCCGCATCTAAGTGTGGGCTGATAGTAGTAAATGAATAGAGATGAAATTGAAGAAGGGCTGGAGAAATCGAGTGGGAAAGAGTTTAAATAGGGAAGGAGACGCAGCAAAGCATTCGATTCCATGGTACGTTTGGTTTGAAATTTATCTAGCCGAAAATCTAGTTAAATGTTTCGGGAATTAATTGAATATCAATTGTGTCGGTGATTTATTGTTCTAGTGCACCTAACTGTTAGGCTGGTGCATTGGTTTGTCGGTCAGGTGAATAATCGGTGACCAATATGGTATTTAGGAGCAGGTTTTGCAATGAGTTTTTGTATCAAATTGTATGTACACGTGAGAATAATGTTATGTTTCCTGAGGCAGGAAAAATAATGCTGATGCGAGGTAATAGTTTATGTTTCATTTATGCTTATGTTTTGAATGCATCGTTGATCTAGAGCTTAGACCAGTAGTTGAAGATGTTAGTTTGATAAGAGTAATTCCTTTGCCGATTCGCCTTTCCAAAGAAACTTTCACATTAACACAACAAGCTTACATCAAATAGTGTGATTCCGTTTCTTTGAACACGTTCATCTCATTCATGGATATTTTTCACCAGTATGAGCATAGGAAAATCAATCCACGAGTGTGTTTTTCTTTTGAAAAGCCAACACAAATAAGCAACACAGTCGGCACTGGGCACAATCACAATCGAAGTTGGAAATCGTAGTTGGCATTTGTTTACGTTCAAACATGAATGTATATTTCTGGTACAAAAGGAAGACGGCAATGCCTGCTTATACCTCAAATGAATACATTACCAATCACTTCAGTTGGTTGAAAATGTTCCTGGAAAATGGAGGAAAAAAGTTTCTGAATATTGAAAGAAAATCAAAGTAGGTTTCCGGTTCAACATTTGATTGTTTTTTTGTTTATGTTATGCCATGCCAACAGGAAAGGTGCTGGTTTTGTTTTCTCAGCTTATTTAATTTTAATTTCATGTTTGCTTTACATCATCACCGGTGCAAGAAAAAGCTATAATCCATTTTGCATCTAGTGAAAATTCAATCCACAAAATCCTTTCGCTAATTTTCATTCGGCGTCGGGAAATGAAAGCGGACATAAAATCATTGTAACCATTTGTAATGGTGCTAGTGTGATTTTACACTGTGAGGAAAGCGTGGAAAGGGAAAATGGAAAATTCATGATGGCAAATTTCTTACCATTACAAAACAAACCACCGTGCTCCGTACGGTTGCGGCCCGGTTGGAATGAAATGCATCGAGAACAAAGCGGAGTCATGATAGATATTTTTCCTGTAAGAATTTTTTTTCTTACCCGCCACCCGCGTGTCGTCTGCATTGCCACTGGGAAGGTGCTTCTGTGTTGCATCCATTTTCCAGCACCCTTGGTCTGTGTTTGTGTGGAGAAAGCATCGCAGAAGCAAAGCGTGAAATTGCTTTCGATGAAATTATTTCTCGTGCAGATCTGTTACCGGTACCGGAGGGCCAGTTACACAGACAAAAGGTAAGAGAACGGAAAAAGGGATACATTTTCTTCTCCGTGAAATGCAAGACAAACGGTGCGGTGTCCGAAGCCAGCCATAAACGACATAACAAAGGTGTAAGGGGTGCAATTGCGAAACGATTTGGTCGCGGGTGGTTGGTGTGGGTCCGGGGAAAAAGGCTCCGTCATGCTTATGGTAATGAAATTGCATCACCACCTCTCCCGTTATGTGTTCTTATAAATGCGAAGTTTGGCTTTCGGCTCATTTGACTTTTTGTCACTGCAAATCGGATTGGTGTTTATAGCAATAGCGTAAGGACACCAGTTCCACCTTGGTATGTTATTAGGAAATAGTACTTTTATTTATATTTATATTAATAACAACCATATCTGAGTGGTAAAGGCGCTAATAGTGTCGGTCTTCACAAGGCACGACCGACGATTAAATTCCAAGTGGTACCACTTATTTTAGTAAACCATCAGATGACCAGCGTGGTTTAGAAGGTTGGTAATCCAAGAAGAAGGAACTCATAAGCGACGCAACAGCTACATTAACACTCCACAGGAAGTAGACACATTGCAATTTGGATAACGAAATTTAGCAAATTAGCAAATTATAAATTTAGCCTGATCAAGTAGTTTAGTCAGTTTTTGAACGCTATTTTTTAGCAACAGTTTTGAGAATAGTTTTTGCGTTTAGTTCAGATACTTAAATGTGTGAATTAAATTCATGTTAATTTATATAAACCGTTCCTTGAACTCATTATTTTAGATTGAATCACGTATTGATCTATCAAGGTCAAACATTATTTAATGATGATTGTTATATACCAACGATATTATGCTGGTAGCAACTCAACAAAAACACAATCAAACTATTTCTCGTTTCAGGTGACATCATTAGCAATAACACTATAAAAGAAGGAAAAAATTTCTCGCTCCAATCAACGACGGTTTGGCCAATCAAGCGAAACTAGTTCCATTACAAACGATTCCGATTGGTAGCAGCAGAAATGGCTTTACCGTTCCCTTTGATTTCGTTCCATATTTTCTCTGATTCGTTACATTCACTTAATCCGGTTAGCAGGTTGGAGGGAAAACTGCATCCCACGATGAAACACAGAAACTGTTTCCTTTTTTCCTACTGTTCCATTTTCACCCGTTCCACTTATGCCCAGCGCCCCCGCTAGACCCTGCTAACTTGAACTGTCTCTTACATCTTACCTCCAAAGGATGAAATAATGCTTCCAGCTGTTCAGTTGCAACTGTTTGAAAAGTTCATTTCCTTTGTAGACGGTGCCGGGCTCGAGTCGTACGATAAAATCTGCACCACCATCGTCGTGATTCGCGGCCGGCTGTGGTTTCCAGCGCGGCTGGTGATGGTGCTGCTGCTGACGATGTGCTGACGGTGTACCCGCAGCCATCCACGAGAAGTTGAGTGCCGCCTCCCGCAGGTCGTTGCCGTGACCAGCGAATGCTTTGAATATCACATCACTTTGCGTCACAAGTTCGGACAGCTTCAACCGGCGACTGTCTGCGTCGGGCGCTGTGTACGGGCGGTTTGTGGTGGATTCGGTTTCTGCCTCCTTGAAGGGACTGCCTAATGTTCGCACGTGCGATAGGACAGCGTAGTCCTGCAAGTGCAACTCACGTCTGCCCGCGCTGCAGACGATCGGACGGGTAAGGCAAATCACTAATAGGATCGCCGTAAGCAACAAACTACGGTTGCAATTTGGCCACAAACCGTCTGCGGCACAGTTGGACGTCTTCCGTTTCGTCCGTCGTCCGCTGAAACTCCACTGCCGGTTTGAGCCACTTTCCACGATTAACATCATAATGCTTCGGAAGCGAAAGGACGCAGCGTACGATCGCCAAACCATTTGCACCTTATTTCTTTCACTTTCCACTTAGTCACACCATCGTCGCGTCACTTGTACCGTACAACGGGGCAATGCCACGATTCGTTCGTTACCTCACAGCATACTGTACTTCACGCGAATGTGCTGGACCATCAAAGGAAAAAAGAAAAACGGGGGAAAAAATTCAAAAAAAAAATGCAATAAATTTCACTTATCCGTGTACACCTTTCTGTCAGTCTGCCAACGTTCTCTGTCTGTCGGTTCCATTCTGCCATCGTTAACTTCATAACCGGAATCAGACGCCTTGCGAAGCTGCTGCGTGTTTCGCTTTTACATCTGGCACACTGAAGACACGGCTAAACTTAAGTTCTTTTTTGCTTCACTTCTCTCACCAGCTCTCTGTTGTTGTTACTTTTTTGAACGATTGCTTCAAGCTTTTACGATGTCACTCCGACCATTCCGCCCATCAAAAAACACCCGCCCCGTCACACAGAACTCTACATAACGGCGGGAGCATTTGGTACCGAAAGTGTTCCGCATTTGCAGCACAGCATCTCTTCATCCCTTTACTGTGTGTGTGTGTGTGTTCGTGTCCTAGCGTCTGTCTTGCACAAGAACGAGTTTATCCTTTCTTCTCCAGAAGGCCACACGCGGTGTACCAGGTTGTAGCAGCAATTTATGGCGATATGACGGTGATGAAAATCTTTTCCAAAGAAAACGGTATTTTGGTAAATTTTTAGCGAAGGGTTTTGGGGGGTTTTTTTTAAAGACCGCTTTTACCAACAGTATCAAGCGAAAGGTACAACCATTTGAATAAATATGTCCTTTTACTGGAAGGAGCAAATGTTGGAGCCTCGGTGGCGGTGTTTTATTTAAACGCAAGACAAGAATCGGTTTCGTGATGATTGTGGTTCTTAGTGTTTAATAAGATTCTCGGAGAAAATGTCCCCTATTTCGGGATAAAAATAGTTTAAAAATAGGAGTCTTGTGGGATGTTATACTTGAGATTTTCGTATGATATATTGCACAATTCTTTCGAAACAAAGAAACAGTTGACAAGGTACCAACATTATTCTTCATCAGTGTAAGGCTCACAAGAAGATAAATTTTACACCGAGACAGCCTAGGAGATTAGAATTTATGGCCTACAAAGGGTTTTTATCTGGAAAACTAGGTTCATTTGAGGTTATTACTACGTCTTCAGCTTGTTCACGTGTACCCTTACACACTTGATATTTGTGCAGCATGTAACGCTAATGCAATAAAAAAAAACACCCATAACTCATTTTACGAGCGTCACTAGCCGATAACAATCGCCTCAAATCACGTGGGTCCAGTTAGTGGTAGTGCTCGGTAAATAATGACTCTGATAAACGATACGCGATGAAAGCCCCTTATCGAAAGATTTTCTGTATGAATATTTTATGCACTCAATGCGACCCCATTTATCCGCTCCCAGTAGCCAATCGCATACCGAAGCGTGTGGTACCATTGGACCATTCTGCACCACAGACAACTGAAGGGACGGTAGGGGCCGAAAAAAGTGGGAACACTAAACAGGAGTATCAACAGCGTTTGCAGTTCGAGGCCCATCGAGACAGAAGATGATGCCGTATGCGGAAGGCTATTTAGCTACCATCCACGCTTACTGCCGCTTTGGAGCCATGTTTTGGGCATAAATATTGCATAGCGCCGTACCAAGAAGTTGGCTTCGGATGTGTTCCCGTCCGTGCCGCCCGTGTTTGTTGGCGGTAGTAAGAATATTGAAATGCGGCAAAAATTCCAAAACGATGCAAGAACATGCTCTGGCTGGCGGCACAGGATACGCAATCCGCCGCTGTTTGGCGTTACCTTCAGATGGAGAGTAAAGTGCTGGTATGTAGGGAACGTTTTTTTTTTCTTTCCCTCTTTTGCTTTTGATGCGGCAGCCAACTAAACGACTGAAATAAACTACAGGAAAAGGGCAGGACGGTTGTGGTACAGTCTCCGGGCAACAGGATATATATGTAGTGACGCATCCTTTCGTAACGGAGCGACGCATATGGGCTGCTGTGTGCACGATGTTAACGCCGGGTGACACATGCGGGTCATAAATTATCTCTTATGATAGGTCGGGTGCTTTAAGATCGAAGTACATCGATATGCTCTCCCTAAGGCATAAGAGGGAAGGATAAAATGGATAACAAAGATGGAAAATATTGCCGAAAAAGGCGAGAATAAGCAGAGATTAAAAGAAATGAAGGAAAATCAGAAAACTTTAAAATATTGTCCTGTTGTTCATTAAAAAAAAACATTCTATCTAAACTCAAAAATGTTTGGAATGGACATAGGGATCAACAAAGTCCGGCAGTCTTTACGAAAAGAAGGATAATATTGTTCTCAACGTTCTATACTAGATGCTGCACTAGTTGAATGATTGCCAAAGCTATGAGCTTTTGAATGATTTTTTCCTAATATGTTTTAATTTATCCATTTATCCAATATCCAATATAAGAGGCAATAGTGGCACCAGTCTTCCCAAGGAAGGACCTGAGTTCAAATATCATCCCGACCACTTCCAACTGACTATCCAGCTACGTGATATATCAGTAAGTTTAGTAAGCCAATCGACGCCGGCTTCAGCTAAGAAGGTCGTTAAGCCTTCAAAAAGAAGAAGATATTATCCATTTTCAAATGGGCTAAAGAGTAATAAAGGCCCTTAAGTTGTTTGGGTTTCATCTCATGCGTGTGTGAAAAATCACGGTAGATTATGATCATTATGCGTAGGACATAAAAATATTATTTAAATAAATCATTATTGAAATGAGGAAAGTTATTTGAAATTATTGTTAAGTGTCGCAAAAGCTAGCTTATGTATAAGACTAATTTATAAAAACATTTCACTAACTTATTTCATCATTTAAACGAGACAGTTCGTAGTGTAATTGAATTAATTCTATAGTGAATCATATTTTTTAATTTAAATGGCTCAATTTACGGAAAAAAAATGATATTTAAACATGATTTGAGTAGAAAGTTGATTGAATTACTAAAGCTTTATTAAAACTAGTTAAAAAAAGATTTTTTTTGGATTTTATAAACCAATAGTTTTAATATTTTCAATATGTCCTACTCAGCCATGTTCACAAACGACTGTGGAGCTTGCATGTGAGTTTGCTGCGTGCAACTTGAGGGCCTATATTACTCTTCAGCCAAAAAATATCTGTCAAGCTGTTCATTTTGGTCCTTAAAATTATCTTTTGAATATTACTTATTTACAAAAATAAAAATTTAGTGAGAACGATAAAAGCAAAAGCACTTTAACGCTTTTTTCCTCCTGCATACTCACTCTCGAGTTTCCTTACCAGAATTCGTGTCGTATGATGAATTAAGCTTATCGCGACATTTCCTGTCAACTATTTTTCTCATTAAAAATTCAACCTAACATCGTTGAAAACAATACAATGTCAATGTTTGGCTGAATGTATCACTTTTCTCTAGCTGCACACTAAAAACTGCAAAGCCGCTTAGAATGCACCCCCCAAGGCCATCATAGGCATTCATCAGCAACACTGTCGGCGTGGTTAATAAATTAATTAGTGGCATCCTTTTGCCAGCAACAGAGGCTCCGCAGACAAGGTCGTTTCACATTTCCAATTTTAAAGGTGAATCAAGCTGCTCTAAACTTGACGAGTGGTTGAGCCAGCTCTGCAAAACATGGCCAAAGATAAATACACGCGCTGCAAGTATTCATGAAGGTACCGCAAATAAGTGGCAAACTGGCTTATGAACGAGCGCGCGCGCGCACACACGTGGAAATTTATCGTCCTGTTAACTTATATTCTAACTTCTTTTTTTTTGTGTGGATGTTTGAGACAACGCGAGCCACACACCGGTACCGGCAGTGAATCATTAAAGCCGACATGAAAAGGAAATTGTGGATAAGCCAAAAGCTGTTGGTCGGATGATACGGGAAGGTGAGCGAGCCGGACAGGAGACAAGGCTCGGCGTCGGTTCTCTTACCAGGTCCATGTGTGCGAAAATTGTCATTATCATTCGCATATATGAATGACGAGCGCTATCGCGGTATGCAGGAACCGTGTACGGGGACTGGGAAATGGGAAAAAATTGGAGAACTACCGTCGACATGACGACGTCGTGGTTTGTGTCCTACGACAGCCTCAAGCATTCGCAAATAGAACGGCCTGGCAACCGGAGAGAACACGACGAATTATAGCCAAGCTGCTGAATAATCATGGCCAAGATTGTCCGTAATAACTGTGGGAAGATTAGTGTTTTACATTCATTGCGCACTTATCACCGGTGGTGCCGTTTTAAAAATGATTATGTTTTATTAGATATGACAGTTATTAGCATAGAAGTGACGTGTTTAGATTTAACTTATACGAGGCAAAGTTATGCTAACGTGTAGTGATATACCCAACAGCAGCGAAAGTTTAAACAAAATTGTTTGTTAATTTTTATTGAAAAGGGAAATTAT
Source organism: Anopheles maculipalpis (assembly GCF_943734695.1). Lineage (NCBI taxonomy): Eukaryota > Metazoa > Arthropoda > Insecta > Diptera > Culicidae > Anopheles > Anopheles maculipalpis. Next base: position 19,800,933 of record NC_064871.1, on the reverse strand, counting down.
TCGGAAAGAAATGGCTGTAATTCTTTTTTTTGGAATTATGATTCCATTTCGAATGCAAACCATAAAGCTTTTGAAGCTAACCAAATCGTTTAACTAGTGGTTTTTAAGAGTATTTCCATGAATTTATCGTCTAATAACTTGATTGTCTGGAGAAAGCAGGATAAAGCAAAAACTATCATAAAATAAAATAGAATAAAAAAATCTTTAAAACATAAAAAAGACAACAGGGCAACAGCACCAAAAAAGTGTACCTTTTCTTTCGAAAAAGTTATGCTTCTGTTCCTTCTGTCGCGCTTTTGTGCACTTCTGTGACCTAACAGTCGTATTTGATATATCGGGTTGTTCCCGAAGTTTTGACGTCATGTCCCGACCCGGTTAAACTCTGGTCCGGACATTTGGGCGAGCGACCACTAGCAAAAAAAATCACTTTCAGGAAGAAAGAAAGGACAGATTCTATAGCGAGTTTCGAAATTTAAATACTCCGTTAGTGTTAATTTAAAAGCTCGTCCAGAAAGCCATGGAAATTCTATCCCAACGACCATGCAATGGCTGGTAATGTAACGTATGCTTTTACGTGAAATATTGCTAAGTAGCTTCCTTCACATAAAAGCAAACGCCTAATTTCTTATTCACCCCGAAGCTAAATATTGCGTGAAAAGCGTGTTGAAATAAAATTCACCCGAATGCGCTCAGCAGAATATTTATCATTTCGAACGAGCGCACCATATCAGAAAGGTTTGCCGTAGCTCATGCGTTAACAATTCATTCCATCCTTGGCATGGTTTTGCGGGCACAGGATCCAACACTAAATCTCCACAACAGCCACAGCAAACCGAGCCACGAGGGTAAACAGTACTAATCGTTGATGGCTAGCTGGCTGGCTCCCCCGTGTTGACTAATTCTGGTTCCCACTGTTGATCTTACAATTTTGGGCTCGGGCTGGGTTTCGGACTTGGGTCGGGTGAAAAAGAGATTTGTTTTTCGAGTTGAACGAAAAGTTTCCACAACAACGTGCTTCGTTCCACTCCTCGACCGATGCCGTTAGCATCTGACAACGAGGCAGCCACATTAAGCTAGGATTCAATGATTTTCTAACAATACCCTCGAGAGCAGCACAAAAGCAGGATGGCTAGACTGGGGACGCTAGACTTTGGAACACGGGCGGAAGTTGTAGAACCGGTTCCGATAACTACCAGGAAAAAGGGGTATTTGAATTTAAAGTTTCCTTTCAAACACTTAATGAAGAGCAAATTCAATTTACATTTCGTACACTTCACAACGATCAATTGACGCCGTGTCGATCCATAAAGCTCGTGTTCGACGCCCTTAGTTGGACAGAAGCTCTTATCACCGTCAGCATATCGGTGCGAACGGATGACATGCCCCGGTTAGCGTGCTTTGACTTTGCTTCTGCCCTGTGTCTGTTGGTAAAATATCCTTTTCCACTCGGCAAACGCACAATTGGCGCATTGCCAAGCGTCTGCCACCTCTATGGTCGTACATTCTCAAGAACTGGGAATGCAAGAAGGAGCGAATTGTTCCTGGCGGGTGCCCACTTTCCTTGGTGTCGCCAGCGCGTTGATTCTGCACCCGGAGGCTAAATTTCCATTGCAAATGAGGCAATCCCGTGGTGGCGACACCGCGGTGAACGTTTTTACCTTCAATCATTCCCATGTTGCAAAGTTTCCCGCTTCTTGCAACGCCGGTTAATCCGTTCGGTAAATGGGAGGAAGAATAAATGGGTAGGAAATTGAAAAAAAGGCCCGTAAGACAACGAAACAAAACCCGAAGAAAGAAAAAAAACCTAATTGAACGAAAATGGAATTGTGAAGCCCAACACTGCGAGCGGCTTCCTTGTCTCTCGCACACAGCAACAAGAAAAAAATAGGCTAGCGAGGTTCAAACGGGTGACAAAGAACCCGCAACATCTTCATCATCGTTCGGTGATTGTGTTTGGTTGCTCGATTGATGGCTGCGACCGTGAATGACGCGGGTAGCATAAACAATAATTAAGCCAGCATTTGTTGACTGGCGGCGCGGGTGCTTCGGTGATATAAGGTGCAAAAAGGATCAAACCCCTTTGCAGCTGAAGAAAGGCGGACCACCGTTAGCTGTGGGATTGAATGGAGTCTTTTGTACTATTTTTCTCTGTTTTCCACTCCATGTCTAGGTAATCGTTGTACATGTTCATAGAAAAGGCTTCATTTCCGCCTGACATTGCCTTCGTTAAGCTAACAAGCTGTTGAAGTTTTCTAATATAAATCAGTCTCCAATTGGGGATTTCAACATTTTCTCAGAATTTTTCCGAGCAAAAGGCTGCAAAAAGGCTATGATGGAAGTTGTTCTGTTGGATAGGATACCTCTTTGTGTTTTATTTAGCTCTTTTGGATTTTATAACAGAAATCCAATACAAGTTATAATATCTTTGACTCCAATCAACATGTGCTGTACGATAGTGTCTCTGATATCATTTCGGAGTCACATATTTCCACCATTGGGATTTATTCTCTCTATCACTAATCAAATAATGTGGTTCAGGTCGAACATCAAAGCACTTTGCAAACGCAACGATACCACATAGCAAAACGCTTGTCAAAATGTTTCAAATGTCCTCCTTCACATACTTACGTCAAACAAACACAGACACATTCGCATCCAGGTGTACTTCCCAACCGTTACAGTGGATTGTGGGAAAAGTTAAAGAGAAAAACCATATACGTTCAGAAGGCGCAAGGTTTCCAATTACTCTCAAGGTGTCATACCGAGGGACGTTGGACATTCGCATCCAAATCGATTACTTTGTCCCCGAATTGCCTTTTACCACCAATCGGTAGGAGTCGATGTAGTTTCCGGCATCTTGAGACACATAATTGTCTGCTCTCATACGACAGCATACTGCACATGTGGGAAATTGGACAAATTTGACGATATGACAATAACTGATTGACTGATACACCGCCCATCATCCACCGCCAGAGAGATCTTTCCACGAGCAAACCGTACGGTTCTACTTTGTTCGATTTGCTCGTCACCCGACTAGCGCAATATTCTGCACACTACCAACAAGCAGAAGAGCAAATGACAATATCTCAAAACCAGCTGTACGAACGAGAGTTTGACACCAAACACCAAGCAGACTGTCGAATTGAAATACAATCCTTAAATCCACCTCATGCCAACCAAACTGTGGGAAGCGGTTGGGTTTGATGCCACTAAGCTACGTTTAGCACTGATCCTTCGCACTCCAGCAACACAATCACGAATCAGCTTTTCATAACGGAAGTTTTTCTCCACTTTGAAATTGTTTCTTTATGATAAGTTCGCAACACAACTTTGTTTGTATGTGTTTTTTTTATTATTTTATCCTTACGCACACGACAAGTCCCGTTTTAGTATACACCGAACCGAGCAGAGGGTTACGCGGCTCAGAAACGATTCGCACGGCGCGTTCTAATGTACTGACGTTCGTACAGCTTTGACGATAGCTCTATATACGAAAGCTTTTACCTGTAGGATAATACCAAGCGAGAGAGAGAGAGAGAGAGCGAAGTGAGTAAGCATTCACGTAGTGAGAAACATTCATCTCAGTATGAACAAGCAGGAAAACTCACGAGTTGCTCATTGCTGAGGCCTCACTACTCTCCCGCTTGTGGAATCGTTTATAGCCCGACTCTGGACTTCGGTTGTGAGAATAAACAAAGACACGAACGTACCGAATCACGTGCTTTTTTAGTAGCTCGTTATCAATAGCTTCCTGCTCATCTCATGCGACCCCCAACCCCGGGAATGCTCCATTCGCTTCCCACACCGTCCGGCTGGCACATAAGGCTGAAGCGTTAGTGCTTCCGGTTGCGTAGCGACCACGGTCAAGGGTTTTCACAGGGAAATATCGGTCAGCAAACAACCGTCGATGTTAAATGTTTTGTCTTACTTTAGAAGGGCATTATGCTTTCCCCTCTTTGTGCTCCATTCGCGTCCTTTGAAATGTTGATCCGTTCATCAGCGCGGACACACCTCTTCGCCCCGCCGCTTCCCCACACGACGTCCTTGCATTCGCAATCAGTTACAACGTGGTGGATTTATTAAAAACGCTCCAAATCGTGGTGATACCTAAGGCCATGGTGTAATCATGGACGGTGTAACTCTCTTTTATGTCTATACAGCGTTCAAATGGTTTCAGATCCCATCCAGGTTACCATCGGCAACATGCATCTGCCGAAATGGAATGTATGTAGGCTAGCAGCGCCAGTTGTAGTTGTTGTTATTGCCACGTGTTATCGGGCTATTCGCGACGGACCCCAACAAAGCCGGGAAAGGGCATATGAATACAAATGAACGTACATGCGGCGCACCGAGCGTAGTATCTGGTGTAATGAATAGCTACGTACACTAGAATTTTGTAGCACGAAACGATGTCAAACTGGGCTGTTGCCTCCCCTTTCTTTCGTTCTCTGACTGTCGAAGCTTGCCAGTTAACTGGACGATCGTTATACGGTTTTTGGCACAACGATGTCAATGGAATGATAAAGCTGATTTAAGGATGGTTGGGGGTGTTATGTGCCTTTAAATAGCCGCCAAATGGATAAACTAGGTTAGGATGTGCTCAGTATTTCGTATGTCGAATGTGCTCTAACACCGAATTAGCGTTTGGAAGCTTTTAGGTTATGAACAACCAGGCGTCTCCATTGACCGTGAAGCAAATTGATATCTTCTCTCTGAAATTGATGTTGCAGTAATCAAGTTGGCTTTATTTTTCTCGACAACAAGTTTGATCTTATTTTGATTGATATTTATATTTCACTTGTTCATTTTTCTGAATGTGCGAAGAATTTTCTTATTAAAACAATATTTTTTTTTACATTTCGTTCGATTTCTACCAATCTTACTCTCAGCGCTAGACTGCATTCATTTACTCAAACGCATGCACAAGTGTTTGATACTTTCATTATCTTCCGTTTCAATCCGTTTCTCATTAAAATCGCTTCCCTGAGCAACGCTATTCACCGTACCACAAGCAATTCAATTTATTGACTTTCGCATCACATACCGACGACACAGACGATAAGTTAACCTTCAAGCACTGGTGTAGCAAGAGCCATGTTACTCGTATATATCATCACACGTGGTGTATGTCCCGGCTTCACTCATCCACACGAGCAGTTTCCTTCGCCGGATTGAAACTAGAACACTTCTCATAAGATAAATCCACCCATACTCAGCAGCATGGAACCGGTACCAGCTTCCACCGTTGTCACCTGCTTGCGCTTCGCACGTTCCTGGCGTATAGCTTCGTAGGCTCCTCTCGTTATCCAAACCTCCATCGCGAAGTAAACTTTAGCGTTGTTTTTCCGTGTGTGTGTGTGTGTGTTGTGAGCGATACCGGTGGGAAGATTAACGGTCACGTGCCAGCCATATCGGTAGGTGGAAAGCAGGTAGAGTAAGCAAATAAATCACTTAACGTGAAGACTAATTTACCAACCGAAACCATCATCCGAGAATGGCAAACACAGGCCACATACGTAATCACACACATCATGCATACATACCGCTGCTTAGTATCAGCACGACACCCCAGACGGAGAGCAGTGTGGTAGAGTTGACCGCTCCACGGAACGCCAACAGGACAACCAGCCAGCAGTAGAAGCAGAATGACATATGGAACCACAGGTGTAGCCTGTACAGCCTCAGGAGAAGAGTTTTCCTCTGTGTTATGTCAACGAGTTTTCGGTGAGATGTAGGTAATTGTAGACAACGGTGTATAGTGTTTGCTATTGTATAATAACAGCTTGCTTGCTTCTTACCATGCATATCGCTACCAACAGCACTAATGACATGAAACAATCCAGTCCACTGGCGGCCACCAGAAAGGCGTATGTGTCTATAATGGGTACCAAAATTTTCATCCATTTAATTTATGTGGTTTTTTGCCGTATTAGTTGGTTGTTATAAAGCTTAATGAGAAATCACAATCACTTAAATGCACTCACATTGATTACATGTTCCATTCGGTATGGTGCTTTCATCTTGATCATCGAATGTGTCACTTCCGGCGGTACAGTTGTCATATCCAATAATTCGACTGGCACGTTTCGCATTCATTATGGCCGTGATTGACATGAACAAATTACAGCCCGCGTAAAAATAACACAACGCTTTAAATGTCGTACCGGAACACATTTTCAACAAGTCCGGGGTAAAGTTTAGGTCTAAGTTGAGCTGGAGACACAACTATCTCACAACACCAAGCACGGCAGAAGACCGGTTAAAGACTGAACAACGAAACCAATCTCATCCCGGCAACGATCACATGTAAACGATCGCAACCGTATGGAAATCATCATCAACAGTATACGATCACATCCAGCCCGGTTTCCATCTCAAGCATTCCATGACCTAGAGACAGACTTCGGCTTACACGACTTGCGGAGGGATTGTTTATTTGATGGAGGTTGGATCACAACAAGTGTGTGTGTGTGTGTGTGCGAGCGTGTGAAAAATTACGAATGAAAAGAATTTTCCCACCCATCATTTTGGGAGGAAAGATTATGTGTCCTATTATCATTTGTATACAAACACGAAAGGGAAGCCCCAAACTCTTCAGTCGTTCTATTCCACATGGCAAGTGTTTGGGTTACGATTGCGTTCGAAATGATCGATTGTTTCAAGCGAAATGAATTCATGAAGATAGATTGCTTGTGCTTTTGCACGCAAGATAAACAAGTTAGTGGAGTTTTTAAAGCAAAAACCTGAGATTAGTTCTACACCTAAATGTGTGTGTTGCTGATAGTGACGACGTATTTTCTACGTGAAATTTTGTTGATTGAAGAGAAATATTGATAACGGAGACCATAACTTCTTCTTTTTATTCTTCTTGGCCTGCCCGCGGTTGAGAGTATCTCGATACCATGGCCGGTTTATTGAAGAAACTAGGACCAGAGCAGAAGACCGCCATCTACGGTTTCAACCGATCTCCGACACTTGATCCAGCCAATGGACTCGTTGTGCTGTTTTACGACTAATGTCTCCTGGTGGGGCATGCGTTCAGCATCCTAATTACGTTTGGCCTCAGGCTTTGACTACCGCAAGGATATCTGCACTCCCAATCAGCTAAGCTAGCTTGTGATTCATTCTCTTTCTTCACACGCCCTGCTCGCACACACTGCCCAAGAAAGTCCTTAGCAGCCTCAGTTCGAAAATGGCCATTGGTGTCCTCCGTCAGCACAGTTCAGGCATCATACCCACAGAGGACTATCGGACATATCAGTGTGCAATAACTGAGTTTGTGGAGCCCGTAGTAGGTCCGATTTCCCTAAACATTGCGCCTTCGGAAGCTTATACGATCGTGCGAAGTTAACAGAGCTGCTTTACCACCTCGAAGTCGCCGCCGTTTACTGATGCTCTGCTTCCGGGTCGGGCTCTATCATGATCATAGTTACCGGTAGGCCTTACTTTGTCTTCGTCGCATCGATTCTCAACACACAGATGTCCTTCCATTGATGCTAATGTTATGCGCGATGTCATTAAACAGGAGAGTTCGTCCTCTTGTCTCAGACCCCTGGGGGATGCGAACGGTTCCAACAGCATGTTCGACACTCCCATGTTCAACAGTCGTAACAGCTTCCCAGGAAATCGGTACGAATGCATGGCGTTCGATAGTTCAGAACTGATAGCTCAAAATTGTTAAAAATTTTACTTTCGTTTCAATTACCAAAAATACAGCCTTAATTCTATAATCAGCTACCATGGATAGGACCATGGATAGGACCATGGATAGGACCATGGATAGGGCGGCCCGGTGATGTAGGCGATAGTGGCGCCGGTCTTCAAACGGCAGGACCGGAGTTCAAATCATATCCGGACCGTCTCTCGTAGTGAGGTCTGACTAACCAACTACGTGGTATTGGCAGTCTAGAAAGCCATTTCGATGGCCGGCATGACCTTAGAGGTCGTTATGCCAAGAAGAAGAAGGATAGGTCATTTGTGTATAGGAGTGGGTATGTTGTCGGATTAGAAAGGAAATATCTTTTGATCTGCTCATCGTATTTCCATAGAATTTTCAAAAAATACGAGCGTTTGTTTTGACTAGCTAATAGTATTTTGTTGAGAATTCAGAAAAATATTTTTCTATTTATTATTTTTGATTGGATAGCTTATAACAACTCCTATACAAAATTTATTGTATGCTCCAATAGTTAAAGCAATTTAGTAAAATAAAAGCATATTCAAAAAATGGAAAAAATAATCCTAAAGCTTCAAGTCGATAGCTACATTATATGTATCCAACGTTAGTAAGTAATTGATTCAATGCCATTGGCAGTTGAAATGGTAGTTTAAAGGAACTTATTAAAATGTTTAAATTTTTGAAATGAAAGTATAATTATAATAATAAAAGACCATATACTTAGGAAGGTGTTGACTAATGATTAACTTGATCAATAATTGATTTAAATGATGATTTATTTTACATTGAAATCAGTTAAAAGAAAAGACAATTGATACATCCAGCTATTTTTTGTTGTTTTTAATGCCGTCTTTGCATAATTTATTTGATGATTCTGGATTGAAAAATTCATTTGTGTCGGTTAAATGATGATGCGAATAAATGATGCAATTTATTCGCTTTAAATGTAAGGCAGCAAACAACGAAACACGAAGCTACTGTGTCTCATGCAACTGCAAGAGTGTTTGTAACGAACCGCCAAAACGACGGGTGTCTTAATGAAGATAGTGCACAAGAAAAATTCCAACCCGCCACCCCATCCTAATGCTCGGATGCCTCGCCGCAAAGCAAAATGAACCGAGGCATTCGAACAATTTATGCCATTTCCTTCCCTCGGTTTCCGGATTCGCACGAAGCAGTGTGCGGTGGGTGTGAGGTGAAGAAGACAACCTTCCGGAGGAGGTCACAGAGAATCGGAAAAAGGGCAACCGGGATCCGTTTCCGTTAGACTAAAATACATTTTGCGAAAACGTCACCCGCCTTCCATGCCTTCTTTCCACTGTTCTACGCTACGTTGCTACATTGCTTCAAGTTCGGAATGGTTTGAGAAGGAAAATGCTTCGGCAGTACATAGTTGTGGGCAAGCCTACCGCCACCAAAGCCGTGCCTTCTCGTGTCGTAGCCTTCCTTCGGTTTGGGTTGCAATATTGCAAACGTACCTCTCGCCCGAAAGCCCCAAAACCGCTACAATAAGCAATAACGACTTAACAATCTTTACCCTATGCCATCCGTTCGCCATATCGTTCGATGTCCTTCACCAGCGCACGCTTGCTTCTCTGCCGCCCGGAAAATGCAACGGAAACGATGCGGAGGAAGTAGTTGCCGGTGAGATCTTTCACTGTAGGTGTGGGTCCCCTCCTGCTGCCGTTGTTCAATCGAAAGGCAACGAGACAAACTTCAATCACCACCACCACATACATATACAGGGGTTTGCACAAATGAAGGCTTCGTTTGCCCGGGAAGTCCTTGGTTCTCCGTTTGCAATGTTAGCAAAGTCTACCCGAAAAACGGCCAACTCGAGAACCTGTACTATGCAACCGGTCGTGAACTGGTCCTGGAAAGTACATCCTTGCGCGGGAAAGACCTGGGCGGGTTGTGGAAGCATAAAAACAATTTCCCTCTGCCGGATGCCGTCACATTTCCGCCAAACTGGATGCTGCTGCAAATGTGGTAAATGGGGAGAAGTGAAAGTGGCAGATGTTGGACTGTTAGTTGGCTCACAGCCAATGCGAGCAATTGCAATCCCCAAAGGGGGAGAAAAAAAATGTTGGAAGCTAAAATAACGCTGGTAAAACGGTTTTATTGCCTTTCTTCGGGCCCACTACTGTACCGATCGCCGGTTGGGGTTGGATCAGCTTTCCTTAATTGTGTGGCATGAAAAGCGGAAGGCAAGCGGGGAGACTTTAAGTGAAGCTTCACAATCAACCCACAAAATCCGACGTGCCGAATCATAATGCAATTCGATTTTTGCAAACGTGCGAAGAGAGAGAAGTGTTGCTGCCGATCCGGTCAGTCCGGATCCGGTCTGCTTGCGTTTTAGTGCGGTCGAATGTGCTTTTTTTTCACTTCTTTAATTCATTTCCATCATTTAATCTTGTTTTCTTAACTCAACACAAAGAAATAAAAAGAAAAAAAACAGCCAAAGCGAGATGGAATCCATTACGTACCACATAAATCCTTTCGCAAAACCATTTCATCGTTTGTCCAGCCGGTTAACAAATGTGTAGAACCAGGAGAAAAATGAGGGGAGGGGGGTGAATGAAAGAAAACCCAGAAGTGTGACAACTAATAAATTTTCGTAAAGCTTCTGTAAATAACATCCCGTGGCAAGGGAGGAAAACAATCGGCCGGAAGCACACAGCCACGAATGAAAAATGGTGTTGCATTAAGAAAAAAAAGGGACCGTCTTCCTGTAAAGATAAAGAAAAAAAAAGCTCTTTGTTTTTGCGCCTTCGATTCTAGGAAAGCTCCAACCACCACCAGGATGGTGCAGGGAGGGTTAGGCAGTAAATGGTAATCTGTTTATGATGGATGTTAAACGGGATTTTAAAACATTTTTTGTTTGTTTGAAAGCCAATTAATTTAGATTGAGCTAAAACCGGACAAACTAATACGTAACAAACCCTCAAACGATTCCTAGTAAGCGATGCTATTTAAGCTGTCATCGCAGTTCGGTGTGCTTCTACTCTTAATTGTCAAATTGGTGGTTTGCAGAATGTGTACTCGCGATTGTTACCGTCTGTTTGGGTATTTTCTTGGTTTTCTGTGGATGGCCAGTTCCGTGTACTATACAACCGAAACGATCGAACTACTGAAGCTGATGAAGCTAAGGTGTGATAAGATACCAACCAGAGCACTCGATACACCGGACGTGGGGCCCGCACGATTGCAGTTCAGCGATGCAATGATTGGCAAGGTGTGTGACTTCTACACTCATCTGGATGTGTTTATGCCGTATCACATAATAACGACGATCATTAAGATGATGCCCGGTATTTTGCTCGTGACGGGAATATACACGGTAATGACTGCCTTTCTATGGGTGAAGAAATATTTTCCACATTCTGTCACGTGCTCCCTTTTTTTTACGGGTTTTACAGAGCAACATAACCTTGGTGCAGGTATTTGCGTTGTATGGCATTTTAGAGGAATGCTTTTTTGTGATTGTGTTTTCTAAAATATTTGCCGTCCTGCAGTCGTTCGATCTGAGCATATGGATCTATTGGATAATTGTGATATTTTGTGGTAAGTATCCGGCAGCTTATCGGAAGAAAAATAATTCATAAATTACCTTTATATTTCATTTCTTTCCTATTTCATGAAACTATCTCAGTGAAGCTTTTCTTCTCCATTTGGATACTGTTAGGAGTGTACGCGGCAATCAAACCACGAACTGCAACACGTAATGCACCTCGTGTCTGAATGCACCAGGACAAGAAAAACACCACCAAAACACACACACACACACTCTATACGCAATAGTGCAATACGTTTCTTTGGAAATTAGAATATTATTTACTAGTTTACTCTTCCTCTACTGCTGTTCGGGGCGACAGCGACATAAATACACCGGTATGTTGTGAAGTAATAATAATAATAATAATAATAATAATAGTAATAATAATAATCAGCTATTAACAGGAATGCCATTGTGAGCACGACGATCACGAATAACGTTATAACTTCCAAGAAAACAAAAAAAAGCACAATAATAAAATAATAATATTAATGAACATATCTAGGGCGGATGGAATGCCTGGTGCTAGAGCTAGCTGGCGATCACGTGTGTAGTATGTATGTACAAATTAATTTACCTTTCGACCGTCGTGTTTTCTCTACCCTTGGTTATTCGTTTTATGATTCGATTCTGCCGTAGAATATTATTTACACTATGGAATGTAGCAGCAGTAGTAGTAGCACCAGTTCTTACAGTCTTCCGATTCTATATATGCATCCTATTACTGAGCACAGCAAGGCTCAGCCATATTTACACATTTCATTTTTCATCGCTTGCCATTTCACTAGAAATACTGGTTGCATATCGACTGCCAGCTTGCTGCCCTGTTGTTCAGTTTTTATTTTTCACTCGGCAGTGTTGATTTGTTAAGCTTTGCTATATGGAGTTGTTGTTATTTCTTCGATTTTAACAGCATTTTCTTCTAAGCTGCTAGTTTTTTTTTTGTTCATAGTAGTTAAAGTTGTCTTTAAATAAAGCTTCTTAATGTTAATGCTATCTCGTGTTTTCTCTATTTCTTCATTGCCCGCTTTTCTTTTCGCGTATCGTCTTATTTTATCAAAGCTATTTACACTCTTGCTCGTTTAGCTTCCACTTTTTTTCGGTTCATTTCTCTTTTTCTCACACACCGAGAACCCGTACAATCACCCGTGCGTGTGTTTCTGTTCCTTTTTTCTGCACATTGTCCGTCGTTGAGAGTTGCCAGCCAGCATCGGCAACATCGGTGCTAAACACTGCGTGACTATCACAGAACAGTTTCCATGATCCACGGCACAAACTTGGATATTCGCGTACAAACACCCGGTAGGTTCGCTTCAGCACAGCCAATTCCCCACGATATGATGCCCGCCAGGAAGTAGTGGCCATCCTTACCTTTGACCTGTGGAACAGTACGGAACGTTGTTAAAGCATCAAGAACGAATCCGGCTACTAGAGAACCCACGTACCACCCTCGTGGATCATATTCTTACCTGCAATGGTCCACCCGAATCTCCCTGGCACGAGTCCTGCCCGCCCGTTTCATGCCCGGCGCAAAGGAAAATGTCCGGAATGAACTCGTGCCGGCCGGCGCGCAGAAACATCGATTTGCACCGGTCGTTGCTTACGATCGGAACGGAAACCTGCACGAAGAAGAGGAGCAAAAGAAAAGGATATCGAACCAACCAAGTGAGCAGAGAGTGGCAAATAATGGTAGAAAAATGCATTCCTATGAATAATAAACGGCTCTCGCATAACTCAAGCACCTCGGGAGGGTTGGCGTTCAATGTGCCAATGTGGAGGAATCATAAGAGCAGCATGAAAAGTTTCACGGTACGATAAGGCAAACAGGAGAGAAAGAAAAATAAATACTTGGAAGAAAAAAAAGGAGCGATAAATATGTAACCATCTGCGGGGTTTTGTGTTGGCATTCGTTTTTTTTCGCTTGATTTTTGTTTAGCGGTTAGTGGCTAGAAAAAAAGCTTCTAAAGTCCGCAAACTTTAGTGAGAGTCTGATTGGGGTAAAATTTACTTTCATGTTAGCAATATGGGTAATCGGTAAAACCACTTTTAAGGCGACCAAGCTTTACACAAGAGAATCTCCTATCAATTTAATGTCCTTTCCCGAAAAATTGTTCCATTATTCAGCTCATTTAATATCTTTATATTGCTTCGTTAAATATTCCAATCAATCACGAGCGATCTCACTAGCAACTAATGAACTTTTAATGAAGCTTTTTTTCTCTCTCTCCCCCCCCTCCCCCGAAAGCTTCGTTCCTGCTGGAGTAAGTAACGAAAGACGATGGCAGAAAGGTATCCATATTGGCAAAAACTTTCCATCCCCCTATGCGCCGAAACCGAATGCTTCCGGACCTTCTACGAATCAATTAATTATCAATGAACAACGGCTGAAACTATCAATGCTTAATGCAGACAGTTCGCACAACCGAGAAGCTTTCCATCATCCATCGCCATGCGTTAGCCGGTGCAAACCATCCCCCCCCTCCCACCCGGGCCACCGGTCACCAAATCACCATGGCGTCCTTAATTAGTGTTCCTTGCTGCCGTGTTTCATATGTTAAGCCCAAGGCGAAACTTTTTAGCCGGAACACACCACTACTTTACTGCACCGCGACCGGACACACCAACACTGGAGGCTTCTCGGAGAAACTAATACTTTGTGTGATGGTTTTCTGGGGAGGAATTTAATACGACCCTGGTTGCCGAGCCGGAAAAGGGTTGCACGTTGTTCACGCAAAGTGCTTGGTGTTTGAAAGGTGGCAAATTGATGCCAACGGTGTTGGTGTCCGGATGTGTTGTCCTGCTGTCAAAAGCGATGGACGATGGGGGATGGGACAAAGGACGTAGAGTGTACTTCCAAGTGCATTATTTAAGAGAAATGTTTGATAGGACATTGGATACGTTTCGGACTTCAGCAACACCTTTTAAAAACGAGAGGAATATGCACTATACTTAAATAAGGGTTCCTTTCTGTTTTCCTCAACACCACATGCTTTCATTGGAATTCATTTCTTAAATGGTGAAATGAAGCATATACGAGCTTAAAGGAGCAAAACCCCACTTTAACAACTCTTACGGGAAGCATATAGGACGCTCACCAGTAAAATCACCCTGGTTTAATCTCTGAATGGAGAATGGATCATCATATGCGTCGTATCATTCATCCGTCTACGTCCTTAGGTGTCCTATCGTGCGATCCTGCAAGTGTAACGAGCGACCAAATAATCCACCTAGAAAAGAATGGATAAAGTTTTCGCACCATCTACGTTGGTTAGAGTCGAACGGAACACAATACGCGCCACAAAACCGCCTTCCATCCCAAAAAAAAAACAACCAAGAAATGACAAATCTTAACCGAACCGAACCATCCTGCCGAGCCCTCATGACAAATGACAGTTCGTTTGTTCGGTTCTTAAGGCCGGTAAGCACCCGATAGCTATAGGACAGGTGCTCGTCGGGTGGGAATGTGATTTAGTCAAAATCCCACAAAACCCGGCTGCCGTATGGAAGGCAAACTACTGCTTCTAATCTGTCTAAAATAGAACAGTCTCAAAGTCTGAAACTGGCAAGCATTTCCTGTGCTTCCGCTCATCTCGATGACTATTAAAAGTTTGCCAGTGACACTTGAGGACTAAAACTGACTTTTTGCCCGAAGGATGATAACGATAAAGAGAAAATCGAGCGACATGTTGATAGTGTCAAGCAACACTGTTGGCAATAGCAAGGTGTTTCTCACCGGGGGTGAATCCTTGCCACTTGGCTTTGCCGTAAGCGAAGCCAGCTTTAAGTAAATGAAGAAAAGTCTAGTGCGGAAAGATTGATTGCTTTCGGATGGGTGAACAATTAAATCCTATTTCTGTATACCATTCGATCAGCACCAGTTCGCAGTAGTTTGGTACACTGTATCAACTGGAAGATGCGCGCATGTTCCTCTCCCTAGAAAGACTGATTGCCGTTCACAAAAGGCTGTTAGATTGGTTATTTTGTCATCCATCTCTTAGCCTTCTTCAGCAGCTATCAGAACGTGCTCTTCCTCGTAAAATCGATCAAATGCGTCATTTATTTGTGGCTTTTTGAAGGCCACTTCCACAGTTGCCTGGAGCATCGATTTAATCGACTTTCTAAAGATGATGTCAAATTCAATCAACTAACACGGAATAACAGATATCGATAGAATTGTTGCGTTGTTTTCAGTTCCCTTTTCACTTTGTTTGAGAATGATAAATGGGCTGCACTGAAAATGGGGTCAACAATGCCCACTTTTCTGACTCGATAAATGTGCACCCACATTTATCATCATCAATTAGCCGACTAACCAAAAAAGGGAAAGCTCTTTATGGGTCTCGCGAATCGATTTTCCGATGCATTAAAGTGTCGAAAGTTAGCTTAAGATGCATAATTTTCTTTAATACATTAAAGATGATATAATTTTCGAATTATTTTTATTTCGTACTGACCGTAAATTTTCAACACAATTTTTACGCGTCCGACGAAAAACACTACAAAATGTTCAATTTTCTTCCGAGCACCATCAAATGGCAGAAGCAAAACATTTCGCATCTCGCTTAAACTGGTCCATTTTTCAACTTTCCATTTGTGTGTTTTCGGTGTAGATTGTGTTGTTCATGTTTTGCTTTTATTTTAAAAGGTTTCTACCATCATTGCTCTATCGTGCGCTCCGTTGTGCTCTGGCAACAAGAAACCATTTCTTCGAAGAAAGAAAAAAAGGAAAGCAAAGGAATCCTAATGTCTTCTGCCGGGAACGCGTGTTTTGAAACATCGTACCAAACTACACTGAACACCACCGTTCCCTATTATCGGGCGTTTTTCTTTTAGCTTTGCCGCATCAAATCTTCCTGGTTCCTGGGGGAACTACTTCACGCGTAGAAAAACACCATTTTCATGCCATTTCGATCGTATTACATTGATAGACGGGTTATCACCATAACACACACATATGGCTCTCTCAATGGTGAGACAATTTTCCAACATCGGCAACACAAATCATTCCCAGTCTTCAACCTGTCCGAGAGGTTATTTTTTACTATTTCAATGCCAAGGATCTCCCGGTGGTTTCCTCCAGGGCAGGGAAAACAGGGATTTTTATCCGATATAGATGGGTTGACTCACTCGTCGTTTGTCAAACGTTCCTTTTTCGGTGCAAGGATGATAAGATTTACTCTCGTTTCTTTGAAAATGGAGAATTTGGCATGCAATATGGTGCGGATATTTGCTTGAAATATATCTCTCCCCATTATGTACACAGCCATAAATTCTGCTGCATTATTGTTCAGCATTGGCAAAAAGAGGGTTATTTTTAAATCGTTATTGAAATGCCCGGTAGCATTGGAACCATTTGTTATGGGGACAAAAAAAAAAAAAAAGAAATGGACAAAAAGAACCCTAAAGAATGTCTCTTTTCTTGTGGGTATTTTAAGAAATGTGTACCACCGATTGAATGTATTTGATCAGTAGATAGCTCCGTTCGGTGGTAACTTTTAAAAGTTTCCCGTTCACGGCTAGCTTCGCGTGTCACTATCACACGTCGTTGTCATAAGCTATTATGCTTGCTTTACTTCTGAGGTATTTCCGAGAAACGTTACCTTTCTTGTGGGAAGTTGAAAATTCCGTCGATTTCCCCGCCATCTCGCAACACACCCAAAGAGCACGGTGAGTCAACTGCTGTGCCACAGGATGTGGCTCCGCGTACGTGATAATATCTATTTCACCTTCGCCTCAAGAAATGGCCAAAAAAGGTGAGTCTATTCCAACACCGGATTCGACTTACCTTTGCCCAAAGCTACGAAAGCAAATGGAGCCCAGCAACGTGTGCTAACGGAAACAGAATTCCTGACTGGCTGTGGGCAATTTTTCTTATCCATTCTTCAAATTCTATCCTCGGATCGAGCTTCTCGTCCACGTGGTATGGTGTGATAAAAAATTTATTGTTATGACGTGCAACGGCAAACGGGATTTGATTCGTCTAATATTTTTTGAAAAATTCGTTGAGAAAAAAGGACCAGAATTGCCCTTACTTGTGAACGCTTCACACTCGGCTGTCATCCGCCTGGAGGATTAGCCCTTTTAATTTAGCTAAATGGAAGTCTCCGAATCTTAAAGGTGCTCTTACTCCGACTCCCCAAAAGCAGATTGCAAACCAGATTGATGTTCAGCTTAAAATGGGCAAATAACTTTCCCACAGCATTGTTATCTTCCACTTCTCTGAAGGATAATAACGAGCAAACCGCGACAAATTTCCCGACCCCTGCTCGATCGCTTGACATTCTTTCAACACCAGCGGTTTAAACGCTTTTTCGCAGCGCACTTGCCGAATCTATTCCATTTCCCTTTAATTATCATTTCCACCACAACGGCAACCACTTATCACGGCGGCAGTTGGTTAGGGTGTCAAAGAAACTCGTCCGGATCTCCGAAATGAAATGGCGTTAAACAGCCTTCAGGGTACTTTTGTAGAGTGAGAAACACTTGAACACAATCGCTCAGGGCTTTCGTTGTCTTTCGCTTTTTTTTTTGTTTTGTTCGGTGACTTTACTTCGAGAAAGGAAGGAATGCGATAGAATTCGATTGGTGGTGCTAATCTTGGATTATGGAGCTTTTTATCGCCAAGGCTACTTTCTCACGCGTTCTTTATCAGATTTGAAAACCTCAATCAGTGACGCTAACGGTTCGGCTGATGGCTGATCATCGGTAAAGTTTTAAGAACGTCGTTATGTGTGTTGCGTTAAGTGTGAGACGCTAGGCTCGTAAGCGTAAACCCGCATTAATGTGGTTAACTTGTGATAAATATTGAAGCAGAGCAATAAAGAACAAGCAAAAGGCATGTTTATTCTTATCAGTGACATACATTGTAGTTATCGGAGTTGTGGTTTATCCGATCAGTTTTATCAGATCAGTAACATTGTCGGGGAAAAAAGGAGATCCTCAAGTAGTTAATAATGGTTACTGATGGGAGTAAATCTAAATTCTTTATCAAGACAAAACATTATATAAAAATGATGTATCAAATTAATTTAATCTCAACTTGGCTTAAATTCTCCTCCCCCAACATCTCCCTAATTATCTAATTGTTTGTCAAATAGATGATGAAAGCTATACTGTTCTGAGATCGTGACACTTTAAAGTTTCTTAACCTATTCAACTGCTTTGCTTTGTTCTTATCCTTTAATCTATCCTCAAAGCGTATCACAATCATTCAGGTATAAAAGAGTCGAGTACAAAAAAGTGCTCTCATGCAGACAGTGCAAGAGATTGCACGATAGCCTCCTTCAACTGTGAACGCTACATCCATTCAGTGAGAGAGTTAATAAAGCTAAGGACGATGGAGATATGCATACCACACAACTTCATCATCATTACCACAATCTCACGCGATGGAGTGTCATGTTGCTTCAGCAGAAGCTTAATGAGCAAAAAGAATTTATTCATTTCCAGTCGTACAAAAAACTTTTGCCACGCGCCTTCCAGTCCAAAAGCATGTCACAGTTTTCTTTAGTATTTACCAACCAATGTGCTTATTCACTTGCTTTCTCCTGTTGACCTTTAACAACGAATGAACAATTGATGTACCCTTGCGTGGGCAGGAAGCCAATCACTCCGAAAAAGTTAACCGATGGCAATGTTAAAAACGGCTTTCGTTTTCGGATTGTTCAACGAAAGGGTTGACGAGCGAAAGGGAATTGATTACAGCACATTCCACAGCGACAATATGATCCCGTTTTGTCGTTTGAAGAAACGTTTGAACTGCTCAAAGGCTAGAAAAAGCGATGCCGTAACGAATTTCCATCCCGAAAAAAAAAAAAACCATCCCCGACAACAAAACCATTCTTTTGCCGTTATCGGGAAACTGGCACATAGGCACATCAGCACAATACAAAGCGTACAACTGCCTTGGGACGAGAAATAAATAACTAAAGAGATGCTGCACCTTAACCGTGGGCCCATCAGGCTGGGCGGGAGTTGCGGGGGACGGTAAAAAAGGGGGAAAAGAAATTTTCCAACGATTGTTCCAACAATCTTTGACGATGAAAGAAGAACGCGGCTTCGAAGCTCGCTCAAAAGGCTGAGCACGAATGGGTGTTTTCTTTGGTGGAAGAATTTTACTCCGAATGGAATTTGCTTTGCCAAAGAACCCGGCAATGTGACCCGATCGAACCGGCTGCAAACAAATGAACGAACGAAGCGATGATGGGGGTAAGAAATATGAAAAATGCAGAGTGCCGGAAACGGAACTGGCGTACGTTGGTTGGAATGTTTTATAGTAAATACCAGAGCATCATTTTAACCTTGGCCAAAACTCTCATGACGAATGGTAGTGAGTTGGTGCTGAAATGTCAATGAGGAAAACTCATCTCTGTTGCAGCTACTGCAATTGCTCAATGATGTGTATGATTGAAGTTCTAGCTCATAGTCAGCTAAAACAACACGTGATAACGAAGCGACAAGCGTCATTAAGCTTTTTTTTTTTTGGATGGAATCGTCATTGATTAAAGCTTCTCACATTGCACTGTTGATCATGAGTCCTGCAAGATTAGCATATTCTAAAAACCAGAAACTAAACTCACTTTCTTTAAACACTCACCCACTTATAATACGTAATTTCCACGTTTTTTGTTTCTCGCCAATCTCCAATGAGCAGAAAACTTTAATTTTACCAAAGTTTTCCATCCATCCGGGAATATTTCCTGCCGAATCACTTTTCCACGCCGGTGTATTTTCGCTTCTCATGATTCTAATCAATTAACACCACACGCTCGGTTCTTGGATGGTTGCAAACGCAAGCAAATGGATGGAAAGAAAACTTCGTACGCGAGGACGTAAAACTCTTGACTCGCGCGTGGTAGGGATAGTAGAAAAACTTAATGCTTTTAAAAGTTTCCGTTTTTTTTTGCCCAATGTGGTAAGCACTAGAAGAAATTGTGTTATTTAGATTAGGAGCTTTCTGCAAGTCTTCAAGCTGCATCGTGCTACATACGCTGGTAAAGTTTAATCAACTGCACCGAGTACGAAAAGCGAAAAGTGCTACCACTTCTTAATGGCTTAACAATGACGATTTAAATCGAGTAAACCATCGTCCAAACCGGAAAATGGGTGAAGTTAAAAGTTTATTCATTTGCATTCAACGGAGAAACGAAACAAGCGAGCTTCTTGTTGGATTTTGTAAATTTCCAACAAAACTCTTACACAGCTTTAAGGCTTCCAAAGCATTCCTTCGTTTATACGTGAAGTCACAATCCCATGTATCATCCTCGGAGTTTTATGCAGCTCAAACCATCTACGGCATCACGTTTGGCAAACAAACCCAAATTCCAAATGAAAAACGATTCTTGCCTTTACGATTGACCGATGGAAGTCAACATCCAGCACGTCCGCTGGACGTTGGGTTTGATTCGTTCTCTTTCTTGCTGCCGAATTGGGTCGCTTACACGAATGTTTGTGGATAAGTTTCTACGCTGGCCGCACCAAGATGCTGTGTGTTCTTTGCGAACTATTGATTCCGAAATTTATCGAAAACTTGTCCCAACTTTAACCGATGGCGCACGAGACCCCGCCTCTGAATGTGGGATGGGAAGTGCTTTACCCGCGGACTCATGCAACTAGATAAACAAACAAATCACGACTTTCGTAAAGTCATCCTTTCTGTTCCTTCGCTTCTTTTCAAATATCTTCGTAATGGCAACTTTCTTACAAATGCCATTAACAACGGTAAGATAAAGTTGCACACAGCAAATCAACTAAATAAAGAAAGAGAATAAAAAAAAGAACACCTCTATCAAAAACCATGCTCCTTTCGTGTGACTAACGAAAATTGTTGGCCAGCTGGAAGGAAGTGTTCGATTTCACCATTGCCGAATCGAAGGAAATCGAATCATGGTGAACCACCGCACGAAATCGAAACGAACCGAATGGACACGGAAAATCATCCACAGCGCCAAGGAGTGAAAGTCATTTCATCAACACACCCAAGTACGACTTCATTCGACGTGACGATGCTATCGACGAGGTGCTTTAATACATACAAACGAGCGCACAGCACCACTGCGTGCAAAAATAGGTTCATATGAGAGGCGAACAAAAAAAAAACAACGGTGAGGTTGGGAAATTCTTGTCCCAGCATGTGCAAAATGAAGTTGTGAATTCGTCTCTCGTACGTTCTTAATTAATTCCTACGGGAATACGAGAGAGGGACACACACAAAAACGCACGGTTGGAGGGGGGAGGGAGGGGGCATGCGTAGGTTCACCGTACTACACGTGTCGGTTTGACACGCTGGAAAGGATTGTATCTCTCTTTGGCCGACGGTTATGCATACAAATCTGGCCCAAATCTAAACGCTTTTTACCATTTTGACCTTCGGTTGGCAAGTTGGCAAAAGGGGAAAATCAAGAAATCAATGCTCGTAACGCCGAGAACGTTTTATGGCTCTGCACAAAACCCAAAGTTACTTATCACGTATTCTTTGTGCTGATGGAACTGTTAATGCCAGCCATCCCGCCAGGCTGGTGAAAATTGAAAGCTTGCGCACCGAGAAGTTTGTACTATAAATAATGATCAGGCAGAGTCATGCTAGGAAAGGAAAGACTTGGAAAGTTCATTGCGGCGTAGAATACTATTATCATCGTAAGCAGGGATTGATTCAAGACCCTTGTTTTTTTTCTTTCCCAGCTGTGCATCTTGCTTTGCAAGGATATTCCACATTGCACGAGTAAGGAAAGGAAAAGTTGGTTTGGCTCTTAACGAAGGTTGGTGTCATATATCAAATTGACACACACATAATTGTGCTCACTCCATCGTCTAGAAGTAACAAAAAAAAAAACAACCGTCGAACCATGCAATCGAATAGACAAACGACTCGTACATAAAACTTGTCAGCATCTTGAGAGTCGAATCGGGAGGACAAAGAAAAAAAAAAACCCCAAAGGACTAACAGTCGAACGGACTTGGAGCGTACGATGGTGCTAGACGGTTATTGTCATTGATCTCATCGCGCCCATATGCTGCTGACGAGATAAAAACGAAAACAAAGCGGTATTGGAAGGGATCACAGGGATTTTTTGAGACTACGTTTGTTCAGGATGCTGATACGTATCGAATTCGTTGACTCTTTTGTATTATTTCCCTCACAAAGGGACACTGAGATTCTACTTAAAGAAACTAACATAATTTTTGGTCTATCTATAATATAATAAAATTCACTCCATCCTCATTTACTGATATTACAGCACAGCTTCTGTAAATATTTAAATCCTGCTCAAGCTATGCTCATGTTTATCATATAAGACAGCGGAAAAAAGACGCTCTGACAGTGAGTAAAAGCTCCAGTAATTAAGATACCTCAGCGATGTACATTTCGTTCCTCCTGGGGCAACGATGCAGCACAATTCAGCCAACGTAGCACATTTAAATGAAGAAAATACAATCATTTTCATTCGTTTCCTCTTTAACCACAAAGACAAAGAATCGGGATCCCATTGAGGATAGCTGACTTCGACTTCGAGTGCTTCTTGCCTAGAAGCAGGTCATCAGACTGTCAGACGGCCCAGAAAAGCACCTCAAGCATCGTTACATAGGGAATGGAAAGTTCTGCGGTGCATCCTGCTGATGGATTCAACCCCATAATCAAGGTTTGCTTAAAATTCGACTCTTCACGTAAGAGATTTTTCTACCGTGCCTTACTTTCAGGATATTAAGTAAAAATATGCTTTAAGGTTCATTTCGGCTCTGTTGAAAATTGCTTGACATTTATAGGGAGTATATATTTTTGAAATGTAATACTCTTTTAGCAAAAAACCTACCTCCTGCAGCACGGATGGCAATGTGCCGCCTTCGCTCAAACGACCCCAACCGGTAACGGTCGCATTCTCGCCAATCAGCAGATCGTCCGTCGCCGGCAAACATATCGGGCTGATGTGGGGAGCAAAGACGAGCGGCTGTTCCAGCTTTACCAGCGCCAGATCGAACTCGTACGTGAAGAAGTTATACTTCGGATGGACCACCTTCCGGGCGACGCCACGTTCGATGTATGGCAGCTGTTCCTGCACGTGTGAGAAGTCATACTCGCCAACTCGTATTCGAATCTGCGACGTTAGAAGGCTAAGGCAGACAACAACAACAAAAAAAAGGAAAAGAGGAAAAAATCAACAAAACGGAAATTGGAAAAGGAAAACGGAATGGAAAGCAATTAGGCCCCACAAACACACACTCAGCCCGGATGTGTTGGATTGGTCACTTCAGTGCACTTACTCATCGACACAATGGCCTGCCGTCGCTATCCAGTTATCATTTATGACAGCTCCCCCGCACCGGTGGGTACTTGAGAATCCGAAAAATGAAGTCCGCCGCACCGACACCTGCCAGGGCCAGCGTCCGAAGGGTGCATTTTTGCCACCGACGATCCTTGTTTCCGGCCGACCCATCGTTTGAATGCCGCATTCTATGAGAGGACGGAAATCGTTATCGTGTGTGTATGTGTGTACAAGAGACAACAGAGAAGTGGTATTCTCCAATCAACCGTAGTCCGGAGACAGCATTGAAGAGATGTGTTCATCGAACTTTTTTGGAAAAGTGAGCTTAAAAAAACTGAAAGGAAGTCGAGGATCTTACCGGCGTTTCTTGCTGCGGAAATCGTGTATCGGCCCGGCGCTGCCGTGTAGGATGAAATGGACGGCGCGGCATCGTCGACGTCAATCACAGATGGGAATGCTGCGAGCAGTTGTGAACCTGTTGAGCTGCTGGAAGCGATGGTGGTGGGCTTGGCCGTGGTGGTTGTCGTTGTGCTGGTGGTCGTGGACGCTGTTGTGGTTCTTCTCGTTGTAGGCCTTGGGGTCGTGGTGGTGGTCGTCGTCGTCGTCGTCGTCGTGGTGGTAGTGGTACTAGTGCTTGTACTAGTAGTACTTTGCTTGGTCGGCTTTGCCTTGAATGGTGCGAAAAGTGCATCAAACGTAAATATAGCTTATGTAAAAACCAAACCGATCTATTGCTCTAGCTTTAGACTATGGAACACAATCAAAGGGAAGTTTTTCATTAAGGCACATCGAGGATATGGAAGCCTCAATTCCCAGAACTCAGATCAATTTTCCTATTTTCCACCATACCTACCGATGGTTTTGGTTTCAGCACGGTGCTTTGAATGTTGTTCGAGATGGACAGGATCGGTTTCTTGGACGGTTTGTTTGGTTTCGGCGGTTTCGTCCGCGTAATGAAACTCGGCTCCGTCGTGGCCTGCCAGTGGGTGGTAAAGACGCCTGCAGCAAACAGAAGCAAAGAAAATAGAGAAACCACATCACAAACACAGCCATTGGTTGGAAGGCTACAACACTCCAGTATGGCACACGCCCATTGTTTGGCATAACAACAGTACGTGAAGGAGCTTTGCTTTCCCTTTTGGGGGAAAAAAACCTACCCGTCGCTGCACTGGCCGCCATCTCCTGATCCACCCCGGCACCCGATTGCTGCTGCACTAGCGTCGATAAGGTAGAATGTTTATTTACAGTGCCTTCTGTGGGCTTTTGACTAAAGTGATTGCTGCCGGTGACGAATGTGCCACCGTTTGCAGCGGAACTACTACTGGAACTACTAACGCCGCCGCCATTGCTACTGCTACCGGCCGTGGAGCCATGGCCTGGTTTGCTGTGATGATAGGTGTGATGTGCATGTGACTGCTGGTGGTGATTGTGGGACGGTCGTATCACCAGCGTACCACTGCCATTCGGTCGATAGATGGTCGTGTAGCCATTACTACTAACAAAAGTACTGTTGAGTTTGATGTTATAGTTTCGGGTAGGATGCAAACCCGGCAAGGGAATTTATTCGGGAAGATTTGAATCCCATTGTGGCCGATCGGTGGAGGTGTAGGTGGAGGCAGGTTAGAATGATTTTTGTTGTTGTATGGCATCAGTTGTAAGTTGAAGGAATCCCATATTCCGTGTTGTTGGTTGTGGCATACATCGAGGTAAAAAGTTAAGGGGAAAGACACATCGATTAGCTGCTGTTGGACACCGTTGGGTTGGTTGGGTGGTTGATTAGGTAGTATAAACTGTTTCACTCGATTCTCGCTTACCTTGGCCTTGGTGGTTTATACTTCCCACCGTACGGGGAAGGCGTTGGTTTGGGCCGATAGCCCATCAACGACTGGTGGTGGTTGTGAGGTATCACATTTTCGGTCAGATTGTGCGAACAGCAGGACCCGAACATGAACTGATCCATGCACATGCCCACGTGCTGGCCCTCGGATTTGATGCATTCCCAGACGAACATGCAGGTTCCCTCGATGCTGTTCACCGTGCAGGGCTTCGGGTTGATCTTGTAGTTGTGACTAGAACCGGCAGCCACTCCGGCCACACCCGCCACCGTCGGCGTATGCTCAACAATCCAACAGAAGGCCGTTAACAGTAGAATCGATGTCTTCCATCGACTCCACATGGTGGAGATGTTCAGATCTGCAATGGATCGAAGGTAAAGAAAATGGTGTTATAGCGTACAAAAAATTCCTCTCGCCCATAATTTTGTTCATGAATGTTCTTATTCATTTGCTGAGCCCTTAAAATGAGTCATGAAAAGCAAACAGTAAATCACAATCAATAGTGTGACAGCTCACTAGGGAACGTTTGCTGGTGTGCTACAAGCTTATGCAACGGGTAATTGGCTGGATTCTTGAAGCTCGTGTGTTTGTGTACCGTCCCTAAGCATCCGTTCGTTTCCATTTATGGACATTCTCCCATTTGGCGTTGGCGTTAACTTCCAAACCGTCCAAATCAACAAGTTGCGCAACGTCCAACACGCGCCCATCGTTGCACACTCTCTTTCTCGGGCCGGGGCAAGAGTGAGCTAAAAATAAAACGAATCTATTCCCCAATGACTGCTGTAACTATAATCATGATGATGATGACGATGATGATAATGATGCTGATGGTACATGTTTACAAACAACCGGTTGACACCCGGAGCCCTTGCACGAGCAAAGTCCCAACCGAAACACATGTTGAGCGCGATCCGATGCAACGCATGCTCTGTTGTCTTTCACCATTACGCGAGAGAAGCATAAACTTCGACGGAGCGTTCACTCGTGGTTGGTAGCTACGCAACGGTGTGTGCGTTGTCTGTGCAGCGTAGGCCAACCAGTTTGATGCGTAGCGTGAACTGAGTGCCGTGAGTTCATTTCAAACCAACAGCACCAATCCAGCAAACCATTCAACGGCTACACGAATGCCGGCGAAATTTCGAGATTCTTCAGGCTGTTTCTTCTTGAATAAACAAAACAACAAAAAATAGAATGCAAATGTGTACTGTCGCAAAATGCATTTGGATGCTAGAATACAGCTTTTTATTTTGTTTTGAAATTCTTGTTTCGTTCTAAACTTAGCAACAGAAACCGCATCCAATGTGAAAACTGGAAATGGTGCCAAAAAATAAAATTGTTGAAAAAAAAGGAAATAAAACGTGCAGATTTTGAGGGATGATATTCTGTTACCTTGCCTGTAAGTCGACACAACTTAATCAGAACAAACAAACCGGTACGATAACGAAAAATCGATCATCTTCAAGGTGTGTAATCTATACATATGAAATATTAACACACCATGTGGGTAAAACATCAAACGTTCCCAGGTAATGCATAAATTAAGATAAAGTTCGAATAGCTTTACCACGCCATGCTATATACTGGCATGTCTTTCATATGCTTGCTTATGGTTATGGGATTTATTTTAAAGATTTGTAGTTAAATGTATAAGATGTTAATGCGTCTTAATTATTTATAGTGTTTAAGTGTACCTTTATTAACATTTTATCATTGGAAGAAACATTTTCATTCTATTTTAAATGTTCAGGTTAAATAGATAAATTAAAAAAAAAACTGTGCAAATATTTCTTCACAGTGGAACCTACGTACTTTAAACCTTTTGCTGTGCCAATTCCTTGGTGAATAGCTGTTGGATGGTGAGCAACTTTGTTTAGAGCGTATCAACGCTATACGATGCTTGGTGCACAACTACACATAAAGCGTTTGGTCTTTTTTGTTGAACCTGATGTCAGGGGGCCTATACTCAAGAAAGTATTTAAGAATTGCTGAATTGTACGTAGATATGTTAAAGATAATGTGAATCAAGTATTTCTATAGAGCAAATAAACAATACATATGATCATAAAGTGAACAAACATG
The DNA here is from genome assembly GCF_943734695.1 of Anopheles maculipalpis. Taxonomy (NCBI): domain Eukaryota; kingdom Metazoa; phylum Arthropoda; class Insecta; order Diptera; family Culicidae; genus Anopheles; species Anopheles maculipalpis. The sequence goes on along the minus strand of NC_064871.1, from coordinate 19,773,522 downwards.
TTATAACTGAAAAGAGTAGACTTTATAATAATAACCTAAAGTTACTCCGAAACATTTTCATCATTCCGATTCTCACTTTGAATGGAAACCTAAATAAAAAGTATGTATTTCTAGTTATAGGTTGTTAATCTCTGGCCCTTACTAACACACTCTCAGCAAGCATCAAGCCTCAAACCTATATACATTCGCCGCTGAGCAACGGCGGTGTTCATTTTAGCTCTACAACTCAAGCAGTACGCACCGTCGATCTTGTGCCTCGCGAATGGCACATGCTCAAGAAACCTCTCCTCTAGTTTAATAACAGTAAATCGTGAATTTAATGTGCCTTTGAACAATAATCAATAGTGCCAAACGATACGAAACATTGACTGTGGTGAAATTTATACAAAGTGCTTCAGTGAAGATAGTGAAAAGATAAAGTTTTGAACTCAAAATAATCTTTCCCGGTGTACAATTAGCAAAATCCTGTGAGATAGTGTAGTGTTTCAAGAGAGGACAAAATCCCTTAGTTAGTGCTACTGTCCTTGGTGGTTGTTTGTGCGTGAGAGCAGCAACAGCTGACCCGCTTGAGCTTACAAAGCGTACGCCTAAGAAACGGCGCTCTTTCTTTACGTCGGTACAACACACGTGTACACGCATCGCTACGGGCAGCTGATTATAATTAATGCAGCGAAAGACGATCGGTAGAGGATTGAAGCAAGGTACGATCACGACGCGCCTGTTGCAACTGTCCAAGGTGGTGTCAAACCGTGTTGGCCACGATCGAGTGGCGTCTTTGTGCAGCTACACACGCACAGCTTCAACGTTACCGGGATTCGAAATTCAAAACAAATCCGGAAAGTCGAACGAATCGCTATCAACCCTCGGGGGGGGGGGGGGGGGGGGGGTTACAGTAATTTAAATGAAATTTAGCGCATTTCTTTTCCATTTTTGGGCGACCTGCTTGGTAAAATGAATTAATTTAGCGATAGTACGGCCATATTGATGTGTGGGTATGATTGGGTGTGGATGGAAAAGAAGAAAAAAAAAACGCATCGCTTGGCATATTTCTTGTGCACGGAAATCATCACTTTCCAGGTTCAACCGGGGTGGTAATATTATATTAACCACTCTTTCCGTAACCGACCCATCCATACGGAACACAAAGAAGAAGCAAGCAAAAGCACGCGCTGGTTGTGTGTGATGTTAGTGTCTGAAAGGCGAAACCTACTGATTGGAGACGATGAGAAAGAAAGAGAGAGAGCGCGAGAGAGAGCTGGTAGAGGGATGTTTTACCGCATGCTCAAGCAATGGGGGTATGATGGGTCCGGGTGGTATGATTCATGCCGGACGTACTGAACCACACGTATGGACCGGGGCATCGTCTGCCAAACGTTGGAAACAACGCAGCACCACACCAGCACTAATATGTTGCGCCCTGTTCTTTGCCGTCAGCAAATGCAAACAAAGCGATTACGCGTAGGAAAAAACAAAAATGCTGATATCACCCACGTTCGGTGTTGTTATACTATTATGCACTTAAGCATGCTTGTTTGACTTTTTAAGAATATTTCATGCTTCTCCCATTTTTTCACGTGTTGTTTGCAATTTAAATTTTTTACGGTACAAGGAACAGCAATTGGTTTCCCTTTGCGTGTTGAAAACTTCATTTTTTTTTCATTTCATTTGGCCAATTTAGGGCCAGTTTATCGAACGATTTTGTTATTAGAATTGCATGATAACAATCTTATATTATGCCAAATACTTGTTATATACCCGGAAGACTTCATACTTCCTAATCAGCTTAAAATCAATGCCAATAGCTGAGGGTAAAGGTAGGATTTTATTGCACAATGGAGCTAACAGTAATCTGCTTATCTACTAGTAGAGAAAAGCCGAACAACAAATACCTACAGTGTTGTCAGAATTACTAAACAAGTAACTAGTTCCACAAGTTCAAAAATCCTATCCCCAATTAGCAAACGGTCGCTCTGCTAAAATGACGGTCGTGCGTCACGCAAAGCTTGACGTATCATGTGGCTCCATCATGTGGCTAGGACATGTTTCGTAACGGTTCTGTCCATCACACTATCACGAGCCCAGCAGTACTACGTCACAGTTATAGCTAATTAGCGAGTATTTTTTCTTATTGCTTCTGAGTTATTACATTCTCTCTTCTTTCTTCCTTATTTTCAGCTTGCATCAGTCACTAAGCCCAACGGTGGTTCTTCCATTTAATCTCAACTGCCGGACGCACAAGTGGAACACACGCGAGGACCTTAAGGCACACTTACGATCCGGGAAATTGTGTACCAGTGTGCGGGTATCACGGAAGGAAGTGATTCGCTTTCCAAAAAGGATTACTTGAACGAAGCGAACGTTTATTTATTTGCACACGAGTACACGAGTCGTTGTCGGCTCACCGTCATACGAGTGACGGGCCAATCGTTTGCGTTGATTGTGTGCTTGATTGAATGAAATTTGCTCCAGCTTCCAGTGTCGTGGGGCTTGTGTAGTGTCGTGTCAATTTGTCTGATCGTCTCTGATCACATGTGCAGCGCACACAGACTGTGCCAACCAAATCATTAATCAACGAGGTCAAACGAACGCGAAATTCAATTGATTGTACATCTGACAGTGAACGTGATAGGCCAGGAAGTGGTGAGAAGCAATCACATTGCTCAGTTGACGAGAAGTGGGGACGGACAGTGCAAAACTGTTGTAGCACCTTTTTGCAGTTACTAAATCTCAACAGACAGTTGGCGACAATCGTTGGAATCGTTTGCCTAGCTCGAAAATAGAACGCGACCCATCACAAGCCAAGCAATGGCAGCGAATACACTCATACTTCTCATAGCGATCATCGCGTCGTTGTGTTTGGTTGAGGCGGCAAAAATATTGGCAATCTTCCCGGTGCCTTTGAAACAACACCAGCTTGTCTACCGGCCGCTAATCGAAGAGCTTGCAAACCGTGGCCACGAGATAGTGCTAGTAACAACGGATCCTATTGAGACGAACGATCGTACCAATGGATCGCTCGATCGTATACAGCAGATTGATCTTAGCTTCGCCTATCAGCTACCGGTGTTGGAGCAGCTGGGAAGAGATGGGCTAGATGGGCGTGACATGCTGCGAAACATCTTCGATGTAATGCGTACGATTTCGGCTGAAGAACTGCAACATCCCGCCATGAAGCAGCTTATCAACTCGGCCAAGCCAACGGAGCAAGAAACCGGAACATGTATGGATGCGAAGTGTAATCTGTTCGACGTCGTCATGGTGGAATGGTGCGGTGTTACGCTGATGAACGCGTTTGCGGAACACTTCCGTGCACCGCTCGTAGGCATCGCCAACGGGGGAGCTTTTATCAATGCGCACGAAGCACTCGGCAATCCTAACCACCCGATCGGATATCCTAGCATCTTTATGCCGTTCAGCGAAGATCTGAGCCTGTTGCAGCGCATCTCGAGCGTACTATTCACCGTCTGGTACAGGTAAGTTTCAAGACATGGGTGATGATACCGTACTTTTGAACAGCTGATTACAAAGGGCTACAGTCATTTGCTTGGTGCAACTGTCCCTTGTTAGGTTCCTTTTTGTTGCGTTATTGCCCAGCAACTGCACAAATTAACAACGTGTTGTGTTGAATTATTCAACCCTGACATGGTACTGCAGCTGGAGCAATTATAATTGAGCAACTTACCGCCAGTTACAGCCATGTGACTGGCCCACCACTCACGACGATCGTTCACACATGCATTGCCGTAGGTCAAACCGGCTTCAATGCAATGCGCTCGTGCACAAACCGTGCACAAAAGTGCAAGTCAGTCGGTGCAGTGACTCGACTCGACCGTCATTACCAAGGAAAGTAAAAGTGATTATAGGCATTTGAGACGGGGCAACAGGAAAAATGGTTACGTTTCACAAAGGAACAGTAGAACCAACATATCTGAGTTGGAGGATTGAATGACGTATAGTCCATACTTATGCTTATATCTCATAGCGTGAGCACAGGGGATTTCTGTTTGTTTTGCATAGAATTGCTCGATGCAAGTAAGTGTGAAGAAACTAGCAACAGTTCGAGGAATCGATGCATATCCGGTCACTATTTCGATGGCTGATCTTTGCGTCTAGCTTATTTATTGTTTCCTACCGTTCTAGAACATACCACGTGGAGGATACTACCCTTGCAATAAGCTGCTGAATGTGTGCTAGTTTCACTTATCGACTGTATGCCGTTTCACTTCATGTTTTGCTGGAGTAAGCGAGTGCTCACTAAAGACATCATGTACGTTCAACTTCGGTTCGGATGCTTACATTTTATATTGCCAGCATCCTGCTAAGTAATTGTAACGATTACTTCTCAGCCGGCCTATTTATTCAAGCAGTGACGCAGGAGGCACATGAATTTCTGTGTTGCTTTCGCTAAACGTTTCTATTTTAAAACATTTGGACTGTGAATATGGTTTTGTGGTTTGGTTTTGTTTCTCAAAATAAAGACACCTTATTCTAATATCTCTCCTATCGCCACGGCTGTGAAGTCAAGAGTGACCTGACACCATTTCATTCCACGAATTCTGAAATTTGAAAATTTCCCAGCTAAACGAAAATCGTTGCTCCGAGTAATCAGAAGTTAATGAGTATTTCTACATGACAGAATTCTTGTGAGGACTCATCAGACGGTTATCGGACGCTTACATTCCATTATCAACATGAGGAATTTCTCCAGTTGACACAGTGGCCTTGATTTTTTGGTTATCATAAACGTTGACCGATAAGATTACATAAGTCAGCAAATTGCGCCTCAATGGGTTGCCAAAATCAATTACAATTCCTCTGACGTACTCCTCTGCAGTTTGCTGGTACTTATCAACTGGCTGCTGATGTTTGTACGTGTTAGCCTAATCCCAGCACATTTGGTTATGCCATCGCTCCAGGAGGTGTAACTTCACTGATAAGAATTCTATGGGCATAGAATCTCGAAACACACAACAAAACCTTAGATAGATTTTTTTTTTATAATACTTTCACGTCATTCTATACGCTCGCTTACAGATTATACTACTACACAGAAGAGATCCCAGCCCAGAACCTGATTGCGCAGAGCAACTTTGGCGATCACATTTCCGATCTGCGTCATATAGAGCAGAATGCCGATTTGCTGTTGATCAACGCGTATCAGCAGCTGGGAAACGTACGTCCAGTTGGACCGACGACCGTATACCTCGGGGGCATTCACCAAACCCGCTCTACCAACGTTGGTGCGGAGCTACCGGAAGATCTTAACCTTTTCCTGGCCGAATCGGACGAACCGGTTGTGTACGTCAATCTGGGCGCTTCGCTCGGTGGCATCGCCGGAAGGGTACGCATAGAAAAAATTGCCAAAGCACTCGAGCACCTCGATTTGGCAAGCGTTTGGGCACTGGACGACGTTATGGATCTCATCAACAGTACTGGGCGCATCTATCAATCTCACAACGTACCACAGGAGTCCGTTTTAGGTAAGTTGACTATTTTTTTTCGATTTGTGCTTCAAGTTTTTTTTCGTGTCTTCTGTTTCACTTTGAAATTTGTGCTACACTTCGTTAGCTGTTTCGCTCGTCGTCGCAAAAACCACAAGGGGTAACGATTTGTGAAGGTTACCGGGCAGCTTCCGAAGAAAGATTCATGTTTTTTTTGCTACATGAAAAATAGTTCTAAGCGATATGAATAGAATATACGCAGTATCGCAACCTTTCTACGGTGCAACGTTTAGAAGCCAGCTCAGATCAGTGGGACCTTGAAAAACTCGTTTCTTTTCGGGAATGCTTCAAGGCGCTCTACAATGTCTAAATGCAAATAAATAAGACGAACACGCTCACTATTATTGCTCTCGTGAGCTGCGGAAAAAGTGTGTAGGGTGGGTTTTTAAAATAAATGCGGGATGGTTCACATGTCGTCGGCCACTGTTGTGAATATTAAATACTTCCCGGTATCTATTACCAAACGACCTGCACAAGATGGATGCGCGACGATCGCGAATGTTGAGCAGCGTGGATTCGCGCATGGTAGTCGAGAGGTATGTTTTGAAGCAAATCAAAACAAAAACAAGATTAGATAGAGCGCTACGGGGGTTGGCGCGACTGTTGGTCGGCGCTGTGCTCGTGCGGAGGGTAAGATAAGTGCTCCCTTCCTCAATGGAATCCCACCCGCCGTACCGATCTAAATCGCAATACTTTGGGGGCTTGGCAGCCGGTTTCCCATTAGACGTGTTGTTTTGCACCAAGGGGTTCATGGCTACGTTCCCAGCGACGGTGCGTTGTTTGTGTGAGTGTACAAGAGGCATGTGCTGAAACGTAGTAGAGCATCAGTCACACTCGTACGCACGTGTTTCGCTGGCGGTTCATTGAGAAATGAAACCGACAAGTGACAATAACAACGCGGCTCGTATCTTGTGCAGGAGGATAAGGGTTGGCAATTGCTCGGTGGAATGTCCACAGACAAAAACAAAACGCATCATCAACAACAGGCTGCGGATGAACGCAAATGGTTGAAGGTTGAAAATATTTACATACGCGGATTCGCTTGCGAAAAGCCGTGGGGTGAAGTGATTGTATCTGTGATTATGTTATTGTTTACAACAACGCCTCTTAGAATGCATCAATGGAGGAATGGAAAGATATTAGAGATTTGCGTAATTGTAGTACAATAACGTGTAATTATTGGTATAAGAAAAAGTCTCATCAAATTTAAATTATTTTTGTATTGTTATAGAGTCCCTTTAAAGGTTTTTTGTTGTAATGTTTTATTTTACAGGACATCCAAAAGTGCGAGCATTCGTCACGGATGGTGGCCAAATGAATGTAGAAGATGCCATCCAACATAAAGTGCCTGTCGTTGGCATCAGCTACTCAACCTCGTACGATCATTATCTGCGCCAAATAGTCAAGTATGAAGCTGGCATCATCTCACTCATCGACTTCGAAACACAAACATTCGTGGATAAACTGCGAGACGTCCTAACGAACGCAAGGTAACGCTTGACACGTGGCATTTAACTAAAAGCATGGCATTAATCTATTGAGTTTTATGTGTTTCACGCATGCTTCTTTTCAGATATCAAGAAAACGTTAACAAACTGCACCGCTTGCTCAACGATCAGCCCCAAACGTCGATGGAGCGTGCCGTTTGGTGGATCGAATATGTGGCACGTAACGGTGGAACGAAACCGTTACACGTGCGCCATCTATCGTGGTTCGAGTACCTGCTGCTGGACGTGCTGCTAGTGGTTGGTGTCTTGGCTACACTCGTGTGCTCGTTGATAGCGTACGGAATTTATCGAGCAGTTCGCTACTCGAAAAGCTTACCGATGGAAATGGTAACGCGTGGTAGCCGCAAGTGCAAATTAATGTAAAACTTTAGTGCCCAGCGTTAAAGGTATACACAATAGCAATGATATTTTGCTATGCAAAATGTATACAACGTAGGCTTGTTTTAAACATAGCGAGATATGTTTTTGTTAAGAGTAAAGGTCGCAAAGTGGGGTTGTGCTTGCTAAATGTTCACATTTTGTCTTAGTTTGTATTGCATCGTTTGGTAATTTGCATGCTCAGAGCATAAAAAAAAACTTTATAGATTTGTAATCACTTTCTATCGATAAGAACAGAATGCCTCACACACACGTACTGAAAGTCTGAAACGGTTTTAGGATTTACCTGAATTGGATTGTTAATTACACGTGAGGAACGTTATGAATCTTTACAAGTAGAATCAAACATTTAAGAATGTTAAACAGTTCTAGAGCATAAGTGGATTGTGATATTACCTGTGTAAGTTGTATTGTATACCAACATAAGTAATAAAACAGATGTACTGAAATAAAATAATGTTCGATGAAAAGCGTATTTTTTTCTAATTTCTTTTAATTCCTTTTAACAATTTCAATGCAGCAATTGTCATTATTACATTTAAAAAATAACAGCGATCCAAGTTATGCAAGTCCTAGTAATGACCCACAAGAAATAACCCCTCGAAAAACAACGAAACGAGTTCCACAAGCTTAAAGATCCACTTCGAGGATTCATTGCCATACATGAATGCCTCTTAAAATCCCAAAATATTTCTTCAACTCATCCACCAAACCAGCCGGTACAGTACTTTCTCCCGATTAATGCATCGCAAGGGTTACCAGCTGCGCTTTTAAGAAAAAAAAAGTGAACAAAAACGCACGCTCTATCACCATCGCGATCGCGATGAAGGTGGATAAGGTTTCGTTGAAAAATGCATCAAAAATCACGAAAGCCAACGATACGGAACTACGCCACGGAAACGGCACTTCATCACCAATTAGTGCAGGACTGACCGTGTGGGGTGAATTAATCTTGCTCCGAGCAAACCCTTTTATTCGAAGCGATCATTCACATTTAGTTGCAGCCGATTTGTGATATAAATATTCAGCAGCACGGGCAGAGAGATCTTCACAATGCGTTTGCATTGCGTTGCAACACATGCATAAAGACTGTGCAGAGCTAGAGATCTCGCTCGGAAGGATTAACATTTTTGGAAACTCTTGCAGACAACCGACAGTCAACACAAAACCCCCCACCGGTAAGTGCCGACACGGAAAGATTGGTATGAAAATGATGTACAGGCCGGTACGATAAGGGAGAAGCCTAGAAACGATTAACGGAATTAAGCTGAACTCATCACTGGAATCTTCCCAACACCTGGTTCGTCACATCGTATCGGCTCAGAAAGATGATCCTCAAAGTGGTTTGCTTCGTCTGATAGCAGCAACTATCAGATCGGGGTGGAAAATAGATGCAAATTGCACACGGTTACTTCTTTACTCGCCCACTCCAAAAATCGCCCGAGCTTAAACTGGAAAGTATTCAGAGAAGCATCCCGCACTACACGACTAATCAATTTGTTTATGTTACCGCTCAGCTGCTTGCCGAGATTCGTACACGAGTTTCACAACACTTTTACAACGCTTCGCTCCGGATCAGCGTCAGCGCCGTCTCCAGCGCCACCGGATCTGAAAAAAAAAACACGGTGCGCTCGTCGTGATTTTATGAGGTAGCACCCGGGACTCTATCATGCCAGGCTAAATGATCTTGTTGTACAGCATGCAACATGATTTACTCTACGGTAGCCGGTCGCTACGAACGACTCGATCAAGCTAGCGCACGCTACCAGTTCCCTTTTTTATCTGTAACTATCCGGCCCACAGGCTAGGTGTTCAAGGTGAAGTTTTTCCACTGTTTGATCGTGACGGCTCGTTTGTTGAGCAAGGGTAGAGATTACATGTTGCCGACGATGCGGACGATCGAAAGTGAGAGTGGTATGAATTTGAGAGTGTGTTCGACGACGTTCGACAGGAGTATCGTTTAGACGCGAGCTAGGATTATTGGATGCGTACGTTGGAATGTACGGCTTGCTGCTGTTTGTAATCTAATCAACTTTACTGAGCGGTTTCATCTTTATGACTGCTGGTTTGATATTCGCTGGATGGTTTAAGATCGGTGGATTAAGCCGTGGTTGCTTATCTCGGAAAGATTAAGCTACAAATTGATCGTTAAATTAGCATAATCTTAAAGTTATTGGTTACGGTTTCTCTCATCAGCTCAGGACGTCTTCATAGGCGCTGGATGCATGAATGGTTAAGGTTTTGTCTAAAGGAATTATTTGAAGTTATACATGAAAGTTGCAATTTGTTCATGATTTTAATTAGGAGTAGCATCATAATTAAAATTTCTTCAATGAAAGTAACGATTAATAAGCCAAAATTACCTGCTTTTTATACTATCTTCTAGGATACGTTTACAACTTCTCATTTTTTATCTAAAAAACTCCTTTTCGTGCTTTAATTCACTGTAAAAATTGTCCATTTAATACTATTCACACCACGAATAATCACTCTCAACACACTTGTGAACTGTTCCATAAAAACAACACTAACCCAAAACCACAAACGCTTAAAACACCAACTTGTGCATATCATTCGTGCTTCAGCCACACTTAAGCCCGTTATGACAATGATTTCAAACATCCCGATCGATATATATGACGAACCGCGACTGTCATCGATAATCAAAATCCAGATCGCACGCGTGAACGACACGATTCGTGTACATTCGTCACGGTTCCATAAATCTGCCAATCCCACCTCTTTCTTTCTCAGCAAAGTGATTGTCAAAGACACACACTTGTAGATTGTTTAAATTAATTCTTCTAAACCACGCGACGAACGGTTTGGCCTATATAAGTCCCTCATCCGCAATGCGAAAGCCCACCAGGCATCATAAAACGATTGAGCGCGATTCTAGCCGGCGACAATCAAGTGATCGAAAGCATCCAGAGTGCTCTATCGACTATCTTCCAGTTCGATAATCTGTTCCGCCCCGCCCCGTCGTCATCGTAACAGCGTTTTGGCTGTGCTAAACTTGACCGCCCACGCCGATTTTTGGAACTGATCAAATCGGCTCGATCGATGAAAAAGTGGATCAAAACATTTAGCATAAAACGATAGGGCGAGCGAGCGTTGCCGATACAATGTTTGCTAGTTTTCCATCAAGCGAGTGAGCGGGTCGTGCGAAATGGGACATATGATGGGATGGCTGGTGTGGACTAATTCTTTCCCTCCCCCCCCCCCCCCCACCCTGAAGTCCTCGATCGATGAACCGTGGGCTCCTTTTATGTTCGCTTAAGCCTATGAATTATGTTAGATTACAGTCACCGGGCCACAAATCTATCACCGAAACTGGATCCCGTCAATTTGACGATAGTATGAGATGCCGGTACGTTTGGAAGGCTTCGATACGGGCGTTGTGCCATAAATCTTGCTTGATTCATTTCACCAACGCTGATCTGCGGCTGACTGGCGGCTTAGAGGATTGTGATTGGAGGTGTGTTATTCTGATGCAAAAAAAAGTTCTACCAACCCTCGCCAAACTTTTTGTGGGATTAAATTTACATTTTATGACAAGATTCGGTACCACAGAATAATGCGCCACAAGCGGAGATACGGAAGAAGCGATAGAAAGGCTCCAGAAGGTTTCGACCAGATAGATAAACCGAATTCTATTGTGTTGTGTGTTACACAGATACCTTCTGGTCCATAAATTTAAGCAATTAATCAAAGCGCTAGAGAAAATGAAAAATAAGACGACCCGGTACCTGGACATCTTCCCACGAGAGTAGGCGATACCTGTTGGAGGAACTATATTAGGCAAAACAACAGTTTTTAATCTCTCGCCATCTTTTCCGAAAAACAGAAATGAATTCTTCAGAAAAAAGACAATTTTTACAGTTTATTTTCTTCACGATTGTACAAGAAAACAGCCCATGGATTGGACCTTTCACAGCACTGATCAATTGGTTAATCACCAAAACAAAATCGCTCGATCCGATCGCTTCCAAGCTATAAACGAAACACCTTAAAAATATTCATACACATTGCAGCGAAAAAGGGAAACTTCCCAGTCATTCACTCTTATCGTGTGGCTAATCATTTTTACGATGAAATTAAATAGCTGCACCTCTTACTGCATACAAGAGCAGAAGCGACAATTTTTCATTCACTTTCTATCACCGTTTAATTTTTTTTTTGTATTTGATCGATTGTTTGAAACGGTCAATAAAAGTATGACGAATGTCGGTAGATTATCAAATTCATTAGCAAAACCAAATGAAGCGGACCTTTCCCTTTTCCGCGCGCTCGCGATTGGAGTTGGAAGGTTGGGCCACGGCTTACGGAAACTGTTCGTACCTATCACCTTTCGGCACTGATGGCGCAACATTCATCATCATCCGATGGCGGGCTCAGCATCGCAGCTGATTGTATTAGCACGTCCTCGACAGCACAAACGGTCTGTCGCCGTCGCATCGATTGGCTGATAAAGCTTTTAATTGATTGAATGGGAAGAGCCTTTGAAGAAATTTCGCTATCATAGCGTATCAGGGAGGAGTAGGATTGTGGCGGTGCTATTAGCATAAAGTTTGGGGATTCTTTTATGCTTGGCAAGCACAAGAAAATTCACAAAACTGACAATCTATGCCAGACGGAAGATGGTGTGGATTTTGTATAGTTCGGTGAAGTCATATCCGTCGAAGTCCGATTGATTTATGTGTGCGAATCCAATAAATCTTTACGCAGATAGACTATTCAAATTCAACACAGTCAGTCAAAGATGCGAGAGGTTTTTTCCCCTCTTCGTTTCTGGCCACAGTTTTATGATTTTTGCAATCTCTCGAGCGCTTGTGCTTTGTGGTGGGTTGTTCTGTAATTAGCGAATGGCGCCGAAATCGAACCGAAATAGGGATTCAAACACTCGGCTTTTCGGCAAATTAGTAATGGTTTGTAAATTTTACGTGCTAATTGGTTTGAGGTTTATAGAGTTGCCGAGAAAAAAATAGCAAAAAACTTAAGCTTTTCGTGTGATCTTCCAAGATCAGCTACTTGAATGATGTTCAAAAGACAAGGTAAAGGTAGCAAGAATGCGTAAAAAAGTTTGTAATTATTTCCGCCGATACACACTTACCTGTATCCACCATCGAAAGCCTTTTTAAGCGACATTTATATGACCATATCAGTTGTCCTGTAAAGAAAATGAATGAATAAAACGTTTATTAATTAAGTTCATCTTTAAATCTACAACCAAACGTATGTTGGATATCTTTTGTAAAGTTATATGATAATAAATTTCACACAAAACAAACAACTCTTATCACAATCATGCTGGTCATTGACATTGAAAAACCTAACCACGAAACCCTTTTCATGCCATCACGTGCATTCGAATGCGCTACCATCAATTACAGTCCCTTAACGATCGATCCGTTTGGCACGATAATTAAGCCGTAATTTTAACAAGATGCTGCAATGTTTGATAAGACCGGGAATGAACAAAACCAACAAAATTAAACGTACGAAGATTCACTCTCCGTGGCGTGCAGTGAACACATCAGGCTTCCGCTCGTTCAGCTTATGAACGCCATGTTTTGATGCGGAGATTACTACACGCCGGTACATTGAACTGTCCGGACAGTTCGATCGGTATGTCCGGGCGCCGGACATTCGGCAAACATTCTCTTCCCCTTTGGATCTGACCCGCCCGCCCGGTTCTGCCACTTGAGATGTGCTTCTTTTCCGGCTTTCCTAACGAAGCTACGGTTTGGGTCCTGCCTGCCAAAACCGACCACCAATTTGCGAATAATGAGCCAGCGTTTCCAGCGAAGAATTTTAATCAACGGCACAATGATACAACAAAACTCAACCCTTTTTGCTACGTTGAACGGGCGCCAATCGAACTGCATCACGGTGCGGCGCTGGATCGATGCATGTTGGGCCCCCATCATGCAGCTCCCGACATCGACATTATGCAGCGTGAATGAAGACGGGCACATCATCCTCATTTGGGTAGCTTGGGTCGTTGATGATCGTCGGACTTGCTTCTTACGGAACGCTACTAAGCTGTCGTGCGCCACCAGATTTTACACGGCAAAGTGCAAGTAACCGGAAAATGATCAAAACAATTATCAGATTAAACGGCATTATTACGATTGGCAGCAGCAAATACCGGTAGCTGACGGGGAATGATACTTGTTTACTGGAGGTTTCCGTCGACTTTAAGCATGCTGATGCAGCGTCGAGATAGAGTCCAGGCCAGGATACAGACCGTCAAAGGCCGTTGAATGTTTTGAATGAAGTTCGGCCAGGGTGGCGGAAAACATGGACGCCACGCTTTCATCTGTCTGCAGGGGTGTTTTTTAATGATGTTCACACCTTCTCCACCAGTACGGGAGGATAGGTACGGTGTTGCAAAAGAACACCGATAGCCCTTCACCCGGGACAGGCGAATCGTTCCTGTGCTGTAAAGAACAATTAGATCGTACCGAAGTGAAAGCATAAGCGCGATATCTCATTCCCTCGTGAAGGGAATCCTCTAGAAAGACGCACCACAACGGTGTTCAGATAAGATCGCATCGGAACGGGAAGGGACTTGTTGGATTTTGGACATGCTGCAAAACGGGTCCATTCGCCGTACAATGAAGATGCAAATCATCTGTCACCTGGAGGGTTTCCGCAACGTAAATCGTGTGTTGCCTTCCTACCGGTGCACCGGGGTGTACATGATTCAACAGTTCACGGTGTGATCTTAATTACGGCACAGTTGACGACCCACATTACGCGATGTATTTTTTTAATTTCCATGAAGTCTCTCCGAATATATTGGGAAAATGAGTTTAATTACTTTAACCACTGCTATGCTGGTTTGGTGGCTTCCCTTATCGAACATGGTTCGATCCTCGTACTCTGACCAAAGGCCCGTCTGACCAAAGCACCCCCCCGGTAAGGGGTGTTGCAAAGTCATGAACTCGATTGGACAGCACTTAATCGACGCGATTCCATTCTCGATCGTATCAGAACTAGGCCAAAAACCAAAACCCCCTTCGAGGGTAACGCGTCAAACTGGAAAGGAAACGGACAAGGATAAGCTCGTCAAATGCCTGCAGGCAAATAATTACGCCAACGGTTCTTTTCCAGTGCGAATCGGCCAGTTTTGACGATTCTGGATCACCCGAGACACATTCCGGAGCGTCGTTCTGCGCGTCTGCCGCTGACGGTGGTCACGGTGGACACAATCGTAATTCATGATCACGAGCGCCCATTACGTATGTCGTTGTTAATTTTCGTCTTCGCTGTGTGGTTCTTCCGGGCGGGCGTGGCAGAGCGAAGAAAAAAAAAACTGGGTGACATTGTGGTGGTTGGTGGTTGTTGCGGCTGAGCAATGGATTCGATACAATCAAGGCGTAGTTCCGTCTAGTCGGGGTGGATCGATGGTAGGAAAAGATGGCGGAAAAGGAACGACTTTTGGCGAATGAAAAAAAGGTCTGATTCGCTCAGGAAAACAAGTTCTGAAGCTGGGTTCTTGGGATTAGTGTTGTTGGGTTTGTGTAGAATTTATTATAATATCGCGATGTTTTGTTGATGATGTGGGATGAGTTATTCAATAAATCATTGCAAAATGTTTACGAATAAATTGGTTATAATTTTATGTCACGTAAAAGCAACTATATTGCTCTGTTTGCGTTCTAAATCGTGTCACAAAATCCACCCAAATGATATCGCGAATGATCGATCTTCATGTATGTATCACTCTCTTTCTTCAACAAGAAATACTTCGTACGAGACATCAATAATTTACAATTAGTAGCAAAAGTGGAAAAGAAACATGATGGCCTTGTAACCTAGCGTTTAAACGATTCTTCTGACCCCCAACAGTAGCAAAGCATCAATCCAGATTCATTGGACTCATTCGTGCTTTTTTCCACTTCAATTTGCTTAACCTGAAACCGAGTCAACACCGTGCTGGAGGGCAATTGCACCAGGGCTGCACTTGTCTCGCGCGCAGTCAAACCACCGACAGCATCGAAGCGTGGCATTAGCGTGCCCACGGCATTACGGTGCCCTGGCGCACGCCTGCAGTTTAATATAATTTATTAACCAATCAGTAGCACATCAAAATAATAGACCGTTCGGAATAATAATTCATTAGCTATGCACCAGCGAATGTACCAGCGCAACCAGCGATGCCTTGTGCCTTTGTATTCGTCCAGACGGTCGACCTTCGACGAAGAACTCTGCGGGGTATAGCGAGTTTTGCTGGGTGGTCTTAAGACTTCTCCAGACTCCAGCTCCAGACTCGAGCCGGTATCTATCTGTATCAATCAAAATGCAATCCGTCGCTAGCGACATGGTAATGGTGTACAGCGGAGAATCTCCCTTGCAACTGTAATAAAGGAGCATTCTGGTTGGAGCAACTACACAAACAGCAAAGCGAGAATCGGAAAAATCTTAATGATGATGATTGAGATATTCTGATTTTACGAGTTGCTTGACGTATTCAATTGAATGTTCAATGTTTGGATCGGGCGCGAGTGCACTCGGTAATAGAGATATGTTTTATTATTTCTCTTTTCAATGCTTTCTTATAATGTTGTAGTAGTTTTCTTGCGAACTTTAATGGAATTACTACAATATAATCCAAGAATTACCTTAAGACTCTGCTTTGTCGTCATTTTTATTATTTTGCTTAAAAGAAATCAAACTGCTTACCGATCTTACTGGTCTCCGATTCTGTAATGAAAAAGCTAGTTTCTCATTCTTTCTCCCCATTTCTACATTTCATTCATTATTTCGTCAATCAAAGCGCTTTTAGCGGTTTTGAGCGCTAGAAGAGATGCTTCAGATGCAGACAAGAAAAATCCCAACCTTTCAAATGGTTCGCAGAATTAGCGGGAAAAGCTTCTAGGCGCTGGGATAAAAATAGAATAGAGGCGGGAAAAATAATAACAACCCAAGAAAGACTTGCACGCCATACGAAAATCAACACCTGATCATCGACGCTACACAAAAGGTGCGAAGAAGCGTGCGAAATGTAAACAAAAACCTAATCAAACCCGCTTACACTTCCACAGTCTTTCTTTTGGTGAGAGTTTGCTGCCCTTTCAAAAGTTGTCGGATATCAACTTCGGAGCTATGGGAATGCAGAGTGTACGCCCTAATAGATTACGTTAACTACCACTTTTGTGTTAGATTTAGCGGAATAGAACGACGAACGCATGATGGGTATAATATTTCAGCTTTGCTGAAGTTAAAAGTCTCCACTAGGCTTGGTTTACGCGAAAATGCATACCCCCAAGCTGCATGTCGCTAGAAAGTGTGCTACTACCGATCAACTGACACTTGCGGGTAATCAATATTGACCTCCATTTGAAAAGTAAATTGATACGGTAGAATCTGCAACCTCAATCCTCAGCGCGTGCAGATACCGGCGGACAGACGATATCTGCACCGAGTCAGGCACCCGGGCGATATAACCGGAATGGCTTAGCGAATGGCGGAATGGCTCTACCACTCTGCTGATCGTATCTCCTGATCGGCATTGCGTTTCTATTCTTTAACCGCTCCGTTCTATGCACACGCATCGTCGCACAAACACCAGCACGCTAAAAACGATCAAACGACACCTAGTCGAAAAGGCAGTGCCGCAGTATATGTCAGAACGAATAGAATAGCTATCGTGATGTCTTGTCATTTATCACTCACCGACAACGATGGCGACGAGCCGCCCAGGAGCCCAAAAGAATGCCAAATCGGTGGCAGTGGAAACCCACTCTCCCCACATCACTGTACGGGCCCTATCCCAGGGCCGGGAGACACACCGCCGAAAGCACCGCAGGACAGAAGCTGTTGATGGGTTGCGACAGTGATAGGTTTAGGCAGGCACTACCACCAGGCCAAGCTACCGGTCCACGCCGAAGAATAAATGGCCCCCGGGAGAACTGAGACGCCTCACAACCGGCGACCGGCTTGGTAGCACATTTTTCCGTTATTCATTCTGACAGGCCCAACACCGCTTGGGCTTGTTTCCTGGCTCCAGCGGTCCCTTCGCGGCTGTTGCGTCGTTTGGCACGCTCATCTCTGGAGCCATTTGTTCCTGTGCTGCTGAGGTTGGATTATTTGCAGTGAACAAAGTCCGTCAGCGGCTCGAGCTCGAATTACTTCATCGCGAGCATCGTCGCTCCTACCCGTGCGGCGATCCTTTCATGGGGAAACCGCGAGGCGCAGACAAAAAGAAAACATCCCTAACGCTTTCTGTGTCAGTGCCTTCCAATGATCAAACAACGCTTACCGAGAGTGACTACATCGGTTGAGTGACTTCCCGAAGACAGTTCCCTTTTTTGGAGCTACCAATCGGGACATTCCGAGCTGGTTTGTAAATCGCCTCGTTCAACCCTTCAGGCGGGGTGGGTCCCGGTAGGAGAATCTCTTCCGCGGGGTGTATGTATGTGTGTGTTGTGACCTTCGACGTTGGCACTGTTGCGCTAATCGACAACACGATCGCAATCGCAGCTGTTACACGCACCCGGATCACCGTTTGGGACACTGTTCCGATGAAGCGGACCGATAACAGTCGACGTGATGATCGTACATTTATGGGCATGGTGTGAAGTGATACCGGGAGTTTGCTCTTTTTCTTTTTGTTTCCGATGAAATCCAGACTGGATATTCAATTCTGATCGTGGGCCACCTGCATTTCAGCTCAAGCCACTATATCCTGTGCCTTAGAACTTAAAACCTGACCTACAATTAAGAATTTCAATTTCAAGAATTTCAAGATAGGTGACCTTCAGAATTGTTTACAATGCAATAAAACATGTTTGACCCATTTTAGAACGGTGTCCGGCTCAACAACCTGATCAAGAAGTGATCACGAAGTTAAACCAAACATCCCGTTGCGGAAAGAAACACACACAAGTCCTCCGGTTAACGTGATGAAAATCTTCACTGACATAAGCAATTATCATCCTGACCATTAATCACCTTCTTCATCCTAACCGCCATCGCCATCTGCCAATCAATCATATTGCCAAAAAGGTCCTGCCTGCCAGGGTGCGCAAGAGTTTGAGTATGAATGAAGTTGTCAATTTGTGTCCGGGTCCAGGCGCCGAAGAGTTGAAGCGCTGTGCAAACATTAGCCAGCGTCTGCTTTCACGTCGTGCACGTCGTGGCCGAGTTGTTTGACCACCGAGACGTGGGAATGAGTTGGCAGGATTATTTGCATACAGTGTCATGGCGGGTCCATCCCATCTGCGTTGAACCAATGGTCACGGCGATTCTGTAGGCAGCCGGGTTGGAGCGTGCTCTGATGATTGATGAACGTTCGATGATTTTGGAGGTTGCAGTAGCAATTATGCGAACAATCATCGCTTGCTAAGCGCAGAATGCAGTTTAACAGGTAACGAGAATGATGCTTAACAATATCATGTAACGTACAGAAGCTATTCCGAGGTGTCGCTTGAAGGACATGACGTGACTTTTCAGGGTTTCTGGATAAATAGAAATTTATCTGGATTTCGTTTCAGCAGCGTAATACAACAATCTCTTTTGATTAATGAAAACATGCCTTACTGCTTTATCTCTCTGCGAGAGTGAATGTCTTTGAGCGGTGCAATAAACTAATGGTAATGAGCAAAACAGCATCTCTTTGCCGGGCTAATGAGGCTTAAATGAGCCACTGTACGCGCTGGCTACCGAGGCTCAGGTTGATACGTACACTGCTAGAAATCATCATCAGTCCGTAGCGATGTATTTGTTTTTATTGGATGAATCTAATTAAAGCTAAAGTTGGAATTTTACTCGATGTTCTGCGGCTCGGCGTACTGTCCACCATTTCGCCAACAATGATCGTAACAATGTACAAAACCCTCCGTTCGCTTTAGCGTTGTCCCTCGGACAACAGGATGTGGAGAAGAAAGCTGCACTCGAAAGAGTCCCAATGCAGTCCGGTTCTGCGGGTCTTCGCCTCGTATGTATCGGCGGGTTGGTTTTTTCGTCGGTATGCCAATCATCGCGATCGTTGACGAGTGGGTTGCAAGACTAGATCTCATCCGTTGCGTTGCGGCTAAATTCGAAACCGGACAGAAGTGAAATGATGCGCAATGGATGGTGGAAAAAGCGACATACGGGTTCAGACCCTCTTTACCGAACGGTGAAACGATTAGTAACAAAGATCGGTTTCTCTTTCGTTTTCTCACACCGGGCTGGAAAACGGACAAGTCACACGCGAACTGTAAACAAACACCATGCGCGCAATGAAAGCGTACGATCAAGTAGAGCCGTGTTTTAGTGCGAATGTGCTGCCACGAATGGGACTCGATTTCATTTGGCGAGCTGGTAATTAAACGAGACACCAAACGAAACCAGGGGAACTGGACAGCAGGTAAGTTAGCGAAGGCTAAACGGCCAGCGAACCTTTGGATGCATTCCCAAGGGCAGATGACAGTGACAGTGTGACGTAGTGGAAGGAGTGTCCAGTGGGTGTGATAATGATATAGTCATTTAGCGGGGAGCGCACAAAAAAACTCATTACCACTGCCTGAGAAAAATGTAAACGAAAGGTTCGCGTGACGTTCGAGGTTCGTTGACACATTAGCAGTGTGCAGTCGTTGGTGGTGTAGCAGGTGCACATTTGTCTTTTCGTCTCATTAATCGTGGCTCAAATCATTCATTCATTGATACCCGTTTAATGTAACCGGGTAAGAGGAATTCAATTCAAACACCTATCGCATTACCATGCTCACCTATAAACCTTATTACGTCCCCGTAGCATTCCTCGCCTATTTGCAGGAGAGCAAATGAGTGCAGTACACCACATGCCCCATAATGGAAACGTTTATGGGGCTTTTCGTCCATTTTTGCCCAGTTTTGAATCGATGCACGTACGCAGCCTATTAGGTACAGCTATTTACTGTACTGCCGCCGTCCGGTTCGCACACGCCTTGCAAAAGGTTACATCCGTTGGGTGTTCCCGAAGGAACCGAACTCGGGCCGCTCGCTTTTCCCAGCACCCGCCCTATCGATCCGCGTGCACCAGCAGAAGGTGCCCGGCTAATTGCTATCATTTCGATCAATCCCGTTCAGCTAGACCGCTACCGGAATTTTACGCAACAAAAAAGAGGTGCACACGGAACCGTGTAGGGAAAATGGTTCTGGGTGCGATCGGACCGTGGCTCGAATTAATCCTCCACAGCTTATTGCATTAAACGTAACCGGTATGACCTCACCCGGTCCGGTGGTGTGAAGGATTGGGGCCCGGGAAAAAGAGGTGGAAAAAGCCCGAGCTGCGCTGGCTTCCGTTTCGCTTTGTTCTTGTTCCGAGCGATCGGGGAATTACATTTGCATTCCTCTGGAATGGGTGAAAAAAAAAGTGGTGGAAATTTGAAACACGAATGTGGGTGTGTGTGCTCTAGCTTTGAATTCCATCGAACGGAAGCAACTTGCGGTTGCTGTGGCCACTGCCGGCCGGAAATCGGTAGGCGCCATTCTGCGTGTGTGTGTGGGAGCATGAAGTAGATTAGGTATGATTTTGCATTTGATGCACCATCGTGTGTGCATATTGGCCACAGCTTGATTGACTGTGGCTGGGTTTTCCTACGTTTTTTTTCTAGGTTAGTTACATAACTGTCCATCGTCGTGGGCGCCCAGCTGGTTTTGTTTCCTGTTTATTGCTCACCCGGTTGAAATGAAGCCTTAGAAATCGGATTACTTCATAGTGTGTGTGAAGTTCAGTGAGCAATTACCTCTAATATTCTTCAAATCGGTTGATCGGTAACTAGCTGTGTTAATAAGAAAGTCGAACCGAGAGATGCACGACTAACGCTGGAAAGGCGAACGTTTGGCCTGCCCTCTGAAGCACTGTGGTTAACCTGGACCACGCTGTGAAAGTTCTTGTATACCAGTAAGATTGATGAGCGTTAGAAAGTTATTATGTTTCTAGCTCATTACGTTAATAGTGTAAAGATATTAATTTCGAGCGTAATATCTTTACCATTACCACTTCCCAACGGAGATGATTTTAATGAAGTTCAAACGTATTATAGGAGCATGAAATGTTTCTACAAAATTGAGGAATTTATCTACAATATGTCCCCATGTTATGTTGATAAAAACAAACAAATTATATTTTAAATTCCTACACCCATTACAGGCCAGAGCCATTGTATGCTTCCCATTATCATTAGAGCACCATTACGCACCATTATGGACTAGCTGGTTGCCATCATCAGCGCAAGACAAGTGTTGCACGGTAGCCATTCTTTCCTCTAGCATTATTGGCTATTTGCTTTCGATCTCCACGATTTCATCATTAGACCAGTAGGTTTACATTAATCTATTGATTTAAACGATACAGCATAGAAGGTAGCCTAGTGCACGACACAACAATTATCCTTGCCTGTGATTAAAATGGCAAACCATTCAATCGATCATCCGCTATCGACCGCCATTTGTCCCCAGGAACGGCATACTTACATCAGTGAGCCCCATAATCCTAATCACCCTACTGATGGCTGGTCACTCTGATGCTTTCTTCCAGGAATTTCTGAGCGTTCTTGCTAATGGAAAATCACGCTTTCCCGTTAGGAGAGCGATCATTACTACGCACCGCGATCGGCTATCGGTTTCCATTTCACTGAAGTTTGCTTGTTTTTTTTATCGTTTTGTGTGCCCTAGTCGTACGCACGATCGCGTTCAGTGAAAGTCGTATTACATCAAATTACATGCGCCAAAGCCTCAAGTCTTACGGTAAGATTTAAGCATGTAAAATTCGACTCACAACAGATAAGAAAGACATGGCTAAATTGCTCGATGCGTAAACGCGCCTAATTAACGCAGGCACCGGGCGTGAGGTATCGTAACGGTTCCGATGTTTTTATCGATGCATCTAATCGTGTAGCACATCTCGCGCGGGCCCTAAGCCCTTGCTCGTTCTTCGCGGTTTCGTTTTTCGACACGTTTCGTGTTGCGTGTGAGAAGACTGCGTGGTGGTTGAGCTCGGGATCATTTCATCGAGCTGGCTACATGGTTGGGGTACATCGATCGGTATCGGTAAGATTATAGCTAGTGGGGAACCGGTGGAACGAATCGACGATTAACCCGCAAAACGGGCGACAGATATTCTACTACGTGACAGCTGAAGAGCTGCTGTACCCATCCTGAGTCTTAGATCGTTTTCCGTTTTTTTTAGAGTTGAGTTTGTCTCCCACAAAAAATACACTTACTCACACCTTTTCGACTCAATGATTTCATTCCTATGGTCAAACCCGTCACCGAGACCAGCTCGATCACGGGGCACCTCCAATTGACCATCGATTTTCACCGATTTTCAACACTTAACCATCGTTTCACCCAGTAGCATCTCCACAGCAGTGCTTGCCATCCGACACGGCCACAAGAAGGTAACGGTTCCGTGTGGTGATCGTGGTTGTCGTCCAGATCGGACGCATGTTTGAATGCTGGCTGCCCTTCACGGGGACGTCGCTTACGCAACAACAGCTCGAACCATCGATTGAGCAATAGCTCATCAATCATTGAACAACGGGCCTCGCGCACTCGCCGGATTGTGTCTCCCGTTTTTTTTTTTCAACGAACGACTCCATGCTGTGCATCGACCCCTTCAGCCAACACACACACAGACACACAACCCCAACTGGGATGGGAGGGAAAAATTTCCCATTCCCAGCAGCAACAAATGGTTCGATTATGATAATATATCTAATTGATTACCGGCTCATTTGAATATTACGATCACACCACGAGCGCTAGCTGTGTAGTGAATGGTCCGGTGGAACCTGAACCGTGCTGGGGTAGCCGTAGCTTGGATAAGTGGATCAGTTTGTGACAGGCGTGAAACTATGATCACCACCTTCCGGCATGCTGGAAACGGCTGCGCGCAGCTGGCTTCTGATTTACTATCTACCATCGCGCATCTGTGATAACAGATCGAATCACAACGGCATTTCTACGCTGAAGTAGCACCGTGTGGGATGAAATAGATGTTGATTCGCTTTGATGATTTAATGGGCCAGTTTATGACAGTATTGGCCTTGGACGTACAAAAATGTTTTAGTGTCGCAAAAAATATAAATAATACAAATTTTGAGACTTATTCCGTCCGAAACGCAATATGCTCATGGGCAGTATGCTTCTCGCTTTCCACCTGAACGGTCACAATTAAACACATTCTATCCGGCGGCAACAGGTTTTTGGTGATGAGCATTAAACACACTTTAATTAATTGCAGGAAAATTAACTTCCTTTCTTCGTTTTGAGCGCAACTACACTTTCAACGAGATAAGTTTAAATGATGAGTAAGTGTTTCTTGATTTTCTTTTCGTTTCCCATCTTTCCTGTTGTAGGCCTCCTCCGGTTCAATGGTTCGGTTGTAAGGCAGGCAAGCAGGCAGATGTGTTAGTCTTGGGAGGAGCACTTTGTACTTGAAAGGTCCCGTGAAAGGCCTCCCGCTCTTTCATGCCTACCGACCCGCAGATGGGTGGTCCAGCAAAGAGAAGCAGTTCGAGTAGCGCTTCCCAAGCCCATACTCATCCCTGTACCGGCACCAATTATTGTCACTGACAGTATTTTGCTACTGTGGGATGTGTATCGTCTGGCACTCACAAAAAAGAAGGAAAATAAGATGTAGAAACCACACACAAAAATGCCTCAGTACATAAGTGAAATTGGACACTGTGGGGCGCTGGTAAAAAAACGGGATGATGAACCGAAAATGCAGTCGTAAAACGGTGTCTTTTAGCAGCCACAAAACCGCAAACACCAAGCTATATCGATACGAAAGAGAGCTGCAATACACAAAGAATTTTTCACTTTAACCGAATGCAGTGCAGGTTGCATTAAATCACGGTAATGATTTTCTCTCACATATTTTTAAGTGTATTTAAACATGCAGAAAGATAAAACTTTACAGCAATATGAAATGGATTAATGCTGCGTTTCGATACCACCCAGCTCGAATTTTTAAGACAAGAATGATTCAGAGGGTCATTATGTGCAACTTTGCAATTCCTTCAGCCGCCATTGTTCTTCGTTATCACATTCAAATCAATACGCATTGATGTTTTCTGTGAAGTATCTTTTAGCCAAATTGAAAACAATCCAGATACAAATTGCCCTTTGGCTCGCTTTTATTGTTCGACCCTTTTGATTGCACTTTGCACTTTGATTCGATTGTTGCGTGTGGTCATTTACCCCAATCAATTTATCAGTTAAAGCGCAACAAATATTTGTAACAAACTTTTTCAAGACGAGTCATGACGTTAATTTTGACCAGTTTCATACGAACACATCGTGGGCTACTCTCACGTAATCGCTATAATTGCACCAAGGAATGTTGGCTGCGTGTTGACTGTCCAACTGCTTCAGGTCCAGTTTTTATTTTGTTCAAAGCTTCCATGTTTGCTTTCTCAATCAGATCGATACCAACAACTCCCATCACCATAAATCGACCAAAGTGATGTCAATGTGACAGTGGCTCCATTTCCTTACCACAAACTGTCCCCCGTCCTGTGTCGAGTGAGAATGAAAATCTTTCTAAGCAGCTACGGAAATCTAATGAGAGCAGGACTCATCTTCTCAGCGATTCATTCTCGTACCATTCGTTTTAGAAAAATAAAAAAACGCTGCAAGCTGTAGCTGAGCTGATAGTGAGCTGTTTGTTTAGCTTTCAAGAACGGTTCTGCCATCATTCGTCTTTGTCTCGTGTCGTCGTCGTCGTCGTCGTGTTTCGCGTGTCTCATCGTGTCTGCAAGAGTTACGACCTGCATCGGAACGCTTGCTGCCCGGCTCGGTTAACGCAAAACCAATTGCTTGCGGATAATCCATAAATTTAAATCACACTCACTCGTTATCAATCAATCTTCGACCGTGCCGTTGGATAACGTTACTTCTGCTACAGTCCTGACCGGGTGGAAACAAGCTAATGCGTTAGAAACGCGTATCCCCTCTATTTCCGTTGAGCATGCTCGTAATGTGTGTGTGTGTGTGTGTGTGTGTGTGTGTGGAATTTTCAACCTCAACTGCTTCGAACGTAGCAGAATTTATAACAGTCCAGCGTGATGAATGGCTTACAACTTACCAGCTCGTTATTAATTTAAAACTGTGAACATTACCTCTCTGCACACCTTTCGGTGTAACATGCTCAATGGCATTTGCTGCTTTATTTACCAGAAATGAAGCTTAATTACAATCTGTACTTAACATCCGAAAACAAAACAAAAAAATGGATGTATTCCACAAATCTCATTAGGGTGTGAAGGTTTCAGTTTAAAAATTGATTTTTTCAGTCATTTATCAACGTTATAAACAAGGCATAAGATGTTAGGCTGGATGATTTAATTGTAACGAAACTGCACTTAAGTAAATGACACCAAATAAAGCGATAAATCTTCCTAACGCTCGTCGGAAATGGTTGGGAAGACAAGAGTTTGGGACGTTACAGCTTTGCTACCATTTCTTTCTGACTATGTCGTAATGCCAGCTTAGCTGCTTAGAACTCGAAGAAAACGTTTAATTTCCTGCCTTGAGGCTCTTGTTTTTTTTTCTAAACAACAATTTACCCACTCTGCGGTGTGTTCTAGCAAGATTAGAAGCACTTAAGACATGTTGTGTTATGAATTGTACATTCTAAAGCAACGGTTCTGCTGATCGTTTCTCGTTAGTCACGGATGCTTGAAGCTCTTGCTAGAAGTAGAACGACGATAACGATAGCAGTGAATGCTATTTGTATAAGCTCAAGTTTTGTTGATTTACACTCAAAAAGAATATTGTGCGCTAAGGAAACTGTCTTTGCAAAAGGAGCAAGCAATCAGTTGTGTGTTTGCAATTTTCTTCTTTTACATAACGAGGTCAGCAACAGCTGCAGTACAAGAAGACCTACGACCGAGATGCATGGTCCACATCCAGCATTAAAAGTATTACGCCTTTACTAATTGCTCGTCTATCCGGCAGGAGCATGCGCGGATGAAATGAATCATTCAGCCAGACGTGTAGTGACACACATGCAAGAAATCTCTCCCTAAGGGAGTGAAATAATATGGAATGCCTGGAGTTGGGGTCGGTGGAAGAAACAAACTTCGCCCAGACCTTTACCGGACCATGGTTTCTCACGCCCTTCGGACACAGCGGTATGGCTTCAAATATACGGCACAAAAGGTAGAAAAAGGGGACACAATGTTGCAAATATGGGTCCATCGGAGCTTCAATCGCACAAATTACTACTCCATTCCACACGAGAGCAACTTGTAATTCGATAGCAAAAGACAGTAAGATTGCACACACGTACACAAGCAGCTCTCCATTCAAGTTGTGCGGTTTTTGGGGCCAAACCGTCGTACGGTCGTGTGTATTCTTTGGCTGAAATTCATTTTGCACTACCACATTACTTCTATGCTTCGCAGCGCTCGATAAGTTATCATTAATCAGGGCTAGCGTTTGAGCGCGTTTGGAGTTGAGCTGCTCATACTTCTGACACTGTTCCACCACGACGATGGTTTCCTGGTTCTATTCCCTGGGCTGGACGGAGAAGGTTGAAGACGAACCATTGACAGGGTTGTAATTAATGTTGTGCGACCAATACCGGTGCTTCTGTGTGAGTGGTAGAGGTACGCAGGTCGCAACTGCTGCATTGATTATATACGGGCCAGTCGAGTAAATTAGTGCGATTGCTCTGTCCGATGGTGGCGCCATACAGGAACAGGAATCTGCAACATTGTTGCAGAAAAACAGTTTGCGTGCGGTTATGGGGAAACATAAGATGTTTTATGCAGCATTCGGGTTTTCCTGGTTATTATGTGCTTTACACACGTTTACCAACTTTATTTCTGAACAGCCGTGAACACATTTCTAAAGCAAAAACACCACCCAGCTAAATCAAGCTTCAAAATAATTATGGCACCGATGACAGTTCGTCGCTTCATCGAGCATTGAGGTCTTTCGTACGAATTTCGTTCGAGCAGCTTTCGAATGCGCATCTCGTGTACGCTATTAATAGAACATCTCGATTCCCGTATTCCGAAACCGCTTATGGCCATTGCATGACGGTGTTGGACGGCGTTTGATATTCGTAATAGATACCGACAATTAGTTCGTGGAATGGTACGCGCTGCTCGCTTTTCTTCCGAGGCGGTTCAGCATTTTTTTGCTCTTTAGCCATCATCCAGTGCACTGAGGCTGTGAGTTGTTTTTAATTTTCTACTTGTACCCGACGTCGGTCACGATCTATTCAGCAACGAAAAGAACGTATGCTAACCAGAACGTCTTTCGCCTCTTGGACGGGTTAGTATTAAAGGTGTTAATTAGAGGCTAAGCTGTGTGCTGTCGGACGAATGCGGGAAGATACTCGTGTTTATGTAGCACTTGTGCGAAGTACGATCCTCTCCAAGATCGTACTCCCGGGAGCATTAGCACTTTACGCCCAAGTGGTAGAAAAGAAAGGAACGATTCTAACCAACACAACCTTGACCTTCGCGCCATGCCACTTTCCACCGAAATGTACAAAGAGCTTAGCGGCGAAAATTGATTGATAGCCTTAGGGAGATGCCTGTAAGATGTTCCCTTTCGCTCGAAAAGAAAGCAATCAAGCAATATTTTCTGCTTCTTTTTGCTTTGATCGACAACCAACGTCGAATGAAAGTATTACGGTACGTGCATTTATCTTTCTTGTGCCACACGTCTTTCTGGTAGCTTGAAAGAGAAATTGAGCAATGAAGATGAATGAATTTTGAAATAATACCCGATGTTTAGCCCGAAATGATACGAGTGATCAGGGTGCAAAGGGTGATGGTGCTGGTGAGAAACAATTTGAAACCTTCGGCTACTATCGCAAGTGCTTTGGGTGAAGCGGATAATTAGTCGTTTTAAGCGTTTATCTTTGTCGGGAGTTTGTGGCGAGTAAAACAAGCAACACACGGTCAAAATTGTATGAAAAGTGTTGGAACAAAGTGAAACGTTCGTGTGCCATGTTTGAGGTGGTGCAATGGTGGTGATACATGTTTATGATCTTGTAGACATTTCGTTTCATTGTTCATCAGCAACAAGATAAATGTGGTGAACTATTCTTCAATTCGTTCTCGCTTAAATTGAGCAAAAATATGATTGTAGTCAATTTCAAACACCCAAAGATACGTTGAAATCAATCCCCTAGACTGTTGAACATGAAACATGACAAGATTGTAGCCATTTAGGCAAACATTCGCAACAGGTCCCCTTAGAAAGGATCGTTTATCATCGCTCTTAAGTGACGTTGCGCTACTGCAATTTTTTATTCAATTCAAACGGCATGATATCTCAATTATTTCCCGCAGCACAAGCGCAAAACCAACTCGGATCTCGTTGATCACCGACCTGTTGCGCCAGCTACTGCGGGCTGTTCGTTCGATCGCGAAAACTTCTTCCTAGTCAGCTCCGTTACAGTGTGGCGTGTTGTCTGGAGTGTGTGTGTGTGTGTGTGTGTGTGTGTGTGTGTGTGTGTGTGTGTGTGTGTGTGTGTGTGTGTGTGTGTGTGTG
The DNA here is from genome assembly GCF_943734695.1 of Anopheles maculipalpis. NCBI lineage: Eukaryota > Metazoa > Arthropoda > Insecta > Diptera > Culicidae > Anopheles > Anopheles maculipalpis. The sequence continues at coordinate 19,744,637 of NC_064871.1, read as the reverse complement.
TGTGGTACAAGATTTACGCATCACCAGTGGCTAGATGGCCGGATTTGTAGCATTCTCGACAGCAGCAGCAGCAGCAGCAGCAGCAGCCCCTTTTTATCCTTCATTTATCAAGCCAGCGTTGCCTGATCGTGGACGATGGTAATCGGAGGCCGAAGGGGAATTTCTCCGCTGAAAAGATGTGCTTCCGTTTCACACGCCTGCTGGTGAGCTGGTGGGTTTAGACAAAACGATTAATAATAATTATTCGTAATTTATTATGGGCAGCATTATCCGACGCCTCTGGTTACATGGAATCGTTTAGAGCTTACATTTTGAATGCTGGCAAACGGTCCGAGAGCAGAATTTCGATAATACAAAATTGTGTTCTTTTTTGTTAAAATATTTAACCATTTAAAGTTCAAATTTAAATCAGCTAAGGTTTGTTTCATCGTTGGATAATTATGGCCTTTGAAAAATCGAAACCCATATTCTATTAATAACATCCTACACACTAATCCAGGAGTGTAGAGTTATGTGGTATTTTTCAATTTCCAGTTGTCTTCATACCCTCGGAAATCAGTTTCTCGGTGCACAGTACAAATGCAAGACAAACGCACCCTGCCGGCAAAGTGGAATAAAATTGAATTAATAAATATACTCTCCTGGTCAGCAGACAGCTGGTGCTTCCTATTACGAAGGCGATTTACAATGCTGCCCTGGTAGCGCTGTTAGCCGGTGCCACCGTTTCGAACACTCCCGGGGCAAACTACTGTGTGCGTCAATTGCCAGCCCACGTTAATCGGGACCTCGAGTTCCAGTTCAAACGGGCACGTACGACAACGTTCGCCAAAAGGGAATCTAACGAACGGGCCAATAAATAAATACACTCAATGATGACACTTGACCAGTTTCTCGAGGCCTAATCATGCCCGGTTCGAACGCGGGTGGGTCAACGCATCCTGCTGGCCGGAATGCAGTCGGATCGATTATGTATCGCAAAAAAGGAGGTGGACAAGTGTACAAACGCACGCCGGCCGATGGAAGAACCGATGCAACGATACGATACCACAAGTGAGCGAGTTTTCGTTCAATCGAACGAAACGAGCGTGTAGGCATCCCGCAAAGTGAAAATATAATTGTATTTGTAAAGAAAAAAAAACGGTTAAAGCGCAAGTGTTTTTTTTTTGTTCCTACTTTTTTATAGTGAAATCGCAGATGGCTTATAGCAACGGGAACGGTGGGAAAAATAGGCTTTGGTTCAAACGATTTTTATTCCAATAGTGCGGCAAGCATGGAAGCGTCGAAGCACACGACAGTACGTGGGAATTGTTGTTCAAACAGCAAACAGAAAACAAGTTGACACCAGCACAATATCGGGAATACCGATTATGCCACAAAAACGTGATCAATCGCACTGAGTGTAAAACGTTTCTTTTTATTCTGCTTTATTTATTATAATGTATGTAAAAAATATGTTTGGTTCACTAAAGATGGCACCTGATCGCCATCAAAACATCGATCATTGATCACCTTTAGTCGACAGTCATTCTCGTGTAATCGTTTCAACGGTTCAACGATCAAACTGGATCGATGTAAGCTGTAATATGACAATTAGAAAAAAAAACATGGAGAATCCCCAACCATGACATTGGCGTACTCTGTTGCCACGGTAGTTTACCACTTCAGCCAGCCTTTTCGCGTACGTCGCATCACAACTTGCATTCGCCGATCGTGAGCAGAATGATAATTTATTTGTTAAGTAAAATGATCGTAGTCAAGATTGAAAAAGGGAAGGAAAATCTGCAACCAGTGCTACGATGAGAGAGAAAAAACAAACAAAAAGCAAGCTATAGATGTATCACCGGTAAGGATTGATTTGTAATTTTATCGATCGGTGGTACGAATCGGTGTGTGTGTGCATCACCCAATGGAATGCACCGGTGAGAATGTGGCAACTTCCCATGCGTCCCGATTGCGTTGTTGCGATGTTGAAAAGATAATGTCATCGGCGATTGACACGTGTACCACTATTGCACCCCTTTTTTGTGCTAATATTATCCACTCGCCGTTTGGCTGTCTGCTATCAGCGCGAACCAATTATCATATTCCGTTTTCATTTTTGCTGATCGCGTTCGGGGTTTGAGGCTTCCGCAGGGAAAACGTTCGCTCCTCCAACCATTTGTTTAATGCAGCGAATAACATGTGTATTTACCGTTAGCGAGCACATAGAGAAGTGCAGCGAATGAACTAGTTTTTATGCTCATCTTTGTTTTACTTTTCTTTTTGTATGTGAGTGCAATGGTTTGTGAGGCGGGCAACAAACGTAAAATCTTTGGTTTTTCTTTCAGTTTTTGACGTTTTACGATTTTATGCCAGGAAAAAATAGAACAGAAAGAAGTTCGTTTGCAAGACTAGCTCTGGACGTGGATGTATATGACCGACCAACAAACGAAAACGTGAATTTTGTCCAAGCAGACTAAAGAAGCTTAAGAAGTATGATATGCCAAGTGTTTCTAAGGAAACTATCCAGCATCTTGAGTTGTCAGATTTAATGGATACAAAATGAATGGATCCTACGAACCCAGACACCTTTGAGAAAGTGTTTCCAATAAAATGCTATTTTGCCTTCGGAGGACAAGTTGGGGTCTCTTAGTTCGACGCGTCCACTATCGGAAAGATATTTTTTACAAGCGCGATCAAGTGCGCTCAAGAACAATTTTCCATCAGATCTTCCCTTTTTTTGGCTAAACGATCTACTAGAGCAACACCGTCCTGCCGTGTGAAGACCGGCGTCATTATCATCTCTACCACCCGACCGTTTGCTTAGTCTCAGATATGTACAGCGAACCTTTCTTGTCCAAGATATCTTTCACTCTCTGTGAGGCTATTCTAATATTTGGATCTAAACACAGTTCCTTAGCTAAAATCTACTTCTCTGTTACTCTTAGATTTTTCCTGTTTTTTTTCCAGTAGTGAGATTTCTTCAACTACAGCTAGAACCAGTTTTTCTCTTAAATCATAATTTTCACTCCAATTGACATCTTCCCCTTTCATTTGTGCATGCTACAGACACTTAACATTCGCCAGCTAATCAAAAAAGAAAAGCATTAAAAATATTCACACTCATCTGTGACTGCATTCTCTAGTACCTCGAGTGCAGTGCTCAAAGGGAACGCTCCAGTTCACATTTCTCCGAGTACTACGCATCCCAAACTCGTCCCTTTTCCCGGTGGAGGAACCACACGCCGCATTACCATAAACGATTGCTTTCACCCTTTACCCTGGTGTTTGCTAATAGATGACAATTCACCCGAATCGACTAAATAACATGCCCTAGCGCAAACTGATGCTTTTAACACTTTCATTGTGTGGCTGTTACGTTATGAGTTTTATTCTTTTGCTCTTTCGTCTTGCGCCGTGCACCGGCATTGTATCATTCTCATTGTAACTTCACCACCCAAAATAACAATTTTCCCGCCATACTGGAAGAGACTTTCTCTTACGCTGGAACGGTTGAAATTGTGTTTTGTGTGCTCAACATTACCACTTTTCACTTTGTTCCTGTTGCCCTAAACAGGATGGTTTGCCGGGCGCAATATGTTAACCGTCTCGGTAATGTGCCCATCGTGGAACAAAGTCCAACCCTTCGAGCGTCACCTCACCGACAGGCAGGGTGAACAATGTTTAGAGATTCACTTTCGTTCGATGTAAAATAAAAGAACCGTCCCCGTTTGCCGAACCTTTTAGAGTTGCCCAATTACGCTTGGGCTTGAACGGCGAAGTGTCTCGATCCCATTCAACGCCTCTGTCAGGTTTCAAAGTTTGACTACGGGTCCGAATATGGGCCATAATTGAAAATTAAAATATTGTGCACTGCACGGATCTGTGGACGAACCTTAGTTTAAGAAGATTATCATCGCAACCATCGAACATCATCGACATGGGCTCGTCAGTATGACTGGCGGGGGTCGCAAAACCTATCATCACAAGGCATCGGGGGAAAATGCCAACGGTAAAGTGTGGGCAAAGTCATGCTTTACATCGAAATAATAGAATTTGGCTGGGACTTGTGTGTTTTGAGCGACTGTCGCTTTCACACGATCTGTTTCAAAGCTTACTGGTTGAATAGTTAAATTATCACTTGGAAATGTGTCATGACATAATTCGATAAAGTATTTCCTTTCAAAGAAATATTTTGCACCATTCAAAGAGAGCATAACTGAGCGCCAAAGTTTCTCCTCCGCATAAAAGAGGAAACGAGCACCGATCCGAAATATCATAATCGATCTATCGGAACATCTCTATTAATTGATTACTTCACTGACCATAACGACACCATTGGGAGAAAACAATTCCATAAAGATAGCAATTTTTGATAAGCCCTCGTCTACTGCATTCGTTCCCTCACCACAATGCAGCGCCTAAATATGGTCCAGTTTTTCGGGCACGGTCTGTTAATCGCAACATTTTCTCTCCTCCCGACTTCCCTCTTCACAGAGCACACACACACACATATGCACACGAATTTTCGCATCTGTCCCCGTTTCGGGTCGGCCAGCCTATGGCTTTCTTTCTCCATTCCCGCAAACGCATAATTTCGATTCCCGAAGCTAATTGAATATCACATTCCGGGGGCCGCCATTGCCGCGAAGCAAAACAATTCCCTCCGCAAACAACAATCTCCAATCACCCTAATCAGCGATCGCTCCAAACCGCCCCAAAACCGATCATCACGTGTGATGTAGTGCTGTTTTCCTTTTTGCGTTCTTACCTCCTTTCTCCTGTATCGCCAAGGTTTTTGTTGGCCGCTGTTTGTTGCTGTCAGTAGGAAGCTTTCATGCACCATTGGCAAACGAATTGGCCAACGAATGGATGCTCGGGGTTGGGGGCATCATTCCGGAACGTCATATTCGCGCGTCACCGCCGGAAACAAGCCGCAGCAACACAGGGATTGTCAGCGTGCCGTGCAAAAATAAAACCACCGGGACACGAGAAATTGGCAGCCGTTGGCCCCCTATCCCCGCGTGTTTGGTTCGGCAGCGCTGTGTTTGGCTTTCAATGATTTCGGATTCAACTCCTCGAGTAGGGCGTTGTACACCCCAACAGATGTCGGTATATTTCGATGGGTTTGTTTTTGTTGCGTGATTTTAGGTTTTCTTGGGTTCCAAACTCTTCGTGCATCAGATTTCGTTCGTTACAAGATCTAATTTGAAGTGAAGTGAAGTTATGGTCGCAAAAAATGGGCATAAACCGCAGCCAGTTGTCTTAGTTGGATGGCTTTTTGGAACCGCATCTAACATTCACTGTTTCGGAGATCTTGACATGTGGCTGATTATGTCGAGATTTTTACGTACCACTTCCGGCCAGTTGAAGATGTTTCTAGTGGCATACGCATTACACGTATGCTGGATGTAGGATATAGGTCGACCAAAAGGTACTTAAAACCCGTCGCAAAAGTTGTACTGCTCGCCTCTGGTTTTTGACATTTCGCGATCAATGTGCGACTGCTCTAATCCCTATCGGTATGAAGACAAACGTCCCAATCCGACACATCCACTTCGCCAGCAGGCGGGAAAGTTGAACCAATTTTTTCGGGTGGTGGTCACGCGTTCGCAACCACCAGTCGAAGGGTGCAAAAAGACGTTTCTACTTGCCGGCCGGGTCGATCGAGCGACAGACACCGGTTGGTCGGAGTTCGCCTCACGCTTCAAGTACAGGACCAGGGCTGACGTACTGGATGGATTTTGTGCGAATTTTGAGCCTTCGGGCGGCAACAGGCGTCGGTTGTCGATCAAGTTTGCGCTGGCCGCCCAAAATTCCGGCTCGATTTCTCTTTCAACACGGGCACGACGATGATTGTGGATTAAATTTCTATCCCTTCTATGGGCAGTACAATCCGGTGCAGAAGAAACCGCGACCAAGACTCGCGTCCCATCAATCGATGAACGAACATTTGGGATGCGAAAACAACTGTAGATAGTATCTATTAGATCAAATATATTTTTAAATCAATATATGAGGGTGACAGCTTCATTTTCATAATTGTCACATTTACATATGGTTGAGCTCATATTTCTCTACCATCAACAATCTAACCCAAACCATTGATTCGGGCACGTGGCGCAGGAGAAAAGGTGTTTAAACAACTGTATTTCAACATGCCACAAATAAACAATATTTTCTTGAACCCCAAGAATCTTACCTGGACACTGGGAAGTCTACAACCCATCAGAATATCCGCTTGCCCTCTGTTTGTGTGAGTGTTTGTCTGCCTGAACCGTGAGTCCGTCCCAGTATTCACCTTTCTTTCTGTTATTATTTGCTATTAACACTGCACACTCAAAATCGACGGCCTCTCAACCCGAGCCAGCGGAGCTTAAACTGCACGCAGTTGGGTAAATGTCTGAAAGAAGAACAAGCGAAAGAGTGGTTCAAACACGTGAGAACATTTCAAGTTACGATTTGCTTTACTAACATTCCGAGCCAGTTGAGAGTAAAGAAAGGGAACGAGCATATGTGTACTGTTGAACAGGTGAGTTTGTATGGCTGCGATGTAACTTTGCATACGGATCGAAGCGTATGCACGATCGAAGCGAAAGTTGATGTCAGGATGAAACATTTTTATGTGCAAGCACTTTGGGCACGCGAGTAGTAGACCAAGCGTGTCTAACGCCAAAATCGTGCCAACCTTTTGGAAAGGTGGAGTCAGGGCTGGAGACTTTATCTATCCCTTCGGGTGTTGATAATCTGCGATAAACGAATCGATGTATATGAAGCCTGGAGCAACATCTGTGCCTGTGGTTCGCAAATATATTTGTTGAAATAATTTATCATGAATATGATTTATGCATACATTCTTGATATCGTTACAATAAAGATTACTTCAATGTTCTATTGGTAAATAAGTTTGAAAAGGAAAACTTAATCATAAATTATGTATTTCGAAACAAAAACTATCATTTCTTCGACTGCAACTTCGAGCTATTTCATTCAATTCAGACATACTTCTCCGATTGTGCTTATTTTTTGTATCGGATTGCTTTCATAGATACTACGGATTCAGCTTTATTTACCATTCCGGCGCAGTGCTCTTTTACCGCATAGACCAAAGAGCGCATAAACCAAAAGAGCACAACTAAGGCACATTGCAAGCAACTGTAATTGCAAAAAACTTATGGAAACAAAACACCCCAAAGCACATCTCTGCGCTTCGCCCATTTACCATCCACATTCTAACAGTGGGATGCTGCTGTAGGGCAAAGGAGTGCAAATAAATTGAATTCATACGGCACGGCACGGCGAGCGTAAGCAATAAGTGAGCTTATGAACAAAAAAGATCAACAAAGAAAACGGCAGCAAGCAATATACCACGGCTGTGCGAGCGGCAGGTTCACATTCTGCCAGCCATTCCCTAAGGCTAATTATAGTCGATAATTTATCCCTCGCTTGGTAAGGGAAACCACCAGCGGGCCGAGTGCTACCGTAAGTACCGGGCGTAAGTACAGTGAGGAGTGATCGTTCGTTAGAGAAATATTATGATAGATCTTTTCGATCGGGGAAAGTGGTGCATCCGCACGCTATAATGCTTTCATTATTGTTTGATTTTGTAAGTTATTTTGAACGTTATTTTATGTATAGTATTTTTATAATAATTGTACAAAACTGTAAAAAACAGCTCAACAAAATAGTACATTTTGTTCAAATAATTCAAACAAATTCGAACGAACGACTTAAAGCGACGAACCCTTTTGTACAATTTTTCCACCGTCATATTTTTTGCATTACTTGATCGAAGCTTCCAACCGTTAACTTTCCAAAAGGTTTAAAGATAGCAGGAGTCATCAGTGACCCCTTGACGAACATTTGCCTTACAATCCATACAAAACTGCGGTATTAGTAGCGACCAAACGCAGCAAGCAAAACCACACTTGGCCACGTTCTTCTGCAGCGCGGGTTCATTTGCACCGTAGATATGCAGCATCATGGAGGCATAATTTCGGCGCAGCGCGCAACGCACCGTGAGCAGAAAGGGTTGATTGATCGATTGATGCATGTAGCAAGATAGTGTAGGCAAACCCACGCTCCAACGTTGGGGAGTCGGATTGATTTGATCGACTCGCTGATACATGCGGAAGGGTCAGAACATACGAGACCGGCACCTTCCGTTCGATCGGTATCCCATTAGCGGGTGGCTTATGAAGCGATCAAACGAATGTTTTACTGTAACCAAAAAGCAAAAAAAAAAAAAAAGAGCGCTCTTAATCGTTGATCGATCCAACTACACGTAGTAAATGGAATCAGGGAAGGAGCGACAAAAAAATGCTTCTGAGCGTTTGGCTTTGATCTTCGTACCGTTCGACCGACCGACGTAACCACCAATCGCTTCATGAGGAGTTCTTTGCTTGTGCAAAAGTGTAACTGTTATACAACCACCAAAATGTAGCTTTTCTTTCAGTTTTGACCTCAATTTTGTTTCTTCTAAATGCGAACCAAAGGAACCAACAGCACTGTAAGCGAGCCGCCAGAACTGCAAACCTATTTGGTGATGATTTTACTGAATTGATTCTCTATCAGGAATCGGTTCAATCATTCGATTCATTTGATGGTGCGTAAAAGCAGACGGTAGGAACGGGTTCTTAAAGCTGAAATTGCAGCCATAGCCCAATTTCTTCGCCGCGAATGGGCCATTGCTTAGATTTGGGTTAATCGATACCGATGAAAACAGACGATTTTGTTCAATTTACGGAGTCTGTTTGCTTGCAAATGTAGAAAAGCACTTTTGATCATGACTTTAGAAGATTTTTTTATTTATTAACTATTGATTATATATATTATTCTCTTAATATCATTTTGAATATAGCATCACAAGAATACAAAAATACAAGTGTTGTATTTACATCACATTAAATTTTCGTAAAATATTTTTGTCATGATTTTCCCATCTATCCCAGTAGCGATATGCACTTCCTATCCTACATGGAAATTTCCCTTTCCAATGACATTGATTAGCCTAATGCGCGACTCGACAAGGGTCAAAAGTGACAACTGATCATAGTAAATTACCGGCGATTCAACGGACAACAATAGATCTACCTTCTTTCCTATGATACCAGACTTGCCTTAACTGGCACGTCTCCCATCCAGATGGGAAAGAAGGTCACGTCCAGCAACTTGGTCCGTCTCCTCGTAACCCCAAAGCAACCAGAAGTCTAACAAGACAAGGTATACCTCTGGCAGGATGAAGCCTTTTATGGCAACGTAGGTTCCCGATCTAGCACCGAGCCGAAATCACCCAGAAGCTCAATCAAACGCTGTTACGTGCGGGACGGACAAGGCAAAATATTCCTCCCTTTAGGGACTCAGGAGTCGAGCGACCAGCAACAAACCTGACAAACCTGCGGTAGCGAATGCAGTGCATTATTCAAATGAATCAAAGGGAAAGCGCCAGTTTGACGATCGTACACCATCGCACGCCACACCAACAACGAGCGCATCATAATGCACCGCGACTGTCACGTATTCATCATCAAGATAGTGTGCATCAGGTGGTGGAGGCTGAGATCAGGGGAGGGGACTTTTACTCTATCTGGCACCAGTGCCATGCCGCCAAGATGTCTCGCATATACACGCCACAACAAAGCGTGTTGTGAAAGAATGTGAAGTTGTGGCAGCTCAATGGAGATCGGCACACACGCATACACACACACACACCAAGCAAAAGTGAACCCCTTCGGAAAATCTTCAAACGCATGCTCTTATCATTCGGGTTCGTAACAAAACAGACGTGCGCGTGTATCGATGGGAAACAACAGTACCAAGCTGTCTGCATTTGCAAGATTCTGCGTACGTGATGAACGTAGATCAAAAATGTGTCATCTTTTACCTCGCTCACCGTGTTGGCAGATCTAGCTTGGGATCATTGGCTTACGGGGCAGCATGTTTTTGTCAACGAAATGACGGAAGAGAAAGATGCAGCACAATGTTCAGTGCACCACGGCTTTTCACTTTTACTACTCTCCTGCTCATCTTTCAGCACCGATAATGGACCCCATCATTACCAAAAGGGAAAACAGTGTTAGCTAGTGGTGCTGCTGTTGCACTATTAAAATGTACAGAAGAGGAAAACATTTGAATCGAAAGTGAGCAGGGCCCGCGACAGGGTAAGCTTAGCTGCAGTGAAGGAGTGCTATAATGAGCAGATTGCACTGCAGCAGTCTCGTACGAAAGTGCAACGGATTGCAAAAGTGAATGGACAAGTGGAAGAGGAAAAAAGGCCCCTAAAAATGCCCAAGGAAATTAAAAAAAAAAATTAAAAAATAGTTAGCTTATTGCAAAATGGAATGCGATAAAAAAAATGTTTTAAGTAGCAAAAGCTCTTTCAACCATGCTCTGCAAAAACATTGGAACTGCTTAACTCGCACGGTCACCCAAACGATCCCAGCGCAACTTTGTCCTTCGTACTACTAACCCAACTATGCGGAAAATAGGAACGGCGGGCGCAATTCTTCATCAACGAAACAGTCAATTGACCCTATGGGTCAGCTAATAGATTCACCGGGTGGAGAACTACTGTGGCATAAAGCTGGAACTTGGCAAAACATAATCTTCCAGCGCATTACCATCCGTTTAGCATACAGTTTACTGGTGGGTCCATAAATATTTCATTGCACTCCATTCAAATCGCTTTCGCGGTCATTCGTATGCCAAAATGGGGGACAATATTTTTGCATCACCTTAACCACCTCGACGGACCTGGTCCGTGGTCAGCTGCACGGCAGAGACCTTGCAGTCCTCACACACTGCTCACACTGCATTGGAAAAAAAGAATATTTTTAACCGCCCGCTCGACAGGCAAAGGGTTCTCTCTTTTGCTACAGCTACTTAACCAAAACCTACTTTTGTCCTCAAACGATCGATTCGTATCGGGCGATGAAAACGCCGCAACAAGAGTGGCTTGATTTACGACGCTAGATGCACACACACACACACACTCCCACTGGTTTAGTTTGGCGCACTCTATCCTCACCGGATAGAGTTTGTTCCACTTCCGAAAATATTTTTCCAACCTAAACTGCAGCAATCCACGATCGACGGGGCATATGGTGACCGACGATCCTCACAGCAGCCGATCGCAATCGAAACAACAATCTGGCACGATCGCTGTCCGGAATAATGGTGACGGAGACTAATGCACCAGGTATACCTAGCAGATCCCGTTCGCCGAAGGTTGGTCAGTGTGCACCTTTTTCATTTCCAAGCGCAACATTGCTCGTCGCTACCGCTCTATTACTGGTGCTTTTGCTTTTGATGATTCTTTTATGTAAATGCGTACGGGCGATAGGGGAAAAACCGATCGCATAGAACGATGCAAACGTTCGCTTTCGTTGAATGACAAGCGCGGCGCACTCGGGAGAAAGATTTATGTACTCAAAACACAACAGAGCTTTACATGTCACTTTGAAACCGCAATGGGAATGCTGGGACGCATAAAATTTACTGTTGAAATAATTCAATTAATTCTGCACGCAGCCATTCTTGTATGGAAACCCTTAACATAAACTAGAAAATTATTAAAATATTTAAATTACTCTCTCAGGAGTTTGGAAATCCTTATCAACCATAAACTGTTTCAACAAACATTCTCTGCTTCGAGGATAAAAAGTAAACGCAACCACGCTTACAAAAAGCCATTTAACGTTTATTCTACTCTATTAGAAGGCAGTAAAAGTTTTACAGCAGCCAATCTAAGCGCTGGAATCAGTTTGGAATTAGAAAGCGTGAAATTGATAATTCTTCTTCTTCCACGCTGATCCTCCCGGAACGGTTCTCAAGCCAACAAAAGTTGGTGGATTTATTAGCTCCAATCTTTCCTGCAATATTGTTTTCATTAGTCTTGCCTGCATTTTTTGTGTTGTTTCTACCAATAACACCAAACACCGGTCGAGTTGAATGATAAACGATGCTTTTAATTAAAGGATAAACAAGTTTTGTTTGGTAGAATTCTTAAGCTCGTTCGCTGCTGAACACTTAAAAACAATTACGAAAAAAGACACAATTTTAGAAAGGCCATCTATAACGATATCTCAGCAGGTTGCCAAGAAAGTACTCTTTTCCTTCCTCTCAACCTTTTCAATGAATTCGCCCACTTTTCGATTTTTTTTTAAAGCAACCGAAACGCCAAAACAATAGCCGCCCTTCGTTTCGACGTGCTAGTAGAAGTTACAACTGTATCGAACAACAAGCTAAGCCTATTAAACGTACCTTTACTCTTCACTGGTTTGTGGCTCATTTTTCTCACGTACGCTAAAAGCCACCGAAAGGGAACGATAAAGATAAACGCAAGGGCACCCCTAAGTGCAAACTCGGCTGGAGACTTTCTGGAGGTACCGAATGTAACAGCAGCGAGTAGAAGAAAACAGAAAAAAATACTTGGGACCACAAAATAACGTCTTAAAGTGGCCTAGAGCGGTAGGTATTGTCTGCTTGATTCCGTGTTTTTTTTTGCCTCCTTTCTCGAGCAACTTACTTCACGATTTGACATGATCACATCGTGATGATACGGGAGCGTTTAACTGCACTGCAGGAGGGGCAGGGATTTGTTCGGGCGCTTCGAAAGGGAATTCAATTTATATCGATAATAGATGATGCATTTCCATGTGAGACCGATTAATTCCGCTGCTACGCGGTCAAAGCGGCACGCCGAATTTCATGCCCGGTAGCTGCGGTGTGCCAAGGCATGCTCTTTCTCGTGACAGTGAACGATAAATTAGACCTATGCGCTAAGCACTAGCAGGTGTACTTTGCATAGCGTTGCACGGGATAATGCAGACGACGGCAGCACACAATGGCAAAGCGCCACATGCAGCGTAACTAGTCACGGTGTCACGAAATGGGCGTGAAACGGGGTAGCGATAGTTGGGTGTTAAAACAAATAAATCAATATCGACTAACTGATGTCGATTGCTGGTTCGAGACACGTTGGTTGTGTGGTTAGGCTTGAAGCTAGTTCATTGTGTAGATTGCTTTAGTAAACAAATTTTTCTTTGGAAATCGTTTTCAAACCAGGAAGTCCAGGCACCGACTCAAAGAATCCTGTGACAACATGAACCAATCTACACTTTTCGTACTAGCATTGAGCATCACTATAAAATAATTATACATATTATCCAACATTAAACGGTAGCTTCACCATACTCGATTCTACTACTTCTCCTCTAGTTTACCATACTTAGCAGGTAAATTAGTACCACTCGGCACGTTTATCTGCTTCAGTTTAATCGGCACCAGCAGCTAGTAACAAAGTATCATTGATAACTACTCATTAGCAACAGCTAAAACAGTTTTCCCCCGTATCAATCAAGCACAGTAAATGTGTCATCAAGCGTATATCCTGTTTGGTAGCAGAAAACCCAGACTGAACTGTTTGCCCCCTTGGAGCACACAAAATGACCACCTCAAGACAACAAAAAAAGAGTACAGTTCAACAGTAAATAGCTGCAACAGCCATAAAACAAAACCTGTACAACGTTGCGGGCTTGGGTTTCCTGTTCAACATGCTCATTACACACACGGCCAGAAAACGCGTACGACTCATACGCAAACCGGCCGTTCTTATCACACAGTGCGCCCGCTTAATCACTCAATTATCTCATCGCAGGGAGTCCCTGGAACGCAACCCGAACGCAACCCCATTTCAAGATGCTGAAGGAGTTTTTTTTTTTGTTGTTGTTCGTTCAACCTTTTTTTCCAACCAAACTCCGACCCGAAGCTTCTGACATCGTCCGCACTCATCATCATTCTTTTATCAAGGAAGGATTTTATTTACATGTTTTTGCACTGCTAGCTTGCACTTATGCACCGTGCCCATCAACAACGTTGATAACAAGAGGTGCAGCATCTAATTAGCCCTGCACCAATTGCGCGTATTTCAACCCTTAACTTCACCAACACGATTGCTGACCACGCGATTCGATTAAATCAACCGGAGACCATCAGTCGGAGCTGATCAGGCAAGGCAAGCGAGTAAAAGCAGCATGACAAAAGTGATGCAGATGACAAGACAGGCAAGCTCCCTGGATACAAACTGCCACAGAGTTACAACATTTGATTATAGGCATTGAGCCAGGCTAAAGTTGACGTACTGAATGATCCACCGTTGGTTCAGGTGTATTCTCAAGAAAAAGCTGTTAACAAAAAAAAAAAACTAAAATGAAACAAAAACCAAAACCAAACAATAGCCAAAGGTGGTAGAAGATGATGAAAATAACAGTCGTGTAATCAAATTATCACACATTCTCTCGATAGTTCGCAGCTATAATACTATAGCTCAGTGCAAAATACCAGGACATAAGAAGGGACGTTTTTCTGATGCCAATTCTACAGCTGCATGGCAATGATCTTTTAATGATTCGCAAGCCACCCCGAAACACAATAGAATAATCGTCACGAGGTGTCACGAGAAGAAGAAAGCTGACTGGTTCACATCGTACAAGATAAATCAACGCGTATTCTGTCTCGTGTGTACAACATTTTATTTGGAATAAAAACGTGTGGATTAATTTCCTTTGTTATTCTTTCCATATGCAGAAGATGGGATTGTTTGAAGTAGAAATAGTACAGACGATTGACATATATTATGTATCATACTTTGTCGCATACTTTACTCTAGAGTGTGGGTCCTGTGGTAGAGCACACAAAGGCGACAGATCTTCACACAGCAAGACCACGAATTAAAACATATTTAACCACGTACTGAGGATTGATTATTCATCTTCGTGGCATCAACATGTCTAGTAAGCCATTAGATGACCGGCATGGCCTAGCAGGAGGCTTTTTTAAAGCATGTCGTCGTGACAAGGATTGGTCAACATAAATTCTCCAAGAAATTCGGTCCTTGAATGCAGCTTCCCATCCATGTGGGCAACTGATCTCCGAACCTGATCTCAGGTGAAACCTTATGGATCTCAGCGGTCTAGAAATATTCTAAATCTCAACAGACGGTACAGGCCACCCTATTGACGATGGCAAGCCTTCACAAGTAGTGACATTTTGTCAATGCACAGTTTTCCTACACAGAACTCCTCTACCACCTCGAGTTTGTAGCTATCATCGAAAAGACTGTCACAGTCTGATCCTCCGTCAAGTATTTCGTCTTCCTCGCTTTGATCAACACTCCACTTTGATCAAGTTCTCCACTTACATATAGCACATAGAGCATATGATCACCATGACCTAGTAAGCCATTAAACCAAAAAAGATATATTAATCTGTCGTTCAGCAACATAGCAGGCACTAGGCATAAATGGCACTAACCAATTACCACCACAGCAACCAGCAAATGGGAGTAAATGAACCCACCATAACATATCTCGGACGCACTCTGGGGTCACCAGCCAAATCGTGCAAACGCTCCCAATCTCTTCGTATGACAGCAAATCAGGAGTAAATCCGGAATATCGGTCGAAATTATTATGCGGTAATCGGCCGAAAATTACATCACCCCAAAATTGCACCAGGTGCTGGGGGCTCTGTGCTTACTGACCGACGGAGCCGGTTGGCCCAGCTGACCGCAATGCTAGACACATCCGTCCGTGTGGTCGCGTGTATGGTACGCTGGAATCGCATCCCGGGACATGCGTTTTCTTCGTATTTTGCAGACTCTACCATTTCACCAGCTTTGCTCTGTGAACTGTGGTTGCGATGGCTTTGCTGCATACATCCATACGTGTACCCCAAATTTCCCTTACGGTGCACAAACACTTTTCTCATGCCGTCTCGTCGATCCGTGGATCAGTGGATGATTTTCCACTTTTGGCCAACTTTTCTCCACTTGTAACAACACACAAGCAACAGTAACATCACAAAACGTTCCAGTACATGGTACCCTCGGACTACTCTACCAAGCCTTCCCTCTCAGCCTTCCCATTCCTTGCCCAAACCTTGCGTTCGTTTTCCTTTTGTTAGTGTGTTTCGCACACGATCACGTCCCGGTCGCCAGTCTTCCGACCTGCTCGTCTCCCATCCCGCCAGCGCAAGGGAGCAATTTTGTGGCCCCGAAAAATCATTCCAACGCCACCCCGTGCTCCCGTACAACCGCCGTGATCGAGACGCGTTCTCTCAACAGCGCACTGGGCGCACCGCAATTATATCGGAATCGTATTCCGATTCTGCGGTCTCTAATCATCTGTTTTCGCCATTTTACCACCTGCTTCTTGCCTTTTGTTACGAACCATCCCCATTTCCATTGCACCCACGATGCTGCGCCTGCGGGCGGAAATATTTGGGCCTGTATGTGTGCGTTTGTCTGGTTTCCACACTGGAATGTACCTTTGCCGAGCCGTGGTGTGTGTGTATGTGATGTATTTGCAAGCTGCGCCTCCTGTTTTTACCCCTAAAAGCACACAGTACACACGAAACGTTTACGTAACATTTCAAAAAAATCAACCTCAGCGATCATTCAACCCAACTTTTTTTTTGTTCCGTTTTCGGCAAAAGCTCAGTAAACGGAGAAGTTCTTTTTACTTAAACGCACGCAAAAAACACTGAGTACGATTGGCTTTCGTGGTTTTCGATCGCGAACTTTATTATTATCACCGCCATCTTCATTATCATCCGGTTTGCGTTTCGTCCAGCGCTGGCCGTGCTGTAACTTTGCCATGCGATCGTACAATTTGCAAATTCATTCACACAATTTGTTAGATCTTTACCACGGCTACACGGTAACGCAAAAAGCAAGTAACGAATGCATCCGCTTGGTTTGCGGTTTCAAACGGCCACTGCCAGGCATCGTGCATTTCCGCACTTTGACTTGAGCATAAAATTCACTTACACGGAACGCAAAACACACACAAGAAATGCTCACCCAGCATTATCATTATCTTCAGTTGCAAATGCGTTTTTCACTTTGTCTTCCCTTTGTCCATTTTCTTCCGTTGCTTTGCGGTCAAGGTTATCGGTTATCGGCGGGACACTGCTGCGGGACCGTTGTAGCTCGCCATGTTGTATCTCACCGAGAAAGTTGACTTTATGCAATCTCGAAACATTCTACTCTCAAGAGTTTACGTTCACCGTTCTCAAGCGTGTGTATCAGCCGTCAGAAGTCCGAACACTGGGATAATTGCCTAACTTTCTCACAATCGAGAATGGGCGCGAAACGGCATCGAGAAGACTGGCGAAAAATCAACATTGAGGGCATCGACGGGCAACATTATGCGGTCGTTTACCTCCGGGTGGAGAAGATATCTTCTTTTGAAAGCCTTCTGGCTGGTTAAAAGTTTAATTTACTTACGGCCCTACAACTACAGTGCAGTGTTGCTTCTATAGATAGAGATAACAACTAACGATTTTGCAATCTTCTTTACATCGGAAGTAGAATGGGAGTTTGATCTCTCTTATTGTAATAATACCACAATAATACATTAATATATCCAACGATTTTTGAAAAAAAGACTTCAGACATCGAATCTTCATTAGGTGGCGCAAGATAAGTTGGTCATTGTCATTACAATTTCATCTCGTTCTCGATCTCTCGTTAATTGCGTTGGAGTATTTAGAGACGTGCGGGAAAAATCAACAAGTCCCCTCAGGGAATTAGTTTACTTTCAATTTCATCCACTCCAGCGAACCATTTACAACCACAAAAAAAGCTGAAAACTTCCAGCTGATTTCGTGCGGAGGTCCCCGACGTCATGCCGGTCGTGGTGGTCAGAAGCCTGAGATCGAAAGTAAAATCCATCGCCCTGTCGGGAATACACGGGACTTCTTCCACCGCACCCTTCCTTCCGACGCTTGGTTTCGGAGTAATTTCGGTAAGTTCAGAGATCACTGAACAGCGCTCGGCGGCAGGCCCAGCTTTTTCACGTTCACCGAAACCGAGCGAACTGTTTTCAACCGGAACGCGGCAAAAGCTAGGGCCAACGATTCGGAGCGCATCGAAAACGTGCGATAGAAAAGCAACAAAAAAAACCCTCAAAAGCTGCTGGTCAGATCTTGCTCCCTCGACTACGATTCGACGTCCGGTCCAATAGGATCGAAGCGAGCCGAAGAAGAAGCTCAAATCGTAAATCACGATTCATCAATCATTATCACTATATGAAAACTCCGGAGGTCAATTGCGGTAAAGTGTGGTGTTTTTTGGCGGGGTGTCGTCGAGGGGTGATGCCGAGCAAACGGTGAGGTGGAGTGAGTTTGGTTATGTTCCATTCTTGTAGACTTTGTTGCTATCTCACCTTTTCTCTTGGTTAGGAATATCGATACTGGGACGGATTATGACCCGATCAAACGTAGATACACGTTTGTGAAGAAGCTTTTCTGACACACTGCCAAAGTGCACAATCCCGAAAGAAACCCTCCTTCACCGATGCTCCAAACTGTCCCCCAACAACTTTGTAAAACTTTATTTTCCCTCACTATTCGTCGAACAATTACAATCAATCGAACATCCATCCGACGCCTTTTTCGCCGTTTTTTGGAGCACACAAATTATAAAATGATTAGCATAGGCCGAAAATGACCCCGCTTTTTCTAACCTCGGATCTTCGGAGCATCATCCTGCCGCTACATCGTCTGCAACATGCGCATATCGTGTGCTTCAGTACCAGCCTCAGCAACGAATGATGAAAGTCCTCTATTAGCGAGAAAGTTAAGCCTTTTTATTTTCAGCCTGCTGTCTGACGGTGGTGCTGATATCGTTGGTAGTCTTATCGCCATCGGAAGTGGGCAATTGTGACGCTATCACCTTCACCAGACTGACCGAGCATGCGAGAGTAAGATGCGCGTAGATTGGCCCGCACGATCAAACAACCGCTCAAAATTCCCAAACACGTCATAACTGTCCGGTACGTAAAAATATCCAGCGAAGGAAACTGTTCAGCGATCAACCTGATAGCATCTGTTATAGCAAAACAGATGCCTTGAGATGGTGCTACAGCGTACAAACACACAGACACTGGCTAGCATATGATATGCAAAGCTGCAGCATGTCTGTCGTAGATGGGAAATGATTATTCATAAACACTAGCATTTTTTTCTCCCAAATTGATAATTATCACATCCGTTCCGGTCTAGAGTTTTATCGCTAGATTCTGCTTTAGTTGTTGCTTCATACAAACCTTTTTTTTTGTTGTTGATTGAGCGGGTTTCGTTGTATTTACGTATGCTCAGAATGCGATTTAAGATTGGTTTTATGCTTGTCTAAGTTGATCGATAGAAGCACCGTTTACCTGGAAATAGATAAAACAACAATCATCAATCTATGTTATTTGCTTGATCCCATTAAGATAGAATATAGCAGTAATTAAACAATCATACTTTTCGTACTCTATGCCTCTAACAACTGTTTTCTTGGAAAGGATGAAAAATAAAGTCAATTTTCGAAGTTGATTTTTAACGTATGATTTCAATTGAAATTTTTCTTCACTCTGTACCAAAATAAATTTAACATTTTGGCAGCAATTTGGTCTGCTGCTTTCTGCAGTTGATGATATAAAATGAAGAACATTTCACACACACGGCACATAAAATACCCTTATCCGTGTGCAGCAGTTATGCAAAACGATGCCAGATGGCACACATAAATCCCCACCGGTTGTGCCATCACCGTAAATGGAGCGATGCAGAAAGGACCTCAAAACCTTTCACTCCATGTTTGCTGCTCAGCAGTTCCACCTCCATACCATTCCCTTCGGTACATTGCAATGACCGAATTTAGATCACGTGGTTAGTGGCCGGCCGTTCTACATCCATCGATCCCATCCGCGGCTTAAATCATGTAACGGTGTTATGAAAGGAAAATCTTTTATTTATTACATCGTACGCGACCTCTAACGCTGTGAACCATATTGCTAAGCGGCAAAATCGGTCTCACTGCCAGCATGCTCGTGTGCCGCATGTGCGCCATTGCAGACTCTCGCGTTGCATTGCGATCATCAGCACACCACCGCACCACACACGCAAGAAGAAGGTCATCCTTGCCAATGCCAAAGAATTGGATCTTTTTCTAGTGAAATGGTGAGTTGAGAAGTGGGGGGAGTGGGAGGGAAAACTAGGTCTTTACCACATCATCCATCCATCCGGCACCGGACGGTTCGGAGACTTCGAACGATACCACCAAAGTCGCACCAAAAAGGTTGGACACGGCGACGACGCACTATTTGTTTTATGCTGTCTGCAGCAGAACAAGATCACTCGCGGGATCCGATACGCAATGGTGCAGGCAGTGGAGAATGATGCCTTGTGATAGCGAGGGTTGGCAAGTTACCGGTGTTGGTTATCGCGATACGCTAACCATCGCATTTGCCGTTAGCTTTTACTTCTTTGCCAGTTTCGCCCCTAGGGGCGGAGGGAGGACGATGCAGAACGATTTCGCTAATGCGCTTCGCGGCGAAGAGCGAAACCGGAATCGTCAGGACGTTCGACTGCAAGATGCAAGAAGCAAGGGTAGCTGTTGCATGTGAAAACTGGGGGAAAATATACGGTTAATTTTGTAGCAAAACAAAATGCAAGGAAATGCGTAAGAAACGGTTATGCGAAAGGTACAGTTTTGTTGCGCCAAGTCTAGCTGCCAAATATCTCTCTCATGTGTGAGTTGAGTGAGCGGAGTTGTTTTGCGGTAATGAGTTAGCTCATGAGCAGTAACTTTAGAAGAGCTTTAGTAAGCTTTTAACCTTAAGCTCCTATGAATTATGTGGTCAATAGCGTTGCTATCGTTGAACCTGTTTTTTTTTTCAATTGTGTCAATTATTTCTCAATCTAATGAATGATCTCCGAATCTTCCAAACAATCTCCGTACTCTAAGAAATTTTTCTTCAATTATTTATTTATTTTTAAGTATGACGGCATGTCTCCGCACTGAAATAATGTTTAACCTAAGCTCATGAGGTGTGACAAAGATTCTAGAAATACTTGTCCTCATTTCAGCTAATCTTTCGCTTGATTTATTTGCTTGAGCCAGAATAAGAAGTTGATCAGAACCAGAACTTCATCTGGGCTACTTCTTGACTAAAAACCTTGGCTTAATGACTTACTAGACCGCACCGGCTCTTGAACGGCTTAATAGCGCGATAAAGCGTAGTTGGATTCCCTGTCCCGGGACTGGGGAACGTCCGTAATTTGAATTAGAATTTTAACTCCGTTTCTACCGTGTGAAGACCGGCTTCACCGTTGCCTTACCACCGGACCACCCATCAGAATCCAGACTCGAAATCAGAACACATCGGCTTTAAAATTGTTTAAATAACATTTAATTGATTATTGGAGTGAGTACTACTGACTGACCGATTATTGATATTAATTTCAAAGCTTAAGCTTCGAAAATGCATAACCAAACATATATAACAATCCTACTTCCCAAGTAGTTTTATTTTACACAAATCTCACACCATCATCGATGTAGATAAGAATCACGTTGCGGTCCAAATAGCAGCTGCGTGCTGCATCCCTTTTGTCAGTTTTTCAACTCAACCCACCCGCGGTACGCTCAAACGGAAGGGTTAACGCACCATACTGTTCCATTTCCACTCACACCTCATGAACACCTTTGGCTCGCTAGCCCATACAAACCAACTCTTCCAAAATGCACACAAAAGCACACCTTCCGACCCCAGTAGGGATGATCGCCACCTTCCATCTGTTTGCTTTAGTAGCTGCTCCACCCTGTAGTAACCGAAACTCCCAACGGAGAGGAAAGCTTCTTCTTTTTCGTCTTCTTACTGTGCAACCCGCTCCGTCCATTGTGCACAGAGTGTACGTACACATGTTAGATTAGATAAATCAACAGCCGTAACTGGCGAGAATGCGAATGTGGGGAGGAATAATTTCGCACATCGCGATCATCAACGATCGGTAAGATCGCTCGCGTATGGTCGACGCATGTCTGCGATGCAGTTAGACTCGATGGCCTTTCAGGAAAACAGAGAGAGAGAAAGAAAAAAACCTTTGGATACAAAATTACGCAACGGCGCAAGAAGATGCGATCCGATCGGTATAAGGCAAACCCCACAGGGACTTGGTGTGGCGGGTATCTCGATCGAAGATCCCGGGTTCCATTGCGCAAGGGCAGGCGCAACCCCGTTTATCAGACGCTCACTTCCACTGGCCCTATTATAGGTCACCCGGTAGATTTAGAGGCCGCCACCATTCCAGCAAGCAAGCCAAGATGCGTGCTGATTCGCTCAAACTGCCCGCAGGGAGTTTCCCGCAGATTCCCGCAGACCGTATGGGACGAAGGAAACGATCGGCGTGGCGGTGGTGGTGCAGCAAAACCAGATACCGGTAAGCGTGGCATTGCCACTGGCCATTGGCCTTTTGGCAGGTGGAATGTGAGGAAGTGGAGCAAACAAATGTACCCCACACCACCGCTGGCGGTTGGTTGCAGTTCTCACTAGCACTAGACTGATTTATCTGGCTCGCGCCGCACGGTTCGGGGAAGACGGAGAAAGCAAACGAAGGGGTAGAAAAACAAATTTAACACACAGATTAATATAAGTCCAAAAGAAATAAAACCTCGGTCTGATGGCGCAAGAGACGGTAGAAAAACAGCCAACTTCGTAAAACTAACCAGCAAGGTGCATATTCAGTGCACAACTCGAATCGGTCGGTGCATCGGTCCGGACGCAGATATAAGCCAGGTACGCTCGCTTCGCGCTAGAGTCTTGCTAAATTAAATAAAATTACACTACACATAAACCGGGATGGACGAGATCCTAACTTCGCTTCACCGTAACCAGCCGGGATAGCCGGCCAGCTCGATGACAGAACTGTGTGTTCCAATTATTTCTTCATTTGCATCTAATTGTCCCGGTGCGGCAGATACGCATCGTCACCTTCGAACGGGCAGAGCAAACGACGAAGACGACATTGGACGGATTGCGCAATAAAAAGGATCCACTGGTAGGTAGGGCAGGTAGTTCAATTATATCATAGAGGTGCTTAACGACATTTTTTTGTACCCAGATACCCTGCTGCTGGCGAACGAAAATGCTTCCAGCGATGCCGAACGTGGCAAAGATTTATTTAATGTAATAAACAAGCTGGAGCCCGTTTTCTCAAGTGCTCATAAAAACGAAAAATATAAAATGTCATTCCGGAAACATTAAACTACAACTAGAAATCTTGTAGAAATGCGTGTCAAGGTGCGTGTCCAAGAGTGTCCAGAGAGCTGCCATAGCATTGCAAAAAGTGTTCATTAACGTATGACTTTTCACATTTCTTTATCGATGCCAAATGATCCATTTCAAATTGCATCCATTTTCGCTTAGACGAACCAAAAGTTGATTGAATCACACACATTACCAATTATGATGCACATCTCACATCCAGCCAGTAACGCATTTTAGATAGCAAAGGAAGAAAACACTTCGTTAATTCCATACGTTAATAAATCCCACCACTTGTTCACCACTGACGGCACTCACCGATCCCGGTGGAGTCATATGATCTAGAGCTAATGACATTTTCATTTTGATTTATTACCCCACCCGATAGCGGGACCACTCTGTGAGGACGTCCACTGCCCGACCGCTATATGCGTATGCGTTCGTGGTGCCGGTTGATCGTTGGCAAGATAGGCTGACCGACACCGCACCGCACCAATCCGATGGATCAATCGGCACGACACGCAAACACGGTGGTCCCGCCTCGGTGGAGGGTCGGACCCTAACACCCTAAACCTTCCCGGACCTCTCGAGACATTCCGGTGCAGCTCCGAAAACGCTACATTGCGCGAACAGCATTCCTTCGCCATTTCGTTCGAATGGCTGCCGGACCATGATTCCGATGCGTCCGGCAAACGTTACATACGTTACAGAAAGCGTTCTCCACGTACCACGCACGTACGGCAATGTGTGTTTACGGCAGAAAACCTGTGCCTACCTGCACGCCCGATAGCCGCCCAGAGCACCGGCAGGGTCTGGTGCAGCCCTGATGGTGGTTTTGCCTCGGGGATCAAGCCGAAACGGAACGGGTTCATCACTGGTAGGATCGTCAAATGGCTCGTCCGCATGCCAGACCGATCCTACTACAGCCGTGTGGTGTAAGCTGACCCATCCCGGTGCGTTCCTAATCGTTATGGTGCGATGCGGACGTGCACCGATCAAATGCCGAGTGCTGAATTGTTGTGCACTTTCTCTCCGGTGCGCTCTTCTGCGGCATCAACGTGCGGAACGAACCGTACCCACACTACAAAGTGTTTCTGTAGATCAGGAATGCATTTACCACAGAAACTGAAGCTGTTAAACAATTTGTTCATCATGTTTGAGTATTTTTGCTTTGTTAGAAATTTTGCCTTGAGTGACAGTTGCTAGACAATTCGCGTGTGAATCATACGTCTTCATTTATAGAGAAGAGATCATTTTCTTTCACTTACTCTCAAGTCTCAACAAGTACAACCATAGTCGTAAGTGTGGGCATTGAAACTACTTGACTGCCACTGAACGATGAACGATACCTTACTGAAAATGCTGTGTAGATCACTTCAACTAAGCACCTGTTGAAGAAGGTAATAGGCCTTCTTTACGTTCAATAGTAAAGAGAGACTGAACTTCAGACGTAGCACTTACGAATGAAAGAGCATTATTAAATTTTAGACCAGTAGAAAACAAGTGTAATGAGTTCAACAACAACTGATCCATAATCGATACTAAAATGGCTAACTTAGCTATAGGATCTAAGGTGTCAATGTGCATCCCAAGAAAATTGGCTCTATAAGTGAAGTAATTTTAATCGATCAACGATTAACTGATAATTAATGAAGCATTAGCATTAAAAACCATGTACCAGCACCACAACACTTCAGAGCGATTATGGGTACATTAAAATAATCTAATGATCGTCACAAAGATGGGGAGAAACGCCATACACCATCGGAATGTTCCTGATTTATGGTTGTTTGTTTTGGCGCTTGCCGTTCCAGCAGTGCAAACATCCAGTTGAGTTATTGTTGCATCCTAGCAGCAGGCAATCCCTTTGCTCGTACATTACACGATCTATTTACATGTTGCTCTTCTAACGCTCCCTAAGCTTGCTTGGTAACGATTCCGCGCACTCTTGTTCTGGCTGTGATCTCTTCATTTTTGTGAACCGCACGCCAAGCCACAACATACAGCGTTGCTGTTCGCTAGTGGCCCGGTACGGCTTCTTCCATCCCGGTTTCCCTGTGGCCAAGTGTTGATTTATTACTTGCCTAGCTACACTCATGGCAGGCAAGGAGAGTTGTATTGCAGCAGCAACATGGAAGCAGCTTTACTTTATGGGTCTGTGAGCGACGATCAACTCTAACAGGCCAGGTTGACCGGTTTGATTTATGGAAGCAGACGTTGCTGTGCGTTTCCAGCCAATGATCACTCCGACTGATCTGGGGCTTGCGTGAAGATACGCTTAACAGCATATTGAACATTACTCGATCCGCAAAATGATAGTAGTACACAGTCGCACCCCAGAACAGAACATTGGATCGGTGTGAAGAACGCAGGTTGTTTGTTTCACCCTCAACACCTTGCATGATAGTGTAAGCCCCTGAACGCTTACCACTTAGTTCAGGGTGAGCAGTGTGCGTGAAGGAAAATTTTTCCGGTCTTCCTCCCGCCTTCTCCCATAGCCGCTGGATTGGCGTTTTCCATCTCAACTGCTCAATCAAGAATTATGTTGAAGAATTGTTCTCGATCGAACAAAGTCCCGTTCCGGAACTCACGACTGCTCTAGCATTGCGGTAGCAGGTGTTATCCAGCAGCCTGTCATTATTTCAGTTCATTTGCGGCATGTTTATGGACACACTCACCGAATGCTCAGGGCATCTTTCGTGTATCAAGCAAAAGGTGGCATTGCGGCCACTGTGCTGTGTTGGAGATCACTGCTACCTATACACTCTCAGCCAGCAGAGACATGCCACGGGAATAAGCCATGAGGTAACGCGAGTTACTTCAACTATGCCCTTTCTTTACGACATACTGAGCTCCCTGTCCCGTTGCTTGAGTGCGACGATCAAGCCGAAATGTGCCGAGAATCATGTGGCACCAAGGCGCCTGTGCAATTATTTTGGACAACTCTTCCAGAGCTGGAAAGAACCAGCGATTTGCACTAACAATGTTCTCGGTTAGTTCACCCGCATGCCTCACGCGTACGTTCTAGCTTCCGTCAATTTGCCAAACTTCACTCCCAAATCAATCGCATCCCTAGAACGCCTCTGTAACAAACGCGAAGCCTCGGTTTCTTCCATCACTCACCATTTATTTAGCTCTTGTTCCCGGCAAATGAGCTAGCGGTGTTTGTTTTCTACTTTCAACCGATCCCTTTCAACCTGTGACCGCGTGCATTGCGTCTTCTAGACAGGCAGGCCGCCCTCCGAAACCGACGCATCTAGCGGCACATCTATCTCGATCTTCTCGAGCACCAGCACACATCAATACCGCCAACCATCACCACCACCAGGGGCCCTCATTCACAATTTGCCGCGTTGAAAGAATTTCAATTTGCAACTTTGCGCACTTACTGCCCACCCTTAACTGGCCGGGGCAACGTTCTTACCGCACAGCGCAGATTGGTTTTGCACAGCCAGGGCATCCTCCCGCACCCAGTCGGGGTTCGGTCCCGATTGGTTCTGGATGAACGGTGGAATAATTGGAGAATTCGTTGACCACCCTACCACCGGGTGGGGGAACGGTTAAATGAGTGCAAATGGGAGCAGAAAGCGAACGAGAAGCACATTAGAGAAAATAAATCATCAATCTTTTACACACTCCAATAATCGTGCCCGCGCATTGACGGAACATAGAACGGGCTCGCCGGTTTCGTCTGCATTCTAGCTGCCCACCCAGCACCACCGTGTGTCTGCCCTGCTTCAATCCCCGCTCAATCGTTGGCTGACCGACTAGTCAACCGGATAGGCCAGTTAGCTTGAACGCGGCAAAACACGGACAAATACTAATTGGCCGGCAGGTTGTGGGTTGGACTGGCTCGGATATCTCGATACCGCTGCGACAGATTCCGGGGTTACGGTGGATAGGAATTTATATGACTTCCGTCATAATCTACGACAAGCGATCGGCGAACCTCGACAAGCCCAAAACTCCCACCGCCTCCTATCGGATGACATCCAGCGCTATTGTGCAACGGCATCACTGAACATCATTGAGCACATCGCAATGTCTGGTGGGTTAAACCAGGGCTGCAGGTACATTGCAGATATGTTGGGTGCGGGTTTCGACTGGAACCTGGAATTTGCAACATTCCCATCAGCGAGGGAACACTGCGAGATACGTTTTCGCTGCGAGACTGTGCGTTTGACGGATCTAAATGAGTAAAATGTCACCTGCTAGATTGGATTCTGTCGAAAGCTTCGTATCGCCCTGTCACCGGGATAGATCCCCGGATCGAATTCCATTGGGTCGAAGTCGCTTCGAACAGGATCAATGATTGCACAATCACATACACATCCACAAACACACTCACTCTAATAAACCGTGCGACATTGAGATGCGTTACAGATTTGCCGTCCGGTGGAAAACTGGAGGCAACCAAGGCTGAGAAGGTACGAGAAGGTAAAGTTTCAAATCTATATGACCTACTTAGATCGTATTTTAGTTAGGGTGCATTGCGATATCTTCCCATTGCTTTTCGTTGACCGGGAACATACGCGTACTTCGTTGTAGCTAATTGTGCGTAAAAGGTACAGCATTATCGTACATCTGCACTAGCTTAAATGTGGATGTGGATACGTCCCTCGTCAAATGGAAGAAAAAGAGTTTGTTCTAATCGCTTGGAATTGAAGCTGCCAACACATTAGGTCCGTTAGGTTCACTGGACAGGGCAACAGCACCACAGCTTTCAATTCTAATTGAATGTCGAGGTATTGTGGCTTGAACTGTTACCAAACTCGCTAATGATTGAAATGCACAGCGGGAACTTTTCCAACCTTGTCCGAACCATTCATCTAGCCTCTCGTCTCTCCCGTACAGACCCAGAGTAGGAGTAGTAAACACAGTTCGGCCGATATGAAATCTGCTGAAACATTCGCAAATGGCAATGGGGCTCATGGGACCTTGGTTCACACCCGGTTGTGCCAGCGTGCCGATACCGTTTTGTTTTGCTTTGCCCACTTTCAACGGGTCATTAATCTTGAACCCACAAATAGGTGTTACCGGGAAAATTACGCCACCAGTGCCGAGGTCAGCCCTTGCGCTGGCCGTGGGATCGTAGCCGATACAAATGGGAGCATACATCGGCAATCGCCCTATTGGACAATTGGCTCCAATGTGTGATGATGATTGATAGTGTGTCTTATTCAGCTGGAAGTAGCGATCAACACGAGCGTGGTACCGGATGAGCAGACGGGCACCCGGTACATCCAGAATGCTGCTGCACCGATGGCAGATGAAGGCATTCAGCACAATCGGACTCGCCATTTCTCCACGGCTCATTTGGTGCACAGTGAAAGGAAAACGGGTCAACCGATTCCAACAGGCCCCGCGCAATCATGCTGTGACATTGAGCAGTTTGCCAACTGTCCGCGAACGATTATTCACTCGTATCGAGAACAAACCGCCCTATGTTAACACATTTGCGATTGGTGGAGTATTAGAAAGTAACCATGCGGGACATGAGGATGGAATGAAAAAAAATAGTGCTTTCTGTCGTTGTAATTAAAAGGTTCACCGATAAAGCGGCGCTCACATCACCAAAGAAAAGCCTTTTATCGTCCAAGCTTTCTTTTGTGATAGGATACGGTGCCACCTTGGTTTGAAGCGTTCTTCAGGAATTTATTAAGATTAATAAAAACACATAATCTTAATTCCAAAGTGCGCTTTTAACATACTACATAAAAACTCCCTACGGTCCCTTCCTTATTTTAAATCGTCCCACTTCTAACGGTACGAAGGGTTATAAAAACACTGTAGAACGAATTTCGTTAGATCGACTCCCAAATTACAATCCCAAGTCTTCCGGCGCCATGCTTCACGACGCTGGGTGATCCGATCGGTTAATTACTCTCCCTCTCTCTTTCTCTCTCCTTCTTTCTCATTCCCTATCTCTGTAGCCTTAACATTTTTTTCTGGTCTCGTGGACATAATGAAACGAATGCCACCTCCACCTGTCCGTTTCACCACCTTCGCCAACGGTTTTGGTTCGGTACTGTAAAATGGCCCTTTTCGAAATGAAGGGGCACCATCATCATTTCATGAAGCATCGTTTCAGCTTTGTTTCTGCCCAACCATTTACGGCTTAACAGTTTTATGAGTAATTATTAATTTGTTATTCACATCTCTCGCTAATAAATTGTTTCCGATCCAATAAACCTCCCGCTATGTTTCCGGAACTGGGCAGCAAAAGGTATGATGGGGTAGTAGGGTCGCCCGCCATCGCCATTGTAGGCCCTTCCAGTACAGCGGTGCATCTTTACGAACTGCTCCCCTTAAGCAGCTCATAATTATTCAGCATATTCGACACAAGCTTCGCTCCAGATTCGTCCGATCACGTGCATGACTTTCAATCAAATACCGACCAGCTCAATAAACTATTCTAACAGTTCCGGTTTACCACCGTGCCTGACCCGTAGAACTGTATCGAGCAACTAAAGGCGGTCCCAAAGCTTACCACCATTTTACACCCTTCAAGACAATGCGCTCGGCAAAGGGACAGTGCGATCGCAAAGGGGAGAGAGAAAGTTCAATAGCGATGCGCCAGGGTGGTAACGGGATTTGATTTCTTTTAAAACACCTGTTCACAGTTTTTCCACATACAAACACACACGCACGCGCACATATCACATGCACCGTTTTCGTATGGCAAGTGTGAGCGATCGAGATGGTTCGGAAAAGTGGGAAACAGAACGGGACAGAACCGTCGATGGCCTGTCGATCGGGAGAGATACATTTTATCTGTTTTTAATTGCGCGGTTTCGATCATCATCCTGACCATCGCGTTTAATGATGGGGTTTCGATAGGAGATAGGGCAACTTTGGTCCGTGTACAATGGATCAATATCTTTGGTTTTAAGCAACACAAAAAATTTAAAAAAATAAATCGCCCAGATTAAGCTTCAACGGTATCGACGGGAAAGGTTAAATGTTGAAGAAAAAGGTGCACCGCTATTGGAAACATTTTTTAATCTCTCTTTTTGGAGCTATCGAACACGGGGTCATACCTTAATTCGTTCCAATAAATTGTTCATTTACGTTTAAATTGTTCTAACAATAAATAAATAACATTCGCATAACATAAACGTTATCCGACAACATATTAATAGCTAATAATGCTCGGCAGCCCCAAAACAAAAGAAAGCACCCATTTTCACGCCCCTCAATGAAGATTAAAAGCCTAAAGTTGTCTGAGTCTACCACACCCCCTGGCGACCCAATTATCTGCAGTGCCGCTTCGTAAAGGATGCACAAATCATCGCAAATAATGTTTGCCAAAAGCGCCGAACTCGCACAAGATCCCGATAGGCACGGGCTACCTCACTGTCTGCTCCATATGATAATTCACCCATAACATGGGTGAAACATTTTTGCGCCGCTTCCCATTATTTGCTCACGTTTCCATTACGGGGACAGGCCGGGTGTGCTGTATCGCCGGCCCAATAGGGTCATGCAGACGGAGACTCCGGAGCAGCATCGGAAACTGTTTGTTTTTGGAATGCTCTCGAGGCGCCAAACTACCAGGCTGGCTAGTGTGGCCGTTTGTTACGGTTACGCGAACAATCCCGCCAGGGTGGAGTGAAAATAGTGGAACGTGAGTCCACAACCGAGACACCGCACTGGGCCACAGCCGGACTAACTGTTTCCATACGCTCGTTCGGCGTTCGGTGGATTTCTATTTCGGCACCCGTGGACTGTGTAGCTGGCTGCTGTTACTGTGTCCCCGTTTGTCTTGGCACTGCTAGACGAAACCGCAATTGTATGAAAGATAACATCACACTTTACCTCGATTTGGACACAAACACACAAAATGGGAACATTTTATAGCAAATGATCGTTAGAATAGTCATTCACACTTTAATGTGTTGTAAGGTAACAGCAAAGACGATTATTTTCTTTAGAATTTAGCTCACATATTAATTCTAAGTCATGAGAAAAAGAGCATCAAAATAATTGAACCCAATCGCTCCTCGCTAGCTCGAGAAGAACGATTACTTCAATCACAATTATAGCGGCAAGCACATAATGAGCCATTCTTGTTACACCAAAATCAAACCTTCAAAAAGCCTGTTTGCTTCGCTGGCACACCATCAGAACGGGCCAAACGATGATTGTTGGCATTTCATCACCTTCACTAATGGGGCCTGCAAATGTTGTGCTCTCCATACCAAACTGAAGCCGTAGAATTTTAATTGGAACTTAACAGCCAATTTATTATTATCTGAAACAAGCTTTCAGATTGCACTGCATCGGCTGTTGTGAAGGAGCGTTCCGGCCGGGACAAGCAAACAGTCCCACACCACCCAGAAGACGGCAGCGTTATGCCGTTTCGCTTTCAATTATTGTCCATGCCCCGATGCAACGGGCGATAACTCGCACTGATGATACATTGCGACGTGAAATGAAAGTTGCCCGTTCTAGCTATCATTATGCTGATTATAGCAGATTTGCAGCAGTGTACAAACAGTGAGACAGAGAGCGAAAGAATGAACGACACCCGGACAAGATCAGCACCGATGAAAACGACAGCGTGGTTCTGCAGCACCAACCAACCGATACAAACAATCCACCGTGCCGCCTGCCGGGGTGGGTTCATTCACTTTTGCAAACGTAGCGAGAGCGGTAGCGAAAGTGCTCGGGGCGAGAGTTGTCATAATTAAAATAGTCCTCCGTTCAACTACTCGAGCCATGCCGTACACACTTAACCCCCAGCGTCATCGGCAACGTTGCATTACACGCTCGTTCTAAAACCTTCATCACTCATAACCATCATGATGGACGATGGAACGGGTCAGGATCTTCCGTTCTGCCCAGCTGTAACTTGTTTGGCAGCCAGGCACAACCCAACGAAGGAGTAACGTCCTCGGAACCGTCAACGCATAGCTTTTGTGCCGGTGCGACAACAAGTTGACGGCGACAACGTGTCGTGTGCTGCGCTGCATTCGCGCGTGTCTGATTGCGATGTGGTTGCGCTAATTATAGCAAGCGGGTCCGGTTGTTATGGAAGCAGAATCTAAAGAACCAATCTTATCAGTCAGCGGGTGGAAACGGGGGTTGTCTTTCCACGATCTACGCTGCACGCATTAAGCGCACTTGCTAGAACGCAAGAGCGAAGGAGCAAAGGCACACAAAAACGACGATGCATCGTTCGTAATGCATCTTTCACGCTACCTAAATGATGTGTGATTTCTACGAATCTGCGCGACATTTGCCGAGAAACGACCAGCGTGAACGTGACCACGGGCAAGCCAAGCCATATCCATTCCATGTGCGGAAGGATGATGAACCGCTTTTGGGGTTCCTGCCGTACACACCTCTGTAGCCATTTTTGCAATAATTCCTTACACTGTAGGCCCCCAGACACAGGCCCAGAGCTTACCACTACATCAACCATCATCTAGCTCTCTAGCAAAAGTCGCATAAAAACACTTTCTCAGCGTACGGCTTACAGCCTAGGCACGCATGCCACAGTTTGATTAGCTTCAAATTTGCATGAGTACTTCTCGCGAAAGATCTCACGTACGGAACGAACGAACGGTTAAAAGATGTGAAGCTGTGAGCTGCCATCCTCAGGAAACCTTCATATCTCTTCTCCGTCCCCTTCGGATACCCTTCTGAAGGCCAGAAGGATTATTTTCACATTACGCTCGAGGGGTGGGGGATCGACGATCTTCAGCTCAACCGCGATTAAAAGCTCATTGTCGCGCGCGTCGCGTGGTACGGGTCGCAAGGCATCTTCGTTACTTGATGCGAACGAGCGAGCGGTGTGCTGTGCGGCACAATCGGTATGGAATAATTGAATAAAATTAGCATACACTATTCACGTGCTCCAAACAAGGGAACCCCAATGCTGAAGGGTGACTGTCCGACCCAAGATTCTACCATTCTCACATGTCGCTTCCCCCAGAGCTCAGATATTGCTGCTCCAAAAAGCCGATGAAGGGCCCTGGGAAAGGCTACGGCCAGAATGGTTGTTTATTGGTTTGCCGTCTTACATAATCCTTCCTCCGGGGATGTAAAGCTGCATCCGTGCGGAAAGTGATAAAGAGGGAGTCACTGCTAGTCAATTTCGAACGTGAATGTGGCGGCCAACTTTCCGACCCAATCCGCGCAGTAGATCGGGCGCCGCGCAACCGCGATGTGGGAAAGAAAATTGAACCAAAAAACGATGATTGAGTCGTTCCGAGCCGGCTAGTGGTTCGAGAATACAAATTGAAGTCAATGTGTGTCGTCCACTCTGGATGGCTTGTTATCGTGTTTGTTGTCGTTCTGTTTCAATTCTCGGGCTATTAAGATAGATGTGCAAATGATTTTCACCAACAAGACGGGACACGGGGCAACAAACCGGGGCGAATGCTCGCCGTTCCACCTTTGGCAGTGGCACAGTTACATACCATTTTAGCTGTGGGAAGGTTTATGCTGAGGTCAGTCTTTAATTTGCCCGCGATCGTGTTGGTCCATAAGGAGGAGATGTGCTTACCTGTGAGGGAACAAATGTAAAAGAAGAGAAATATGTGACTAAAGATTTTAATAATGGGTTTTTTTGATACTAGTTTATGCTTAATATTATTGCATCATTTAAGCAAAAATTATTCTCAATGAGGATCAAAATATTAAATGTTTGTTTATTTACCTTCACATAAACTGATCACATAAATGCAACACACAAACATGAGCTTTTCAGTAATCCTTTAACTGTCTCGAATCATGGCCAGAGCAAACAACCAACAACTGCCCTAATTAAAACGTCAAACGACTGCCATTCATACAAAACCACCGCGCCGCTGTCATTGAGCCAAAAACGGTGACGGTGAAAATGAGATTAGCGTTGTGGATTCGGAGCCGTGATTTCTTTGCTTCGTGCTGCAAGCATCTACTCTCCTTACATTATTAATCTTTTTTTTTTACTTTACTTAACTCGCCCGTTTCCAAAACTCATCCCGTCCACTTGTGCTTTTGGGCGATTTCCACCGTTGGCCCGCTGTCGAAATCAGCCAGTAGCTCCATTAATTCAGCATTCAGCCCCGGAAGATAAACACCAGAAAACACTCCACCAAACCGAAATTCCCGCAACACACACACACACACGCATGCCATCGCATGTCAGTTTGCCGATTGTCGATTGGCGTTATGTTTTTGGAGTTTCTTTGTTTTTCGCCACTTCTTCGCTGTGGAACGTTTTTCTTTCTTTTAAATGCCTCCTTGAGCAGTAGCCAGAAGCTTGCTGCCCGATCTGATTTCGCTCACCATCATTCAAATCGTGTATTGATAATAAACGATGGATTGTTTATGCTGCTGGTTTCCCTCCTCCCAGGGCAGCCATTTTTTTTCTTGGACGACCCGTATGGCAAAGCTTTGGGAATCGCGGAAGCCGTTCGCCGTGCGTGCGTTTTTCGACATCGATCGCGTCGATCAGTGGGTGAGTGAGATGTATCCGTGTGGCTGTAAAATTCACTCTCGAAACAAGGTCAATGATTCCGGACCGTGGCTCTACTTTAACTACTTCTCGGATGTTTGCCACAGCAAAAAAATAGTCATTCGACCCGGGTCTCTTGTGATTAGAGGGTTATTATACAATCGTTTCTCAATCATACAAACAGGTTTCTGTAATTTCTTCCTGTCTGTTGGGGATTTCATCTAGATTTTTGTTTCCTGTCAGTGCGTGTACTTTGGAACAATTGTCTAAGGCTCCCTTTTGGTATTTAACTGGCTCTTAAAACGTCATACTCACACACTGTTTTACTTCAAATGCAATAAAAATATTTATATTCTGATGTACAAAAAAATACATGAAAACATACATAGATGAATGCATTAAGATATGTTACCTCATAACTTAACACCTTCTGGATGTAAAAACTATCAGCCTTTAGACCGCATATTTAAAAAAAAGCAAACGTTCGTCAAGCTCTCTCAACCAGAACCGAACCGGCGGGCAGCCAGCCAGCCACCGAAACGAACCAGCAATCGTAAATTTGGATACACACACAAACAAAAGCGGGATAATTCATTCTGCCCGTTTCTATAACTCACCGGCGTTGAAATCAAACACTTATGTTGTGATTCTTGTATAAAAACAACGACGATAAATGTGAGGTTACAAATTTTTCGCTGAATTATTCATAGTCGTACAGCCTTTAGTGCTCCTTCTCGTATATGTGATCGCTGTCGTAACGAGCTACACCGGGAAAGCTGCCGTTTGTAATATTGCGTCCCTCCTGTCAAGATGGGAAGCGGAAACATGCTCCAAATTGCTGTCTGCCGTGTCTGGTAGGTCTGCAAACTAAAAAAAAAAAAACTCTAACACGACCAAGCAATCGAACGAGGAGTCTATTCACTTGCCTTTAGGGACATCAAATTCGTTTAAATACTTCACATCGTGTTGTCATGTTTTATGCGATCTAACACCATCACGAAACATATAGAATAAGTGTAACGGGAAGTGGGCGAGATTGTATGCATTATATTAAGTTATAGAACGGAGCGTTGCAAGATCATTAATATCATTATTGCAGTCAGACATCTGTGTGTAACTCATCTAAAATGTGTAACAAAAGCACGTGCACCGTTTATAGTAGAAATAGCTTGTTGGTAACCAAAGAAACCCACTTAGACCTCTGTCTGTGTGTGTGTGTAAGGGTGCATTCCTTCGGTCGGACAACCTTTCCAAATGGGACTTGTCTGTCCGCTTCCTTCTCGCAAGCATTCTATTCATCCTACCATCCCAACACTTCTTTCATGCCAAAAATGTTCCACCAGTTCCCGCGCGAGAACCAGAATAGCCTATTAAGCACGGTACACAGACCGGTAAGCAGCAAATAGGAGCACACCGCAGTTTCATGCTTACCACGTGAAAGAAAACTGTTGTTTCGCGATACGACCCGGCTAACCCGCAAACTGCGACCGGCCAGCTCAGCAGGATGCCATTTTGCTGCGCCATTGATCCAGAGACCTCCTTTGGAACGCTCGCCAAACGTATCAAAAACCACCAGCGGCCACCGGCTGCACGACGCTGGGATGCTGAACGAAAGTGCAAGTTCTTTCCGCGACTTGAATGCCGCCACAAGCGACGAACCTTGTGCCAGCCAGCAACCCTTCACCAAACGGTAAGGCAACAGCGCAACAACGTAACACCGTTGTTGTTGCCCCCGTTGTGCGAAAAAAGTGGTTAAGAATGAATCGTTAAAACGACCGATCGATCTATTGCGGAAAGTGTTTCCACCGCTGGCGCGGATGCAGAGGGCACGAAATGAGTTTTAAACGAGGTGCACATCGTTCGCGCCTGCACACCATTATAGGTTTTATCGGTCAACTTGCGGATCGTTTTGGGCGGCCCAGCCCCCCCCCCCCCCCTCTTGCCCACCCGGACATTCTGCTATTTACTTCAATGTCCAGCTGACCTTGGTCGGGACCGGGAATTGGATTGGGACTGTCCATTGCTATTGACCAGCGATACACGATACCAGCGAGGTCATTCTTCGGCATCCACCAGTTTCATCATCGGTCCGGTTCGGAACAGGACTCCCAGGTTCTGGGCTGTTCACACACAGAAACACACACACTTGAACATAAGCTGATGATTCGAGGGGCGATTCGGTCACCCTGGAACCAGTTTACGGCGCACAGAAACCCGTTAGATATTGGCGGGTTTTTGCTGCTAAGCTGCCTTCGTCCATCATCCAGTCAAACTCGACCGACGGAATGTACCTGTGCCCGGGACATGCACGCGCATAGATGCGTTCGTTGCGTCCGCAAAAAAAAAAAACACACACACACGACCGGACAATGGGTTGATGCGCAACGGGCGTAACGTAACCGATTGGATCTTTGCGGGTTTTCTTTACCTTGGAGTTTGATTATTGTATAATCCGTACAAAAGTGTGCACGTTTGTTGGGCGCAGAGGTGGCGTAAAAAGCCTTAAAAGCGGAATTTTTTTGTATGCGCTAGTCTTATGTAGTGTTTTAATGCACTATTTTTAATACAATAATGCATTAATCTTATGTAGTGAATTTATATTTAATTAAAATAGGTAAAAAAATACTAAAAAATGTATAATTAACTATTGTTTGAAATAAACTAGTTTGATGATGATTTATTTTTTTTTACGATTGAGATAAAATTATTTGTTTCTTTTTTAGTATTGTTTATGGATTCAAATATTTCTGGGAACTATTTTTCTAAAAAAATCCTAACAAAATTTAAACAAACCCATAAGATTAACAAATAATCAAGAAGAAACGATCGAAACAAACGATCTAAAAGGCTGTATAAATAGTTAACAAAGTACAATTCATAACGCTTTTATGACACAAATTCAATGATCACCGTTCAACGAAATGTCTCCATTATCTGCATACCAACAAACGCATTACACAGACCAACTCATGAAGACTTTCGATCCTTCGATCACTCTAGAAGCGGCGCTGTAACACAGCCTAAACGTAAACTTCATTTTTAACTGCACTTTCGATCCCTATCTCGCGAGCCTCCCTTATCGCACCAGCGCGATCGTGTCTTTGTTTCCCATTCATATCACATTCAATTGAGCACGAATTTCAATTCAAATATATCAGGCTACCGTCCGCATTCGCGTGCTCTGCACGAGAGACTCATTCGCTTTTCCGAACGGTTCCTTTTCAAATGGGACGAAGGTGTAGTTTGATTCGGGGCTTTTATTCAGCAAACTCCAATCCCGTACTCGAGGCGCTTTTCAGCTAAATAGATTCGTCTGTTCATTTCAAACGCCAGCATTCTTCGGCGAAAGGCTTTGCTGGCTGCTTCCGTGTAGTTCCTAAATAATCCAACAACCCCTCATAACCTGTCAAGGGGTTTTGGGAGCTGCCCCATTCATGAAGCCCGGAAACGTGATAAATGAATTACGCCTAATAGAGGCGTTTTGTGTGCGGAAACATGCGGTCATGGTAGGGTGGCCATCCCACCAACTCCACACTGTTCTCTTGTCCCTTTTTGGGAAATAGACCTCACCCCAAGAAGGCGAAGGTTACTGCAGCCGTTGAGTACGCGTCGAAGGCACACGAAGGACCGATTTAACGATCTTTTTTTTAAAGATCTGCTTTGATCGCGCTAAATCGGCCCTTCTGGTGGTGATTTCAACGACCGATGCACTTCAAATCGTACATTCCAACCGAATGGGTCACTTTCTAGGTTGTGGAAGGTATTTTATTGCATTGATATGAAATGGGAAATTAAATCATCTGAAGGCGATTGTGCCTAGCACAATTTTGTTTCGTATTGTTACCACTCGTTGGCTGGAACCACTGGAAGTTTAAGTGCTTTAATGTTTTATTCTTAAAAAGGCGACCAAACAACATCCGAACTTTGTGGTGCTGTACCGTCATTCGGTATGCTTCCCCAACCGTTCAATAAGTGAATAAAGCACCAGCTAATCGAATTACACGGCCGTTCAAAGGCGAGAAAACCGACTATTACTGGTTGGGAATCGATCGTAAGGGTGTTGCTGGAGCTTGATTGAAAAGTGTAGAAAATTGAAAACGACCACGGTGTAAAGGCGTCGATCGATGCTACTCCCATCGCTCGGGAGCAATGACTTTAACGCTCCCAACCATGTCGATGGGAAATTGTGCAGTTTTGCTAGGAAACGTAAGCTTCATTTGCGTTACTTAATGTGTGTTTCATAAGAAAAATAAAACGAACATTGATACAAAACTTGACACATAAAACCTTCATCACTTGCTGCTCATCGGTATCTGCTACTTGCACTCGGCTGAACATCAACTTCCCTGAGTTGCTATCGTTCTATCTTGTACGACACCGACTCAGTGACCCAATTCTCATCGCCCATCGTAATACGGAGAACGAAAATTGACTTTTTACAATCATCATCGTCGCTTCAAGATAATCACCTAACAGTGAACGGTTTCGGTGCGTTCGGTAGGACACTAATTTTGCTTTTGGACCTCCCCTTGCTCCCCTTCAAAACAAAAGGCCACCCAACCCTTTTCTTCCTGTTCCGTCAACCAAACCATTTTTTTCTTCTCTTTCCTGAACCATCGAAGCAGTTTAATGAAATTCGATTAGATTTTTTCTTAATTCTTCCCCTTAGAAGCATTCTTTTAGGGCATTTGCTTTTGGGGCAGTGAGTGGCAGTGGCTGCTAAATTGTTTTCTTTACTTTGCGCCTCTCTGCCTCTCGCTTGGATCCCTAGAATCGGTCTGCTTCGCTACCGTTACTTGGTGACTTGCTTTTCCGAGCGTGATCGATCGCGAACCCAAAAATCACACGCCAGCCAGCAGGTACCGTTTCTTTTTCCAATGTCGGCAGTCCCAAACAAGAAGATAAAAACAAACCAAAACTGATCACGATGCCACCGGTGTCTGCCAGAGGTGCTCACAGCGGTCAACCCCCACTGTTGTGGCTGACCCCAACAAAACCAGCAACGCAACTGCTCCAAAAATAAGCCATTCGAACGCTTCTGCTGACCAATATTCTGCTGATGATCATTTCCTGGCCGAAAGGTAGTCTAGCGGTGCATCCTAAACAAGAATAGAATTAAAACGAGCCCAGTTAGCCGTTTTAAATGCTTTCCGATCTCGATCTGGGGAGGCCTGGTACGCCCTCCAGCAACCCATTTCTCGGCTGAGGTAAGTTCGTCTACTCTAGCTCGTTTCTCGTTTGATGGAGTAATAATCGTCCGCCGCACTTTCTGAGGCGTCTCTAAAGCCGCAAATTAAACGTTTGATCTAAAGGTAATTAGCATATGCTCCTCGTCCCACCTCGAGCATTGGGTCGCTTCATCAGCTCACCAGTTCCATTGATCGATCATTTCCAAGCTTTGATTGAGGTATCGATCAGAATTCCGTGGACGCGTTCGTTCTTATTAGCACGGCAGACTGACCTTCTTTGGCGCTGTTCGGTTCTAATAGGAACGAAGCAATAGCATCCTATTGCCACGGTGATTACAATCTCAAGACCCCCTCCCTCCCCTCCCTTGGGATCAACATCGGTTTAATCACAGAGCATCGATGTACCGGAATAAGCGAGAGATATGATTTACATTTTCAACGCTTAAGAAAGAAACTAATCATAATATTTGCTCCACCAGCCCTCTCTGTGGGTTTTATCGGACCTCGGATGCTGAGTAGAACATCACCGCAGTTTCCTGTTAGCTAACCACCGTCCGAGGGAAGCATTTTGTGCAAATGATACGAGCAAATATGCTTCGATCATCTTCATCGCGATGGTAGCATTGGTTTGCATTATTGATTCATGAAGCATCTCTTCTGTGCGTAAACCATTCTTTCCGGAAGCAAGAAAAGCTTTTTCGTTAGGTTACAAAAAAGAAAGAAACACAAGATCACTTATATTAGAAGCTCATACCACTCAAACCGCAGCAAATCCGGTATGCAGTCCTGGATGTCTGGACGATCATTTTTTTCCGATAGCTCCGATTGATAGTTGCTGCAGTGCGGAGAGCAAAACGGTCAGAATGTTCAATGCTTCATCTTCGACAAGGGCATATGGCAGAAGGGAATGGATGGATAGTGCAAATAGTAAAACCGGACATCGTAAATTGATGCTTTCTACTTTATCAATGTAAAACGGTATATTGGTACATTTGCCAGCCAGCTGAGGCACTCTGACCGCAAGCCAAAGTCCATTTCGATTGGTTTGCGTGCATTTTTTGGTTTAATAAATCATTTGCTCACTTTAGATAGCATTTAGCTCTTCATTTCTAAATAGTATTGTAATTAATTGAATACTTGATAATACAATCAGTGGCTTCTTATGTGCATTCGAAATCAAGAACGAGTTTCACCGGAAGCAAACCAGAATTTAAATAGTTGTCCGACCGTTTGCTTTGCCTCGACTGCTATTTCCTTTTCACAATAATCGAATGCAATCGATCACATAGCTTCACTTTAACACCTTGCTATATTACCGGCCGAAGAAGATTCCAACTCGATGCCTCACCGAAACGAACAGAACCGATCGACGAAACGTTGTTCGGTTTGTCGATCAATTCATCGATCTTCGTCGTCCACACTCGACCGGGATCGGCAGTTGCTGGAGGTAAGTTAATGATTAATTTTTTAATCGTCCCTATGCACAGTCACCGCTGCGAACGCAAAGGCGACTATTAGCGTGCAACGGAAAAGCGGTTAAACATGACAGCCTAAGAACGGAGAGCCTATAATGAAGCCCACCTAAAAACGCACGGAATGTTCTGATGAGGCCACCTGATCACACCCCCTTGCTGATGCGCGTGGTTGGCGCTCACATCACCCTTTTAACGACCGGATATTGATCGAATTGCCTTCGCGTTTACCGATTTACCAGTGGAACAGGGGACCCGGCCCAGCAGAATCTCACGCGCATCGTTAAACACTTTGTTGATCACGAACCTGCCTTTGTACGGGCGGGGCTATTAAATTTATTTTGGGCTATTTAAACCTATCCACACGATTAGGTTGAGAATGAGTAAATGCATCGATTGTACTGTAAATGAAATAATATGAAAGTTTATTAATTAATAAGACAA
Source organism: Anopheles maculipalpis (assembly GCF_943734695.1). Taxonomy (NCBI): domain Eukaryota; kingdom Metazoa; phylum Arthropoda; class Insecta; order Diptera; family Culicidae; genus Anopheles; species Anopheles maculipalpis. The sequence continues at coordinate 19,703,011 of NC_064871.1, read as the reverse complement.
TTCTTACAGAAAATAAATAAAAAATTTCTTCAACGCTTTTTTAATGTTTTTTTTTCTATTCAGCTAAACGATTTAAGGATGGAACACTTCAAATGATGTAACTCACCCACAGGAAGTTATACCACCGGAACGATTTCTAAACGACAAGCTGCTCACTTCCAAATCGATGGATTTTGTGTTCATTCAGTTCAGTTCAGCGTGAAGCACAGCCGTGTTCGTACGCAAATGCGAAAACGCTGCGAAAACGTGACACACGGAGGCAAGCGCAACGAGGACGATGAGCTGGCATTCGGGACGCTCCAAACGGAAACCGAAAGTGACACAAATTTGCGTGCAAAGGTGTGCTGTACGATAGACGATGCATAATAAATGTGTGAATCAAAGCGCCGGTACGAGGAAGTGGGCCAAATTAGCGACGATTAAGTAACACTTGAGTCAATTATGACTCAACACTTCCTTACATACTAATTTGAGCATCGTAAGTATTATGCATTTCGAAGGTTAGGTTCAGTACATTTATCTGAAAAGCAAAAGCAAACTCTTCGACATTAGAGGAGAATATATTCTCCTGCTCGAAACCCGCCCGGTGAGTTTTTCTTGGATGAAAAGTAGCTCTACTTGTCGTACAAGCTATTCACTACGATCGTTGGCAAATAACCATATCAATTCGTTCTCGGCTTCTTTGCAGATGAAATTGCTGCTTTATTGGCGTCCCTCACAGCGGACTCAGCTAGCGCAATTCATCTGTCCGCAGTTGAGTTGAAGTTAAAAGGTGATCAGTTTATTTGCTCGTTTAAAACGGGAACCAAACATGCCATCCGTCCATCCATCTGTACAAAGCGTGCGTGCTATCCATGATGCTGCTGCGGCATCATCATCGTGCAGCCACCAGGCCAGAATGATAATGCTAATGAACAATTGCACGGTCAGCACGGCTGCATATGTACTAGAAAATCGAACACACCTAGTCGAGAATGTCACAGGGAATAATAGAGTGGGAGAAGGGGCAAGTGATGGAGGAGTATGGAAAGGGGAGTCAACGATAAAGGAGATGAATGAAGCAGCAGAATAATATGCACATATTTATCCCTCACCATTTAAGGTCAACGAGGCAAGTAGCGATATGCACGAGCCGTACCTCCACTATCCTGGCGTACCGGGGCAAGGTCTCTTAGATTCCAAACGGACCGCTTGCATAATGCTCCATCACCAACACCACCACCAGCTACAGCAGACAGCAGAAGCATCATCAACGCCACCATCATCACCTGTCCGATTAACTTTCCGAGCAAACAAACACTCCGATGCCCGATGAAAATAGCGCGAAAAGAAAGAACTTGCCCCTGGTACGGCGCGAAGGCAAAGCGAGCGCTTACAAAGCAAACCGTATGGCAGCACCGGTAAGTGGGTCCAAAAGCGATTTTAGCAAAACCGGCCACCAAGGTCCCCGGTGTGCCCCGCTAGCACCGTTTTTGTTAAAGCTTTATTTTTCTCTGCCAGTTTTCCCGTTCTCGATAAACCCCCAACATGCACACTTACACGAAGCCCCATTTTTAGAAGACTCCCGGTGTGCGGTAGGAAAGAAGTTGTCACTATTGGCCACTGATACCGGGCGCCCGAACAGGAACAAACGCAAACAAAACGCAAGATTCGCACGACACCGCAAGCGACGAACCCGAACCCGGAGAGACTTTACCTTCGCGCGCTGGTGCCTTTTTCTTTTATTTGCTTCTATCGCTATCTAGCTGGTATAGCCTACGGTAGCACCACACGCCACATGCAACCACTGGCTCCAACCCCTTCGCCCCTCTCCTGCAGACCATTGTTTTCATTCAGCACCGATTCAGGGATGATATTTTAATTTGAAATAAATTGTTCGATACAACGGTCGGTGCATGTATGCATGCGTGCACACACAAGCATGCATGCCGAGGAGCGAAAGGACTGAATCGAAAATTGAAAGATCAAACGTATTCACTAGCCTTCGAAAAAGCACGACGAAATTTTGTTGAGATATATGGGCACATGGGCACATTTTAGAAAAGATTTTAAACTGTGTGTGGTGAAGTTTAAATAAAATAAATTGTACAAATGAGTTTCAAACTTCCGTTCAAAGCTAGCTGTAGCTTAAACACATAAAATAATCACCCCAAACTCTTCATCATATCCACCGTGTTCTGCACATCTCAACCAGCAAAGGAAGTAAGGCGGAACAAACAAAATTGCTATCGCTCGCGTGACATGTTCCTCGGGACAACCGTTCAAAATAAAACCCCAGCACGGAGCGAATCTAACTGTGCAGTAATTTTGTGTAATTGTTATAACCGGCTCGAATACCACGCGGTAGAATTTCAATTTGCTTTCAGAAGTTGTAAAAAGTGTTCCGCCGCAGGTATTCCGTTCTGTGATACTCGGTAAAGACTTCCGAGCGATTCCTGCCGCTAACTGCCGACTCTAAATCGCTAACAACTTCGAACTGGCGGCCTTCCACCTGTTGCACAGTTCTTTGTGTCACACTCGTTCGCACCGAAACGCTTCGTAGCGTCACCCAGGCGGGTGACCACCCCGCATCGCACGCGTGGGCTCAAGAGAAAAGACACCTTGTGTAAACAATAGGATACTGCCACCTGCCAACTCCTCCGCACACCTAGGCCAGAAGAATACCGTGCATAAATTTATGTAATAGCGCAATTGCATAAACGCCACGACCGATGCAGTGTGTGCGTGTGTGTGATCTCACCTAACCGTTCCGGCTCGATGCTGCAGAACGTAGATCTCTATCCCCCTTGTGAGGCGTTCTCCCCTGATGCATGCTTCTGGACGATGCTTTTCTGACGAAGCGGGAACGCTTTTGTCACTTGTGGCGGGAATAGCTTCTCCATATCTGGTTGATTCTCCGTTTACGGTGGGCCAACCCGACCTCCTCTTTCTATTGCCCTGATTTAGCACACGCTTTTCCGCTAACTGTGCGGCAAAAATACAAATAGAAAGCTTTCATCACACCAGCGCTAAAGGGTCTCCATCAACCCCACCCCCTCCCCTTCCCGCCCCCCTTGGTACCTCTAGTCTTACTTGGGGACTAGCTGAGAAGACTCGGACTACCTTCATCTCCATTCTGTCATTGTGCAGGTGTAGCAATTTTCTTGTTAAATAAACGGCTGAGAACTAGTGTGTCCGAAAGCATCCTAGGGAGAGAGCAAAAATTGATGTACTTTCGCAAGCGGAAAATTGTGCGACCGTGAGCCAACCGGCATAGGGAGTTTTCATACCCATTTTTCTTCTCCCTGATTGGAATGGAATTCAGAAATTCTGTTCTGCTAATTTTATGACACACTGACCATAAGGGTGCTACCGGTTTTTGATGCATATTACTGCCACCGCTGCTCGGAGAAATGTAGAAAATGTTATTGATTCTTACAGCATAATGGATATGTTTTAATATCATACAGCATACAAATGGATCCACACGTTACTGACACCCTAGAATGCCTTCTTCTTCTTAATCGAGAACTCTCTTGTTTGCTAGCTTCCTAACCAGCTGTCGGACGTTGCTAATCGTGGTGACAAAATAGGCACCGTTACCAGTTAATTTATCCGCGTAAAAATGCACCCCGTCTAACCAGTCCTTCCGAGCGATCGATCGTGTTGGGTAAATTGGATCTGAAAGTGTTTCCGTTCGACCCCAATCAGTCCATTAAGATGGATTTGGTTACCAGTGGACTTATCTCGCAGTGCCAAGCAGAGGAACGATTAAATAAGAGCAAATAAACACTGGCTGAGACTGGTGATCGTCGTTTGGATAAGAAATCCTTGTGGCATTGACATTGGCAATCAGGTATAGGGAGGCCGAATAAAACAACTCTGAAGAATTACATAAACTTTGACTGTATCTTGCGAAGGTCCGCATTTAATGTAACATTCTACCCCGAAGCAACAACCCACGGAACAATGAACCTCAATAAAATGAAAGTAAAATCATCTGATCGATAAAAATGGAAACCAAATCAAAGCACACACACACACACACGCAGGGAGATGGGCTGCAAACTTTCATTAACGTTTTACGACACAACCTTATCTTTACCGTCCATCCAGACCATCGGAGATGCCTTTGGCCTTCAAAACCGTTCCTGCGGGAGGTGTCGTTCACAGCCGCCACACATACACACGCACGCTCGTTGAAGCTTCTTCTGCTGCAACCATTAAATCCACTAAACCGGATGAACTGTGTTGGCCAGCAAAAAGGGCCACACTCCCAACACTAAAGGCTAACGAAATAGAGCTCCAGTGCCGATGGCCGATGTGTTTGATTCGTTTGAACCGCGCTTTTTCCAGAGAAAAGCTTCCATAAATGATAAGACGAGCGCCAGAAGCAACCACCGCACGCATACGCCCCAAACGTTGGTGGTAATAAAAATTTAGTACATTGTTCGTTCGTCTTCAACTTCAGGCGTAAGGCTGAAGCGTAGCAGACCGACCACCAGCCACTGCCACTGGCCGTTGATTATTCTACAAAATCTGCGCAAAGCAACGTGATACAGCAATAAAAATAGCTATCGAACTCCCGCACACTACAACGCAGGAGGAGAACAAAAAAACGCGTATACACATCAAGAAATATTACCTCTAATTAGTTGGCTGCTCGGTATGATGCTACTGCACGATTATTGCGCTCTGTTCTAGTGCCTCTTGTGGAAGAGTTAGTTTATTCAACTCGATCAAAGAATGGTTTGATTTGACGTAACGACGATCTGCGATGAAATCAAATCGTCCTCGTGTAATCGTCTTCGTCTAAACGTTACGAGTTGGTGCATTTAGCTGCTGTGGTTTCTTGCGAAGGTTCGCCATTTCACCTGAGGTCAGGCACACTTTTTCATGCAATTTTCGGAACACTTTTTGCACTCTACACCAAAGTTTTAGAATTCTTTATAAAACTCATAATTATCCTATTTTTTCACTTATCAAAAGCTTCAATTTGCTGTTATTCGATGAGTAGGAAATACTTTCACGCTATTATCGTTGGCCCGTTCCAAGCTTTGGCAAAACCAAAAAAACCGCCTTGTTTAGTTTGCAGAAAAACAAAACAGCACACACATATACACACCTCTAAATCGGACGAAACTAATCGACCTGCAACAAGAATTTTCGCCAAAACGAGAATGGGAAAGAGTGAGAAAATGGTAAGGTTAGTGCAAGCGAAGAGCAAAAATGAAAAATTCAAATGCAAAAAACACTCCACTCCACACATCTGCAAAAGGGGAGCTCGCTAAACGAACGATGAACGAAATGAGAACCGAATCTAATTGACAACTTGTTAAAAAGCGATTTATCAAGCATCTCGTTATGATGTGCTCGTGTGCTCATCTTGCTTCGGGGGATTGCTTCTTTTTTTGTTGTTGCTGTACGACTCCCTACGACACCTTCCGTGGCTTCGGAACGGCTGCACGGGTTTAGCATAAGGTGTGTGGCTGGTTAGGTTCGATAGGCAAAGGCCGTAAGAAAGCTCCAGCACACACACGCACGCACACAAACCGTGCGGGCACTGGGAGCGGCAGGCCAATGGTCACGGCTTTGCGAGGCTAATGGGATCGAATTTCCGAACCGGCGCACTACTATACCCACCAGGAACGGAAATGAACACCACAGAACCGGGATGCCAAACACAGGGTGTCGAGCACGTGTGGTACCGGAGCTTTGGCATCTTTCCGCTGTGTTGGCCTTCCTCAATGTGCGGCTCATCTCAATTTGGGGAGCTAAACTATGTGACCGAAAAATCGACCCACCTGGACAGCCAGCTGGCTCGGGGTGCTGGATACGTGCTGGGCGGAAGTTAACGCTCCAAACACCATGCGCGACCCATCTCTTGACGCAAAGATCGGCTCCAACAGCGCAAATAAAAAAAAAAACTTCAGAAAGACCAGAATCGGGTCACCTTTGAAGGGTTGTTCCTACCGCGACCAAATGCCGTTTTGCTTCCACCAAAGCGACAATTGTGATGCTGCGGCTGCTGCTGCTGCTGATGGGATTTCATTAATGCTGTTAGATAACGAGCTAACCCCGGTGTGAAGAAGATTTGACGCGGCGCCAGCAACAATTGAAATGCAGTTGTGTTTGTGTGCGTTTTTCTTTTTCCTCTCCGTTTTTACGGTTGTAAATTTGTATGCTTACTTTTTTGTTGAGCTGCAGTGATTGCTTTGCGTTTGCATAAATGGAGCTAAAGCACGCTGAGCATTTCATTTGGCTATAAGAATTTGAATCACAAAATGAGACCCAATTAAATAGAGCAATTATTTAGCGCTGGAATGGGACTGCCTTTCACCAGGTTAATTTCTATTTAAATAAGTTTTTCTAAATGATAAACGATTCTACCGATCCACTATTTAATCAAACATTGTCACATTGGGAATGAATCATGTTTTCACTATTCAATCACTTTTACTGCAAAAATCACTAATGCTATGCATCATAGGAAAGCGCACTGATTTACTTAACTGTCCAGCTGCAATCAGTCTAATCCTTCACAGTCTGCACATGATTGATTCATCCACCGGATCCACATTACATCCCCGGCTTCTAGTCCGGTGGAAGCAAATCACCGTCCACGTAGAGAGAAATCAATCGCCCAGTTTCTGCCCTCCCATAACAACACGATGACCAGCAGCACTTGCAAAGCATGTCAAATTTATTGACAAGATCTTCCCGCTCATCTCGAAACCTTGTAAAGCAACGCGACCAGTCCGAGCCCGGCCGAGTAACGAAAACGGTAGCAATTTGCAGCAGGATTGAGCAATTTACGATGCCATCGGTCGGAAAGGGAAGATTGTAAATGGATTGGGTCACTTTTCATGAAACTGAAAGCAAAGTTCCTGCTGCACGCTGTGCATCCGATGTCCCCCGCGTATACCCATTTGCGTTGCACTTTGAATCGTTGCACCACTATCAAGTACACTCATCGCGGGTGCTCTTGACCCAAACAAAACAATTGGTCACAGATTCTTGTTACACTTTTGCCCGGCTTTTCTTCCTTCCTGCTATCGGAGAAGGATTTACTGAAAGGGGTGGATTGAGGATTTTAACATAAAATTGCTTCCACTACTTTCAGATTTGTCAGTGTGTCTTTCTTATGGTGGTACACAGTTGCGAACATTGCTTATACACGCTCTTGGTGCTTTGCTTCGTACATGGCACGTAAAACAAAGTATGGTAAGGTAAAAGGAGAATTTCCGCTAGTTCTTTTTTCGGCTTCGGTGTTTGTGGCTCGGTAGAAATTACAACCCGTCTTTCAGTCTCATTATTTCATCAACGTACAGGTGTCAAGAACAGACCACCGGAGAAGAGAAAGCACATGGTCCGAGAGGAACCACGGCTATGAATTATTTATAGGTAATTATAATGATATTAGACAAATTAATGTTCTATCCCAACAACACCTTTCAACAGTGAAAAGGTGGAAAAAAACGGACGGTTGTGTAGTAAATTGCACGATTGGAATCATTTTCTTCACCTTTACATCGAAACCGAACACACAAGGTAGAACGTGAAAAGAACAGTTGATCATTAGGAGTTCCCGAAATTTGATGTTGAATTGTTTCTCTTCTTTCTATCGATCGAGATTTTGTTTTGCCTTTTTTTGCTAGTTTTTATAGTAAATTAATTTTTTGATTGAATAAATATTACCTTTTTTAAACACTTTGTAGCACCTTGACACAACAAAACTACACGTACAACATACAGGCGATCAAGGGATTTGCACGGCGATTTTGCACATTATTTTTTCCACCCCTCAAAACACACCACAATTGTAATTCACCAATGTAAACATTCACACCATAAAACCAGCATAAAACGCTGTTCAATATTTGCCTGCAAGACCAGAGCTCGGGGGGGCTCTAGTTTCTTCTTTACTTTTTTCCTAGCTGATGTTCTGCTCCGTTCCTGCGCGATGTGCGATTATTGTGCCTCTTCTGCATTCACTCTTGTCAGCTTGAAGATGCTGCGCGATTGAATCTCAATTTTTGCTAACACTTTTGCGCCCCCAATGCTTTTCTTCTTTTTCTTTTTTGTTATCCAGCGAACAAAACCGCTACAATGCCACTAGCAAAACAAAAACTCAAGAAAAAAAGTTTTTCAAACTTTGCTTCGCTCACAAAGCCAAGGAGAGCCCGTGAAAAAGGCTTCCGGAGCTGATACTCCACGGCGGGATTTGGGGAAGGGTGGCACACACCGTTGCTGGTGCCAGTGGCCACCGAGCACCAGCAATCCTACCCGTCTTACACACAAAACTAAACACACACACACACGCACACGGTTTCACGTTTGACGAACGCACAGTACACGCGCACTCGATTCGGGGGCCGGAAAACCGTTTCGCTTAAGCCGTTGCGACCGAACCGGTCCGTAGTCAGCAAATAACTGACTGTGATTCGAAGCTCGAAGGAGCGCGTTATCGTGGAGAGCCCGCGTGAGAAAACCTGGGTCTGGGCAGTGGTCGTCAAACGGACGGATGGCAAGGAATGCTACGGTCTGCTGGTAATTTTAAATTTCAAATAAAACTTATCGAGCATTGTATCCGAATTATTTGAAATATTTTTTGCTATAACATACAAATAAAAAGTTACATGTATACAAAAAAGATAACAAATTTAAAGATGTCTGATTATTTAATTGGCCGCCAGTCTTCGCATAACGGGATCGAGGATCAAATCCTATTCGGATCTAACTAACCAAATATAAATATAGATATCAGCAAGCGGGCGTAACTTAGTGGGCGGTAAAGCCAACAAGGCTTTGCGTAAAAAAACACACATAACGGTTACAGCTAAACATTTCGAAGAATTTTGAAAAGTTAACAAAATATTAAAATATGTTTTTGAAATTGTTTTCAGCCTAGTGGAAATCATCTTTGGAGGCCTCTGAATCACCGTTTCAAAAGAAGGTTTTTGACAGTTACAATATATCAATCAAAAAGATTCCTTTGAGCAGGGATTTGAGGGCTCAAATAAGGGACTTTGTGCATGTTTGATTGTATGATTATATTTTCATATCCATCGCTATATTGTTCACCATCCAAACAATATTGTTTACAGTGTACGGGGCAGTAGAATTCTAGCTCAGACTGTTTGACAAGAAAAGAATTTAATCAACAACTATAAAATATTTGGCCAGTTTTTATCAAATATACTTTTATCATAAAGCTGTGCAACAAATGAATTATATTACAAATAATTGTATTGAAAATTCATGACTTAAATTACTATTTCATTCTAAAACTCCCTGTGAAGACAACACTCATGCAACACAATTATTTTCAGTATCAAAAAATAAAAAAAGAGCCACACACGTTGCCGAGCACTGTACCTAGACGCCGGTAGACTCAACTCCATCAGGTGAGTGGCAAACTTACGCATGCGGAACCGGCTGATTGGGGCCACCACCACGGGTTTTTCTCAAGAGAGCCTAAAGAAGCGATGCAATGGGAGGCACGATGCACATTCACATCAGCAGCCTTCCGTCTTTAGAGCGCCCGAGCCCACAAGAGAGAAAGAAAGTGAGTGCCGAGTGAGTGACTTCCCACCTCCCATGGCTGGAGTAGGATCTCACACTCGGAGGAGTCGAACCTGTTTCCCGCGATCGCTTTAAAGCTGCACAAAAGCCAACAAGTGCTGTATGGAAATGGGTGGAAAAACTGACGTTGAGAATACGCACCGGGGACGAACAAATGTCGCTGCCCGATTATGTCAGATGATTTGATCAGATCGCCGACAGGGTTGTATTCGCGGAACTGCTCAAGAAGAACGGGAAGCGAACTCTTATGTTTAAAGTTTTCCTTACAACCTTTCGTGTGTCTTTAACGCATCTAACAAGTGTCAATAATAGAGAGAAAACTTTCGAACAAAATTATTAATAAATTATTGATGGTTTTGATTTCGAATTCCGGAACAATACATTCATAAGCCCTTTTTTTAGATAAAATATTAATTTTAGAAAAGCAACTGAATTTTCATAAACCCTTTTCCCCGTATACTAAATGCAGCGGTCAAGTTTCACCTCTAGACCAGAGGAAAATCAACGCCCAATAAAAAGGGTTTTCGAGTACAACCGAGTGAAATCAAGCTATGAATATTGGAAAACTGCAACAAACGATTAAACTAATTATCGATCATTAACATAGTGAAATGGTGGAAAAGTTTTTTTGATTAAAGTTGCCGCACCCCACCACAAGATTCCATCGTCATGTTTCATTCGTTGACAAATTTATTGGCCCCACCAATTCGGCAGCAGTTTAACCGTACCCAACCGTGTCACGCACGAGCAGACAGCAGATTAGTAAGTGAGCGATTTAATCTTCCCTTGAGCAGTGCGCCGCACTTAAACACTTGCTACTCTTTCGTTATCAAGCAGCTTAAACGAAAAATCAGGTCAAAAACGTTCCTACACATCCAATAACGGGGCAGCATTTTTCACTTTCATAAACAAAACAAATAATGGAATCGGTTGGCATCAGCACGAAACGACGCTTATGACAATTCGCTTGATCGGAGACGGCCACCCATGAGCGGCGTTCTTAAGGCGTATGTGCTGTTGAACAATTTTAATTAACGCACGATCGTCGGCGAGCGGGAGAAACTGCCTGTGCTGCCGTGTGCTTGCAGCGACTCATTAAAACCATGTTGAAAACAATCATGAAACGAAACAACAAAAGCAGAACGCTTTAATTCCAAAAAATATTCCGCAATTATTTTATACCAGCGCTGTAATGTAGCTCCATCAGATAAGCTTGTTGGCATTAAAATATAGATGGTTTTGGTAAAAAAGAGAAAAATTCACATGCTTTAAAATACTTTGGAATAATTTGCTGTGATTATGCTTTAGCATAGCAGAAAAATTAACCTCTTAAGGAATATTATTACCTTTCGATTTATTCATTATGCTTTTCTGTTTATTTTGATCCATTTCAACGTACAATATGATGCACCGACTATGCTGCGGTTGCATTTATTTTACCTAGAGCATCATTATTGATGGTGCAGATTTAATGACATTTCCATCGTAAACTTTTTTAACGCCAACTAAAAACCTGTAAAAAACTTGTTCATTATCAATTTGCAGAGTCAACAGGGAGTGCGAGAGTGCGAGCGAGGGTGAGAAAGACAAATGAAAACTAAAACTTTCCATTTCTTTAGCGATGCACTTTTTTTTGCGTTGCCATTTTTCTTTTCAACCTTTTGTCGCATCTGTTTTTGGAGTGGTCGGGCACGGTAAACGAAAGGGTAATTTTAATTTTAAAAAGCAAAAACAGCAAACCCATCCACGATCCATCACAGCCGTTCGTTTCAACCGTTTAAGTGCGCACATTGGGTTGTTATAACTATTGCGATTAAATAGAAACCTCCCACATCCCAAACTATCCAGCTATCTCCTATCCCACACAAAACAAACAGCAAAACCAACCGCTCATCGATACGCTCAGACGAGCAATTAAGACATTGCTTGTTTGCAAAAAGCCTCTGCCCACAGTTCAGCGTATCAGCCTGGTGACTCGATCTCCGAGGCGATCCGCAGGGCAGCTTATTGGAAAATGCAAGAAAAGTTTAATCATCCACACGATTGAAAATCAAACGCAAAAATCCGTTCCCAATCGATCGGCTAAAGCCACACAAATTGGGAGGCAAAATAATTAATGAATGGCAAAATGAGAAACTTGTGATTCGTTTTCATCACAAATTCAATGAAGGCAAGAGACAAACACACACAAAAATTGCTGAAATCAGCAAGATAAATAGCTTATTTACATTGCATTTTCATTAAAATTGCTAGCTTTCATAAAACAATTGCAACAAATTGGATAAAGAATGAGGAGAATTTACTTTAAAGTAGACACAACCTTTAAACCGTTACTTGTGTGACACATTTTGCAAACCTTTGTTTCCGTCGAAAAACACACAAACAAGTCTGATTTTGTGTCAGCCTAATCCACAAACGATGACCTACTCTATTAGCACTAGAATCTAACCAATTCCGTTTCCAATATGTGATACCTTGTCTCGGGCAATAAATCGATCTTCGATTGCTTGTCCCAGCATAATGTGAGATTCTTTGGCTTTTATTGCACCAAGCACGAACATTCCGCTGACACTTTCACATGTGTCCCACACCTGTATCATCATCATTAATGGCACTATATGCATGCTTTTCTATGATCAATTTTGACGAACATATTTATTGCCAACACGCGACACTCGGCGGGAAAATTCGAACCGTCCGACATCGACAATATTATTCAAAGCCTCTCGCACTGGCTCTGTACGAAAAAAAGCCTTGTAATTCTATCCTACCGCGTCCCATTTTAAATGACCGTTTTGAGAAGAAAAATCCCATAAATCACAACCGAAACATAAGACCCATAAGGGATCCCCAAATGGTGCTTCGTGTCTCGAACATGATATCGGCTTCTCACTATTTGTGAACACGCACACCAGAAGCGTCTCGTAACCGGTCCCCAGACCAAACGACCCCTAATGCTTGCGAAAGTGCCACACCAATTAAGTTCTGGCGTGGAACCATTTGCATTTCCGGACGAGAGGTTAAACTGGACTGGAAGTAACCGACAAACAATCACGACATGTTCATCAGCGTGTTACGGTCTGTTGAGTGTTGGAGTCCAGGCGATAGATGCAAGCTCCCGCCCTTCCGAAGCATATCACCGCAGCCTGTTGGACAATATGCTAAAGTATTGTTATAATTGTAACGATCGTTTCACGAAGAAAAGCCACTTTCACTCTTACTCTTGCGTGTGAGTGTGTGCCCTCTTATTAGGTTGCTCATTTTTTCGTCTCACTCGCTGTTGATGTTAGATCAACATCCATTCTTTGTGTGTAGCTTAGCTTCACTTGCTTCTTATGAAAGAGGAGAAATATCTACACTGCGCGCTATAAGAATAACAATTTTCTTAATTTTTTACAAAATCATCGCAGCCTGTAGAGTGATTGTTTATTTAAAAAAGTTAAAATATTACTTCAATTTAAAATATTTTCGAATCATGCGTTTAAGGTGTTGACGAACCATTTACATTTAGACCTAAAGATAATGAGAAGGGGTTCTTTATTAAAAATAGCGCCACCATACAAACGAAGCCTGCTCAGCTCAGTTTTTTTGCAACTTTTAGGTGCGTTTTTTAATCAATTGGAGTCAAATGCTGTTGGAGGATAAATTTGATAAAGAAACCATACAAGAAGCATTCATTTTTATCCTATTTTATATGAGTATAAGATAGCATTCCAGTTAGTCCATCCTTAGATATATTTTCTCAACGAACTAGTGTGGTCTTTTTAAATAAAAGTCCCTCGGTTGTACCGATAATTGACAACAAAGCTTGCATTATTTGCACAGACGGATTTCGCCCTTCTGAGGCCCTAAGTGGAAATGGTTTTGGGGCTCTTGGGAAATCGAAATATTGATGCCCTTTCGATCTCGATACCTCGATCTCTTTCGATCTCTTTCGGCCCTCGATACCTTTCGATACGGGGGCCCCACGCGGCCGCTCAGTCCGCTTATAGGAAGATCCGCCTCTGATTATTTGCGTAAAGAATCTAATTTTAATATGAGCTGTAAGATTGATCGTGTTTCCATCAATAGTTAGAGGAGTTTTTTTTCTTTAAAAGAAGTCTTCCGCAACTGACGTAAATCGCAAGGAAGGTGAAGTCAATGGGTGTCATTCAAGTAGTAGCTATAAGGTTAAGTGCAGTAGCAGGAGAATGTCGCGATTTATGGTACTAATGTGACTAAAGTCTGGTTTTTGCACGAAAACTTGAAGGATACGAACGACCGGTATGTTCTGTAGATCGGTATCCCTTAAGAAACGTATAGGTTAGTGATTGCCGTCGCATTTATGAGAACAACAAACAGATGAACAACTTTGAAAAGAGTTGTACATTGTATGCCTCTGAATGGACTGAGAACTCATCGATTTATACGCTTTGGGAAATAAGAAATGCGACTCCAAAATCACGAATTATTGAAATAAATCGAATGATTGCTTCCTGTACTCATTTAAATAGTCTGGAAAATGCACTTTAATTCTTTTTTTGTTGTAATTCAGGCTATCATTGATCAAAAGGCAAAGAGGTGCTATTTATATTTCGCACTCTTTCTCTGTCATGAAACGTTCCAAATTTATTATATTAACATGAATTTTGAATTTTGAATTTGAAGATATCGTTAAAAACATGATGGTGCCATTTTTGTTTTGCTCAGTGTACAAAACAACCAGCAAAATGAGAAAAGCTATAACCTTAAGCTTTCATCTACTAACTCGGAGCTAGCCCCCAAATTAACATACTAGTAACAATCAACAGAAATTATTTTCTAGTTTATCACTTTTTCCGCCATTTTCCACCTCTCGCACTGCACTTGTGCGCGTGCCTTATGCAAATGTACGCAACACGAAGTAATCGATTCGAAGAAGATACACCGGTCAGGAAAAATTCAACCATCACTTGACGGACTTCGTCAGCTGAAGGATGAAGATGCCCTATTGTCTTACGATACACGGTGCGATGCAAAGAGAAACGCATAAATAGCGCACCACTGCGTACCGTACCGAAGAGCATGCGTGCACCAGCACTAAATGCACCTGATTTTATTTACTTTTACTCTCGATGGCCACGCAAAGGGCCGGGCGCCCTTTGTTTGTTGTTCGTGCGGTGATGATACTCACAACTAATCCCTTTTTGCTGTCCAAAAAATGCTGTACACCCGGGAGCACCTTTCGACGCTTTGCTACACTTTTGCGCTTTCTTTAAGCATTTTCCACTGCATACAGTATGAATGTGTGGAGTTGAGTAATGGCGCTTTTGTGCAGTAATGATGAAAATGGACGAAATTACGATTACGCACACCGGCATCGAGTAAGCAAACGCTGTTAATCTCGCATCGGAACGCATTTAGTATTTGTTGTAAAAATTCAACAAAAGCATTCCATTTAAAACATTCACGAGTGGCCAAAGCGGTTGGCTATCCGCGCTTTTTGAATTCAATTCTTCATCCGAAGCACGATTTAAATGAGAGTGAAAGTCGCTTGTTATAATGATCGATAACATAATCGGAGCGGTTGAAGAGTTCGTTAATGAGCAAACGATCAAACGCTGCTAGAGTGAGGGTTTGTAATAAAATAATTACTTACTTCGATGATCGTGCATTGATCCCGTCAATTTGGCTACGACAGCCAAGTGAAATTGTAATCGTTTGAATACTTTAAAAAATCTTTTTTATCACAATGTTTTTCAGTAACTGAAGAACAAAAGGTTATCGGCACAGGGCGAATCATCTGCCAGCAATCCAGAAGATCACGATAACGCTCGCATATATTAAGTTCGAAACGAAACAGTAAGCTTTCACCGTTTGAGTTAATACCGCTACCGTCAGTCCGATGAATCATGCCGGATCCGATGATGGTGGTTGCATGTGCGGTAAATTTATCATCATGCAACAACGCCCACGCCCCTTATTGGGCAAAGGCCGAACTCGTCAATCTGGAAAGTGAAACTGACTGTCGGTGATCTGTGGCTGGCTGTTAGACTCCTGCTATTTAGCAAACTGATTTCTTCCTACCCTGACTGAGGGTTACAGTGAGTGTGACCCACGCTGAAGGGTGGTTCGAAGCGAGACTAGAGCGTCCACGGCGCGGATAATGGATCTACATGCTTGTCTTCAAATTCTCAACAATGGTCCATTAAGCGGTCACTAATCTCGAAAGAGGAGTGCACTGGTTGGCCTTTGACACTACACCGCTTTCGCTAAGCAAACAGACCAATGGGGCCACAAAATTGCATACAACACTCATGTTCCCTGTGGAATATGCATTTGAAATCTTGCGCTTGTTGCACTTAATAGTGTCTTAGCTGTAAGATGTTCGCAATGATCGCTTTGATAACGCGTCTTCTACCACGATTCTCGTCATTCGTTTGAGTTGCCAGAGTAAAGTGACCTTCAGAAAGCACAAACGAGATCTGCAAACATGACCAGCATCATAATGCACTCGAGCCACTTGCATCATTTGCATGATCATGCACGGGCAACCGTGCACTCAATGCCTCATCACCGCTCTTTCCCTTATCGCTCACTCTCTATGACGTTCATTCGTTGGATGTTATTATTTTTTCGAACTTTGCACACAACAATGCACAACGCGTTGCGTATGTTTCATAATTCATGTGTCACACGTCCAAGACTTCACTTTTGCCATCTTCAAATGAAGTCACTTTGCGGCGTACACCAAACCGCTGCGCCTTATGCAACTCTGCGCCACTTGAGCAGAACAATCCGTTTCCAGACCGATGGCAATGCTGGTGCGGCTGTTTTGGAGTTTTGCGAAACAAACAGTGTGACAGTGCGAAGATACGCTCGAAAAAGCCCATTCCCCATCCAGTTTACACAAATGCGTTTGCGATGCGCTGAGTCAGCGCCGGGACGAGAATGCAGCAGCTTTGGCGCGCGGAGCCGGTTTGGGCCAAGGTTGCATAACGGTTATTCCGGGCGCAAGGAAGAAGGTCAGCACGCGCAAATGGTTGTCAAGTGTGTGTGTGTGTGTGTACGTATGGATGAATAAGCAATCCGGTTGGGTAACCCAATCGAGGGATACGCCACAGTTTCCGATGGGAGGAGTGAAATTGACAAGGGTTATGCGACAAGGTTACATCCAGCGTAGGAATGTGTGTTTTTGTCTTTCATTCCCAAAGGAAATACCGGAGTCGAACCAGGATGTGCAAAACATGGGACCCAATCGGCAGCAGGAGTCGTTCGAGTGAAGTAGTTTGAAGTGTTTTGTAACTTGAGTAACCAAAGCTTGTGTGATTCATAATTTCGCTCATGCTATCAATATTTTTAAAATGAGACTTTTCATTTAAAACTTAAAAAACAAGACACAAAAACTGTATGGTGTAGCCATTTCATTTATCATTTGTTACCAATAACATTTGCATATGTAAATAAATTTCATTTTAATGACAGATAACTGGATTAATGTATTAGATTCTGCTCAAATTTTATGTTCAAAAAGCATGTTATTAAACATAACATCCTAGGTTTGGTACGAATTATCAGGCAGATTGGACATCTCTGCTTCAGAAAAAAATACTCTTTTTTTGAGGCGTAATTCAACGCCGGCAATCTTGACGCGACATGTTTATGGTTCAAATCCCAGCCGGGCCGCTCTTCCTTACTGAGGACTAATTATCCAACTACGTGGTATCATCAAATCTCTAGAATGCCATTCGATGGGCGGCGTGACCTGGTCGCTGGTCGTTAAGCCAAGAGGAAAAATGCTATTTCTGTGCGTTGGCGATAAAGAAGTTTAACAAAAACATCTATTAATCGCTTAATAATCAGTAACCAGATTATTGGTTTCAAAGACTCTTCGATACCACTATATGACTGCAAATCTCGACAACTTGCTATCAATATTGGTCTATTGATTTTGTTCCATTTCGATGGAACGAGCGAGATGCGCGGTCTAAGGAACGGGCGAGAATGGCGGGCTGAGGAAGGAGAGAGAGGTGCGGGGTGAGGAGCGAACGGAAGGCTGTCCGAGTGGCATCTGTTTTGGCGACAATTGTCTGGAACGGCGGCACCCGCAATTGTTGTTCGATCTCATCGACACCGGCCAGAATTCCGCGAAACCCACCGTAGAATGCAAGCGGGCGGCTTGTGTGGTCGGACGGACCAGAGAAGCGAGGCAAGCGAGTTGCGGCTGTTCGCCGGACCACGTTAAGGGGGAACAGAGAGGGAATGAAGAGATAAGGAGAGAGTGAGAGAAGAGAGGGAATTATGAAATTTATTTGTGACCGAGTGGAGTGGGTCAGTCTGATGAAAACCGCGAATGAGTTAAGTCGCAACCAATAAAGTTGTGCGTACAGGATTACCGTGTTCAGTACATTGCGTTAGGTTATCCGCTGAGATATCACATTGGTCCTTCGAACTTCGGATATTGACCCTTTGTGCTTTGGATATCGGTAAAAATCGCATCATCATGACTCGAACGCCTCGGACGTCTCGCACTCCAACCGTAAAGCCGGCGCCACAACCCGGTTGGGTGGATGTAATTGTTGCTGTAAGGCCGCATGTGCACATGCGTGACCTTGCGTATGGCGAATTGATTCGCATAAGGGACAACATTGTGCAGGCGAAGGAAGAGGGAAAGGCGCTGACCGCGGTACAGTGCAAAGTGTTCGGGAAGAAGGCAGATAGTGCTTTAGAAGAACACAACAAACATTATGGTGAGATCATAAAACATGACGAAAGTGAAGTGCATGACGACAAGTTTAAGGAGACAGTGAAATTGCATGAGGAGGTGATGATGGAAATAGAAAGTGCATCTGAAGCCCTTGCGGCACAGTCCATTTCACCAAAAGCATTGATACCTGCTCCTAGCGTTTCGTCAGTGATTGTGAATGCTCCGCTTCCTCGGCCAATACCTTCGTTCAGTGGCAAGTATGAGGAGTGGGCGCGGTTTAAAACAATATTCAAAGATATTGTTGACAAAAGTAGTGAAGATTCGCGTATCAAGTTGTATCATCTTGAAAAGGCCTTGAGTGGTGAGGCTGCCAAGGTAATAGATGAGAAAACAATAAACGACGGTAATTATGAACGTGCGTGGCAACTGTTATCCGAACGTTATGATAACAAACGGCGTATGGTAGACTTACATATTAGTGGACTTTTGAATTTGAAAAAAGTGAATGAGGAAAGTCATGTAGGTTTGCGCGGTTTGGTTGAATCGGTTGAAAGTCACGTGGAAAATCTAAAGTATTTAGGTGAAAACTTTACTGGTCTGTCGTGTGCGATGGTGATACATTTGATAGCGAATGCGTTAGATATTGAAACAAAGAAACTATGGGAAGCGAGTGTCCCTAGAAACGAACTTCCTTGTTATGAAAAAACCTTGTGCTTCCTAAAAGAAAGAGTGTCGGTTCTAGAAAGGTGCCAAGGAAATGTTGCAGCGGGGCAAAGGGGACGTTTTGTTTCGAAAGGGCCCAGCTCAAGTGGTGTTACGCCTATGAGATCGAATGCAGCTACAACCGTGTGCAGTGTAGTTGTGTGTGAATTGTGTAAGGGTGCCCATGAAACGTTCAAGTGCTCTGAGCTGATGCGACTGCATGGAAAGGATCGGGAAAGTTTTATTAGATCGAAGCGTCTTTGCTTAATTTGCCTAAAACCGGGACATTGGCGAAATCGTTGCAAATCGCATTTGAAATGTAACAGGTGCCACAGACCACACAACACGGTATTGCATTGGGACAACGGTCCAGAACCGGTTTCAAGGGAACCCGAACAAGTGAGCGCGAGCCAGCATGTGAACAATACCGATGCGGCGGGAAGTATTGTTCTCTTGCAAACCGTCTTGCTTTACGCGGAATTACCAAACAAAGAGGTGTTGTTGTGTCGTGCGATGTTGGACAGTGGATCGCAAATCAGTTGTGTGACTGAAGCGCTTGCAACGAAATTAGGCGTAAATTTGGTAAACGTGAACGTACCGGTTAAGGGGATTGGCAACGTTGAATCTTCGGTGAAGAAAAAGTGTACTTTTACAGTGAAATCTCGGTGTAGTGATTTTGCTATGGACGTGACATGTTTTGTGTATCGTGAAATAACAGGTAGAATACCCTCTGTGTATTTCGATACGTCGAAGTGGAATTTGCCTGATAAATCGATGTTGGCCGATCCATATTTCAACAATCCAAGTTGTGTAGACATTTTATTGGGAATGGATTGTCTTTCGGAAATAATGGCATCTGGTTCAGTGAAATTGGCAAAAACACTTCCCATGATGACGGACACTCATTTCGGATGGGTGATAGGTGGACGTGTTGCGGAAATACACAAAGAGCGTGAGGTGTACACAAATGTTGTGACAAAAGAAAATTTGGAAACAATAGTGCAAAGGTTTTGGGAAGTTGAAGATGTGACAAGTGAGCGTTCCGTGAAGGTGGAAGACGAGATATGTGAAGAACATTTTGTGAAGACACATTATCGTGAATCCAGTGGCAGGTATGTTGTGCAGTTGCCTTTAAGGGAATCGATAAGCCAATTGTGTTGTTCGCGAAGTGTAGCGCTGCGTAGGTTTTATTTGTTGGAAACAAAACTGTTGAAAAATCCATCGTTACGTGAACAATATCAAGCGTTTATGAGTGAATACGAGGAGTTAGGGCATTGTAGAGTGGTTGATGAAAGTGAGGACGATGGCTCCGTGAAAAGGTGGTATCTGCCGCATCATGCTGTATTGAACCCGGCCAAGAACACTACCAAGTGCCGTGTGGTGTTCGATGCTTCGGCGAAGGTAAACGGCTTGTCTTTGAACGACGTTATGATGACCGGCCCTAAGGTACAACACGACTTACTTTCCATCAAGCTGCGTTTTAGAATGCCTCGATATGTGGTAAGTGCCGATATATCTAAAATGTTTCGACAGATAAAGGTGGATCCCTGCGACAGCCCGCTACAACGAGTATTCTGGAGAGCTTCGCCGAATGAACAACTGCGTGTGCTTGAGCTTACCACGGTGACCTACGGAACGGCAGCAGCACCTTTTCTAGCAACGCGAACGTTGTTGCAGCTAGCGAGAGATGAACGAGAAGGTTTTCCCTTAGCCAGTCGCATTATTGAAGAGAATTTTTATGTCGACGATGGATTGTTTGGGGCAAATGATATCGAGACTGTCCATGCTGCACAAGTGCAACTCATTGAGGTGTTTAGAAAGGCGGGTATGACACTTCATAAATGGTCAGCGAATGATGAAAGGCTTTTGGAATCGATACCATTTGAAGATCGGGATGCTCTAACAAAAATCGGCGATTGTGAAGCTAACGAAATCATCAAAACGTTAGGTTTGATGTGGAATCCGATGAATGATGAATTTATATTTTTGACAAAGGTACCGTCTAAGGGCAGAACACCTACCAAACGAGAGGTTCTGTCTGCCATTGCAAAAATATTTGACCCATTGGGGCTTATTTCTCCAGTGGTTGTGTTGGCAAAGATTTTGATGCAAAAGCTATGGTTAGCAAGGTTGGACTGGGATGATCAAATTTCTGAGCCGTTGATAGAAGAATGGGATAATTTTTTGGAAGCATTGCCAACAGAAAATCAAGTTCGAATTCCTCGACATGTAGTAAGTACAAATGCAGTTTCATTAGAGATCCATGGATTTGCGGATGCTTCTTTGAAGGCATATGGAGCCTGCGTCTATATAAGATCAATAGAGAGGAATGGTGAAGCGCAATTGAGATTAGTGATCAGCAAATCTCGGGTTGCCCCTTTATCGAACGTGACAATTCCTAGAATGGAACTGCTTGCAGCTTCATTGCTTTGTCGTCTAGTGAAAAAGGTACTGGAAGCATTAAAGGATTTTAATTTCGAAACGATTAACTTGTGGTCGGATAGCCAAATAGTTCTGGCATGGTTGAAAAAGCCGATAGAGTGCCTGAATGTTTTTGTACGAAATCGTGTAGCCGAGATCAACGAGAACCGAGCGTTCATTTGGCGTTATGTTCGGACACATCAAAACCCTGCGGATGTTATATCAAGGGGTCAATCGGCGTCGCTACTGGTTTCAAATGAGATGTGGTGGAATGGTCCGGAGTTTTTACGTACTTGTGAGATACCAAATGTTTGCATCGATGAACTAAATGATGATGAAATTCCGGAATTGCGCAACGAGGTTATCTGCAATGTTATCGTACCGCTGAAAGTTCTCCCAATTTTGGAGAAATATGAATCCTTTAGAAAGACACAAAGAATACTTGCCTACATCGTGCGGTTCAAACAAAACACAAAGCGTCGCAAGGGCGAACGCATTAATGATCCAAACCCTACTATTCCCGAATTGCGAGAATCGATGCGTTGGATCATTAGAGCAATTCAGCATCGGGATCTACCGGAAGTAGTTTCGGCCGTAAAAAATAGCAAACCGTTGCAACGTTATCAAGACCTTAACCTTTTTTTGGATGGTGAGTTACTGCGGGTAGGAGGTCGTATAAGACATGCAAATCTGGCTTTTGGAAACAAGCATCAACTTCTTCTTCCAAATCGAAATGTGATTACACATCGTTTAATTGCAACAATTCATCGTGAAAATTTGCACGTCGGGCCATCTGGAGTGATTGCGATTCTTCGTCAGCAATTTTGGGTTGTCAATGCGCGATCAACGGTTCGAATGGTTCTGCATAAATGCATTACCTGTTTCCGAAGCAAGCCAACTACTTTGGAACAACAGATGGGTGATTTTCCTAGCTACCGTGTAACAGCTGCTCCTACCTTTCAACGAGTTGGGCTTGACTTTGCTGGGCCAATTATGCTGAAATCCGGTATACGTCGTGTTGCGGCAATAAAGGGATACATATGTGTATTCGTGTGTATGGTGACTAAGGCGATCCATTTGGAAGCAGTGGAGGACTTATCAACTGGTGCCTTTCTCTCAGCTTTGAGACGATTTGTATCAAGAAGAGGAATACCTGAAGAAATCTTCAGTGATAATGCGACAAATTTTGTCGGAGCAAAAAATGAACTACGAGAGCTGTATGAGATGTTTAGGAAGGAGGCGACAGGCCAAGGCATTTTCCAGTATTGCCAAGAAAAGGAGATCGTATGGAAAATGATACCCCCTGGTGCCCCTCACTTTGGAGGAATCTGGGAGGCAGGGGTCAAGAGTGTTAAGAGTGTACTGAAGAAGATTTATAAATCTGCATCTCTAACAATAACTGATTTTAGCACGCTTCTATGCCAAATTGAAGCCATCTTAAACTCAAGGCCATTGTATGCTCACTCAAATGATCCTAACGATTTGGAATGCCTTACTCCAGCTCATTTTACAATTGATCGTCCCTTGATTGGAGTTGCAGAACCATCCTATTTAGATATGCCTGAAGGTCGCTTGAATAAATGGCAGAGAATCCAACAACTGCGGCAGCAATTCTGGAATAGATGGCAAAGGGAGTATTTGTGCGAACTGCAAACTAGATACAAGTGGACCAAAATAAAGGACAACGTAAAGGAGGGAGCATTGGTTCTAATAAAGGAGGATAATACGCCCCCGCAATTGTGGAAGCTGGGACGCATTGCAAGGGTGTTCCCGGGCGAGGACGGATTGATCCGGGTAGTGGATGTGAAGACAAGGAGTGGTGAGTTTAAACGTCCTGTTCATAAATTAGCTCTTCTTCCAGTTATAGATCCGTAGCATCAACCTGGCCGGGAGGATGTTCCATTTCGATGGAACGAGCGAGATGCGCGGTCTAAGGAACGGGCGAGAATGGCGGGCTGAGGAAGGAGAGAGAGGTGCGGGGTGAGGAGCGAACGGAAGGCTGTCCGAGTGGCATCTGTTTTGGCGACAATTGTCTGGAACGGCGGCACCCGCAATTGTTGTTCGATCTCATCGACACCGGCCAGAATTCCGCGAAACCCACCGTAGAATGCAAGCGGGCGGCTTGTGTGGTCGGACGGACCAGAGAAGCGAGGCAAGCGAGTTGCGGCTGTTCGCCGGACCACGTTAAGGGGGAACAGAGAGGGAATGAAGAGATAAGGAGAGAGTGAGAGAAGAGAGGGAATTATGAAATTTATTTGTGACCGAGTGGAGTGGGTCAGTCTGATGAAAACCGCGAATGAGTTAAGTCGCAACCAATAAAGTTGTGCGTACAGGATTACCGTGTTCAGTACATTGCGTTAGGTTATCCGCTGAGATATCACAGATTTGAAATATTATCCTAAGTATTCTAAAATGTGGATCGAATCGAATTATGTGGATGGAAACCTGGACACTGTCTATTTGGGACACCAATTTTGTCGATCTCTCTAATCTCTCTCATCTATAGGTTTAAAAACCATCCTACAGACATGGGCGGTGAGTTATGTCCAAAGTTCTTGAATATTTTGTACTTTCCCAACTTAGTCCCTGTGTGCGTAACTATATTTCCTTCAACCAATAAGGAATCAATCCCGTCTAGATGCTAGCTGATAAATCAATGTTTCCAAACAGTTTTCCAAACCGTCCGGGATGGATGGATGACCAAGATCATCCAATGGACAGTAGAGTACCAGTTTACTCTTAGTTTCGTACCCTGAGTTTCAATACCCGATCACGTGTCTCCAACGGCCAGGACTGCAATCGCTTTGGTCAACGGAATGCCCTAGCCCGGTTGTAAAATTAATTTTATTTGAACTAACGTTCTGGTAAATTCTTCTAAGTATTGCGTGGTAGTACAGATTACGCCGATTCCTTTTAATGTGTTAAGATTTTGCAGGTGTTTCCATCTTTTAGCTTCCCCGAACATCATTCGTTGGTTTATTTCTTAAATTTTCGTAAGCTTCGCAAGCTCTGACGACATAAAAAACTATAGACTCGATGATACGAAATAAGCATGTGCGACATATTTTTGATGTTGTGTAAATAATCTTATTTTAACATAAACCATACGAGATCTTGTTTCCTATCACCAAAAAAAACCCAAAGATCCCACTCAACGATGGTGGTCCAATTTTAAAAATTACCACCAGCTGTGTGCAGCTTCAGTCGGACAAGCCATCGCCATATGTACTTCACCAACAAAAAAAAAGCCCCCTAGCACGTACCGATACCCATTTTCACCTGCACGGTCACATTTTACCGCGAGCCATCGTAAATGAAACACGTTACCCAAACACACCTTCTTAATGATCCCCTCGAGGGATTTCCTCTCGGACATCGATTTCTTTATTTGTCTTGCTGCCCCTCCAAAAACACACCAATCGCTTTGTTTTTGGCCTACACTGTGCATCGATGCATTTCTGTACCTCGAAAAGCTCAGTAAACCACTGGCAACGGCAACACGCATAGCGACGATTTTTAATGAAACGATCGACAAGTTTGTTGCGCACAATAAATCGACCGTCGAACGCGTTGGTTTGCGGGACCATTTCCGTGTTCTGTGGTCGGTATTTTTCCCGGAACATGATCGATGTTCCCCCACCGGTGGGGCACCAACCAGGCATGCATGCAACGGTATTGCATTGGTTTTGAGGCAAAACCGATATTTGGCTGTGTCCAGTAACCCAAAAAGGATCGCTTTTTGTTGAAAAATGCATCCAAAAGAAAATTTATTGAGCTGCCTCTGGCTTTGGAAATATGATACCCTCCGTTATGTGGGCCCCGTAAATTGAGGAATGTTAAGCAAAGGCATCTGAAAATGTCTCTAGCAGCGCGTCGCCGATGCACCTTACAACACAGAGTACATTTTATTAGCGAATCACAGCATCCACACCCGGTCGAGGGATACAGGCCCGATTCGAATAGTGCCGCGCTGAAGAGATCGATCAACAATTTCCAACTCCTAACGACTATGTTTCATGTTTCACACATTATCATCAACATAGTGATCGAGCATGGTAGTTTCCGATCCGGTGCTTCGATGCTCAGTCCGTTTGAATGTTGTGACCTGGAAATGGCTTCATTTGCTTCTTCCCGCGCGAGAAATTAAAGCGCATCCGGAACAAACTAATGTTCCGTCTGGGCTGGATGTACGGTGTGCGTGTATGTATGCTTCCCCAACGGTTCGTGACATTTCCGTTCCTGCCTTAGCCCTATCTTGCGATGGAAAAATACTGTCCAGAACTGTGTTGTAGCGGTTATTGTGTTCGATGTATTTGTGTTAAATGAAAATAATGAAAGTTTTCAATAAATCACGTCACTGCCAACGATCGCAAGCGGTGAATTATGTTGGTTAATTTTCGATCCAATCCCCACACCAAACTGTCACCCATCACGCACATGGAAAGAGGGATCACTTCCGAAACGGAACGCGGCAAGGCCAGCATGCTGGATGAAGCTATTGCTTTCTCACCCTTGCGGATGTTCTCATTACAGTGCTTCATTGCTCACCGTCCCGACTTTCGGGGCCGTTGAACATTGGCTTCCTTTCGGTTGTCTTCTGTGCTTGCGGACGAGCTCCATTCGGTGCTAATGATTCGAAAGTGAAAATCGTCACCCGGTTCGGATCGAAGTGGAAGGTTGTACCGTTTATAGCCGATCGAACTCTCGAGCCGGTCTTTCACGTGTATCATAATGGGAGCGGAAAAATTCAATCTTTTTATGACAGCCTGGCATCGACGTTCGGTGTCAACTTCAGTCAGCCGGTGTATGCTGCACAGCGGCCGTTTTCCGTTTCGTTTTGTTTTGGTTTTGCAGTTGCCGATGTGGTTAACAGCTTTTGCTCAAGTGGTGTCACTCGTGCACGGAATTCTCGCTCTAGTTTCCCTTTCGATTTTACTTCCCTCGGTTTGGCCGGAGGTTCGTGTCATCTGTTGAGCATTGAAGTCTTTCCGCTCTTGCTGTCCGCAGTGGAATGGAATCTGTGCAAACACGAGAGTAAAGCTAATGTTGCCCATTTCCTGCATAGTTCCAGGTAGTTGTGGTACGTAAAATCGTGCCGAACCTTTGTGCTGCTACTGCCTAGCCATTCATTAGGAACGGTTTTCTGCAGATTTGGAACAAACAACTGTATGCGACTGCTGACTGGCAGCAACGCACTTAAATGGCATCGGAGGGCGTCAACCACAAAACTCCCGAAACATAACATTAACAAACCGTCGTGTGCAAGCCACCGGCACAGAAACACACACGCTTAAACACAACTGCATCACACAAGATTGACGAACCTAACGCAGGAAGGCAAAAGGCAGCCTAAAATTCCTCCAAAAACGAAATTACTCATCGCTCATCCTTGTGGGCTTCGTTGCCCGTTGAGCCACAACATCAATAGCTAACGCGGACACCCTAAACACAATGCCCGTTTTGCCACAACGCACGAATCCGGCGGTTAGCTCCCGCTAGAAACAAAAAGATTCATTTTCGTTCGAATGAAAGTGAAGTTTTATCACGTTTTTCGCCCCTTAATGTGATGAGAGTGAAGAAGGGTTTGCCAGATTTTGCTCCTCTTCTTCGTCCGTTTTCTTTGCTATGTGTGTCTAATGGGTGCTTCAGTTAGTCAGCGCTGGGTGGCTGAGGTCCGTCCCTTGATGCGCAGAGTGATGATCGGTATCGGTAGGTATACACTAAGCAGACAACCGACACATAAGCAGCGCCTTCAACCATCCGGCTAATGTTGGATGAAGAACGTATATCAGCACCCACCGTCGGTAGTACCGTGCAGTGGATGATCAAAACAAAACAACACACAAAACAAAAAGCTGGCCCGATCCCGACACAATTCGTGAAAGCTTTCACCCCCTCGGCGAGCCTGTTGGCGATCGTCCGTGTCTTCATTTCCCTTTCTAGCGCCTCGCGATGATTAGGCGCGCTGTGTTCGTTTTATGACTGTGCGCTCCAAACAAATAACTCATCCGTTCCACATGTACGCAATTAGCTCATGAACAACGCATGTGCGTACGTACCAGTTATTAAGAATGTACGCAAGGTGGTACACACTTGATAGGATTTTGCTTTGTTGCATGCATCTTTCCATTGTGTTGCAATTTGAAGGTTTGTAAGTTGACAATATTGCTTGAGTACTATTGTTTTACTAATTGACGTCTCCTATGGCAAGAGACGTCGTAAAATATTGCGCTTTTTCGTTCGTTTGTTAAATTATTTGTTACATAGCACTGTTTGAAATCAGTTTGTTGAAGGCCACTGCTGCCGATTACACGAGTATATTTGGTTAGTCCTTTGTAAAGTTTAGTTAAGCTTTTGATCGATTAACTTCTGGACTAACGTGTGCATTAAAAGAAGGCTAGCTACAAATAGCCATGGAAATTTAAACTACAACACATAGCTTAATAGTTTACATATTGTTAGAATCATTCCTCCAAGATTTTTCTAGCACAGTGACATCATGTCTTCTTACTGTCTAAAGGACTATCTTTGTGACCTTCTCCGTTAAAGGTTTGCACAAGAAAATAGACTTTTGGAAAGACATTTTTCTAGCGCCTTCAGCCGCTCGTTGTGCAAGGTTGTCATAAAATCGATCTCTTACACATCTTGTCCACGAGTTCACAAGTTGTCCACGATTAGAATTGGTTTTCAATCCCTTTATATAGTTGTAGAATTAACCACAAGACGATAAAGTCTCGGGTTTCCTCTTTAGTTTCCACCTTAGTACACTAGCAGTGTCATTTAATTCTGCAAGGTGACATGAATCTGTTCTTTATTAGACGTTGTTTTACTTCTTGAAAAATTCTATTGAAATCGGTCTCCTGAAAATGTCTCACTGTTTCTTATATTATTGAGAATGCATAGTAAGATCAAGTCTTCTATTACAGTTTCTCGAGTTTTTTCGTCATAGGAGGATAATGCCATAGTTGTACTAAGGATGATGATGATGAGATGATTGATAACAACGAATTTTTAAAATAAAAAAAAAAATTTTTTTTCAATACCTCGAAGTACAGTATTTCAATTCTTATAATGAAGCTTTTGAGACACTCAGCGAGATTCTTTTAAATGGATAGTGGAATATTGTATGTTTCTTGTGGAACTTTGCAATGATAGAGTGTAATCTTGCATTCAGTTAGGAGAGAATTGCAACTCGACTGTATCAGTCTTAGCGATTCATTGTGGGATTTCCACATGGTAAATTTCCATATGGTAAAATGAAAAATATCATGCAATACTTTGCTTCATCAGGGAGATAATTAAAATTAAAATGACAAATTTAAACGAGCTTTAAACTATTTTTCAGTTAATGAAAAATTCCATTGCATGATTACAAGGTTCTACAACAAGCTTGCGATATGCCATAAATGCAGTGCAATAAATGTATTTAAAAATGTAAACTACAAGCAGCAAAGTAATTTTCTGTTTCACTGTCTTTTCTATAAGACATTTCATTTTTAATATATGGTTTAATTTTCGTAGAAAGCATTGATTCGCCAAGGATGCGTGACACTGGAATTCGATTTATAGTCCTATTCGATAATCTATTGATTAAATCGGTTGGGAGCGTCGTAGAGGCTTTTTTCATTCTTCAATTGTATGAATATTTTTGTCAAAAAAATTAAATTAACAAACAAAGAAAGTTATAATGAATGCTACGGTTTGTTCTGTATATCCTTTCAAAGAAATCCATCAATGACGACACGTCCAGTAAACCTAGTACTAAACGTGCTTTAAACGAACAGTGCATACATATCAAAATCAATTGCAAACGTGAGTGTTCAGTAATTAATTAAAAATTAATCATCCTGATGCCGTTCTGCGGTGCCATCATTCGTAATGGTTGTCACCAAGGTGTAATATCAATCAATAACCCAGCAACAACAATATTGCTGCCCGAGGATGTGAAAATCCATGCTGCTTCTAACGATTGGGTAGGACACACGAGTGCAACCTCCAATAAACCTTACAACCCTATCCCATAAACCCATTAAGCATTGGTGAAATTCACCTTCAAAACATTGTGATGTTAGCAACGATTGCATCATTTATCCATTGCCTCTAAGCGCTTTAAAGCTCTCTCTCACTCCCCGGTAACCGATAGGTACAAAGTACCTACTCATCTTGCCCCAAAGGTCTATGAAGCCTCCATTGTATTACGCCCAGCTGGTGTACTGACGGGGCTGTTAATTATTTTATATCACTTTCACCCCTTGTTGCACTCTGTGTGTGTGTGTGTATAGAGCCGCAACGCTTCATATCGCGACCACCATCGGTCCCGGGAATGCATTTCGCATAAGAACACATGCCAACGGGAAATTGAGGTTATGCAAAGGCTGGTGAGAGCGAGAACCCATCCCACCCTAAGGTGGCCCTCGACGTGCTGTGTGTGCGTGTGTATGTGTAAGGTTTTTCTCCACCGACTTCGGATGGCGATCCTAATGAAAAGAAAACTAAGTAAATAGGTTACGGGTGATAAACACCGAAACAAGACGCAACCGCCCAGTGCCTCATGCTGCGAGGCGGTCAGTAACGCAAAAACAAAAAGTAAATCGATGGCAAGTCTCCGTCAGAGGGTCGACACCATTGCCGCGTACCTCGTTTGGGAAGGGTTGAAACAATAACTTGTAGCAACAAGTAGCGCGAGCTGGTCCATGTCCGCCAAGCGCAAGCTCGGGATGGTCACAGAGAATGTAGCAATGAATGCGTACGAAATCTTCCACGGTAAGGAGGACAGAACGAAGCGCCAGCAAACCAGCCGAACCGTGCGCGCACATGCAATCGTTTATGGAAATATGTTAATGTAGTGCTACGAAAAAGTGGAATCCCTACACTGTCCCCGTCTCTGGGTGTCTCGAATGGAAAGAGCTCGCTTTAAAAGTGGGTAGGAATTTTTCGCTCCTGCTGATACAAGAATCGTACCGTGTCTTCCGAGGACGGTACCGAAAAGTGAGTAGACCAAATGGACACAGTGTATTTACGAACGAAATTTCCTTCCCAACAACACAGTAAGCTCAAAAGTAACAGCAAAATAAGATTCAACGGTGTAAGATTAAGTATAACAATCAAAACTAACACGATGTCGGTTTCAGGCCCTTTTTTCGCTAGAACTGTTCCAGCAGCCCCAGACCCCAGACTACTGTTTTGCTGGTGTTATTCCACCGGTACGAGTAGCAGTAGTTCACGAGCTAAATCGCAGATTGGGCGCTTGGTACACGGTGTACACCGTACACGATTAGCATTTTGCCAAGGAACACACGCTCGAAGGCTTCGGCAACCAATTTGCTGCCCGCCCCAGCCCAGTAAGTCCTTGAGCTACATCGCATTGACCTCTCGCAGGGATTGCATTCACTTTGCAGTAATGTTGCCCAACTAGCCCCAACAACGTTTGAGGCACACGGACGAACAAACCTAACCTGAATTGCACATTGGTGCACTTTCGTTCGCCGAGGATGAACCGATTCCCTTCGGAGTTTGCCTTGAGGGCTTTGGCAAGATAAGCGTTTATCGTTCCGGTTCGCCTTGTACGTACAGGGCGGGGGTTATTGCTTTTTCCGCATTATTTTTTTCAACTCCTTCTTATTTTATTAAGTTCAACGATCCACCAGATCTCGTTTTGCCCTCCGGACAATGTTACACCGTACAGCATAATGCCACTTTCGGTTTCATGAGCCCCGAAAGTTTGCGTGAAGCGAACTCGAAAGCTCCGATGAACTCCGGCATGGCTGGACGAAGCATAACACACAGCAAACAAAATTCGAGAAAAAAAACCCCTATAGAGGCACGCACACCCAACAACTAGGAGAGGAATTTGCTTTGATGTAGCGGCATGGGTAGTTTTTTAGGTGGTGCCTGTTTTTACCCACCGATCAACACACTTTGCCAAAACTTTCAAAGTTCATTATCAAATCCTGCGCTTCTTGTTTCTGCTGCTTGCAGTGCTGTTTTATCGTGCACGGTTTCGGCTTCTTGTGTCCCGAAACCGGAACATCTTACACACACAATCCAATCATCATTCTTCGGGAATCTTTTCGGCATCCGCTTTAACGGCCGTACCACGTCAAGGTTGTTTTTCGTCAATTGCCTGTCAGAGGGATTTGTCACCACCATATTTTGCGTCACGCTTTTTTCTCTGTACGTCTGGTGTGTCCCGCTCTTGCCATTCGCATAAATTAAGCACCCTGAATTCCTTCCTGGTTTTTTTCCATTCCAACCATTTGGGCGACAGGGACAAGGACAAGCATTTTCTTGACACAGGAAGCTGCGAAAAGTGGGTGGGGGGGGGGGGGGGAATTCCTTTCAAGCGATCAACGATCAGCGATAAAGCAGAGGGGAAATAAAACCGATCGGTAAGACAAGTATCTCTTGTGGGGTGAAATTAAACCGAGCGATTGCAGCAATAACACACGGCAACACACACGGGAACCAGTGTTGCTTTCCTCCCTATCGATAGCATCCGATTTGCTATCGGCCCAATCGATGGGGTTGAAATTTGTTCCGACACTTTCACTGCCTCCGGAGGATTCGCGGATTTATTTGAGCCTTCTTCCTCCGCACGGTAAGGACGTTCGTTTCAGGACGCTTTTTATCGCCGATTATTTTGGTAGTGAGATCATGGCACATAAATAGGATTTTTTCTTTTTTGGCAACGTGGAAAGTACTTATTTTGAAAAAGCCGGCTCTCCTGCTAGTCGTTTTTGCGTACTCAAGGCTTCGAGCATGAAGAGTTTGAGCATATAATGGTGTAAAACGTATCTTATTTTTTACTATTACTAGTGTGTTGGTGTTAAGCAGTATTGGATTGCTTACGATACCATTAAAAAACAAAACAAAAATTATCGATGATCAAATAAATTAATGACACGCCTCGTTTTTGTGGCCCTCAATCGTACTATGCTTGAGCAAATTGACCCTTTCTGCTTAAACATACATTATCCACTGGCAAAGAAGAAATCGATCATACGAATGAAAAAAAAAATGCAAGGACCAAATGAAAACAAACAAGAAAAAAAAAGCATCCAAGGTGTGAATGTTATCCCTTGTTTTTGCCCAACTTCAACATTCAATTCCCCTTTCGGCGTGCGTAAGTGTCCTTCCGACATTACCAGCAACCGCGAGTAATGAAACCGAAACGGCGAACCCAAGCAGGAACTGGAGCTGAAACCCATTAACACCGACCATTTAATGCCCAGCTTCGCGACTGCCCCACCGTTCTGGACCTCTGGAAGCGAACGGTTCGTGTCCTGATGTTTGGACTGGCTTTCTTTTGAAACGTACGCATAAAACAAAACCCACCCCGGCGTCCCTTTTTTGCCATTAAGTGAGGAATGATTGTGTGTCCCGTGTGGTAAGATGGGTTGTAAAGTGTGCTGTAAATTGCCTTGTGAAGGTAGCATTCCCTGAGAAAATTGAAAAGTGTATCTCGGGCTCGAAAAAAACACACACACACACATACACTCGCCCCTCGAGCCCGCTGCTTTCGGCCATCACACGTGTGACCCGGACTCGTAGTAATCGTCTGGTAATCGTAAACTTTGCCGAACATAAATCATCACCCCGGGCTGGGCGTGCGGGATGCGGACGAGACGACACATTGGTGCGGGGCGGCCGGATCGCACAAGCTATTAACGCCACCTTGTGCATGTCCATGGTTGGGTTGCACGCTTTCTTGATAGCAAGAGTGCAAGTGTGATGCGCTCGGTTGAATCGCTCATCGGCGTTGGGAACTGATTTTGGGGGATTTTGGCGGTTGGCGTAATGTAGGTCAGCAGCCTCTACGGTAGGCTCACTGTTCGGAGCTTTAGATTTATTTTTGCATCCTGCAGTTCCTGCTTACCATTATGCTTTTTGGCTGCATTCTGGCTTAATTTATTCTGCTTTATACTTCTTTCAATCGTGATAAAGTACTTTAGCGATTGGATACAAATGCTACATTTTTGCGTTACGTGTTACGTATACTTAACTATATATTTATATGTATAGAAGTGTACGTTATATGTTATAAATCACAAACTAAAATAAACATTTTAGTGCTTTTATTAGAATTTTTCAAAACTTTTATTTTTTACTGAATAGAGATTCGAAGACAATGCTAGCCAGGCTGTCCTGCTGGAATAAAAAAAAGGTCCTACATGAACATGGAAAATAAAGAAACATTCTTATCACTTAGAGCTAGGGATGGAAGATTCCCATGAAGAACAAAAACATAAGCTACAGTATGGTTAGCTTACGGGAAAATGTTGAAATTGTGTGTTTCATTATTTTATATAACATACTGTAGCACCAATTCTCTTCTAATTGTTTTATCTTAAAAAACAAGTGTTAGAATAGTTATGTTAAGAATTCTGCATCAACAAATATTCACGGTTTAAATTTATTCAACACAAGCGGTGTTGACAATACGGCACTGGACCGTCATGATTAATTATAAATAAATAAATAAATAAAACCCTTCAGGGCAGTCTCAGGACAGTTTGACTTTTTTTTCGTTTATTTATAGAGGCTTTGAGTCTTAGAGATTGCATTCGCCTCTCTACTTTATAAAAAAATAGTTTAATCTAATACAAAACTATAGTATATGTGACTTAAATATAATGGAAAACTTTTGCCTATAAAACTATGAAAACTGTTATGGCATATGGTACCGGATAAGTTTAAACTATTGCTTAAATTTCTTTGTATAAATGACTGATGCGTAAAAATCTAATGAGGCGGTTCTGCTGGAGGTTGTCGGGTGATAGGATTGTCGTTAAAACAGTTTCTAGTTGGCAGGTGGCTCGGTGTGTCGTGTAGCCATGGCAATCGATGAGGATGTGGCGGACGGTGATGTCAACACCACAGAAACTGCAGAGTGGAGGAATGGATTTTTCTAGGAGGGAGGAGTGCGTAAAGCGGGTTTGACCTATACGAAGGCGGGAAAGGACTCGTTGGATGTGGCTGGATTCGATATCTTCCCATGAAGAGGTGTTGTGCTTGATAGGACGGAGAGTTCAACTTATTCAAAGGACATGCTCAGACAAACGTCCTGGAGAAGTTCATTTCAAATTGCTTCATTGAAGCTTATGATTGAATGAAACATAAATCAACTTTGGAATCAATTGCCAGGGAACGTTACTTAAAGCACAGAGGACAGAGAAATAAAAGACAGAGCGTTGACTTTTTCCAGTACATCCAAGAGAATGGCCTGAAGCATGTCCCCAGAAGCATGATTTACAACTATTGCTACCGCCATCGATCGAGAATATCCTTTCCAGTAGAACAGTTTCGAAGATGCACCACTAACAAATGTCCTTGCTTCTCTAAATACCCGAGGCTCCCATGATCCTATGTCGCTACTTCTAGGAAGATCCATCCTAGTCGAGCCTCTAAGCATCTTTGAAGATCTGAAGTTTTGCCGTGTAAAGACAAAGTAGGATCTTGCCAAAATATAAATCCATTTTCCAATTTTTCCATGCCCAGCACATTCAAAGTGAATTTTTAACATTAAGCATCTGCTACAAAAACAAACCACTTTCATCCCCCATAGGAGCATTAGATTATTTAATCGGCACATTGTACTTTGCTTAAATCATCCCTCTCTCGGTCACTCCCTCTCTCTGTGTGTGCAATTTGCGTAGTTTTCCACTTGTTGCTCAAGCACAAAAGAAAGCGACAACACAGCCCGCACACGCGCACCTCCACAAGTCTGTCCACACTTTAGCCAATCGGAATGGAATCTAAACTGACGGTGGATAAAACGATAATACGATGACATTGGCACAGAGCATTGTGAACGTCGCGCTAGTCGTCTAATTCCGAAGACATCCTTCTTCAAGGAAATCTGGGCACACACAATGCCGGGAAACCATCCGCAACGCACCGGCAATGGGAACAATGGGCCAATGGCGTAATATAAATGCTAACACGCGTACGAATGCCACACTACTGGCGATTATATAATTTTGACCGATGTCAACTGTGGAGCGATTGTTTTCCAGCGCTGGAGGATTATTATCAACTTCCTCGTTTGTACGGTTTGTTTTTTTTTTTTCGGTGTCACAGTGCCGAGCCTGGAGGACACTGGTGGAACCGATTGGAAAGATTTCGGAATTGTTCTACGGTAGTCGTTGCTATTGTTTCTTTTCCTAGCATTGTGGCTTTAACTGTGATGAACAGCAATTATTGAAAATTACTTTTTAGTGAAAATTCCACCATGCAGATTTTTACACTTGCAAGGTTATTGGTCGCACGAGTCGGTTGTGATCGTGGTGGTACCGCTGTACCAAAAGTGCAGTTAAGCCAAGTCATGCTTACCCCCTAATCAAATATTTGCCCTCCAATTAGTTTCTTTGCGGCAATATTCCAAAAAAAAAAAGCTTTAAACAAACAGAACGAGTTTGCTAGTTTTACATTTATCCCTTGCATGGGGAATGATTCTACGAACCGCTCTCGAATTCTTGACCAACAAAAAGAGAAGTGAAAATATGATCACCTGATCGATGCGCGCTTCTCATTTAACAAACAGGAACAGCTACATCGGGGAGAAGAAGAAAAAAAACGGTAAAGTTCATTAAGCAAGCCCTTCTTTCCGTCAGCTTTATGCGGGGAAAGATCTATTGGTCAAACACAAACATTGAGCGGTCGCCCCAATCCCGTTGCACCGGTCGTTAATCCATCCTTACCAGTGTTTTCGAACGTTTTCCTTTGTTTTTAACGCTTTTTTTTGCCGTTTAAATCCAACCGTTCCCCGTCCCGTCCCGGTCGTTGATCGTGTTGTGCGAACGCGTAAATGAGCCACAAAAAACACAGCACCGGCACAAGTGTCCACACGCCGCAGAACGCGCCCATAACTTAGCCGAAAAGTGGGCGCATCCTCCCAAGCCGGACTTGGCTGTGGCTCCCAAGCCGGGGGTCAAGTGTGTTCGTCTCATATTGCGGCAGACCAGTGCAAACAGAAACGGAAAGTCAACGCGATCAGCCCGGGTAGCTTGTTGGTTGGCTAAGCCGGGAAATCCATCTTGCATCCGCCACAGCAAGAAAACGGGGTCGTTTCGCGGAAGCGTTTTTGGGTGGTTCGTGGCACGTTCCTGTCTGTTCCGTCTGTCCGTTGGTAAAAGACTTAAAGCCGTTGGGCGGAAACTTAAACAGTGAAAGGTAAACAACGTGCCACATGTAAATGTCCGTTGAAAAGAACGTCGATTCTGGGGGGAATGGCCAGCGAAACCCACTGGCACGGAGTGTAAGGAGATGACGAGAGTTAAATGATTAAAATGTTTTCCACCACAAGCACACACAAAAACACATGTCCGCCTGCCAAACCGACGATCGACAGTGAAAGGTTAGCTCATAAATAACTCTTCTTGTACGAATAGACCGATCGATTGAGTTACCGTTTGACTTAAGAAAAATAAAAAAAAACATTGTTATTAACATAAAAAAAGTTTAACTCTTAACAGGTTAATCAAATAGAAAAGCGAAGAGAAATTTCATACAATAAGCCACTTCACAGCAAAGTCGATTCACGTATCAACTGATCAATAAATTAATTAAACCCCCTTTCCTGAAAGACAAATGGCACAACCCATTTATCACGAGCGCAACACTAACGGATGATGCAACGAGAGATAATTCCGTGCAAAAGCAGCTCGTTAACTTCAAGAAAATGAAGCATGCGACCATCCCGACACCCCATGGGTGTCCGATGAATCGATCGTCCATCCCGTCCTCCCTCCAGCAAAGCACAAGCCGACAATCATTATCAGCCCGATAAACCGCACGCACCCAATGATGGTGTCGGAATCGGGCCCGTTTCTAGCTTCCTGCTAGCGCACGATACGATACTCACTCTTCCACGCAAACGCCCCTCTGATGGATGTGATACCGAACGAGCGTTAGAGCTGGAAAATCGCTGCACACCGGCACAAGTGCATCGAATCGGACGGAACTGTACCGGTGTGCAGCATGCCGGCTCTCAACAGCACAAAAACCCGCCCGTTAGCTGATAAACCGTGATTGATATGGGCTAATCCAGCGCTAATTAATGGCATGCAGACAGGAAGACAGCGGCTGACCACTTTGGCTAACTCACGAGCGCGAGCGCGCGCGCGTACACACAGCTTATCGGCGTAATCCGTTCTAACGATTGGCGGGCTTCAGGTGCAGCAAGTGTGCATCACTTCAGAGCACGCATGCATCCGTTGCGCGCCTGTTGGGCGGATGTGTTGTGTTGAAGGAAAAATTCTTTCCTTAAACGAGCGTTTCCGGTCTATTTACCACGCTGAATCAAACAGTTGGAGCTGTTGCTGGTGCAGAATTAATTCATGATCGAATATTGTTGATCCATCCGGATCCATGCAATGCGCTCCGAGTATGTGGGAGAGCTTTATTGTTTGTTTATTAGGTTTTGAAATAATGTTCTTAACACGCTCATCGTAGTGAATTATTAATCTCAGCGGATTAAATCGCGTGCTGCGCCGACATGCAATCTGTTCTAACGACCGCATTGAAGTGAGGTGAAAATAGATCGAATAAGATTTGCGATTAACAGGGTTTTGAGAGAACTTGTTGAGCTTAAGTTAAACAGTTTGATAGTCGAACAGATCATTGCAAAATTTCATGCCACAATTTAAAAAAAATGATCCGTTCTAACGGAATAGAAAAACTGAGAATGATCACAGTATTTGAACTATGGGAATAAAGCGTTGAACATTATCTGAAGCGATCTTCTGATATCCCAAGATCGGAAAACAAAATCCCTATCGAACGTAGGCTATTAGAATGATCACTTTGATCCTCTTCACCAATAAAACTCTTAACATTGTTTGAGCTGCATCAATGATACTTCAGAAACCCATTAGCAATTCCACACCACCCTCCACTCCATGTCCTCCATTTCAAATCCAGACATCATCCATCCGTTTTTGCGTGCGAACATTTAGCCATCACGCGCGGCTTCAAGCACTGTGAAGCGCACACCCTTAAGGTTCCACAGCACAGCATAGAATCGAATTCTTCACTTCCTTCTCTCATTAGTTCTACCAGAGCGAAGCCCGAGCTCCGGAACTTCGCGTGAAGCAGTTCGGAGCCCGGCTAGCGGTCTGGACTCGGAAACGCACCTCAAGAACAGGCGGCACGCAACCGGGTGGGATCGATGAACGATACCGTGCAGTTAGGTTCCGGGGAGAAAGTTCACAGCCGACAGGGAAACCGTTCGATGACCGCAGTAGCTGTCGGCTGCTTGGCAGGAGCAGAGGTAGAATTCTCCGCGCTTGAAGTAGGTCAGGGTCCGCCGTGCAGCGGATTTGTTTTTCGTTATTCAAGCCATCCCGGAATTGGAAAGAATCTGTTGCTGGCCAAATTTTGGGTTTGCTTTTGTTGCCCGTTTCCCTCCCGCCCTTCTCCGCTCGCTTTTCTTCCCACAACGCGTCCAGCTGGCCAGCTGTCAGATATTGATCATCGATTCGTCGATAGATTTTGTAAATAATGGATAATGCCTTGAAGGCTTTGGTGGTAGAAATTCTTCCGGGAGACGATTGTATGTGGCTTTACCGAGCTTCACCCGAGCATGTAAGCATGCAACCGCTGCACAGTTATGCAGCACATACATCCCAGCTATGGGGGCGGTGTGTGTGTGGATATTTCTCGGACTGCAAGCGTACGGCAAGCAACGGAAAAGTTCTAGCCCAGGTAAGCTCCACAACAAAGATCGCCGCCGGCACTAGACGTATTGGATGGAATTTTCGGGTCATTTAGAAATTAAACCATAGTGTGGCTGATGCGTTTGGAATGGATACAATTATCGGTGATTGCACCTTACCCCGGTTTGGGCATGTGTGAATCAGGGCAACAATACACGATGCATCGCATGTGAACGGAGGCTCCCATGTTGGTTGTGTGGTTGAAGGAATGGCGCAACAGGGAAAGACTGTTATTTTGGAGAAAGAAAATCAAACATATTTATTATTCGGTAGAAGGTGTACTACTAAATGATAAAATTATTTTAATTTAAATTTAAATAAATAAAACCATCCTATCTGCAGCACGACTCTTTCAGCTTGGCATGCTCGAAGTTTTAACAACATTTAAGCTGTTACAATGCTATATTGATAATCAGAAAGTAACTGTAACACCATACAGCAGATAAACTGCAACAAAACGGCATCAGCCAGTACGCCTCACCGAGAAGAATAGTCTCATAAATCGTCTCAGAACTTTCTCTACTGGAGGCTCACGCGAGGACGACTTGCCAGACTACTTTTTCGTTGTTTTACATTGTTCAATTTCTGGTCATGCTTCTGCTGGCGAATCGCTCGGCAGCATGTTTTACAATCCCACTAACCAGTGTACGTACTTGGAAGGTCCCCACAAAGCCAAAGGGACCTAGCAAAGCACCATTCAACCCAATTATTCTTAACCTCGTTTTAGTGGGATTTGTTCTCTCCTTTTTGCGCACCGAGATTAAACCTACCCCACACACACACACACTGCCCATATTCGTTCACGACCCTCGAGGCCCGTACATTACGTTGTTGTACATTTTTGGGATAAAATATTTTGACAAACCCTTTTGCCTGTTGGCCTACTACAGCTCAAGCCAAAGGATCAACAGGAGCAGGATGATCGTTGCGCTGTTTCACGCTTGAACTGGTTTCGCCGTATCGGAAGGGTCGAAAAAGGGCAGAAGCTTACCGTGTGAAAGCGTGTGGCACGATAGGTTTGAGGGAAGACAACGGACAACAACAGACAAAAAAAAGCACACCTGAACGTCTTCCTTCGACAAGAATGAGGCTAGGTATGTGCCCGTGCGGCTCAAAGTACCGCACAAAAAGCTTCTGACCGGAGGCCGGAACGAGGAGGAAGATTTAAATAAATTTGTCTGTCAAATAAATTAACCATCGAAGCGCGCAAACGATGTCCGTAATCAGACATGCGACTCGCGGGCTCGGGTAGGACGAATTTCGCCGCAAACGAAAGCGAACGAACACGATGATAAACACATTTTTTCTTTGCGCTGCGGAAAAAAAATATTGAGAAAGATTCTTGAAGTTAAGATTGTGATTTTATGGCAAGGCAAGGATGAGGGCAAGAGGGGAAGGAAGGGCGGGGGGGGAGGGGGAGGTGGAATTTAAGAGGAGAAAGTTAGGTTTTGCTTTATGCGTTTCAGTGGAAGGATAATAAGCGTTCCGGTACATGTTTCGTTGCCATAGATGGACATAAATAAGTGAATACCTTCAGAAGACGTTAGCTTAAAACAGAGGCTGACACTGAACAACGATAATGTGTACAAAGAACTATTATTACAAGGTAAAATGTAATATTTTTTAGTACATATACAGTATGCATGCAAAAAACCTCAAGTATTAACGCTTTGGATAACAAAACGAGCCACAATGTAATCCCCTGATGAACAAACCGGATGTCTCGCACACCAAATGTCATCCCGATAAATGTCCTTAAGGAATTTACATCGCTCAATCAACCGTGACGAAGTGAGCGCGTACCATGCAATCACCCTTTACAACAGCGTATTGTATTAACTTCTTGCACTTTCTTTGCTTTGCTGATGATGATGGACCGGCTGGCTGCTAGAGTAGAACGCACCGTCTCCTTCCTTGGCGGATATGACCTTATTCGATTGCTAACGATTACCATCAACCGTTTGCTTACACCGTTGCTCAACGAACAAGTCACCCCGACGACGCGACACCGAATCCGCGTGTCCAGAGAAGAAGCGTTTTCAGGATCATAATGATACACTGTGCAACGAGTAGAAGGGCAGAAAAGAAACAAAAGAAGGTTCGCCTTTTGATCAATCGTTTCACTTAACGAGCCTATATGGTGTGAGCTTATCGATTTGGAAGCTGTTGGTATTTTGCTTCAAGCTCCCATTCCCTATGATCTTCAACCCCGGGCAGGATGATCACACGGATGGCGCGAACAAAAAAAAAAAAAAAAAGAATCAAAAATCAGTCCTCCACAAGGTTTAAATGTCATAATTAATGAAACCTTATCGTTGCAAGCGTACCGCTCCGATGATGGTAAGGAACCAACTTACTTCTTGAATCTACGGAGGTATTCCTGCGACAGGAGTGAGAGGTTGGGCAATTTTGAGGTGTTAGCGCGGGGTCAATTGATTTATTGCATGTTCGGGTGCAATTCGAGGCACCTTTTGTAGCAAAGATTGCACGCAAAAATTGGTGAGAGCTTTAGCGGATGTTTGTACAGACGCAAGCATGGATAAACGGGCCTTAAAGCAAACGATTCGTTTCTGGGGGTGTTTGAAAATTCGTTTATTTATTTACAATTGATTATTACGGTCCATTGCCAACAGTGTCAACACCGCTTGTGTAGAATAGATTTTCACATATCAATAAGGCATTTCCTCCTTATTCTTTGCCTTATGCCTTGCCTTAACTTAAACATTTTTTTCTTTTTGTACGTACGTTTCAATATTTCAGGCGAATTAAAAAAGTCAAACAAAATTTCCACCGTACATTGTTCCTATAATGAAGCATCGATTTCGATGTACCGTTGTGCTGCTGGCAGACAAAAAATAAATAAACACCCCCCGAAAAAAAAAGCAGCACACCCAGTTGATAGCGTGTATCGCGTTAATTTAGCATACCAGCGCACCGCATAATTCCCGTTGGTGTTATTTCGATGCCCGGCAGCAGCAGCAGCAGCACGGCAATTTATTTTAATGACTTCCAATTTAATGAAATACGCAACTGCTTAAATCGAAACGCGATCGCACCCAGGCCCAAAAAATTGCACACCCGATCTTGACGCTGCAGCACGCTCAACCCCACACGGGGAAGAGGTAAGAATAACGAACGATAATGTTACTCGCGCTCATCTTTGCCTCTACAAAAGCCCAAAATATTCTCCCTCTACAATGGTGTCTCAAAGCGAGAAGGAACAAATTATGTTGGTGTAATTTAATTATTTCTTAGCTAGAATATTACTAAAATGGTTGGATCATAGGGAAATGATTTGGTTTGCAATTTTTTGGTTCAAAAAACTTTACTATTTTTGTTGTATAATGTTGTGTTATGCTAAGCAGTTTAATAGTTCATTGCAAACAAACAGTGACATTAAAAGCTTGAAGAAATTCTTCTAAGGTCACACCGACCTTCTAATAGCTTACTAGCTAGACCTGCTGATACCACGTAGTTGGATAGTCAGTCCACACTACGGCGGAAGGGTTTGGCTGGAATTTGAAACTCGGTCCTGCAGTGTGAAGACAAACACTGTCTCCCCCTCAAAGCTCGGTGGTAAGGCGACAAAGCTTGAAGAAATATCGGCCCGAAATAATCGGTCATTTACTGATCAAGGGAAAATTGAACCGATAATTGTTCAAGTGCCCTTCAAGCGACCGTACAGCATGAACTTCCAACCAACTGATAATTTGCATCGACACCCCAAACCTGTAAACATTTTGCTCAACTCAACCCGAAAGGTACCACTGGGTTACCGAGCCCGACTAAAATAAAATGCCGCATAATCACTTTAACCCAAAAATTGTCTCCACCCGTAAAACGATTCACGCCAAATAGTGGCCCCGTGTGTTCCGTGGCTGTAATTGAACGTAACACTTAGCACACTGGGTGGTGGTGGCCGATCGTTAAACGCGCTCCCACGGCCACAGAAGTTACCCCGATCGGTATACCGCACACTGTGTACAGGTCGGTGTCGAGAGCGCCGGATGAAATTACACTCCAGCCACAACAGTGAAAAGGAAATGACACCAAATGGCCAATCAATCAACACACCATGGTGGTGTTGGTGCCCGGTGCAACATCCCGAACCAGACGCGTTTGCCGGCATTTTCCGTACACCCTGTGGTTGACCCTGAACCCGTAACCAGGAAACGCAACGGGCGTGAAGCAGAAGCCATCGGGACGCCAGAGCCGCGGGATACACCGTTTTCACCAATCAACCGTAGTAATGCGACAACACAACAAAGGCGGGCGTTTTCACCTTCTCTGCTGTGAGGTTGGCCGCGTGTGCCCGCGCGGAAAACGAAAGGGAAATGATCGTTGTAGGCGAAAGTTTTGACGAAACCAGAACCGCGCTATGGAGAGCCCTCACCCAATGCAATGGTCGGTCGGGTCGGTCGTCGTCGTGGTTCACCCGGCATCCCCGAATGACACTAAACGGTTCCATTATCGTTAATTTTCCTCGGCGACTGACAAAACGACCGCGTCTTCCTGTGTACCCCTCACCGGCTTCTGCCTTCCTACCTTCTTATCGGATGTTCGCTGATTGTCTACATCCGATCGTTCACTTTCTGCAAGGCACGTTGTGGCATGAAACGGGCGTTTTATGCTGCACTTACGCACTTTTACTTATTATGCACGTTACAATTGCCATTCGTCTCTGTGCGGTTAGCTGTGTGTTGTGACACTGATGCGATCACTTTTGTTTTCGCCTGGTAGGGTGGTATTGGGGGTCGCTTAAACTGCTGTAGGAGGAATAAGATAACCGAACCAAAAGCGGTGGTAAGAGAGCTATTTCGAAACATAGAGTGTAGTTTAATGTAATACACATAGTAGATAGTAATGCATTATGCAATTCCTGTGTTAATATGTCGGTAATATATTATTAAGAGAAGAATGTTAGCGTGCATTCCAGCTTCTAATTGCATGCCTTAGGTCGAGACAAGGCGTTAACGCCGCCGGTCTTCATACGGCAGAACTAGGATTCAAATCTCACCTGGACCGTTCCCCCATAGTCAGGACTGGTTATCCAACCATGGTGATATCAGCAAGCCTAGTAAGTCATTAGATGTCCAGCGTGACCAGCGTCGTTAAGCTTCAAGAAGAAGAAGATCGAGACAAGATGGACTTCTTGGCGTGCTTAGGGTTGAGACGTTTCCAGGAAACTCGGTCTAGTGATGCAGTTTCCCATCCACGTCTGCATCCAATCTCCGACAGGTTTGACTCCACTTCATCCAGCCAACGGGCTTGATGTGTCATGCCTGACGCCTCGTGCCGAACGGGTCGATGACGAGCACCTTCCTGGCATGAGTCCGTCACCCTCATTACGTGCCGCAACCATCGTAGCCTCTGACTACCTTCAGTATATCAGCACCGAGATACAGCTCAGCTAGCTCGTGGTTCATTTTCCTTTACCACACGCCCTGCTTGCAAAAATCGCTGAAGAAAGTCCTTTCTCAGCAAAGCCCAGGACTTGTATCCGTAGAGGACCACCGGACACATCAGTGTGCGATTGTGCGTTTTGTGTGTTGTTGAAGTCGTCTGGATTACAGAAGTTTGTGGGGCCCCCTTTGGATTTCGCTGCTACGTTATTGTCCGAAGTTACGACTACCTCGAGATCGTCGCCGTCAACTGATACTCTGCTTCCGAACCGGGCTTTATCACGGTCAGAACCTCTGGCAAGCACGTATGTTGTTTTTGTCACATTGATCTGCAATCCTATCCTAATGGCCTCGTGTTTCAAACGGGGACAAGATGATAACGTATTTATTTTGTAAAAGCATTTAAGTAGACAAAGGGGATTCGAC
This sequence comes from Anopheles maculipalpis, assembly GCF_943734695.1. NCBI lineage: Eukaryota > Metazoa > Arthropoda > Insecta > Diptera > Culicidae > Anopheles > Anopheles maculipalpis. Next base: position 19,658,117 of record NC_064871.1, on the reverse strand, counting down.
AAATATACCAAAAATACTGATTTCTCTCAAATTTGTTCTCAATATCAACCCAAGAAGGGAATTTTGGAAAAATGTCTATCCATTTATTAATAAAAATTTATTGACCAATTGTGTTGTCTCCCTGTCTTGTCGCGACTCTACGTAATTACGACCTACAGAAAGACAGCTAGGAATGCCGGTAAATTTAAACCTGCAAGCGCAGTCGAAGGTGACATGTAATAATATCGAGGAATAATGTTAAACAAGTCCTTTGAAACGTAAGAAATGAAATATAAAGTAAGAAATATTAAAAAAAAAACAACTATACTGGATTTCCACAAACTGAAACATAAGACAAAGACAAGTGACATGAACGAACTAACTTAAGCATATAGGGAAAAAGAGAACAAACGAAGAACCGCAATACTTTCTGCCGCAGTTGTACCTTAAGCACTTGTGTTGTGTGACGCTACATTTTCCGACTCGGAAGCCGTTTTCTTCGCGGGAGATCCTTCCACTTCCGGGCTAGCGGTGTCGGGTTTCTTTCGCTTGATAAGATGTGAAATATCATTCGCTGGTTTGGCGGCTACACCCGATGACTTCGACGCGGTACCATTGGAACTACTACCAGCAGCAGAAGAAGACGATGGACCTGCACCATTATTTAGATCCTTGCCATTTGATTCACCACCGGAGACGATAATTTTCGAAAGCTCTCGCTTGACATCTTCGATGGGCTGTGAACACAAAAAATAGGAACAAAATTTGTAGTCTTAGTTATCAACTGTTTTAAAACAGCAAGCTGCTTATTTACGAACCGTTTTCATCGCATCTTCCACATCAGTTATCTTTTCTAAAATTTCCATCTTCATATCCTCCAGATCCAGAATGGTTTCCTTGATATCATCAGTCTGTTCTTTCGCTTTCTCTTGCTCCACCACCTTCTCCAGTTCCGCTACGGCTCCTTTGAACGATTTGATCGACTCTTCGAACTCTCGCTCCATCATATAACACAGTCCAACCTTGTAGTTCACTTCGGCCAGCAGCCGCCGGTCTAGTTGCTCGGTTTTCTTATAAATTTCCAACGCTTTCACTGTAAAGTCAAGATAAGCGTGCATATGTTAATATAGCTTTAGAAGTAAATACTGTAGAAGCCTCCAGCAACTTCACGTACCGTAATCATTCGTTGCTTCTTTGAAGAAACTGTTCTCAAACGAAATGCCTGCCAATTCCATATAGCACTCGGGAAGATTTTCCAACCCCTTTTCGCCCTGCTGCTGGAAGATGTTTACCGCCAGTTCAAGGATTTCCCAGGCAACCTGCAAATTTTCCGCTGCCTCCTCCTGCGCAGTATTGCCGGTACCGTTCGAAGTCGACGGTCCTGGCTGTGGTTCACCATTTTCCTCCTTCGGTTCACTGCTGCCCGGAGCAGCTTCAGCACTTTCAGCCTTGCCGGCTTTGTCCTTGGATTCGTTATCTTTTTCCGCGGCTGTAGCATCTTCATCGGATTTTTCTTTCGTATCCATTGGTTCATCTACATTTTCTTTTACTTCCGTTTCTGGTTGTTCTTTCTTCTTCTCACCGTCACCATTTTCTCCCCCTTCATTTTCATCCGCCGCCGCCGCCTCCTCCTCCTCCTCATCATCATCGTCATCCTCCTCTCCATCATCTTCTGCCTCTTCGGCGACGATCAGATTGTTCTCATCTTTCCCGAGGGCGATCAGAGATTTGGCATACATTAGGTAAGGCAATCCTAGCTGTTCCGCGCTCGGGCCGTACAGCTCGGAGTAGATGGAACAACATTCGCTCAGATCGTCGGCCGCGTCCGCGTACTGTTTCATGCAATAGTTTCGGCTACCGCGACCAAACAGTTCCTTTGCCTCGTTGATACGCTCGTCCTTGGTGACAAGGGTTTCGGATTTTTCTGCCATCGTATAGAATTGGTTGGTTGTATGTGATGAGATAAGGAGCGAAACCGTGCTTTACGAATGAAGATCCTGGAAGTAACGTAAAAACAGATATGTGAACCATTAGGTGAGAACTTTCATATAAGTTTAAAAAAAAGATGTTTAGTTGAATGAGCAATTGCACAAGGAGCGTTGCATGTAAATTATATTTTAAAAAAAATCATTAGAATTATGTTAAAAAATCATTAGAAAAAGAACCATAATGAACAATCTTTTTTCTCTTGGCTTTACGATCTTCACTCCAGTCATGCTGACCATCGATTGTACAAGACTTGCTGATAATAGTTGAATAGTCAGCCCTCAGAATGTAGAGCATTTTGCTTGTATATGTTAAAAAAAAGAACAAATATTGTGAAAGAAAAACTAAAAGCATAATTAAATAATTCTTTTAAAAAAATATAACGAAGTCATCCACCAAAAAAGGTCAAAGTTAATGTACTCCTCCTACGTATCTTAGACTTAAACCAGAGAAAGGTCCCAACCCGTTCCATATCTATATCGTACCCCTGCGTAATGACATTTAATAGCAAATAAAAATGTCTAGAAACATGTAAACTGTTGCACATTAGCATGGGATGCAAACAAAGGGGTTCTGTATTGGCAACCATCCATGAAACAAACATGTGCTATCGTGCATAAAAAATAAGCAAAAAGGAAGGTGAATAATTTATGCGACATTCAGGTACCGCCAAACGGTAAACTATCAATTCCATGAGCTTGTCTCTTTGATCATTTGGACGGTTGGCGTGGCATGACGTATAGCGTATCAATATGGTAAAACTTTTACACATCATACCCTTTTTTTGTACACATTACACGCAAACATACATCAATGCTGATATAAAAGATGAAACATGTGGGTTAGAAATAATTACACGCGGAAAAAAAAAAACACTTCACACTCTATTGGAGGCTTAAAAATCCTATTGAATAGAGCAAACAATAAATCTTACCGTACTTTTAAACCACATTTTCATTACACCCATTCGCTACACAAAAAACTTCCACCCGAAGCGGGTTCTCTAACTAAGCGATAATAATTTTCTCCCTTTCACACCGGCTATGAACTGACTCAATAGTAACTGAAAAAATTGAACCACAAGCCCTCGATGTTAAACGATAGTTCAAATACAATTGCAAAGCTCCGCTACATTAACAATTAATAGTGAAGGAGTTAACTTGTCTGTGTCCTCTGACACACTACCCGTTTGCGACTAAACAACTATCGGTGGCGGTTATCGATTTTTCCCCCGACCACTCGGCAAGTGCGCAAGCTTTCCACCGGCACGGCAAACAAACCGAACCGGCGGGAGATGTCAGTTTGGAAGGATATACATCTTGAGCACGCTCTTTGTTTGGTTCGTCGCTGAAAGGGAAGAAAAATGGTAGAAAAAGCTCTCCAATAGACAAACAACACAGAGCGATAGAAAACTGCCCCGGTGGAAAATTCTACCCAGTGAGCAAATTAATGCCAAGAGAGAGCTAAAATAACACTTTCTCATCATAACATTGGCATTATGTGTATTTTCCTTCCAGCTCCGGGAAACTCCTCAGATTCGCTTCAAGTGGCGCTATGTATGCTCTTGCTTTCTCCCGTGCTCTGTTATGTTCTGTAGAAGGCAAACGAATCGCTCTCCAAAGTCCAACCATATCGCTCTGTTTGGTCTGTTCTCGCCACTCTTTCCATGCAGTCTGTGCAAGTTCGGCGAAGAAAGTTCACAGTTCAAGCGCCAACAACGTAGCGTAAAGTACGGCGTCCCGAAGCCTCCGAGGACCAAACGATTTGGCTTGGCCACGGACATGTGAATGGAAAGCAGCACATCGAACTAGTGTGCAGTGTGTCCTAAAGTAGAACAACCGATTGCAACGAAGTGACCCACCAAGAATAACGGCAAACAGCCAATAGCATCAGCAGTATAACTCGTTCGTAATCAAAAGCGTTTACTTGCATTTTCTTCAGAGGTCACACACTTGGACGTAACACACGACGGTTGCGCCGCAGCAAGGACATCAATTTTGCAACACAACGCGCCACAAGAATACACATGCCCTTCCTCTTACCGTAAGCGTAAAAAGCCCACCGTATAGTAGGACATAAAGAGTTAGGAAGTGAATCGGAATCGGGTGTGATTTGTGTGATGAAACATATCGGAAATACGGTTAAAACTTCCAATATTGTGTGATGGTGATGAGGTGTTTATGATGTGAGAAAAGTGCACAAGAAGCGGAATAGAATTTTACACAACGACGGCAGCGTTTATTGTACTCGTGGGAATGTGCTGTTTGCATGTTGGGTCGACAACTCAAAAGAGTGAGATGTGTGACTGTGATTTAACCTAAAATTTAGTGCCCGTTTTGGGATAAGGTCCGGGTGCATGCAGCAACGTGGAGTAAATCTCGGTGTTACTTAATCAAATGCATACGTAATCATTTGGTGGAGAGTTCGTCGCAGGTGAACTGAACAAAGTGCAGTGTAAAGATGAGTTAAAAAATGAAAATTATGTTATACTGTGCAGTATTTCGATTAAATTTTTATGAAAATCTACAACAACAAACAGTACCAAAGGAAAATTTTTATTCAGTGAATACATTTTTAGTGATGCGTCCAGTAAGTGTTCCCCAAATATTTGCGCTATTGCAATAAATCCGCATCTGGATCATATCCTGCACAGAATAATGGTTTAAATAACAGGAAAGAATTGGTTAACGTGCATCTACTTTTTGGTGAGCAAACGCTTTGTTGCTTCTAGGCTCTGATGCGCTTCATCCGTCTAAAAAAGGACACGAACAAATGCAATAGCATAGCGAGCACACAAAATATTTAAATCGATTTGCTTCGACACATGGCATAGTAGTGGTGAAGTAGCTGAAGAAGAAAGCTGGAAATAACTCGAACGATTGTGCTCAAACATTAACCAATTTACTACACCCGAGAGCTTTTGCGCCGTTCACTGCTGCACGTTTTTGTACTTGTGACGGGCTTGTGTGACTTTGAGTGATCGCCCGAATGCTGCAGCAAATGGGCAGCACCCCAGCACAAACACTTACATTAATCCCAATCAGGATAATAACAGCCGGGCGCTTTTAGCAGCACGAACAGAGCAGCAAGTAGCAATTGAGGTCAATTTTCATGAAATAAAAAAAAAAAACAATTTTAAACGGCACCGCAAAGAAAATGATTGAACATTGCACAGCGCAAATGGAATTATAATATTGCACGCGGACTCTAGCCGGGCTCTGCACCGAAACGTCAATACGTGTGCTATATTTTGTTTTTAATCATACAACCAAACATTTATGACTGTTGGTAATGCTTCGTGACAAATGATTGTTTTGCTTTTCTCCGTTGCTTTTTCTTTCAAGTGCTTTTCGAGTATTAAGCTTTCGTAAAACTAAAATAAACATCCACGCGCAAACACAAAATCCAACCGGTGCTTCATTTTAAAGATATCCTTCGTGTAACGAGAAGTATTGTGAAGTATATTTGAAATTCAACAAACAGGAAAACAACTCGTCTAACATACGGAAAACTTGAGTTAGTTGAGCGAAAAGTTTTCGAATTTGAAGTCACCAAGGAACACCACCGCCCGTACAAGTGTACCTGGGACACAACTTCAAGGCAGTCCTGAAGATTTCCTCCATTATCGTGTAAGTAAAAACGGCAAACTTTTACTATCCTTATGTCTTCCTCCTGACTTCAAAATATAGTCTCGTTATACGCATTTCATTGGCAAACTTTGAAGACTATCTTCCACGAACATCGTAATAAGTTTAAAAAATATATCACTTACAGCACCAAACATGCCCGACAGGATAAAGCTCCGCCTACATAACCGGTCCCTGCTGCTTTTGGGCAATTAATTTCTGCTCCACTTTTGTCCAAAAACCAAAAGAACGCGAGAAGGCGAAACAAAACCGCCGAAACAACACAACGACGGCATAACAAACCCTCAGCAAACACGCAAAATCTTTGGACAGTGTGCCAAGATCCCGACAGGCGGTATAAATCAAAGCCAAACATTTCGATCGTTTTTGGTCCTTTCGCTTTCTACCGCAAAGGAATTCCGGAGGACCGAACTACCAAACCAAGCAGAACGACCATCGCGAGTCGTAGCCGTCCGTCCGGGTGTGATGGCGAGTTAAGGCCGGCTTTCCACCGGCCAACCTCATTACAATATTCAGCCCTGTCGGTTGGTGTGGTTATTCCGTTGTTGTGCCTGTACCGAAGAGGTTACTGGCCTCATCAAACGACCATACATACGGTAAAATATTGAACCTTGTTGTACGTTTGTAGGTCGTTGATTGTTACACAGGTTATGATTTGGATTTGCAATACGACCCAACCATTAGGAAAACGGAACAGAATCGTCTATCAACGTTTCAGCTGGCCTGTGTCTGGGTGGTCGGTTATGAAGGTCAAGAAGAGGGCGGCTGGTTGACGCAGGATTTACGTAGAGGAAACACTGTCTGGTCGTATATGCATACACAGCATGCAATTTATAGAATTTATGAAAGCATTTAATGGATCATTTGAAAAAGGACATGGGGTTTGATAAGATGTGTGTGTGTAGATATGAAGAAGAACATATTGGAGTACAAATTTCACATCCTCTTTAACCTCTCAAGAGAGACGTTTTTTTTTTACATCAATCTATTTCATCTTGGCGTAAGGACCTTCTAGGGCATAACATATGATAAAACGTACGAAAATTATAGTTCCGAGCAGACAAGAGACGTCAAGACAGACTTTGTTGCTGGACGACGTGAGTAACCGATTAAGTTACAAGGACTTTTGCGGCTATTATTATCGCAAAAGTGTAATGATCTTCTTCTGGTGATGTATCAACTTAATGCAATTAAAACGGCAGTGATTTAATTACTCAACGATTACTACTTACGTCCAAAGACCCACAAGCAGTCGTCAATAAGTGCAAAAGAGGTACGTCGTCTTGCAAAAATAGGCAAGGCTCCGGCTTCCGGACGACTTGCCCTGGGGCAGCATCACGGTAGAAAAGTTATAGAGCAAACAGAGACACACGGTGTGTATTATCCCTCCATATCATGAGTTTACCAGCAGCACACAGCTCATGGAAAAAGTTTTCCCCATTAGAGTCATATAAACGTCCGCGGCTCCCGTTTCGTAGCACTGCTCTTTTGACGCTGCTTACAACGAGTCATTACTTTTATGGCCTTTTGTTATCCTTAAGAAAACAGGTCACAATCGATTACCGAGTGTGCTGCTGATGGTACGTGCGCTGGCCCAAATTAACAATTTCACAGGCTTAACAAATGACCTACACCTACCTGTTAATATAAATTATGCATGACTATGATGGGCTTTGTTAGATAATTGGTACCTAGTCTTTCAATGCGCTATGCAATAATGAATAAATCAACTCAAGAGGAGGAGCGACATTGGGAAAATTTTCAGTAGATTAAATCCTTACAATAACTTATTTCTTATCAGTCTAGAGTCTAAAGATATCAGTAACGATACAATATTGTAGACATATTTATAATGCTTTACGAATAAGATAAAACCACATACTACAAGTAAGAAGGACACCAGTGGGTGTCGCACCACCGTCTTTTGCTATGATCCAACATTGTTTCAAATCGTAAACATAAACCCCTTCAGCAAAAACAAAAAGCACAAACTCTTCACTAATGGATTAGGGCGTCGATACGGTACACACTCTAGACAGCGTAAACGAAACTCTTTTCGGTATACTCTTCTTATCCTCCTAAAGCTGTATGGCTCGTATCAGTGCGGTATAGAGTGACATTTGGCCATTTAGCTCATCCTTACGATACGAGGTAGCACACAAAGGTTGACAGTTGATCCTCCTACAAAAGCGACCATTGCTTTAGCCGTAGGCCCACAATCTTCCTACACATTTTGACTGGATGCTAGTGATTGCAGATATAAAAAGAACCTCGGAATGTATACTTAGACTTGCATTTAAGAGCAAGAGCAAACATTAACCAAAGCCAGATAGAACGGTTTGAAGTTTGGGCGTCTAATGGAAAGTGCCCATAGCGGTAGTACAAAGCTTTTTGCAGTGGGTAGAAAGAATGTTACTTTTCATTTTTAGTACAGTTCTTTCAGCATGGAAATATAATGGAATAATACTTATAACTTCAAAGAAGAGACTCCCAAATGAGTCATGACTGTTATTTTTCCATCCAAATGTAATTGAAGCATACAGCAATCGCTACAAATCGAAACCAACATAATACACAAGCCGAATCATTTGTCAAACCACGCAGTACACAATCAACAGGCAATTAAAATGCGCAATAAGGATACATATTTTTTTAATGCGCCTGTTAACGCTTGCACGATTCCACAACACACACCCTCTCTGGGTTTGGAAGGGAAAAGCTCCCATATTGCGTACGATTTTCATGCGCCTGAAATGATCTCATCCAAGGGACAGAGGGAATTTTAATATTCAGTTAAATTAACGACCATATTTGCATGACAAACAATCCTCGAAGCACTTTGGCATCAACGACTCCCGCTTCCCGACTACAGTTGTGTTGAATTTCGAAACGACATCAACACGGACGGACCGAGCGCGATGGAATGAATAAATAAACTGCGAATTTTTATTTTTCGTCGAAATGAGATGGCATATGCGGGAGTACTACGTACGTAAGCTTAGTTTCATATACAGTAGAAAGAAAGCAACGTTGTTATTATTTTTTTAGGGAAATACACGTATGACTGCATCAAAGCAGTTTTATTCTGTTCAATAATTCCTTCTCTAAATACTGCTGCGTAATTTTGCTGGGTCAGCAAAAAAAAAACATTCCAGATGAAAAAGTTAGATTGTTTACCCTGTATCTCTAACGAACCCTATAACTCTCTCTCTCCTCCACACAACACTTGCCACCATTCGCTATCTTTCGTTATCCTGAAAAAGCTTCGCTGCGTACTAAAAATACTAATTAAGGATTTTGATTATCCTCTCTCGGTTAAGTGACGTGTTGGTGGTGTTGGCATGCTTGCAGGGAATTGGATCCATTTTACACAGAAACACAACGCTTTGCGCCATTATGTCGCTTGCAAACACTACGTTAATTAGGATAGATCCATCCGCCAGGGCACTCACACGAGTGCGATCGTTTCAATGGCCAAATTGTAAACGAAGAGCCGTTGTCAGCTTCTGTTAAAGCTCGTAGCGAACGGAAAGCGACAGACGGGAGATTGTATCGCAATCCCATTATCATACTACCATGCGCCTCCATCATCGAATGCACCACAACCAGCTTCTTGCTCAACCGGAAATCTGTCGGCGAACGTTTAAAGTTCACTGTGTATGCGTTTCATGGTATGGTTGCGATAGCAAGCGTCACACGGCACGGCTACTGTCTCATCACACTTGCCGTCGCCACTCAGTTTTATCCTCCTATTGAGCATCGTAAAAAATGTCCAGCGGAAGCCGGCTGGCGCCTAACCATGATAACGTACACTCCCTACTAGAGTTCAAGCAATGCTCTCGCACAGCGGTTGATGCTTTAGTTAGGTCTTGTGTGATACGAGGCTAGAATGGTGCCGACTCTCACCAATCACTGCCATAACTGTCAAGGAAACTGCTAATAGAAATCCGCAAATGCCGGCTGCATGAAAGCATTATAAGGATTGAAGTATAATTCATCCTGCGCTTATGAATGAACATGGTTGGATGTATTGATTCGTAAATTACATTGATTAAATCGATAAAATGGTGGATTATGTTAGGTTTTTTTTTACAACGAAACCGTTTTGTATTACAGGGTAATATACAGACAATTGTTTTAACAACCCGCCAATAAGCTCACCGATATAGCAGGGACAACCAGAACAGAATACGGAAGAACAATTGCTACAATTATACCAACCCACGATCGTAGTGACAGAATGAAGAAGCGAGAAAACGATTTATGACTCGTAAATCCCGGATCGGACACCGGTTGCAAATACACCGTGACGACCCATTCCCTACCAGAAGCAGAAGCGACGATAACCACCTACATCATTCCCACGCCAAGATCACCAACATTAGACACGGTACATCCAGTAACACCTACAGCAACACTACTACCGGCGACCACAACTCCTACCCCAGTCCCATCGGATCCAACACCGGAAATAGCGCACCGAATTAACACCGATCTTGACCCAGTTCCTGTCGCTCTAGACTCGAGCATCTCGAATCCCACGGAAGACAATAATAAGCTCAACGGTGGTGAAATCGGTGAGCAACGTAGAAGCTCCTTTTTTGGCAGCATTCGTGCGGCTGTGCGAGGTAACAAACGTTCAGTATCGGCAAGGAACGAACAGCAACCCAACGGTGAAGAAACTAGTGACCAACTGTACCACCAACAGTCCATCGTGGATCTCGGACGGGAAGAACATACGCCCGAGAAAACGACGGCCGCCAATATTACTTCCACTTCCACTACTGCCGCTGCTGCCAGCACGGCAAACAGTTACTCCCGGAACAAGTCGACCACACGCAGCTGGCCGGTAATACACCGGAACAATTCCTACTACCGCTACCAAACATCGAGCGGCAGTGGTGGTGGTGGTGCTGGTGGTGCCAGCGGTGGCGGTGGTGGCCTTCAATTCTCGGCCAATCGAAGACAACCCATCGCATCGCAGCACCAGCAACAGCAGCACGGTTATCTGCAGTACGACTACGATGCGCCCCTGCTACAGCACGGCGTAAATTACTGCCCACCCAATGATACGAACAACAATACGCTGCTCGGTTACGGCACTGCAAACGCATCGGGCAACGACTACCATCTGCTAGCGAGCGGCCACCACTACCCATCCTCCGGTGCCGGGCCACCACCGGACAAGTCTCCCAGTATCGATAGTTGTTACTATTATCAGCACTACGGTAACATGCAACCGTCGGCAACCACCACCATCATGGCCACCAGCAGTGGTGTAGCCACTACCACCACCACGACCAACAGCAGCGGACCAGCCGGCCACCAACAGACACCATCCGGCAACGGGACGTGCTGCTCGATACCGCCACCGATTATGTTCCTCTTCCTGACGCTGCTCATGACTTCGAGTGCTACCGCTATGCTTTGTGCTGCCATTATGACCGATCACTGGGAGCACGTGTCCTGGGATCGTAACAGTCTCGATCGGATCAGCAACGAAACCGCGATCGAGCTGCACTGGTATTTGGACGGACGGGCAGCAAAGATACCGCTTAAAGGCAAAGGTGATGGAACCAACGAGGAGGTCAGGACGTTCCCCAAAATTAATCAATGTTATTTTGTTGTTTTGTGTTCTTCCCAACTAGGTCTGCCAACGAAACATCACCCACATCATCATCATCAACAGACTGGACTGAAAGGAGGGCCGGCTACACCATCCCCGGTAGTTACCGATAATCGGGCAGGCGTTTTTCTCGTTCCGATGAACGGTGGCATCTGGACGCTGTGCATCGATTTGACGCCCGAAGAGATACGGACCATGTCGAACGATGGCTTCCCGCAGGTGGATCAGTGCGTTAACTATCTCGCCGGTACGATGGAAAGCGCACAGGGCAACGATGAGGATGCGAGGGCCGATTGGCAACACAGTGAGTCCCAGGCGTCCTTACATCCGCATTTAAGTAGGTAACAGCGCAAGGCGTGCTAATTCTTTCATCCTCTTAGATCATACAAAGTTTCTAAGTCTCTCTCTCTCTTTCTCTGTCTATACAAATTCACTTCTCACTGCTGCTGGGAGCAGTTTTACAACTTTCCGTATGACCTTTTAGCACCAATTCGAACCCATTGGTCAGAATAGACAGAGTACATTTTGCTCTGTTTTCTCTTTTTTTCTATTTTTCTAATAACGTACAGTGATTCGAAGAATGTTTATTTTCATACTTTCCTTCGTTTTCTAAGCGCTACATCATTCATTTGCCATCCCTTAACGATTGGCGCGCGCGTTGAGGAATAAATGTCCTCATTTATGTCTGACAAACGGAGTTTGTCACCTTCAACCTATTTTAATGCCCACATTGGATTATGTTTAGCTTCAAAAGAGTTAGTTCTTAGAACTATAATTAGTATAGCAAGCGAACCTGATTGGTTAACAAACTATTGTCAACCTTCTCACCCTTGTAAATGTAAAATGTAAAATATTAGAATGCTTAGAAAAAAACGATGCGCTTTTTATCCTTACCAATTAGATTAGAAAGGATACAAACATTTTAGCTTTTTTATCCTTAAATCAGCACACACTTTCTTCGTTTTGATTTTGACTAAATTACGCAAAACAAATACGCTTTCCAGCTTTGCATCTTCTCTTTCCTCCAAATTTTCAAGAAAAACCTTTTTGATATGCAAGTTCTTTTGTGCTTTACCATCTCCAACTATCTTCATCGCCCGTGTTCCTAAACCCGAGCGTCAAGGTATCGATCGTTCGTTTCAAAATGCCGTCGGCGGGTGAGCGACAGTCACAGTCACATTTGCATTTTTTTCTCAACTCCCTCTCCTCGGGATTCTTATATGTAGGTAGTAGCATCATCATATGACTTCATCGCAGTGACTAGCACCAATTGCAAAGCTTTTTTTTTTGTTATTCCATGGTACTAGTACTGACTTTCATTTCTCAAGCGTACAATAAAAGCTACCACCTTCCACCGGTGGTACAGAAAACCCCGGATCATCTCCGCCATTTTTGTGACCGAATGCATAATTTACTCATTCAGTGTACACTGATGCCGGGAGGATTTGACAATGGCACCATATACTGCAGCTACTATCGATCAGCTATAGCTCCCATCGTGTTCTCCTCTCATCGGTGTGACGGAGCAACAATTTGCGGACACATATAATATTGCATCGTTCTATTGCTTGCGGATATACATTACGCTCATCTGACAGTCCGATGGCAGCATTCTTTATACTTATAGATATTGCTTTTGTTGCACTATTTATGGCATGGCAAAGTTTTTTTTCCTATTGTCAGTGGACTCGTAAATCCCTCAATTTGTCCCAAAAGAAAAATCACAGCCAAATAATTCCTTCTTAACTTTTCAACTGTATTTATTAAGAATTCTGAGCAATAGAGAACTAGTGCTTATGATAAAAACAAATGTATATTAAGCAAAATACTGTTCCTAGTGCTCTTATCCGGAAAGGACCTTACCCACCAACATGCAAAATTAATAAATCTTCTACGCTTCTTCTTCTCTTGTTGTTTTGTCGTTGAATCTTTTTACCTTTTCCGCTTCCAACGGTGGCCACACATCGTCCCCACTACGATCTCAACAACAGGAATGCAGAATCTATCGATTTCCTGCTCGCTGGTGTGTCTAATCATACTCGGTAGCGCTGCACTGGTGGGCGCATTCGGTGTTTGCCAGCGTCAAATCAGTGCCGTACTGGTGACAGGCGTAATGTACCTGCTGGCAGGTAAGTTTAATTTACATTCATTTACACACAAATGGTTCCATTTTTACTTATTTTGTTGCCTTCACTGCACACAAACAGGCTGCGTCGTGTTGGACCGCTGGAAAGGATGGAAAGAAATTTCCATCCCATTTCGAGTTGGGGGTGGGTTCGGCAATTCCTGTGGCCGTAAAAAATTCACCTCACAAACACCACCCATAAAAACCTTCCTTTTTTACCCTCGTGTTCTCCTCCCTTCCCATTTTGCTGAAGAGGAGCTTATTGACTATTGAGAGGGATCCAGTTTCATGCGAACAATCAACACGCTACTCCACCGGGAGATATAGCAACAAAATCGATCGAGATGTCGAGGAGTTTTTGTTTAGTTTGCACCATTTTCCCCACGCTCACATCAGCTGTCTTATGTCCGCCAGATCCGTTACGGCCAAGCTAAAGCAAAAGGTGCCAACCAACTGTGGTTGAGCGTGCTTCTTCTTCTTCTCGATAACTTTGTTGCACACCCAGGTCCTTTTTTGCGAACGTTACACAGGAGCTGCACGCGTCGGAAATAGAAAATGACAAATTCTATTCCTTCGTGTAATCGACCAAGGTTTCCGTCCTCCGCCACGACTGGGCAAACAGCAGACGGAGGTGTACAGCTTCTTGACGGACAAGTCACGCGATATTGGAGCAAGTGGAGGCGACAAAAGCGTGCACAAGAGCGTGCAGTGGAGCTACCTCCAAACTTCAAAAGCAATTTCAGTGCCATTTCTGTTAGGATGTATTGCAATGCTTCTTTACAAAGTAGATAAGTGAATTCTAGCCTCGCTTCCAAGTCCGCAATACCATAAATATGCTTACTTTACTCTAGTCGCATAAGCTTTGTAAAGAATGCGTCATGCTCAGGATTGTGTTTTTCCTTCTATTTCTCTCATCTGCAGCCCTCTTTGCCCTGTTCACGCTGATGATCATCCACTTCAAGCGACAGCAGGGACGACCACTGCTCGACAGTGACTTTGACGGTACCATCGATGGTGTGGTGGCCATCAAGGGTACCGCTAGGGCCGCATCGAAATTTCTCGGAGCCCGAATATTCGTAACCGCTTGGAGCCTGGACCTGGGCTGGGGCGGTGTGGTCCTTTGCGCCTTCACCTCGTTCCTGTGGATTTTGCTCTCGAAAATCATGCGCTTCAATCCGTTGTCGGCAATGATTTGATGATTCAAATTTAAGTTCAACAAGGTCGCCGTTTACAATATAACCTAGCTGCTTTTGGGAGCGACCTGGATCACCATCGAATGTGCAATGCTGGAATATTTCAACAGTTTGGATGAAGCCGTCGCTCATTTACAGGGGAAGAGAGCTCAAACCCATTTCTTTGTGATAACACTTCAATCATCAAATCGCACAATTTATCTCATTGCTACTCCTGCTACTATTATATCTTAGAGATTTTCCCAATTCGACCGTACCAGGGAGCGTTAAAAATCAAGCTTAGAATTAGGTGGGGAAAAACTAGTTAATTGTGGCACTTTTTCGGTAATTTTTCGCTTATACAATTTTGATGCGCCATTTTTACATTTTATACATTCTAACTATGCCTTTCTGCTACAATCGTTTTCGTGAGTCGCAATAGAGAGAATAGGGAGTTTGATCGCTTGAAGGATCATTATTTCACGCGCATTAGCTTGCACGGGTACGGTCCCCGTTTCGTCTCGTAGTGGCTTATCTTTAAACACTAGAATCAAGAATTTCAATACTAATTCAAAATCAACTTACACGTAGAAGGGTAAACATTTATTGAATGATCTGATTCTCTGAGATGGAAAGAGAAAAGTATTGAAGAGAAATAGTTGTAGTCACAGGAAGCGAACAAGATTAGAAGCGAATCATCACTTTACTCGCTTGGAAATTCTTGCATTCAAGGTGGTCTCCGAGCAAGACCCTTTGTGAAACAGAACCAAATTAAAGTTAGAAACATTTCACCCCTACACAAACTACTCATTTGTGAGCCGTATGGTTGCGTTAACTTTTTACTTAATATTTTATCGATACAAAGTAGCGCCCCGGAAGAAGGGACCGTAGGAAGAAAACAGTGATGAGCTATGCAGAGAAAGCATCTACATGGACTGTACGAATCAATACATTATACACACACAGACACTTTACAAAAGGTACAGTTAAACACGAAAGACAAGGAAACATATATAGAAATAGAGCAACAGGACTTATTCTATACATTCTTGTACAGAGCAACGGTATAATTCCGGTTCTAGTTAAATAACTACTTAGTGCAATGCTTTCATTGCCTGTGCAGCATAGTTTTAGTGAGTAAATAGTTCCCGATACGTTACATTCGATTCTCCTCTGTATAGTTTCGTGTATCCGCCCATACACAACCGCGCATCTCTGAATTATCCTAATGCAAAAACATGGTAGTAATCTAAGCAAATTAGCCATTACGTCTGCTCATACACCGAGGATATCAATATGTTCAATTCGGTGCAACATTCCGAGCTTACACAGACATTAGTTAAAATTTTTAACGCGTTTGAATACGCCGATGCATCGCGTGGATCCGGAACACCAGAGGCAACTCGCTCTCGCTCTAACCAATTGGAACCGCGATCGAGGAACGAGATATCCGTTGAACCGAATTACCGAATATAGTTTGTGTAAAAGCTTTGCCTTATAAAAACGTAAGTGGACAACAAAGGAAGGTGCGGAACAAGAGATTCTCTATATATACAAAAGATATTAATTATACAACATACAAAACTTCTGCGAATTATGGATGCATGAAAGCGCGATGCTTTAGAATAAAAAAAGGAAGAAAATATCACATAGAAAAACATTTGCGGTTCTTCCTGATTCTAGCGGTATCCGAAACACAAAGGTAATGTATGTTAGATGAACCGACCACCACAAATCAATCCCCCGATGTGCGGTACCATCTTTTTTGGCGATGAAACACATGAATCCCTTGATTCAGCGCGCTTTGAAGAAAGTAGAATACACTACTGATCGAAGCGGATTGTCTTCCTGACGGTTGTTTCTGTTGTTAAATTTAACTACCTGAATCAAAAGATGCTGGCCATTTACGTAGCACTAGCTAAAAGAATATGCAATCTATTAATTGGTAATGCTAGTTTCCTAGATCAATAGGATCAACAGATGATGAACCGATTGCAGCATGAATTTTGATAGAGAGCAGCAAACAAACCCCCGGTAACTTACCTGTGCCTTTGGCGCGATGATTCTAACGAAACTATTGATAAAGATGACTCCACAACACAACAGTACACAACGTAGAACTTTGTATTAACTTTAAAACGGTCGCAAATGATGATTTTATGCAGATAATACTGTGTAAAACAGGAAAAGCGCTTCGGTTTTGGCCGGACTTGATTGTACTAGATACAAATGGCGCGCAAGAAGCGGGGAAACATGCGGCAAATGTCAAACATTCGACCTGCTGTCTCACAGTGGTTCACCAGTGCTGTCATTTATCGTGACAGTTTTTCAAATTTTCATTTAAAAATTTCAAATTGCTGGACGAAATTTCAGTATAAACTTTGCATTTCCGTACAATCGCTATCAAACAGGACCGCAAAGCCTGAATTTGATGAAACATACCATTTCTGCCACATTTACATAATTTATTTTCTAAACCAATCGAACATTAAAAATCTCAACAATAAAAAAATACATCCGTTTACAGGTGAAATAAATACATAGGAAGAATACCGCCGCCAGAAATCTTGCTTTGATGGATAAAACAACAGGATAAAGAGTACAAACGGTTCTTAGACCGTTTCGATTACTCCACGCTTTTTCTGGCGCTCTTCGTTTGCAATGAACGACGTTTCTTCCGATGTTGGGCTTAACTCCGTGGGTACGACGGGTACGGGTAACGGTGCTATTATCGGTGCGGGGTTTATCGTTCCAGCTAACAAAACATTAGGAATGGTAGGATCTTTTACGGAACCGCTCAGCACACTACCGTTGCCACTGGTTCCATTTCCATTCCCTGCTACCGAACTCGACGAGATGTTAACCACACTGAGCGGTTCTAGAGACAGCCGGGAAGGAGTATGCGAACGGGATGGATTGTTGGACGAGTTGCGTGACACGGGACTAGAGTTTTGTGATCGACGAAAGTCTTCCAGCGGTATTTCCTCCGACCGTGGTCTCGGTATGCGAGGGCTCGATTCTCTCGACCGAGGCGTACTTGACCGGTTGCGTGAATTGTCTCGCGATTTTAGTGCGCCCGATCCGATGCCAATCGGTTGACTACTTTCCCGTCGGGTTGCTGGTCCAGTGGTAAGCTTTCTCCGTGCACCAGTTGGTTCGCTAAAATATTCAAAAAAATTTAATAATCTACCATCATATAAGTAAAATAAAATAAGGAAAAACCAACGCTTTCTTACCCTTCTGTTGAGCGACTCGCGCTCATCTGCACACGGCTAACGCTTCCCGATGGCATACTGTCGCGCCTTAATGCGGCCGCCACTCCTGGCACACGATTGCTGGTGGAAAACAGTGGCCTATGCTCCCGTCCCTGACGGCTCGACGAACCATGCCGCAGCGAAGGTGTACCACTTGCCGATGATCCTCCCGCCGCCAGTGATGGAAATGACGACTCGTTCAACTGTCCCGGAATTTCCAACAGTTGCGCTATTTGAAACATTTTCTTTTGTCGTGCTTTGCTGCGCCCCTTCGTAAGCCGTTGCTTAGCTGCCATGCAACGTATATGATCGTCAAACATAAACTTTGCCGACAGGATGGGCGTACGATTGTTGGTCGCACCGCCCCGATGGATCGTTAAATGGAGACTGCGTGAATCCTCCTTATCTCCGTTCACTTCCACATCCTGAAGAAATCCGACGAATTTTGCTACACCCCACCCTAACCGTTTGCTGTCCGGTTCGACCAGTATCAGCTGCAGGATATCCATCACCAAAAACCGTCGATACTTGGTCCCGTCTCGCATGACGACGGTACAAGCAATAAGATCACTATTATCTGCAAACCGGAAGATGCATACTGTTATATCAAATCGGAAAAGAAAGCAGAGCAATAGTGCGATACTTACTCAAATCAAGTGCATTATCTATTTGAACACATTGGCTCAGATTGGTGAGCGGTAGCAGCGTTTCCTTTTCGCCCGATATTGACTGGCACATGCGGCGCAGCAAAAAGAACACACGTATTGCACGGCGTGCCTTCTCAACCTCACCGCACGGCAGGCGCCGTGTAAATCCAATTCCTGTCAGTGGTGTACCGGTCGGGGGTAAGAGTATGGTCGAGTCGTTGCAGAGAAATTCAACGTTCAATGTAGCTTTTACCATTTCATTGTATCTGTAAGATGGAATCCATGCTCGAACATTAACTTGAGGTTAGAAAGAAAGGTTCTCCATTAGACTTACTCGTCCTCGAAAAGGTCCAGGAAAATGTCCTCTGATTTGTAGAAATTTTTCAGTACATTCATCGCCTGATTGCGGGATTGGTTGAGAGAAGACAGATACTCTTCCGGTACGGAAGCGGTTGAATCTTCCGACCCGGTACCAATTATCTGACCGAGAAGCTTCAACGCTAGTTCTGTGGTTACTAGCCGTATTCTACAGGCTGGAATATGTAGACAAGTGTAAGTAAACCATTAAATAAATGTTTTTTTTTTTTTAGTAATGGGTGACTCACAAGGTTGGCTAGAAATGTTGACTATCTGGAGCAATTTTTCGATCAGTATTACGTTATACTGGGTACGATTTGAAGGCGACGAGCGATTCAGCACAATCTCCAACCATTCCGAGTTGACACCTAGAAACAGTTTCCAAATGGAAATTAGACAAATTATCGTTCTAAAACGCGTAACGAAAAGCAAATGTAAGCTTTGAATTTACAGCCAATTTTGGTGGTTTTTGGTTAGATGAATTTTATACAATTTTAATAGTAAAAATAAATTTCAATCTTCAATCATCAAAAATACCACAAGGAAGCATGCCAATTGTTTAGCGCAAAACAAATATACAGGCTAGATGCAAGAACGCAATGAAATGAATAGCAATGAGCAAGCTAACTCAGTTTATACAACCACCGTTTTCAGCACTTTCATTCCATTAATTCATAATTATACATACAATGAAAGATAGATATGACTAACCGTCTACAAATAACCGGCCCCAACAGGCGAGAGAGAAGAACGTGTCCATTGCAACGGACACGATGGATACGTTTAAGGCGCACGATGTGCAAAAGTCGAATAATCAGTACAGCGTCCGCAATGTTGTTAGGAAATTAGATTAGAAATTAAATAGCGAGATTAGTGGTGTGAGAGTCGCGGGAACCGAATTCATAGGAAGAGATGTGAAGCGTGTAAAGGAAGAAAGCTGAAGTACAACCTGTGAAGTGAGTACTACCGGTAAAGTGTGTAGTGTGTGTGAATTAGTACCGATGATGAATCATTTACAAAATACCCAAAATACTTTGTCAAGCCCCATATTACTACTACTACTAACTTGCTACTGCTACTAATGATATTAGCTCAGCATACTGCAACATACCTTTATTGTTGGCGAGCGCATAAAGCAAGCACAAGGCCAACAAGGCCAGAAAATCGTTCTCGGTACAATCGAGCGATGATAGGACCATATCCAGAAAGGGACGATTAGTTTCCGGCGTTCGGTACGCATTGAGCAGGAGCTTTTCCTTTTCCTCGTCCGTGATGTTTACCTTTTCGATCTCTTCCGAAAGGGTTGGCGGGCTAGGAGAATCTTTAAATAGGGAGAAGTAAAGTAGGGAGATAAAATAAATAAATAGGGGTAAATAGGGAGAAGAAGTAAAAACAAAATCTACACTTTTAGAATGACAATAAATGAAAAACCAAAACTACCGCAGCACTAGGAAAGGTTTTTCAGAGAATGACAGTCGGATAGAGAGACAACATAAGACAATATTTGAAGGGAAAATAGCAATCTTATCTTAATCCATTACCGCCCCATTTACAACTCTTTGGGTTTACTTACTCGATATGGGTGGTTCATTGTTGGTGGAAGTACTACTACTGCTAGTGCTGGCCTGGCTTTTGCTGCTGCTGCTGGTACTACTGTTTGGGCTTTTATTGCTACCACTGGCTGCTGCCCGTTCATCTGCCAGATGTAGTTGATCAACACTATAAGCGGCAGTTTCTAGCGCTTCCTCCAAACTTTCAACTGGTTGTACAAATCCTAACGCTACCACCTCCCGGTTGTCGATGTAAGCGTTCAGTACTTGTGCTGCACCTTCCTTAAACACGGTATGGTCCGCATTTAGGATGACCCAGGTGAGCGCATTAATCAGCGGACGATGCGTTACGACCAGAAACACAAGTGACAGTAGAAACAGTGCCACAACGCTAGCAACACGTGGATTGTTCATCTCCTTGATGTCAATATCGACGACCTTATTAAGGACGGCCGCAAGGTTACACGTCACCACGGCCATTGACATAGGCGGCGACGGTGTGAGGGAGAATATGTACAGTGGCACGAACAGCTTGTGTAGCAGGTGCTCGGTCAGGACGGCATTTAGATCGGCAATATCGAGACAGAGAATATCGTTCAGATAGTGTAGATGATCCAAATGTTCCGCTACTAGGTTTGCTAAACGATGCTGGGATTGGTGGCTAAGGGAGGGGAGAAAGACAAAAGCTTTATGTTGCGACCGTTTAAACATCCTAAAAGCGTCACTTACTCAATGTCATTGCGTACGCAATTGTCCAACTCCAAGATATGTTTCCCTATGAACCATACTAGATTGCTAAAGTACGGTGCGGCCGTTTTGTCCCGTATGAACTGGAGCATGTTCGGGTTTTGCACTCGGTATACGTTCAAAGTGATCGTACGCACGGCGATGCGTACCATCGATTCGGGATGGTTGAAAAATTTGATCGCTTCCGTGTAGAGTGGAAAGTCGTTCGTATGCTCATTGTAGAAGAAATGTATCGTATGTGTGTTGAGCTTGAGGCTTAACGTTTTTAGGAAGAGTATATAGTAGCCCATGACATCCTCGTCGGAGAAATCAAACTTGTGTACGATAATCGAATTGACCAGATTATTGCTGAGCAAGTAGTCTGCAACGATAAAGGAATTACGAACGGGAAATGTTCATGTTAGCATGCAACACACCATTGAACACAACACAACAGTTACTTACACAGTGACGTCTCGTTACGAATGTTTTCGAACAGGATGTTTAGCGTTTGCAGTAGCTGCACGCACACGAAGCTCGATCCACCACTCTTCTGTCGCATTATGTGCAGAAAGTAAGACAGCATATTCTTTTCCAGAAAGAAGCTGCGAGAACGATAATAGAGCGTGTAACTATGAACAAAGGGCACGGCAGGGCTTACGGCACGGAAACTGCGCGTGAGTACTTACTCGAACACTGACGAATCATTTTGATCGCCCCAAATCAAAATTTCCGCTATTGAACGTAACGATTCCACCAGCAATCCTCGGTTGCTCTCCGACACGGTCGTATTGCGCTCCAGTACACTGTACAAATACTTCAGGTGATCAAGCGATAGACGATTCTTGGGACGATTCCATCCGCCCCCAAACCAGCTGCGACTCCGGAACATTTTCAGGGTCGTGCGGGATTTTCGGGCGCTCCCAGTTGAAGGATAACGTGTGCTTAGTGTGAATTGTGTTCACGAAATCGTCCAAATTCTACTGAGATTTTAATAGCTCGTAACAGCACATCTTATTATAGTTTTTTCCTGCACTTTTTACACAAGCACTACGAAGCAAAAACACAGATAGCACACAGATGGGTGATGTTTTTTTCTTTGCTAGTTTGACATTTCGTTTACACAACATGCCACTGTGGGTGGCGACGTGACCAACTCTATTGAGTTTCACGCGAAAAATTCAATACATAATAGCATACATTTTCTAATATAAGAACAATAATTACGTAATATAGGATCCAAATATAATTCTTAAAAATATATCCTTTGAACAAAAAGAAAAAAAAAAACGCAAATTTCAGTCTGGTAACCGTCAACCCCACAACTTAAACGCATACTTATGAATAACGCGTAAACAAAACATCGGCTGTCAAATCCGGATGCGAAAAAAACACAAACAACAAACCGCACCGCTACAAGTAATTTGTTAAAAACTACAACTAAATTAACTACATTTAGCGCAATATGGCTCTTTCCATGCAGAAAAGAAATAATGTAAGTAAACGATGACGATATTGACCGGGAAGGTTCGTTTTGACTGTTTTTTTTTTTTTATTGCAGGTTCGTTTACCTCCAGAAGTGAATCGAGTGCTGTACGTGCGAAACCTTCCGTACAAGATAACATCCGATGAAATGTACGATATTTTCGGTAAATATGGTGCAATTCGACAAATCAGAGTGTAAGTTTTCCTCGTCTGATCGGCCTTCGGTAATGCATGCTAACACTAATCTTTTCGTTTTCCACAGTGGAAACACACCCGAAACCCGCGGTACCGCCTTTGTCGTGTACGAGGACATATTTGATGCTAAAAATGCACGAGATCATTTGTCCGGGTTTAACGTTTGTAACCGGTACCTGGTGGTCCTTTACTACCAGTCGACCAAGGCATTCAAGCAGCTAGATGTGGACAAGAAACAGGAAGAGCTGGACCAAATGAAGGCCAAGTACAACATCAGTACGGAAGAACTAAGAAAATAATGTTTAAGCTACTACACAAAATCCAAGCACGTATAATTAGGAAAAAAACAAGCAAAATAAAGTATTTGTAAGAATAAAATGTATTTGCTTAAATTTCTCTATCGTGTTAGAGCGTAGTAGTAAGATTGAGCCTTTCGCGGTTTATTTCGGTACCTTTATACTAAGATACATTTTGCCCTGTATCGTCTGCTTCACCGGGTTGATTCGCTTCAATATTTGGGTCATTGTTTCGACTAACTTCTCACTTGAAACGCCCGTCTTTTTGTTTTTGAACTTGGTCAGCAGTTCCGTTGTGGTCATTGGTTTGCGCATCAAATACCGCCGGACAGCCTCTTCGGTTATGCCGTAATCACTGAAAGAGAGAAAATGAATGTCAGAAACACCAAACAACCAAATGATGAAGCAGCCGTCCATTTACTCTTTACTAGTCGCATTAACAATTCCAGCAAACGTAGGCGGAAGCGATGGCGTAATGTCCGTCTTAACTTTCTTCGCCGGTGTTGACACCGGACTGTTGCTATTGTCCGATCCCGTCAGGTCCGTCGTTGGCATATTGGAGCCGGTCATTTTGCGCTTGTTCGATTCGAACTGGCTTATGCTTGGCGACGCAGACCGTGAATTGTTTGCACTGGACAAATTTGACCCCACGCCTTCCTTGCTTTTTTTGTCTTTTAGCTTCTTCTTCGTACTGGCCGTATCCGAGTCCGAACTGTCCGAGCTGAAATCACTCGACGAATCCTTCTTGTCCGATTCCGTTTTTTTACTTTTGTTCTTCTTGGCTTTCTTTTTCTTCTTGCCCTCCTTGCCTTCTTTTTCCTTGCCGTCCTTATCCTTCTCCTTCGATTTACCATTCTTCTCGTCCTCCTTCTCCTCATCTTCTTCCGATTTCTTTTCCTCTTCCTCCGAATCTTCGTCGGAAGTCAACAGTTTCCGTAGAGCATCCTCTTCTGCCACAGATTTCATTTCCTTTACCACCTTTGCGTCGTGGTCCGATTCACTGTCGCTCGAGTCCGATATGTAGTCCAACTCACGTCCCTCCTCATCGCCATCGTCCGACTCCTCGAACGCTTCCTCATCCACGTCTCGCTTCTTTTTCTTACTGTCCGCCAGCGCCTTCTTTTTGTTCTTCGCTTTCTTGTCCATGGCATCGTCGTCGCTGTCCTTTTGCTTCGGCTTTCCCTCTTCATCGTCGTCGCCGGACGAGGACATCTCATCCGAATCGATCCACTCGTCCATGTCGCTAATCTTCAAATCCTTACTCTTGCCGCCCTCGCCCTTTTTGCTCTTGGTTTCCTCCTGCTCCTCGCCATCATTATCCTCGCCCTTCTTTAGCCGCTTCCGGAACATTAACGAGAAATAGTTCATCGTTTTCTTCCTCCGTCCATACTCCTGTTCGGCCTCCTCCGCCGACAGTGCCTTGTACCGATTGATCGGCTGAAAGTTGTACCATTCGTTCAGCGGGTACGCTTCAATCGCACCATCCGGTGCGTGTGTAAACACGTAGAAAGCGGCATTTTCACCAACACCTCCCTCCCGAATGCCACGAAACATTTTACCACTCTTACCGCCGGCCCGCAAAATCCATGGCTGTGCCTCGGGTTTATACTTTTTAGCAATGATACCGAACCGCTTGCGACGTGCCTCTTCCCGCAGATCGCGATTAAATTCCGAGCCTGCACCAAACTTCGGCATCACCTCTTCGATTCCCTTGAACTCTTTCTGATTGTTTTCACGCTCCATCTTCACCGTACGCCACTGTGTGAAATCTACGTTTAGCGTTGCGTTGAACCGCATCACATGGTATTTCTTTTTCAGATTCTTCGGCACACGAATTACAAACTCCTGCACCGACACGGGAGCCCCCGAACCCGATGCACCTGGCTGGCCTGTGCTGCTCTTCGAGTTCTTCAAGCGAGAAAAGGCATTTTTTAACCACAGGGAAAAAGTGTCCTGGGCAGAACTGTTGTGCTACTTACCGATGGTCCACTCATTGTATTAATTGCGATGAGCCTATGCTTTGATAATACTAAAATAAATCACAAAATTCAATACACAACAACAAGCCACTACTGCACACGAAGCAGAAATCGTGAAGTGAGTTTGTTTTTCTTTTCTTTTGCTTCTTCTGTCCACAAAGGCGCGAATGTGGCCCTAGCATTTTGACGCCCTATAGTGCAAGATATATTTTTATTCGTGGTATTCCAAAAGAGTTAAAATATTTCGATGTACTAGGGATCAATCGAAATTTTGATTAATTTCTTCAAAACAATCCAAACTACTAAATTTATGGAGCATTTTCAATGTAAATTTAGCAATTACAAATGCTACCGGCCGAAAAAATTGTGACCATCGGAAACACCACTGTGCAACAAGAGGATATTCTGTCAATTTTGTAAAATACCTTGCTTGCAAGGATAGGCCGCGTGGATGACCGTTTTCATATTGATATTTTTGTTAATTGCTAAATAACAGGATAAATCTTTTTAAACTGTACATAAATAATATCAAAACCATATTTCAATCGTACGCTCACTCTTTTCACACTAAAATCATAACAAAAGTTCCGTTTGAATTTTTCATAATTCTTTCGTCAAGCTCGAAACGTCCCCAAACACCTGCCAGTTCCAGGTTGGATGTTTTTCAGTTGCAATTAGGTTTGACGAACGTAGTCGGACGACTGTTTTCGTAGCGCCAAGGCCGTGTGTGTAGTGTGTGAAGCAATTTTTGAATTTAATTAAAGGACGAACATTCTCCCAAATCGTACCGTGCATCCACCGTATGCATCTGCCGTGTTCGCGAGTGTTGACAGTGCGTACAAAACTATGAATAGAAGGCGTTGCGGAAAGCGCAACATACGACGACGAATGGTCCAATTGTACCAGTAGGCAAAACACCATCATGCCTACGTGCTCTGTTTTGATTCGCTGTGCGCTTTGCGTCGGAACGGTGCTACTGGCCACGGTCGTGACGCTGGCACTCGGCAGCAAGGGGCCAGCACCACCACCGAATCTGCCGGAAGACGGATCGGCCACCGTCGAGCAGCTACCATTCTGTGGCGAAGATGTGACCCACCAGCGTGACCTTAACGATGGGTAAGCAACACCACATGCATCTGCATTATGGACCACTTTCGCTCCAAACATGTCGGAACGTGTTTTCGCAAGCATATCGTTCCTCGCATCAACAAAACTGAACGTAAACAATTATTACAACATAACGTTGATGCTGATAGGAAGAGCGCGAATGAATGCTGCCCAATCCCGATCGTGTATCGATCGATTGTTGATCGCGTTAACGCTAATTTGTGGCATTTGTTCCCTTTCCTACTTTATCGATTGACCAGCAGTTGTTGGTTTGACCTGCGCTTATCTAGTGTAATTAAATAGCACTCAAAAAAGGTCTTTTTAGCCAAATTCTTATCGGCCAGGTAATTCCATGACCTTATCAAAGGCCACAATTGCGTCATCATTTTATGTTTAACAATTTTAGAATGCATTTTTTCTGCATTCAATGTATAATTAGTATCGCATTTGATTGGTTCATTGGTGAGATTATTTGGCAGTTTGTTTTAGTCTCTTCATTCTATAAGGTCAGTTGTAAGCAAGTGTAGTATCATCGCTTGATAACAGCGTTGTGTGTATTGCTGCGCACCACTCACATCGATTATGGAGCACACATTTTTCCATTTTGTTTGCCAAGTCTGTTTTTGTCTGACTCATACTAAACACAGCAGCAAATAAATCGCTTTGGACCGTAAGCGGCTTATAATTCTCGTGAGCCACGAAGCAGAAACGATATTGGAATTGTGTTCACTGATTGCGTTTAGTAGCAGGACACATTCACGATTTAATTGTGAGCATCTGCTGAATCATATCTTTATTTTTGTATCATTTATTGAACTAAATATTGTAATCGAGCCCACCAAGCAAGCTCTCCTTCCCATTTCCAAAGCACATTCCGGCGTAACAAAATAAAGAAAGGCATCGAATATAGCTCGTTCGTTTACAGTTCGTAGTTTTCATCGTAATTCTCCTTAAACTCGAGCAGTCGTTCGATGGATTCCTTGTAGTCCACCTCTTCCAAACCACACTCAGCGAATCGAGCTATTTTCGCTAACCGAATTCGACTAACTTCCCGATGAAGTGCATCCAAACCGTCTCCTAAATCGGAAGACGACTGAATGGCAGCTAATGCTGGAGTACTTTGCACGTACGGCATGGATGCTTGTGCTAATGGGCAGTCCGTGAGGAAACCGTCGAATCCTACCCGTTTATCGAACAGTTCCACCGGGAACGGCTGTCGAACGGTCATGGGAGCTTTTATGGAAGTTACGTGCGACATGCTAACCTCCAAACTACAAGAATAGTAAAACTGTAATATTTCGCTTACATTACTACATCGGTACGCGGGCATTATCTGTTGCCGTTGAGCAGACTTAGCCGTTGGTGGTCGTTTGAGACGATCCTGTGGTAAACCCCGAACGCACACAGACTGTACGACGGCACGATTGCGTACCTTTACGTTGGGAGAAAGCTGTACGATTAAGCTTTTACCATCCAGCTGATCGAGACAGTCTATCAAATCTTGCGTGTTTCCAAGCGGAAATGGAAAAGCTAATCCGGCGGCAGCCATCTTTCGCCCGTAAGCATTTAAATCACTGCACATTCCGGATATATAACCGCCGGCACTGCCCGTAACTGCGCCCTTCAAACGGTAGCGCAACGTTGCAGTTTCTAAAAAGCTCGCCAGAATCGCAGATGTTTGATAATAATTTACAGGATCGTAAACAAGATTAGGAAGCGGACGCGCTTCATCCACATTGCGCCAGCAGCGGCCCATAGTTGATAGTGGAACAAACAGCGAACAATGGTCGGATAGTTGTGCAAACGCGAGCGCACTGTTAATGACACGTATTGAGTCGCTCATGGCTTCATCGGCACTTTTAAACATTGGCGCCTTGGGCGGAAAAACCGGAAACACGAGCGATGCTTTGCCATACTCGTCCTGCAGATGTTCGAGTAGCTTCATAGCGATACCGGAAAATCCATCACAGCAATCGAACAGCGTTTGAAATCCTTGGCAACCGTCGCACTCTTCGATGTACTGCCGCACACGGTCGGTAAAATCGTCCTGAAAGTCGTAATCCTTCCACAGTTCCATGCCGTTTGTTATCGTATCGAGCTGGGATTCTTCCTTAGAATGTGTGTATCGTTCGATGATGTTAATGCTACGCGGATGATACCGGGTGTAGCTGTAATCGATCCAATTTTCAACCGTATTGGAAAAATTGTAATCCTTTTCTGCTGCCTCTTCACCGCTTCCGGAACTGCCTGCCTGAAGGTCCATCTGATAAGGATGCTTTTCAGCGGACTTTTCCTTCTTAATGATCTCAACCTTTCCAGTTTCCCATTCGATGTCAGTAATGTCGGAAGGATCGGAGGGTATTTGTTCCGGATCGATCGGTTGTTCGTAGAGATCGCCGGTACGTGGGACATGCTTGAGAGTGCCGCTTAAATCGACCATCAGTACCCGTGGTGTAAATGTAACCTGGCGTTGTCTCGTTTGGCCTTCACGATACAAGATTGAATGATCGATTTCGGACGGTTCTGCGTTGGGATCATAATTGAATGATGATTCCTGAAAGTGGGAAGATTACGTACATGAAGCTGCGTTCGAAAGGAATGCCCACGAAAGCGTACCTGTATGTTCCACCAATGCGTACCGATGTAATTGGAATAATTGCCCAACTGGAATGTTAAGATTTCACGTGCCATTTCCGCGGTTGATTGTTTCTTTTACAATTTTTTCTGTTGCTACTAGCACGATATCCACGATGTTCGCATGTCCGCGAATAAACAAACATCTGCTGTCAGAATACAAACAAAGCGCAATGCAGGGCTGTATTGCAGTTTTGATCGTGTTTATATGCGTAGTTTGAAAGATTCACATGCAAAATAGCACCTCTTGAGGGGGTTTAAAAAATCATCGGTTTAGAAAGAAAAAAATATTAAAAAATAAATAAATGAAATAAATGTATTACCGATGTGCTGATATGAACATTTTTCTCCTTTTTAGATTGGTTTTCGTTACTACTTTGGATGGCAAACTGTCGGCCCTGGATATGCTGAACGGTGGCAAGGAACGTTGGAGCATTCAAACCGGTCCGGGGCCTTTGCTCTCATCGAGCATACACCGGCTAGAGTTAACAAACAACGGCAAATGGGTCCGTATGATACCCTCGCTCGGTGGAAGTTTGTACAAGTTTGATGGCGATTCGATCGAACCGATTCCGTTCAGTGCGGAAGATTTGCTGAAATCATCGTTCAAATTTTCTGACGATCTCGTCATTTCCGGTGGCAAGGAAACACGATCGTACGGTGTATCCATGCAAACTGGGCAGCTAATTTACATATGTACGATGCAGGGCTGCAAGAATGCGACGGAACTAGCGATGGAAATGGCCACGGGCGAGGGCAAGTATGGACCACCAGAAAACGATCGAACGCCTGTCGGCGTTGGTACACTTGATCCGATGCAGGAAGACGTGCTAGTTATTCGACGCCAAACACAAACGGTCCGTGCTGTAGAATCACGCACCGGGAGTGAACGTTGGAATTTCAGCATCGGTCACCATGAGGTGGAAAGGATGAGCAACGAGGACTGTCGAGGAGGTAAAGAGCGGCGTGAGGTGAATCCGATAATACTCGATCTCGATCTGCGGGTGATCATTCCGGAGGGTGTGATCTGTGCGGTACGCAAGAGTGCGCCGGGTGAGATTGTTTGGCGGCATAAGTTTGATGTGCCGATCGTAAGTGCCTGGCGATCTTCGGAGAGTAACGACGATAAGTTGGTCGGTGTGGATCTGTTCGATCGTACAGATTGGTTGTGGAATGGTAATGTGGATGATGGTGAAAGCGATCAACCGCCGCTGGTCAATCCGTCACTCTACATCGGTATGCACGAGAAACAATTGTACATACAGGAATCGCAGGCGATGCTAGACGAGAGGGAAGAAAAATTAAGCGACATTGCGTTGCTCACTGATGAAAGCAAACTACCGGCCATACCGTGGAAACCGTTGCCTGCTAGTCGTGGTGTAGCTGGACTGCTTACGGATGGGGGCAGTTCGGTGGCGCAGGTGGTAAAGGATGAAGACGACACGGGTGAATCAACTGCCATTGCGCGTTCGGTACTGTACGCTTCGAACTACATCGATGGGAATGGGTTCTTCCTTGTGTATGACTCCGACCGTGGCGAACAGTGCGATCAGGGCGAGGACGAAACAAATCATAACAAAAACAGTACGGAACCACATGTTCCTGCGGGAGTACCGGATGGGGACGATGAGGACACAATGTTCGATGTACCGGTAAAGATAATCATCGTCTCGATGTGGTTCTGGTGGAAGGAAATTGTTATCATTTCGATCACAACCGCACTCATCTTGAATATGATGCTAAAACTGCGAACCGAAAAGCCACCGGTCATGGTAGTGGTCGAACGCAAGATAACTGTCCCGATTCCGACTGCAGTGGAAGCTGTCGAAGAATTCCCTCCAGCGATTCGAATGAGCGCGGTGCGAAGTTATTCGGAGTCTAGCTCATCGAACGGTCCAGCTGCAGTCGAAAACTACACTTCTCGCTTTCGAGATGATTTCGATCTGGTGCAATGCCTTGGAAAGGGCGGCTTTGGGGTCGTCTTTGAGGTTCGCAACAAACTAGACGACTGTCGATACGCGATCAAGCGAGTAGTCCTGCCGAATAAACAGGAATCAAAGGATCGCGTTATGCGTGAAGTAAAAACCTTAGCTCACTGTGAGCATCAGAACATTGTTCGATATTTTCACGCCTGGGTTGAAACACCTCCGCCCGGTTGGCAGGAAGCGCACGATCGTGAGTGGATCGAACGAAACTGTCTTTCGACGTCGATCGATATAGAAACACCAACCGACACATATCCACCATTGCCAGGTGGTGGTGGAATACTGTCCGCTGGGACGGCATCATCTTTCGCGGTGGGAATGAAAAACTCTCGCCTGCAAACATCGTCAGTACAATCGAAACTGTGGATGCCGCAATTCCCACAAGCAAATTTTTCCTTCTCGAAAGGCATCGGTGATGGACCGTCTGGCATGAATCGGCTTGAAGAAAGCGACAGTTGCTCATTTATCGAATTTCGTGCCGAAGGTGATCAGTATGCATCACAACGGACACGTGATGATGACGAGGAGGATGATGACGAGACATCTTCCAGCTCAGAGTCCGAATCGAACGAAACGTCGGATGCGAGAAGCAATGGAAAGCACCGGTGGAACAGGACGACAGCGGATGAAGATGATTCGTTGGATATTGTATTCAAAGAACCGTCCCGTAGCGAAGGCATTACCTCGAATGGGGTAAACGCGCAGCACGCTGTATCGATCGATGTATCATTCTCACCGAAAGCTTCATCACAACCAGTGGTGATGTTACCTAATGGCTTGAATGGCCAATCCGTACAGCAGCAGAAGCCAAATCCATTCCGTAAAACTCATCGCCGACCACTGTCGCTTGATCTCACCAGCACGGGAAATGTGCGCCCCGTTCCCGGTTTGGCGCCTTCGAACGTGGGAAGTACAGCGGACCTTAGCATACGCCCGTCGGCCACCGATCAATCGAAGACAAACTCTGCCCAGAGCAATAAAATTTACCTCTACATACAGATGCAACTATGCCACAAACAATCGCTAAAAGAGTGGCTCACGCTGAACGAATTCCCTGCCCGTCGTGATAAGATTGTGCCAATTTTCGAACAGATCGTTGCCGGTGTTGAGTACGTCCATTTGAAGGGTTTGATCCATCGTGATCTTAAACCGAGCAACATATTCTTCTCACTCGATGGCAGGATTAAGATTGGCGATTTTGGGCTCGTAACGGACTCGAGTGATTTGCAGTACGATAGCGAGAACAATATGCCGACGATGGTTCCGGATCGGCACACGCGACAGGTGGGCACACAGCTATATATGTCACCGGAACAGTTGAAGGGGTTGCCGTACGATTACAAGGTTGACATCTATTCGCTCGGGTTGATCCTGTTTGAGCTGCTCGTGAGTTTTGGCACCGAGATGGAGCGTATTTGTACGCTGAAGAGTGTGCGCAAGAGTGTATTTCCGGACCAGTTCGAGGAACAGCACCAGTGTGAGGTATGTAGAAGGGGATGGGTGGCTTTTGTTGCCTGCGGTTTTGGGATTATTACTTTATTTATTTATTTACTAACAATTTCTGCCTTAAAGGCTTTCAATTATACTAGTCTTCACAAATTAATAAAACATTTTCGAGAAAAAAAAAACATATTAAAAGCTCGGAGCAGGAAAAAAGAAAAAGTATGCTTGTTTACATTCAAGGAGGAACAAATGGGTCAATTTTATATGTTTTTCAATATTGAAGCAGGTGTACCATCTGCGACCGTCGAGAAAGAGGTTTATATTCGCTAGCGCAAGTTCATCCGTCGCTGGAGTAACTTTAATATTGGTTAAATTGACGACACTTTCAGATGTATTAGACAGAGCGCTACTGTAACATGTTAGGGTCACATATAGGATTTTGAAGGATGTATATAATATTTACAGCACCAAAAGTAATCTCTCACTCTTTTTCTTTCTTTTTAGTTCAAACTTTTAACGTTGATGTTGTCCGAATCGCCGAATAAACGACCGACCACGTTTGGCATAAAGGCTCATCCACCGTTCAAGCGAATGGCTTCCAACAAGTCAACCAACTCGCTCG
Organism: Anopheles maculipalpis; assembly: GCF_943734695.1. Lineage (NCBI taxonomy): Eukaryota > Metazoa > Arthropoda > Insecta > Diptera > Culicidae > Anopheles > Anopheles maculipalpis. The sequence goes on along the minus strand of NC_064871.1, from coordinate 19,625,302 downwards.
GCGCCGTCGTAGATGAAACGTTGGTCGTTAATGGCAATCCACTCCCGACCAACGGTTCCTTTGAATCGGACGATGGAGACGAGTGGCACTTTGAGCTGCCACCGCGCAGAAAAGACAGTCGCACGTACAGTACTTCCGGGTCGGGATCAGGCAATGGATCGGGTGGTGTGCCGGGTCCAAATCAGCTATGCTTTTAAGAGGAACACTTGTGTATTATCTGGCAAACGTGATAGGAGAGTGAGAGCGCGGCTTAACAATGGCTGACAGCAATGCGACGCGAACTAAATTGCCAAGTGAAAATGTGTATAATGTGTAAGTTATTTATGTCGTCTTACGGTTGTACCAGTCCTACCCTATACTAACGCAGCCCTCCGGTGAGAGGTGTATCGTTACGTTTTTAGTGAAACGTAACAGTTGTTTTTTTAAAAGATATTTGCGCGAAATCTTCGTAGAAGACGTGTTTGTATTGAATGAGAATTATGAACCATATTGAATAAAGTGATGAAACACACAACAGTACACGCGGGTGCCGCGGTTTACGATTGACGAAACATCCTCTATATTTTGATAACACGATACGTAGCTATAATGCACCCTATTTCTTCGCACGCTTTCCTTCACCCTTCTTCGGTGGTGCTTTACCGCGCAGCGCCCGTAACCGCTTCATTTCTTCCTTGAAGTCCTGGTGCTCGTCCCGGAACAGTCCGTACTCGCGGAGCTTCATCGCTAGCAGATGTGTTTCCACGTGCCGCGGATACCAGTTCACAACGTAATCCCGCTGATGGATCGGTTCTTCGCTGAACATCTTGACCACCTTCATCGATTGAGGATTGGTTGGGCGGGCCACCTCACCGAAGATACGATTAGAAAGGTAGTTCATCCGGCGAGCGTACGTCGTCGTCAGCTTGGTAAGTTCCTTGTACTTGGACATATTACTATTTTACTGAGCACTCTACGCACGACAAAATACGATGGAATTGTGTAATTTTTGTTGTTGATAAAAGCAGCCCTTTTGACAGTTCTCTTGTGTTGGCAGTGGGTGAAAGCAGCCTCCGAGCGCGTTTGACAGTTCGCCAAACAACGCCGCATCTGTTTATGGTCAGATCATAACACGCCGGCAGGTGAGAATTGGTTTTGCAGATACAAAAGCGCTTAATTTTTCTATCATGAACGGTCAGGAGACTACGGAAACCAAGAATATGTTGAAGTGTCGCGAGCAGCTGTATCGAATGATGATAAGGTAGGTTTGAGTTGACCGTGTTACCGTAATCGGTGAGTCCTTCCGTTGTTTCATTCCTATGTTTCCCTTCCGGTTTTCAGTCAACTTTTCTACGACGGGCATCATGCGGTTGCGGTAGAGCTAACCAATGTAGTGCGGGCCGATCCACCCTGTCCACCGAGCGATCGATTGATGAACATGTTCAAGGAGGCAATCCATATCGAACAAACCAAAGAAAGCAATCTGTTCGATGATTTACCCTGCGGACTGGATCTGGAGTTTGAAACGGAAGGCTCGACGTTAGCACCGGAACCGGCATCCTACGAAACGGCTTATGTAACGTCCCACAAGCAAGCGTGTCGGGCGGGTTGTTTCAGCGGCGATGGTCAGCTTGTGGCCACCGGCAGCTTGGACGCGAGCATTAAAATCCTCGACGTGGATCGTATGCTTGCCAAATCGGCGCCGGAAGATATGGAAGCGGGTCGTGAACAGCATGCCCATCCGGTTATTCGAACACTGTACGACCACACGGATGAAGTGTCGTATTTGGAGTTTCATCCCAAGGAACAAATTCTTGCTTCCGGTTCGCGTGACAATACCGTCAAACTGTTCGACATATCGAAGGCATCGGTCAAAAAGGCTCACAAGGTGTTGAGCGATTGTGTACCGGTCCGGTGTATCGCATTTCATCCGACAGGCGATTACATGGCTGTCGGTACGGAGCACAACGTATTGCGAATGTACGACATACAGACGGCACAGTGCTTTGTTGGTGCAATCCCTTCTCAACAGCACAACAGCTCGATTACGTGTGTTCGATTCGCAGCCAATGCGAAAGTGTATGCAACGGGCAGTTTGGACGGGTCGATCAAGCTGTGGGACGGTGTTAGCAGCCGGTGTATAAACACGTTTGCACAGGCACACGATGGAGCTGAAATTTGCTCTGTAGTGTTTACGAAAAATGGCAAATACTTGCTCTCATCTGGACAAGATTCACTGGTAAAGCTTTGGGAACTGAGTACAAGCCGCTGTCTGATTGCGTACACCGGAGCTGGCACAACGGGCAAGCAAGAACATCAGACGCAAGCCATCTTTAACCACACCGAAGATTATGTTCTGTTTCCGGACGAAGCAACCACGTCGCTGTGCGCATGGAATTCCCGAAACGCGTCCCGCTGTCATCTGATGTCGTTGGGGCACAATGGAGCAGTACGACATATTGTGCATTCGCCAACACAATCCGCTTTTCTCACCTGTTCGGACGATTATCGTGCACGTTTCTGGGTGAAACGTACAACATCCCACTAGCAAATGAGTTAAGGTCATTCTTCCGGAACTGTTTATGTGAAGGATTTGACGATTAATTCCTTTTTATAATTATACGAATAAGTTAATAATAAATGTATGAGTATCCTCGAACGGATTCCTTTTATCTTGCTTCATTCGAACGGGCATCGGTTGGTCTCGGTGGACGGTGTGGGTGAAATTTTAAAACCCGCGCGGACATTGCCTTTGTTTGTAAACAGACAGTGGTGCGTGAAGTGATCCCACTAGCATTGATCCTATTCGCAACTGTCATTCAGCTGATTTTGGTTCACGCATTTTGATACGCTGACGTTCATAAACGGAGTGTGTATATTTTTTCCGCTAGGTGTTGTTTATCCAGCTTTATTTTTACGTGCGATTTCATAATTACACCGGAAGCTTAAGCTTACCAACTCTAACAAACTACAGGGAAATGCCAGCCGCATCGACACGGTGAGAATGATTCGCAAGGATGACATGTTTGTGACGCCCCAAGATCGTCAGCGAAAGCAGTTACGCTTTCGCGGTGACCTGGCGGCGCATTATGGTTTCAACCGGGATTCTGTCGGTTCCGGGTTGAATGGAACGTCTGGCAACAATCGTATCGAGGAAGCTTCATCCGATGACGATACGAAACGGGTACAAAATGGGGAAACGACACCGGGTAAGTTGGTGATTGGAGTCACTCATGTTATTGTACTTGTTCATTGTCGGAATTCCGGTATTCCTTCTTCTAGAGCGACCAGAACGTGGTAGTCTGTACGATTTTGTTCGTATAGAGCTTACCCGCGGGTATGTGCTGGAACACGACGAAGAGCGATACTCGGCAAGGCGTGAGAAAATATACTCCTTCCTGAAGATACCGCGCGAGCTGGAAAGTTTCATGCTGTACGGAGTACTTCAGTGTGCCGACTCGTTTCTGTACATCTACACCTTTCTACCGATAAGATATGTGCTAGCACTGTGGGCATTACTTACCAGACCGATTGCACGCTGCCTTGGGCTTCGGCGTCCTTCCCAGCGGTTACTTACACCGGCGGAAATTTGCGATTTACTAAAGGGCACGATTTGGATAATCTGTAGTTACACACTGCTGTACGTCGATACGAACATGCTATACCATCTGATCAAGAGCCAATCGATCATTAAGCTGTACATATTCTACAACATGCTAGAGGTGGGCGACCGGTTACTGTCCGCGTTCGGGCAGGACACGATCGATGCACTGTTCTGGACGGCAACCGAACCGAAGCACAGCAAACGGCAACATCTGGGTACGATTCCACACTTTCTGTTTGCGATCGTGTACGTGACGATGCACAGCGTGCTGGTAATGTTCCAGGCAACCTCTCTGAACGTCGCAATTAACTCGAACAACAAGGGTTTGCTGACTATCATGATGTCGAATAACTTTGTCGAGCTGAAAGGCAGCGTGTTTAAGAAGTTCGACAAAAACAACCTGTTTCAGCTAAGCTGTAGCGATGTGCGGGAACGCTTCCATCTGTCCGTGCTGATGCTGATCGTGCTGATACAGACGATGAAGGAGTTTAGCTGGAAATCGGAACAATTTTTCGTCATGTTTCCGGACTGCATGTACGTCATGATAACGGAGTGTTTGGTGGACTGGATCAAACACGCGTTCATCACGCGGTTCAATGAGATACCGTGCGAAGTGTATCGGGAGTACACCACCAGTCTGGCCTACGATATGACACAAACCCGGCAGAAGCATGCATTTAGCGATCATTCCGATCTGGTCGCTCGTCGTATGGGCTTCATACCGTACCCGCTCGGTGTTATTCTGGTGAAGGCTCTCTATCATGCACTATCGTTCGACAATGCAGGTTCGATTGTTATACTGCTCGTGGCGTTCCTGGCGTTGCTTTGTGCGCGCGTGCTGAACACAATTTGTGCACTCGGAAAGGCGTGCGATCTTACCCAAAAACATCAGGACGAGAAAAACCAGAGTGGATGTAATCCGCTTACTTCGACGCCTGTAGCGAGTAGTAGTGTCCGCGGACCAGGTGCCGGTGGTGGAATGACCGTCCGTGCGACGAGTGATACGGCTACTTCTCCGATTCACCGTTCACATGCAGCACAGTTAGCAAGTGTAGCCACATCACCGGCCAGTACGGTTTCGCCATCTTCCCCACAATCGACACCAATGTCGGTGGGTAAATCACCCAGCTCACTCACCAGTTCCGTCAGCAGCAGTTCAACCGACGTTCTTCGGAAAACATCCGGCCTAGGCGCTACCGCACTGTTTTCCAACAGTGACGTCGATCTGGATGATGTTAAACTGAACGATCAGGTCCTAAATGGTAGCAGCACTGGCAATGGAGAATCTACCGCTAGCCGGTCTCAGAAGGAAGAGGAAGAAAATGTTGCCCGCAGTGTGCCGGATCTGCAGCAGGAACCGGGGCTAGAAAAAACACCCGGTCGACATCAGAATGAACCGGTCTGCAGTGAGAGCGGTGAAGGATCGTTGCATCAGCATCATCATCCACATTATGTGCGAACACACAAACGATCAGAATCGGAACCCTCGATCCAGCTGGAAGGTGGTGGGTAAGGCTAGTGTATGGCGTAGAATGCGGGACAGAACACAGGATAGTTAGCTGACACGCCGCTACACACGCTACCAGTTGTTTGATTTGTACACCGTTATAGTAATTTATTTCCAGATAAAATGCTGAATTTTAGTTTTTGTCCCAATCGCCGGCAGTGGTTTCGGTATTGTAGGGCTGCTGCTGCTTGGCTAAGGCGCACCAAAGGCTGACACAATGCACTTCAATGTGTGTTTAGAGTTTAGAGTTTGTTTATTTGTTTCACTACTTTCGCTCGCGTTTTTCCCTTTGGGTTTGTTATCCTTTTCTCCCTTGTTTTTCCGGACTTGTGAATTGTACTTTTTCTGCTTTGTACTTGGATCCCGTTAGTTAGTAGTAAAGAAATGTGAAAATAAATTATGGATATAAAAAGGAATGTATGTTAGCTACTTGATACTCGAGAAAAAGCGACTCTGGTAACTGTTCTATGCAGTAGTATTGATGTATACGGATAGGTAATCACCTCTCACGTTGCCCAAATTTTCATATATCTAGGATTAAAAAACAGCACCGGCAACAAAATAGATGCCAGTCAGTCATACTAGAGTCTAAAGAATTCTACCCGTTAGTGTGGAAGTGACTGGTATATACTGATGACATAGATACTGTTGCTTTGAGGCTTTCCGATGTTTCAAAACCTTACCCAAGGCCACTTGCCAAAAAAGCCAGACTAGAGCCAGACTAGATGACTTTTTACAACATTTATAGGCCCTGTACTCACATACGATTGAGGATTAATGCGTAGAGGACAAAGTACCTGCCTACCCGACTCGGAAGCAGAGTAGCAGTAGACGGCAAACGATAACGAGGATCCCCAATCTGCTGCGATATGCTACGAGCTATCATTGGGGGTGTGTGCGAGCAGGGCATATGGAGAAAGTTTATGAATCACGGTCTAACTGAGCACGACGTGCTCGTTCTTGAGAATGCCAAGAAAAACTCACAATCGTGTCAGGTATATCGATCCTCCCCAAACTATCAAAAATCTCTTAGACGCGTTCTGGAGAAAGTTTTTTAGAAGAAGTATTAGCTCCGTAAGTGTGGAAGAACAATGGAGAAGTTACTAAAAGCAACGATCGTCTCGATGGATCTTGAAATCTATAAAGCTTACGATGGTCTCACCATAATACATCCAATAAGAATTGTCAGGTTCAAATGAGCTGGTCATGTCAAGTGAATGACTCTGGATGACCCAGCTCGTAAAGTCCTTTTCGGTTTCAAATGAGATAAGAATTGGATTGGCAGACGTACAGTACATCCAGAAGAATCTCTTCCACTCAAAATACCTGTCACGACGGATGCAGCACTGACTGAGGCAAGGGCGTCTGAGGTAGTATGTAAAGATTTTTTCTTAACCGCATTCAAGAGGAAATGCTGAAAAAGAATGACCACTCCTCGGAGTCTGAACATGTCATGAAAATGGCACCAAACGAACTAGCTTGTAAAGCCACACAAAGAAAGGTGGCCAAAACCAAAATGGTTGGTTGAAATGATGTCGTTAATTCGACATCATTTCTTCAGAAAGACTGTACACTTCAAAGCTAATGTGTGTGTTAACGCTGGATAACAAACAGGTTTATCTCACCCACTAATCATTAATGCGATAAGCTTTTTTTTCAGCAACCGTAAAATATTGTTGCCAGAAGCAGCACGATTTTCCATGGAATGTCTTCACAATAACACCAATGCAAGAAGTATTTTCTTCCCAACAAATCATGAAAATTGGCTAGAGCTTTTATGGACACAACTACAACTACAGAAAAAAGAAAGATGGGGAAATCCAGCAAGATGATCGTTAAAATTTAATTACCACGATTCGCCCCGCGATACCAGATTTCACGCGATTACTTTTATCACACATTATTATTGTCCCGATTGCCGTACTGCATCGCTCCACAAAACTGATCCTTAATCCACCACTTAAAGCATCACTGGAGGGGTGTTTTATTTTACGATCTCGTTTGAAGCAACAACCCTGTGAAAGGTGTGGTAGTGCGATCTGTGAAATTATAGTCACCGTTTTGGGGTGGAACGATGTAACCGTAGTACATCGGTTGGCGAGAAGACACCACCGGGAACACACGATCCGGAAGGATGAAACATTTATTTCCTTCTCAATCGCCTTTATCGCCTCTCCATACCCTGGATGGGTACGGACCGGCGTGCTAGTCCATGAATGGGAATCCATTCCCGGGCCCGGAACAAAACAAAATCGAAGGTTGTAGCTTGTTTCTTCCATTCGCGCACCGGCCACAAAGACACAATTCTGACACCCTCGAGATACTTCGCCAAAGACAATCGGTTAGCCAGCCTTAATTGATAATCTTATGATATGTTATTTTCCCGTATTTATGCTTCGATCGTGACATCTTAAAAGGTATCATTTAATTTAATCCGCGCAACGAGTCTTTTCTTTTCTGCACTCTTCGTGTGTGCTCCATTTGCTGTGCTTGGTTGTCGGTGCATGGCGGTACATTGGTTGAAGAGAAAACGGTTACGATGTGACTTTATCCTGTGTTCTTTTTTTGTTGCTCCTTTGTTTCTTTATTTTCATCTCCCGCTTGACAGAGTCTTGGGATGCAAAATGCAACATTCTCGCAGAAAGAAAAATGCTCATAATGATGTATGATGAACATACAAAGCACGGGTCGGGTTTGATGGGGAAGATGTTGCACTTCAATCGATTGGCTCCCTGCTCAAGTCAGTCATTGAGCGGTGGGACACCTTGAGTCCATCCACTTGGTCCCATCGATCCGGATGAGTTGAGGTGGAAGAATCGAATTGAAATCAATGAAATGATACTTGTATCCCTGCTGCAACTCGTTTGTACACGGTAGCTGGCATCAGGTTTGGTATTGACGTTCCGATTGGATCTCCTCTTGGTCCGAGGTGTGGCTGAGAACCGACGGGAAAGGTCATAAAGTGGAATGTGTTTTAATCGCGCATTTGATGTGGTTATGTTTCGCTAATGAAGTACGGGCACTATTATCACGGCTGTCAATCTGTGTCCATTGTAGAGCTGCCTTGGAAAATATTGTAGCTAATGTTATACGTCATGTAATTACCATGTTTTGCATCTTATGTTATTTTATTAAGAACTAAGAACTGTGTTATGTTATAGGTAAATTAAGAAATTTTTCAACCTCGTGGTGGCCAAGTAGGGAACGTATTAGGATTTATTTTTTCAAGAAGAAAACCAGATCTTTCATATTTACTTAGGAACTCTTCGTTCCTGCCTGTCCCGATCCTCACCGGAATCACATTTACCAATGCTTTCCAGCATCCCGATAGTGCTCTGATTGGTTCTCCGTCTTCCATAGCCACCGTCACCGTCACTGTCGCAGTGACACGATCGAAGATGGTGGAAAATGGCAAACAAGCACACCGATCGATACGATCACCTATTAAATTATGGAAAATTATAACCCATACCGTCCAAAACGATCGCAGCGTGGGGGTTCTTCGCGACCATCAGTGCCGAGCACTTGGAACATTGACTCCGGTGGAACGTGGTGCTTTTTTGATCGTCAAGTACGATGATCACGCGTGCCATTCGCATAAAATTAAACGGCAAACCGAAGGTATACCTCGCCCTGGCTCCCTCCGGAAGCGAAGGTAGCAATGGTGGCCATTCCGAAGGTTTTTAGATGCGACCGGGAATGTGAATGGCGCGAGGATGGGAGACAGTGAGACTTCACCAAAAAAAAAAAAGAAGGTGCGGTTCAACAGGCATCGGTTGGAGATTCACTTCGTAACCATCACTCAGCTGTTCTGCACACCGCTGATGCCGTGTGCTTCAGCCGGTGGCAGAATAGTGTAAGGGAAGGTTTGGATACGGAACTATGCGACATCCAATCGCAATTTCTTGGCACCTTCACGGCACCTTAAATACCACCGATTCGTATGCTAATTGCCCGTAACGACACCGGATCCGGCTGACGCGGCCCGATCGACGGCCGGGTTGTCGTTAAATTAAAACAAAACAATTTGTCCAACGATTCATAACTCATAACCGTAATGCGATACAATCTCGAACCCAGACGAGGGTTACCGGGTGATGCTCCCCCGAATGACACAGCGAGAGCATGTGTGGACGCGTGCCTGTGCAGAGCCACAACGTAGCACTTAGGCTGCCCACCGACCAAAAACGATCAGTAAACCAACCGGGGAAGTGAGTTTGAAGTATTGCTGCATGAAACCAAAGCCTAGCCAGAGCACGAGTCAAAACAACAAGACGAAACCACAGCCACCACCATTCATGAAATTTGAGTAGCTTCTAAAGTCAGAAAAAAAATCAATGATAGGGCGCGGGAAGGGAAACCGATTAGCTGACCGCTAATGCAACGCTAAATGGTTGGTGAAAATGGCCGATTGCTTGCATGAAAAAAAAAACCTGCCGAGAGGAAGCAGCTCACCTGATAGTCGCCGCAGGATTTGACGATTGATCAGATAAAAAGCAGCGTAGTACCTGCCACGTTTCACGCCTCTGTGTCCCGTTCCCGCTCTGGGCTCGTGCCAAAAGATTGATGGGCGAAAAGGGCATATTTTATTGCGAGATTATGTGTAGGTGTGCGTGTGTGTGCTTTTTTGGTCTTTAGCACAACGATCGTCTGTATTTATTATACTTTTTTTTTGGGTGGTGTGATGTCTTTTCTGCGGTAGCGAATGATGAATATTTTCCTGTTTGGGAAAATACGGCCAATTGTGTCATACAATTTTAGTTTTCTGTAATGGGAAACTTAAGATGCGCTGAGAATACGATCTGTCATTACTCTTGCCTTCGATTAGTCTTCTGTTCTTCAGCATACATGATGAAGAAACCAACTAACTTTAAATTTAAAAAAAGTAACAAATAATACAGTTAACAAATTATTTATCCGTTTAGAAAATTGTGGATGATAATCTTTACTAGTTGTGCGATAAGCTCCGCCGGTCTTCACACAACTACAATTACGAGGCGTTAATAAGTTTCGCAAGCTATTAGATAACTGGGAAGACTTAAAAGATCGTTTAGCCAAGCAGAAGTTCCCTAATAAACTAGGATCACAAGTGACAACATTGGAACTTTAAGTTGAAGTCAAAATAGTACATTAATATTTAGAGTAATTAACGCCATGCTAGATTCTGCCGGGACTTAAAGATACCACGTGGTTATTGGATAGACAGAATTTGAACCCCGTTCGTGCCGTGTGAAGACTGTAGCATAACATTCAATTCTTATATTGAATTTTAAAATTAATTGCTTGTAAACACATAACGCAGATATGTACATTCCCGTCCCAAAATTCATCCACCTTCATTGTAGCCAAAAATCTGCACCAAAACCTTTTACCAGAGCCCAACTTTATGGAGCACATAATTTTCCATTTTACAGCTCTGCGATGCCGTACGGTCAGCTGCGGTACGAGACGATAAAGAAAAGAGTCTTCCACCTATCGTCACGCGTGCGGTAACGGTTGCCCGTTAGAATGCATGCGTGCAGCATGTTCGTCATTCGCCGTGAAAGGAAGCTACCCAGCAAAGCTTCTCCCTCGCGCAACAACAGTCACGAGAGTACTCCACCGGGTGGCATTGCATGGTAAGCAATGATCAGCATTAGGAAGAAGAGGAACAAAATACAAAAAAAAAAAATACGCAAATGTAGTTCACCGATACCGGACACTGGTCAGCCCGATCATAACATAGCGACTCCATGGAGTGATCGTTTGCGATCGTCGTCGCAAACGTAACTAACGCGTCGGCTTTTGCGAACGACCGAGAAACCGGCACGTCCTGTGTTTTGCTTACCTTCGATCACTCTTTATCACCCGCTATTCTTCACCTGACGCAACGTGAAAGAGGTTAAATGCATGTTTTATTTACGGTACCGGCTCGGCTCGGCTATACATTCAACAAACCGCAAGGGCTCCTTTCTCTTGGCGCGCTTGGTGCTGAATCCGGGAGGGAGTTGTTGCATGTAGATTTGACATAAACACCGTTTGGAAGAAGCTGATGGTTGCGAACCTCGGTTAATAAAACTTGCAGGATAATCGCTCCAGGGATTCTGGAGATGGGGGGAATCGGATTGGAGTTTGTGCGGAATGATTCATACGCGCTTGGCATTCTTTATTCAAATTATGCGTGTTTTAAGAAAGTAGCGAAGTTTATTTGAAAAGAAAATCGTTATCAGGTTTAAAAACGATATCGTTAAGCATAGTTGTGTCAAACAGCTAGCAGTTAAAAGCAATAAGAGATTTTATTAAACGACATTATAGGTCACACCGGGCATCTAATGGTTTACTAATAAATGGCTTACTACGGGGGAACGTTCCGGATAGGTTTTGATAATCGGCCGTACCATGTGAAGTACAGAGTAAATAGAGCCATACAGCTAGTTAAACGTTTCTACTAACATACCATAACTTCAGCTCGGTTCAAATCTAATCATTCTAGCTGTTCTGCTCTTTCCTAAATTCTTCTCTTTGAACTAATGACCTACTGGGTCATGTACCTTCCAGACCTATTTGGAAACCTAATTTATTACCACAAAGGACTGAATTACTGATTATATGATATACTTACTATAACCCATCTTGTTCATCTTTTCATTACTAGGGAACGCTCCGGATTGAGTTTGAACCCCAGTCCTGCCGTGGTAAGACCAATGCCGCTGTTGCCTCTACCGCAGGACCAATATTGCAATATTGGGTATCCCAACATTAATTATTTTTTATGTTGTCTCGAGGATCCCGATGTTCTACATTAAAAATTTTGTTTTTGTTTTTGTTCCGTAATTCTTTGACGATTTCTCACACATTTTTGATATTTAAATGTCGTTTTAAAGTAGCTTTTTTTTGAAAATAATTTTTCCCAATTTTTTTTACCTAAACACGAATAACTTATTATGAAATCTTAGTTAAAATTGAACTCACAAACAGGAATTTTCTGCGTAGCTAAAAAATAAGAAGAGTGTATTTGAAAATATGAAAAATATAGTAATTTACGGGTATTTTCATTCTTCTTCACTTACTAAAACTTAATTTTTAGCTTTCTTTTCCAGTTGTTGTTTTATTGCTAAAAAGAAATTGTTATTTTTAAACTTATTCAAAAATATTTAAACGTCAGTAAGAAAACATAAGCGTATCAGAAAGCGCCAATAATAACTGAAGATACCCTGTAAAAATAAAAACGAAACAATAGTTCGAAGTTGTTGCATAATTTATTTAACCTTCTTTCTTAAGATTCACCATGTTGACCCTCGGTTATACTGGTTTGGGTGCTAATTACTTGACATTACGTGTTCCCACTCATTGAACTCCCCAGTAAGGAGTACCCTTCTTCCCGTAAAATCCAGTCTCCTTGGCATGCTTTTAAACTGCCGCCGCAACTTCGCGCGCCCGGGGTTCGGATTAGATCAATTAGATTTAGTGTACCAGTAGTGCACCGTTACACACGAGCAGCAGCATATCACCTTGTGCGCTGCATCGTGATTAATTAATCATTAGCCATTGGACGCGCGCGCAATCGCCGCACGCTGTTGTGGCTCGTGTTATGTTGCGAATAACATCGAATGAACCCACCGATAATCCAGCACGGCTTCGGTATGTGCGGCCCCCCTTTTGTACGGTGTGTGTGTGTGTGTGCGTGTATGTGCGCCTTGCCGTGTGAAATTTATTGCCCGTCACCAATCGATGCGATCGATGCGTTTATGCATCCAACCCGTTCGCGTGTGCGTGTGCCCCAGTAAATCATAGGCCACTTTGGACCGTCCTGCTTCATCCAGCTTTGCGGTGGTTCGGTTGATGTCAGCTGATGTACGCAGCTGATGGATGCGCTCGAAGTTTTTCGCGTAAACTAACGGGCCGTTGCAAATGTGGAACCGATCGGACGCGAAGATTGTAGCAGAGTGTGTGCTCACTTGCGGCCACACAATTGGGGTTTGTTGCAGTGTTGCGTAAGGTACTCTGGTAGCATGGGTGACTAGAATTATAAAACGAAACATAATCTTCACTACTAGCGAGTCCGGAATGTCACAATTCTTCCTTTGATTGGGGTTAGTGGCTTGGTTTTGAGGACTACTTTTTGGAAAAAAAGAAATGTATTTGCTCTTAATGTAGTCTCAAAAATCTACATGGTTGCCAACATGAATTCCTTTCCAACTGTTCAAGGTCCATTTAGCTTAAGACATTCTTTCAAATTCAATACCATCAAAATGATCCCTACTACAATCGCTGGTGGAATACTTTACAAGCAGGCAACAGCACAATACGCGATCAACAAAGCGAATCCGTCCAATAGGATGACTAGTAGAAATTGGAACGTAATCGAACCCTATCCCTATCGCGCATCAAGACATCAACCCCACACCGGACACCCGGACGAATCATAATCTTATTATCGGGTGAGATGTGTAAAAAATCAGCATCCCCCCAAACAGCGGAAATGCCGAACCGAATGTGGCTGCTAGTCTTTAGAGGATACTTAAGCGAAGTTCACAATGCTGTTAAAAGCTCAATTCAATCAAAGTATTTCAATTTGACTGTTCGCCGTCTTTCTCTCCATCTGACTCACTCTCCGTTTGATCGATCGCTCGATCAAATCACCAAATTTCGGTGAGATGTTGTGAATAGAAAGCGAATAGCGCATTCTTTTCCAAGGCTCCCGGGTTTTTTTTTGTTGTACCGGGTAGCGTCGAACGATCCAATCCACCCGTGGAAGGCGGTTTTTGAAATATAAACATCAATCCCGGCCAGTAGCCAGAACCATCAAGCTCCCAAAAGCTCTCGATTATTGTTTGTTTCCTTTCTGCCCTTGTGCCCCATCTGCAAAGCCCTTATCCGACCGCTCTGCTTGCGGACTCCCCTCATCCAATCGGTACCCGGTTTGGAGTGTTTGTAGTACGGCAATATCGGCAGTCGACCCTCAGCCGGGGACCGTCAAGTGGTCGATGGTCGCAGTGAAGGCGCGAGGCTTCGCTACCGGAGGAAATCGGTAAAACGGAGCAGTAGGAAAATAAATAAACCAGCACAGCACCACGTGCAGCGTGTAGTTGTCCACGACAGCGCTTCGCGGGCAGGATCCGATTATGTTTTTCTTCTCACTCCCGTTTCGATATGCCACACAATGAGCTTCTTTCACGTTTGGCTGAATAAATCCCGTGTGTTGTTTGGGTTGTTTTTCGAAGGGAGCAACAACAAAAAAAAAAACTCCATGCAACAACAGCAGCAGCCGCGAGATGGTGTTGCGAGATCTCAGGAGCTCGGTTGTTGGGTGTTCCGCCTGTCAGTTCGATCGATCGGTCAGCACCCTGGACGAAACCACACACGATCATAATGTGAAATAGCTTCCAGCGTGAGAGTGTTTAGGAAGCGACCGCAACGCGTGTGCCGATCGATAATGCCGATACGATCTCGGTAGTAGTATCGATTGCTCCCGCAGAGTTGCTTCCGAAACTGGCCAGAGAATTAAAGAAACCAAAAAAAGACACACAGTAATCGCGATCCGATCCGATTCCGATCGAATTCGCTGAAGATCTGCTGATAATGCTAACGACGATGCTTAACGCAGACAAAATATTTTGTGTGTGTGTGTGTGCGTGTGCCATGCTTCCGATTGGGCCAGGGAATTGATAGCATCCGGGCTGGCTTTCGAACAACTTTGGAATGAAAAATGCATTCTTCTGTTTTGTTTTGACCGCCAACTTACTATAGCTGGTCGAGCTTATCATGCGCTACGATCAAGGGTCGAGATGTTTCATGCGAAAATCGAGAACGAAACAGTTCCAAATCGATGTAAATGGTGTAGTAGATATGTATCTCGGTGGAATCGACCGATCGAGTTCAAATGTACCGCATCAACGACGAGAAAATTTGAAGAATTAATAATCCCAAGCAATTCTGAATTGTTTGGGGAGATTTTGATTTGAAAATTAGGGTTCGTTCGTTAACTAACTAACTTAACTTAGGGCGACCCGGTCGTGAGGCAACAACAGCACCGGTCGTCACACGTTATGACCGAGGTTCAAACGTCATACGGATCATTCCCCCGTAGTGAGGACTGACTATCTATCAAGCCATTGGATAGCCGGCGTGACCAAGTACCAGGCCGTTAAGGCAAGAAGATGTTTTAATTAAATAAGATATTATAACGAAATTACTTATTGCCTTGGATTTGCTATGGTGTTATGGTAGAAGTTAATTTTTAATTAAATAATAACTAGTTATTTCCACGATCTAAGACCACAAAAACACTCCATGAAATTCCCCGGAACAAGAACTGATCTTGATTGGTAGTTTTGAGAAGAAATTCTATTTTTTTTTAAAGAACTCATATCACAAATCTGTCACAATTTGTTGCTACCTCGCGCGCCACTCGTGCCCTCTAGGCCCACCGATTTTCTACCACCACCGAAAACTCCCGCTGCGTCGGACCGGTAATAATCAATTAAAGAAATGCTCGAAAATGAAACGAAAGGTGTAAAAGATAAAGCTCTTCTCATTTTTTGTCAGTCCGTTCGCACCTCGCGTCCTCGATCGTACCTCCCAGCCGGGTCTACCTTCGTACTGATTAATACTAAAGATAACTGTGGATGTCTTCTGAATCCCGGTAGTCCGGAGCTAAGAGTCCGAAGAATCGCAGAACCCTTTCCTAAGGTTCTCTGCGCTGTCGTTGCTAGCAGTTGTGTCCTTGAGTGAGGTAAACGGTGGCTTGATTTCGTTCCTTTTTCAATTCTCCATGCTCAGCGATACACATACTAAAGCCATCAGCAGCCAGCAGTGCCAGCCGACGCATAACGAGGGCCTGGTAACCAAGGAATTACCCCAATAGAACCGAAATCAATCCAGCAGTTTGGGATAGCTTTCCATCGAAAAGGTTCTGTTGCTTTTGTTTTGTTTGGTGGTGTGTTTCAATCTTTCCAGTACTGCTGTGCCTCTTTTTCTTGCCAGTCTTACCGATCTCTTCCGCAGCGAGGCTGGTTCATTCATTAATTCGCTCATTGATGGTTGTGTTTTATAATTTATTCAAGTGAACGCTTTCGCGCCCTCCGTCCGTTGTCGGGCTGGATAATCTCGGAGCTCTGAGGGGACGAAGGAGGCCGTTTCCAACCGCCGGATCTGATCATGCCAAAGTGGAAGTGTCTAAGGCGGATGGAGATGAGGGATCGTGATCGTGACAGCCCGGGTTTTCGGGTACGAGAAGCGAGTCCGGTTGATATCATCCGAAATCAACCTTCTTAGGGCTAGTTCTTTGCTTTCAACGCTTGCAAAACCAAGCGCGGAGGGTTTGTATGGAGTGTGAGCGTGCGTCAGGGAGATGAGGTGGCTTAAAATGTGACATTTCCTGTCGTAGAAGTGATGGCAATTAATTATAACCACGTTCCCTTTTGTCCTGCGAGCGAGCGAGGGTAGAGTTAGAAGGTATACGATACTTGATGCCAGAAGATCGTTTCTTATTATATATTGCTTTCGCATCTTACTGGGTTGAGGTTGATCGTAAGAAACTAGAATTCTCGTTATGCTTTGTTTGTTTTAATAATAAATCTAATATTGTTCAATCACAACTTGTTCGAGTATCGAGTAAAGGAGTACTGAGTGAGGACATTACTTTAAAAAAACCTAATTTAAATTTGATTACAATATTTATCAGTTTTTTGTTATTTTTCCACCTTTGTCCTACCATTGATCGCTATTTCGCTTAGGTTTTTACTATAATAAAAAATTAACACAAAAATCTAGGCAAAAAAAAATTTGTTTTTTTCCGCGCGAAAACCAATGCCAAAGCAAATGAGATCGATAAATGTTTGTTAATCGATCGTACGGCATATGTTTATATGGCAACGGTACGATCAAGCAGATAGTTTGCTGATGTGCTGTCTTTTGTCTAGCGGTCTAATTATCCGTCAACACGTTCAAACAGCGCAGGATCAACCGTCGATACATTAATAGATCGCTACCGAGCGAACCGACAAGTTTGCAAAGGACCAAAAAATGGTAATCACTACATCTTCGATCACAAATTGGGATAGTTATAGCTAAAAATCGCCCCAACCAGCCGACACGCACTCCACACTGTCTGGCTGGCATCACTCCATTCCAACCCCCACTGGCTAATGATCGAACGAAATAGCAAATTGGGACCATTTTTCTCTAAAACCGACGCTGGACTTCTGTTTCGCCCTGCCGATAGCGTATCATACGTAATGTTCGAACGAAGGATCCCAGTATGTGGAGTTCCAGTTCCACTTAATTATGCTTTCGGTGTTCGGATTGTTTTCATTATAGCATTCACTCTCCTGCGTATAATGTTTTTTATAAAGCCAGCCAACAAACGCTTTAGCCAGAGGGTGTCGATCGTTTAAATTTCCCTCCCCGAAAACCCGCCACCAACTGTCAAAGCAATATTAAAATGAACCTAAAAGCCAAACCCGAGCTGGACAACGGACACCCAAACGGACGACGATGAAACAATAAATGCGCGTTACGGTGCAGGATAAACTGGATTTTAATTTGTGAAATATTTCCCCAAATGAGTGGACGGAAGGAATATAAAAAAAAAATAAATCCTCGAATGGAACAGTAAAAAAACAGTAGACTGTTAACGTATTAAACCGGTGCGAATGGGGTGTAAGGGTGAAGGAGGCGAGTTTTACGGTAGAGAGAAACATTGAAATGAGGTAGCACCAACCGTTGCTTGGTTGGTTGACGTGGTGCGAATGAAAAACCGATCACCGTTTGCATCGCTCGTCTCGATTGCTAATGACACAATTTTAATCGGATGTCACACGCTAATGATCGAAATCAATCCGCACAAGGCGTGTGGTGAAGGATGCATTCAGGTGGAAGGAGGGGTCTGGGGGACAAATGGTAAAGGGAAGGGTGTGCATTTTTACGAACTGCATCGGAAATTCCTTGATTTGTTTAACGCAGCTTAAGTTCCTACTACAAAAAATCTAAGACGAAGGAATAGTATCGAATATTATGCTCATTTTGTTTTAATCTCTTGAGAATATACATGTGATCAATGCACAGTGTGTGTGAGTTTTTCTTCGGTCAACTGATTGGGCTGACTATTAACAGACTACCAGAGCAGATTAACCAGTTGATCGGTAAGATTTGCACACGCGCCTTACTGTTTGCTGAAGTAAAAAGTCATCCTCATCCCGAAACTCGGCACACAAACTGCTTGACCGAAGCCACGGGCAAAGCCCGTGTATTCCTTACTACCGTTCGTTAATTAATTGCTCGTGTCTTATGGGACTGGACATTTGTTTCTTGTGGATGTGCTTAAGCGTGTTTCGCTCGTTTAGAGTATGTTTTTTTTTTTTAGTTCCTTTTTAATCGTCTTGACACTCATCATCCAGGGGGGAACATTTTTCGGAAGCTACGTTTTTGGCGCCTCTGTTGTCCTGTGACTTGTTGTGTTTTCCCCTCCTCCACTTCGATTTGCATTTTACACCATTTAAGTTAATGAAAGCATGAAATTAACAACATGCTTTAACGACCGGGTGCTGAATAAAGTGGGAAAATGTACAATAAATGGAAGCAAGATGACCATTGACAGCAAAAGCTGCAGACGTCCTGATCATTCTTTCACCTGATCGGTTAAGGCGCCACACCGGAAGGTGAAGGCGATCAACAGCGCGTGGTCTAGAATGTTAGTTCTGAGTTCTGATTTTATACTAACCGTTGTACCTCCCGGATGGGTGCCAAGTGGATTGAGTTTAAGCGAGAGTTACCCGCTTCTCGCACGAATAACCTTCAAAGCACTTCTCAAACACTTCATCCAGAGGGTACACAGGCCCAATCGCGGGATAACGCAACCCGATAACGAAAACATTGTTGTATCCTTTGGCCAGTTTGCCACACCGATCGAAATCGTGGTCGTCCCTTAGCGGTCTGCTGTTGTTGTCGCTGCTGCTGTGTTCCGAGATTCGTGCCTGTGCCAACGGTGTGTATGCCCCTCAATGTGAAGATTAATCGGTGGCGATATCTCATCAGGGATAATTAATTTTCCTTCCGCATGGCCACCACCACCTTTCCGACCCCTTACTACTGTGCCCCTGGGCCTGGGCGTAGTGTAGAAGCGAGTTCTCTGGCTCCGTCTGCAAAACGGATGCATCACTCACAGATTCGACGAAGGAATTCTGCACCGCATGTCATTGGTGGTGGAGACTTTAAAGGGATTCTGTTCTGGCTACCGGGCAGACACTGGAGACCGAACTAAACCTACAGCCACAGTGGGGGGTCGTGCATGGGCAGCTTCACTTAAGGTTAAGGTTATACGCATTGCTCCAGTGCTGCAGCAGTTTGTTCTGGCAATGCCAGAGCAACCGGATGGTTTGATCCCGGTGGTAATAGGTGTCAGCATCGGATTGGGAGTGATCGTGCAACTGTTTTCAGCGTCGCTACTTGCTACTTGCTGTTTGAGAAATATGGAAAGTTAAGCAGGGTGGAAGTATGCCACGCTGGAGACTAGTTTTTGTTTGTATTCGAGTCATTTATAAAGCGTGCTCACGGTAGCCTGATAAGCATCGCGAAACGTTTGCTACAACTTTATTCATTACGTGATGAAGTAATGGTATTAGTGAACTCAACTTGATTGAAGTGAAATTAAAACATTTGTACTCCCACAGGAATAAAGGTAAAAGGAAGGAAATTTGCAATTTGTACAAAGTCAACACAAGAGGTGTTAACAATACAGGGACGAGATAATATGTATATAAAAATCGGATATAAAAAGTTCCTAGCTTAATCATCATGTAGTGCCTTATGTTAAAGCTCTAAGTGTACCAGACCTTGACTTAAAACACGTGTTTGTATGTCTCTTAAGCAGTATCTCTTCAAACTAGCAATGCAAAATTTGAATTATTTGCGTAAATAACAGAGCGAAGAGCGAATAACAAAAAAAAAAACAAAACTGCAACATAGAACTTGTCGACATTGACATTTAAAGGTATCGGTAGCAGGTGTTAACAGAAAACATGAATTATAAATCATCGCGTGCAATGGCTCCGGAGGTTACATTTCACTTAACAGCCCATTTCATACAGTGTTGGTAGTAAATGCACGTTCACCAATATCCACCACCTTTGGTCAGTAATAACCACTTTATGCTGCCGATTCGTTACGGATGCTGCACAAGCTGAAACGGCCATTTAATTTTTTAATGTATTGCTGGATGCTTGAAAAAAAAAAGGTTATTCCATCAAACCTTCGTAACAGGGTGTTAAACAACCATTAATATAACAATTTAATTTTGACACATATTTTCCAGCCCAACTGATAATGTTTGTTGTCCATTAAGAAATCTTGAAAGCTTGAAACTCATCACCTCTTCATCTTATTGGCTTAACGACCTTCTAAGGTCATACCGGCCAACTAATGGCCTACTAGACTTGCTGATACCATGTTGGATAGTCAGTCCTAAATACGGTGAAAAGGTCCCCGGATGAAATTTGAACACCGGTCCTGTACTGTGAAGATCAGCGCCGTTGTTCCCGCTATCACTGGACTTTCGCAGCTTCCATTTCATCACTCAACATGAGTAATTAAACTGATACGTTGTAAGTTTGGAAATAATATTTTAAGTGTATTATTCATGTATCAGTACTGTAGATAAGTTCGCGTGCGGTTCTAGTACAAGTGCCATAAACTATTCAATCTTGCAACACTGCCAATTTGAAGATCGAGAACTTTAAGGCTCAGCACTTCAATTTCAACGCTCGTTGAACATCCTTCGCAAACGCAAGACGGTGTTTGCAAGGGCGTTTGAGGTAATTCAGCCAGCCATTTGTCAACGTTTAAAAAATATGGTACGAACTGAACCAAGGGATCATCGACACCCAGGCAGAACAGACAAGAAAAATTCAATGTGCCATGTGCCAGCACCAGTTAAAAAATATTCTAAAAATGTCGAAATGGATTGCCCTACCCTAGTCGCCGTACAGCCCAGACATTGCACCTTCTGATTATCATCTTTTGCTATCGATCCAACATGGCCTAGCTGAGCAGCACTTCTCCAATTTTGGAGAGGTGAAATAATGCATCGATGAATCCAAAGCGTCCCGAGAACCCTCATTTTTTCTTGAAGGAATCCGTATTTTTCCAAAATGATGGAAAAAAGTAATAATCAATGATAAGATATACAGGGCGTTCGGGATAATTTTGACAGTTACATTTTTGTTTATACAACTGTAACTCGTGATGGAGTTGGCATAGGAAAACAAGCAATACGTCATTCGACAGCTAAAAGTGTACGGAACAAGCAGCGAAAACATCCCGTGATAAAAAAAATGCCAAAAACGAGTACATTGTGGAAGCGGATCACATGCATCATGATGATCCGCGCCGGACGCGACAACCGCCGACACGATTAACATCCAGAACAACCGGTGGCTGGCTTACTGCCCGGCGGACGTGCCACGGGTGCCGCAAACCAAGTTCCCCCAGACGGTGATGGTGTTTTCCTGCGTGTCATCGGAAGGGGACGTGATGCCGCCCCACTTTTTCGAGCAGGGGCTGAGGCTGAACGCGGACGGGTACATTTCCATGCTGGACACCGTCGTAAAGCCTTGGATCACGTGTTCCAGCAGGATTCCGCTCCGTGCCATACAGCCGCCAAAACGATAAAGTGGTTGACGGCCAATTTTAACGACTTCTCCGCGCCGAATGTGTGGCCTTCCAGCTCCCCGGATCTTAATCCAATGGATTATTTCGTGTGGGGCGCGGTGGAACGGGACACCAACAGAACCTCCAGCAACACCAAGGCGGAGCTCAGGTCCGTCTTCGCGGCCCTACCCCGCGAAACTGTCGCCAGGGCTTGTTCCCGGTTCCGGAGACGGGTGGAGGCCGTAATAGAAGCCGAGGGCGGATATTTTGAATAAAATGAATAAAATACACGGTAAGCTACTATTTCTAAAACAAACAAAAATTTCCCCGATGATTAATTTTGCCATAATTTTTTTTTTCTTTCTCCGTAGGTGACTGTCAAAATTATCCCGAACGCCCTGTACTTTGGAAATAGAAAGAGTTGGCAAGTCTTCATAATAAAGCTTTCAATTTCGTGAAAATCCGCATGAACTTAGCATCAGATAATTCAGTCAATAAATGTATAATTATGTTATTAAGTAAAATCACAAAATTTATGTTTAGAATCAAAAAGTTAAAAATGAAAATTTTCATTTCTCCCTACATCGCTTCTCAACCAAAGTTCCCACCAAACTACAGCAGGAAGCTGAAACTGTCTGGCCCCTCGATCGCAAAAGAGATGTACCGTGAATAAAATTTAAAACTTCCCCAAAATAAAGCGTACCGACAATTGTAGCGTTGCCTGACCGATCGTCAGCTTCCATCGTCCAAGGTGGGCTATGAAACACCTCATCAAACCACGGCTCACACGGTGTGTGCAGAAGCTGAAACCACCGGCATTAACGTGCTTTAGGTGGTTTCGCCCGTTGTGATGAGCATGAGTAAGTTGTTAAAACAGTTTGGCTTATTTCCCCCCCCCCCCCCTTTTTTGTTCTGGCGCCGTAAGATTGTGTTGTCGCTTATCAGATGCGCGATTCGGTCTGGGATCTTTCATTTATATTTTTGTGCTTTACGGTAAAGATATGTCGCGCCACAAGCGTTATATTTCAAGTGTGTTTTTCACCCGGTAGCCGAGTCGGTTGGTAATTCAATCCGGATTCACACGAATCCGCCGGTCTGGTCACGTTTCTGACCGGTAGGTGACCTGCATCTGATGAGTTCTTTTTGGGATGCTTTGGCTTTATGTTGCCCCTACAGTGAGCACGAACAACTGCTTAGAAATGGTAGAAAATGAGTAAGTAACGCGCCACGACCACTGGCAGCAAGCTTACTTTAGTTTGTTAACTTATCAACAATATATTGTACGAAACTCTGAGCATGAATGTGCGGCGGTAATGCGTGTATAACGAACACCGACAGTGTAATGAATTATACGAAATATTGACGCATTATTGTCCCGCAACGGCAGGAATGTAGCCCAAGTAACGCGATCGTGTTTGTGTGTTGTAGATACGTGTAAGGGGTGACCCTTACCTTAGGTCGGTTTCAATTATGAGCGCATAAATTATCATTACCAACAATCGAACGTTATCGACCGGCGCGTAGTGCTGGTGGGAGGTGGAAATGCTGCACCAGGAATGCAATCTCACCGCAGCTTCGGGGGCGCATTAAGGGTGAGCACATCTGAAGCTTCTTTCATTCAGGTTGATCGTCTAGCTGGGGGAGACCGAAGGGAAAATCATTTGCATGGGGTGCATTTTTTTTTTCGTAACTATTTTGTGCTCCCTTAGCAAAAAAAAGCTATTTATTTGTTGTGCTTCTTAGCGTGTTTAAGACTGCATTTAAATATTGATCGATTATCGTTAAAGAAGTTTACACTTTTAACCTTTACAATGACATTGGTTAGTGCCGGAAAACCGCGGTACCGGATGAATGTATTTGAGCGTAAGCAAAAGAACACCCTTCCATAATGGCACACGAGGGATGCGAAAACCTTCATTTGACCTCTGTCAACCTTTTGCCTTTGTTTTGAGTGAGTTTACGACGAAATGAGATGGTCTTAGAAGGGTGTCCGCTATGCAGGGAGCGCATAGCGTCCCGCGAAGTGTT
The DNA here is from genome assembly GCF_943734695.1 of Anopheles maculipalpis. Lineage (NCBI taxonomy): Eukaryota > Metazoa > Arthropoda > Insecta > Diptera > Culicidae > Anopheles > Anopheles maculipalpis. Next base: position 19,601,558 of record NC_064871.1, on the reverse strand, counting down.
AGGTTTTTGCCCCATTTGTTTTATGGTGTGAACTGCAGCAGAAGGCGATCGTAAAAAAAGGTATGCAACAGCAATGAGCATGCACAGTTGCATGTCTGTTTTTTTTTTTTTTGGGGTTTTGTGGGGCTGCAGATACACTGTTTGGAGGTGCCAATTGCCAGCTAAAACTCTTCCCCACGCGAGGATGTTCGTTTGTGTTATTGGATGCTGAAAATAAATATAATGCAATAAACCTGTAAACGGATCGTAGAAATATTCGCACTTTCGGATGTATCTGTTTTTTTTTTCTCTTATCACAAAGTCAAACACACACGCAAACGGATTCTCTTTGAGTGATTTATTCTTAATACATTTTCATTTTAAGAGCAAGAGCTTACAACCACGATACAATGAACTTTGTTCCATTCACCGATTAATTCTCACTGTCTATCATCAGAACACTCGCATTCTGAGTTTCGTATACTCAACCGAACATCTGAGCCGGCTGAGTAGATATAGATTTAGATTGATTACCCTTACATATCCTTTCTCCCGAAAAACTTTCCGCCCCCCTTTCCGTCCTAGAGAGGGGGAGACCTAAAGAGCTTATCAGTAAATTGTTTAAGTAAATAAGAGAGAGAGATTTATTCGGTTCTTCGGCCTGTTTTGATCTCCGCTTTCCCTTCGTCACACTGACGATCTTGCGGGGAATGTAATTCTAGGTTATTGGGAAAGAAGATAGAGTGATCTTTCAATCGGTTCACTTTCATCGTTAATAGCTTGAGAAAATAACATCGAGCTCATTAAACATAAACCTATGCATTAGTGTTGTGATACAATCATGTATGGGTGCGCATTTTTTTTTTCTCTTTTGGGTGTGAATGTATAATATCGATAAATCTTATGCCCTATCAACCTTGCCGTTGATATATATAGTAAATAAGTATTAGCTAAAGAAATTGTTTCATTTTTTAAATGTTTGATGCATGCATTATTTTGTACTGTTTCTGTTTTAAGTTTTCCTACCAGTCTGAACGTTTACAAAGTTTTTTGCCTCATTTTGTTGTTTTTTTCTCCACTTTTAAGTTTTTGTCCCCTTTGTTCTGTTCCTCCATCAAAATGCAGCTACGTCATAAAACACCAGGGCACCCGTGCTCACCCAGCAGTGCTGGCCGGTAGTGAAAAATTTCGAAAATTGCCTCATATTTTTAGTTTCCCTTTTGTTTTTGCCTTATTGTGTGTGTGCTTTTTGAAACCATCCTTTTTGCGAATTCGAATTTCCGTTTGTCTAGCATCTTCTCGAATTACTTCACCTGCTGGCCCCGTACCGTGCCCTGGTTCTTCGGCTTCCGTGAAGCAGTGCTGAACCGATTGATTCACCCCAAAAACTCGTGCACAATGTCATAATGATAATGATGCATGATGTTTGAACTTTTATGCTTCCAGATTCCCGTCCCCGTGTAAGTGTCTATCTAAAAATGGGGGAAAATATTCGTCTGCCCAAAAGGCCACCACTCCACTTGTTCCGCCGTAAACTTTTCCTCCTGCTCCTCCTGCTGCTAATGCTGCGCTACCTAAACTCTTGTGGTGGTTCATAAAAGCCAGTCCACGAACGTCTGCTATGCTACCATCTATCTAGTCCGATATCGGCCATACATCCCCACGATATATGGGGCAATCGGCATTGGAACTGATTTTTACTATCGCTATCTAGAATAAATTGTTAAACCTCACAAATAACACTTACATTCAATGGTAAAGAGGGGTTTTGCTTAGCAAAAAAACAGCACCACACTGTGTGGGTGTGTGTCTGTGTGGGGGAGGAGGGAGGGGGGGATGCATATATGCTTAGAAGTTAGAAAGTAGCTCTCTTAGTTGTTTGATGCGATGGGGCCTACACCCCATCGCTCACTACCTTAGAGTGTTTTTTTGTTTTTCGTAGGAAGAAGTTTTAGCAAAGAGGATTTGTTGCTGATGCGAAAAAGATTATTCATAAGTAAACATCAATCGCTTTAGTATCTAATATCGCATCGTACATACGTTAATTACTTGTTACTTGTTTGCACGACAAATGCTCTTTTGCTTAGACAATCTTCTACTAATTTGGAATACACCGGCACAATGCTTTTCCAAACAAACACGTCTGACAATTGACAACTGTTTTGGGTTTCTACGTTTAAAGATACTGTTTTCATAAACGTTCCTGTTTTAGCTTAGCTAACTTTCCAGAAAACAATTTACTGCATTAAATTTTGTTATCCTTTTGATTCGATACTTTTCCTTCCATTCACCTGAACCAGCAGCAGTGGTTAGGCCGATTTCTTCAGTAGATAAGTTTTGTTTTGATCTTTTGAGTTTTTGTTTACTTCAATTTATATATGTATACTGATACAATAATTTGTAAATTTCTAATAGATTTTTTTTGCTCGCATTTTCTTTTTGGCAAACATATCCAGAGTACGAAATCAATGGGGAGTCAATTTCGTTTTTTCTCTCTCTCTTTCTCTTTTCTTTTTGATAAATCTGTTCCTACTGACACATCACTACCCTCTTCTGTCTGGAATGAATTTTATATAATTTAAGGCCATTTTCACCTGTAAATTTACTGTTCACTACGAGACACTTGATGCTGCGGACGCTGCAAGCCACTCGTTTTTGTTTTCTTCTCTTTTATCTAATCGGTTCACCAGTGTTGTGTGTACTGTTACAGCCACGTAACGACATTGATGTCATACAGAGTTTGGCAACTGCTTTTACGTACTAAAAATAATAATAATAAACAAAACGAAGGAGCAAAACAAAAATAGATAAATAAATAAATGAAAGATACAAACCTTTTTAAAAATCAAATACAGCACAGGATAACGAAATGGAAAACAAACATCAAAATGTAAAAAAAACAACTAATTTGTGTTTTTTAAACAGAAGCAATAAAACAGAATGGAGGAAAATAAAATAAACTCAAGTTGTGGAATGTATTCTTATTTTTATTTTTTATTTATTAGAAATACGGGTTTATTCTTCCTTTCTTCTTCTTCTTCTTCTTCTTTTGATCGGCAAGATCGATCTTATGATTTTCTTGTTTGCTTAGTGTCATAAATTATACAAAAATACTAAAGATAAATGTTTTTTTTTCTTCTTCTTTGCACACGTTCAAGTTCGCTACAGAACAATCCGATGGGATGGTAATCAGTAATCTGATACGAAAGAAGGAAGCGATAAAACTAAGGGAAAACTTGCTAGGAAAACACGGACAACAACACATGCAGACAAAATAATGCGAAAAACAAAACTAACAAAGTTATTTCAAGTTTTTCGCATTGTTAAATTAGGATCGTTTAGTGATGGGTTAGGAAAATCCCTCTCTTAGTGTGTTTCTTTTTGCAATAGTCCTACGTTTGTATGATTAATTTATTAAAGCCTTTAAGTTTAGTTGTTCAGTTTGTCAAAGCATAACTTAACTATTTGTGTTTAAATAGTTCCTTCTGCTATTTTGTGTGCGTTTGTGCTAATGTTTACCACGGATTAGTAAACGCAAACTTGCTATACCACATACGTACAAATGCAACACCGAGCCTGGTAAAAACGATACTTAGCGCTTCGTTTAACTGAGTATCTGCATTTGCTGTGCAGCGGGTTTTTTTTTGTAAATGCAAAAGTTAAACAAAAAATTAAGAAAAATATAAAAAAAACAAAGCGTTACGACTAGCTCCATACAGCCCGGGAAAGAAGACGAATGCGAATACTTTCAGGGCAAAGTTAGCAGTACTGACAATGTGTCAATACGGCAAAACACTTCATCCAACGTTTGATGCTTCAATTTGCATTGATGGCACTGTTAGAAAACAGGGTGCATTCACAAAATTTGCTTGGTGGCAAATTGCAAACAAAGTGTTATGTACAAAACACTACTAAACTAAACCATATTAATACCCAAAGACACACACACACACACACATACATAAAACAAGCTACGCAAATATGTACATTCGCTTCCGGAAGCGCTGTAACCTGTGTGTTGGGGAACAACAAAAAAAAGGAATAAAATAAAGAAGTTAATAAACAAAAGCAAACAATAGAGAAGTGAAAAGGGAAAAAGGAGTCTTTTTCCTTTTTTTTCTCACTATGCAGCAAGGATATCTTAATATGGCAGCACATTTGCACGGTGTATGGGGCGGGAGATGGGTATTTATCGTATGCTCTAAAAAGTTATTCTTTGTTTTACATCAGCAGCTGTGAGTTGCGATACTTTGCTGCTGATCTGTGTGATGTTTTTTTTTTTAGCAAACAATTTTAGTACACATTACACAGTTACATTATTAGTGGCACGATCAAATGCGATGAATGCACGGTTAAACGATAAAATGATTTAAAATAAAAAAAAAACACACACACACTTTTTAGCTTAAATCTAATATGCAAAACTAACGAAAGGAACGGCCACGCCTCGACCACGTGTGTGGTCGGGCTCGATTTCCATTGAACAGTGTTTCACAATCAATGGGGCTAACAAACGTACCATGTACTAAAGGAAACGACTGAAGTTTCGGTAGCAGTCGCACGCTAATGCAAGTGCAAACGCATGCACGTTCACACCGAGTGTCCTTGCGGTGTGGTGTAGTAAGTGTTGTGGAGTGAAACTTTCTAATGCCAGTACGGTCTTGCAATCGGTTTGCTTGTACGCGTTTCCTTTTTCTTGTTACGTTTATATGTTAAATACTATAAGCTTAAATTATTTTCCATTTTTCTTCATCTTAAAAGAGAATCATATTCTTTTTCATTCGAGAAATTTTAAAAAATAAACGAATGTATCCTATCTACTAACCATTCATTCGGTCGCTGTTTGCTGGCGGCAACAAACGTGCAACACTTCTTTCTATTACATCTAAAATATGCTTACACTTACGCTAAAGATCATGTAATTGTTCTTATTTACCCACTCACATTGTTTTCCGTTCCTCACTGTCTCGCTCGCTGGTATCGCTTTGTGTGATTTGTTCGGTTTCATTTGTTCACTTCTACAGCCTAAAACGACGTTTGTTGTTTGGAAGAGAGAAAGAGAGAACGGGTCGGCTCCCCTCGGGGATGATGTCTAATTTGCAACATTGAAAAATAGTTAAACTTTCAATGCAAAAAAAAAAAAAATTGCTCAAAACACTAATTTGCAGGGCTGCGGTGTGGTGAGATCAGATCCAACAAACCCCTCTTACAAAACACGTCTAGTGGGAAACGGTGCTGACATTTGTTTTTAAGTGCGTAATAGGCGTACGAAGGTAAACGATTCGGTTCGCTAGTAGTTGATGTTGTTAAGAATCATGTAAATGTTTTTAATCAATTTGTTAGTTGTTACCTACGGAAAAGGCAATACTTAATGTATGCAGCTTAGCTCGATTTTGTCGCGTCCCGTTCGTGTTCCCCATTTTTGTTTGTTTCTTTGTTTTGCAATCTCACTACTCTGAGGCCGCCCACTTGTGTGATACATTTTGTAAAGTATATGTTGTGTATACTACTGTTATTTTTTTTTTTTTTTGTTGTGATTTTCCAACTTTTCCCCTCTCGGTTGATTTTTTGTTTCGTAGTTTCCGTTTTTCGTCGTTTCGTTGTTGCGTCTATACGAAAAAATGAGATCACAGTATTCTAAGAGATATATAAGAGATTATAAGAAAAACACGCCGAGCTTTGCTTTTAAGGGTGGCAGCTTTGACACCAAATACCACTTCTCCCCCCCTCTCCTCTCCGGTATACTCCGGCCCGGAAAACGTTTTCTCTTTTTGTTTGCTAAAAACGGATGAAAGTAAGCTACATCGAACGAGGGTCTACGATGAGACGGTAACATTCAACACTGTGTGCACGTTTACGCACAAAACACGAATACACAATCCATGGGTACGGTAGGTTGATCGTGATCGTGGACGATCATCATCAGCATCATCGAGCGAGTGCATCAAACATCCGTTCCGGAAAAAAATGGGTGTGTCAGTGTATATGTAAAACGGTCACTTGGGTTGGGTGATGATGGTGGTGCAGAATCGAAAGATTGAAGGTGCTACAACTTTGTTGACATGTAAATACTGTGTGTTGCTTGAATGCGTAATTGTAACTTTCTGAACGCTTAAAGATCGCTTCTCTTCTGTACCTTAGCCTTAGCTGTAGATGGGTTTATAAAAAAAAAAAGCGTGAGCTTCTACTGCAGCTTCCTCTTGTTGTGCTGTGACGTTGCTGTGGCGCTATTTCATTATTTAATCACTATTGCATTTGCATATGGGCAATTCTGGGCAAAATTCTATTTCGTCAAACGGTATTGTGCGGATTGGAAATGTTCTCACTTGTTCTGCTGTTGCATGCTGTCGGCTTGGTAGATGATCCACGTTGGCGAAGCTTTCATAACTATGGCATTAACACGTCCAGAATATGGCACTACAGTTAAGCGAAGCTCGGTTGTCCCCCGTAACGTCGTCGTTCCACGGCACATCGGTTGCTATCATCGTATACGAAAATTTGCGGTGGACTACTACTCCATCAGCAAAACAATCACAAACGGTTGTCTGTTGTGTGTGGCGGTGGTGTGCGTTGGTGACGGTTCCGACCGGTGCATAGGCGGGGCGGCTGCACTACTGCGGCCACTACCAGAGGTGGGCGATTTTTCCACATTAGAAATAGCCTCCGTTCGACTGTTTTCACCCACATCCAGTTCCTCGTCCGAACTATCGATGTCCATCGGGTCGGGGCGAGGTTGGGAACCAGCGGGTTCTACCTCACCACCAGCGGACACTTCATCCACGATGGCGAGCGGGGAAGCCGCTGCGACGGTAACTTCGTTCCGGTCCGATACGGATGCTGCTTCGACGGTGGTATCTTCGTTGATGTAGCCCATGAACGGATCGTCGTGGACTAGCTCGATCTGGGGATCATTCAATCGCATAATATCGATCGACGAAAGCTCGGTCTACAAGCTGCTGTTGGCCGGGTTCGATGAGGATGACACGATCGGGATTCCGGTGAGATCGTCGTGCGTAAGCAGATGATGTGCGTGCATCCCCGGATGTCCCTGGTGATGGCCCAACTGCTGCTGCTGATGGTGTTGCTGTTGATGATGGTGTTGTTGCTGCTGCTGCTGCTGCTGTTGCTGCTGTTGTTGCGCGTGGTGGGTATGGTGAGCACTGGAGGCACTGTTGTTGGCACTGCTACCTCCACTGCTGGCGTTCTTCTCCTTCTTGATGCGCTGCTTCAGATGCACCTTGGCGTGACGCTTCTTCTCGTCCGAGCGGGCAAACTTTCGGCCACAAATGTCGCAGGAGAACGGTTTCTCACCGGTGTGCGTACGGATGTGCGTCGTCAGGTGGTCCGATCGGCTAAACGAGCGCATGCAGATCCGACACTGGAACGGTTTCTGGCCCGTGTGGATCCTGATATGTCGGGTCAGTTCGTCCGAGCGCGAGAACCGCCGGTCACAGTTTTCTACCGGGCAGGCGTAGGGCCGCTCATGCACGGGTGTCTTGCTCGGTCGGTTCGGGTACTTTCTCGGCTTGACTGGCACCAGCTTCAACGGCATCGTGCTCTGCTGATAGACCTGCGAAAGAATCTCGTGACCTTTGCTAGTTGCCTGATTGTACTCAGCCAGCTGGACGGCATATTGGGCCTGCTGAGCGGCTTGCGCCGGTGTCAATCCACCGAGCTGACTCGAATCGGACGTGCAGGCGTTCGGTGTGGAGTACGGTTCCTGCTTGGGAATGATTGGACCCACGGAGATGGGCGTAGACGAGGGACCGGGCAGGACGACGGATCCGTGCTGAGGGCTACCGACGTACGGATCAACGGGTGAATCTAACCACTGGTACTTCTGGCTCATGCCCAAACCTCCCTGGCTCTGCCGGCCGTACGAATGCATGTCCTGGCTTTGCTGCATGTCCAGCGAGCCGACGCAGCTGTTGTAGCTCGGTGGCTGCTTCAGGATGATGCTCGCACAGTCCATGTTTAGGCCGAGCAGTTCGCTACCGGAACCATGCCCGTGGCTGTGACCTCGCTCATCGCCGCCAGTTCCGTAGTGATGCTGATGGTGCTGGCCGATCGTTGGTGAGGTAGCCGACACGCCTTGTGTTGCGCTGGTGGCCTGCGGTCCGAGCAGACTGAACATGGGCGCCTGGAAAAGGCTCTTGTCCGGGCTGGGCAAACCCCAGCTGGCCGGACCCAAACCGGCTGTCGGCGACATCTGACCCGAGCCCGGCATCACATTGCCCGCCTGCAGACCCATGCCGGGGCTACCGCTCGTCGTGAAAATGCCGCGGTAAGAGATCTTGTTCTCGATCGCATCAGACGATTGGACACCGTCATTGCTGCCGTGATGCATGTCGGCGCCACCCGTAACGCTGGCCAAACCGGCAACGCGAATCTGACCGTGGAGCGAATGTTGTTGTTGTTGCTGTTGTTGCTGCTGCTGCTGTTGTTGTTGCTGCTGTTGCTGTTGCTGTTGCTGCTGTTGCTGCTGCTGCTGCTGCTGCTGCTGTTGTCCGGACGATGGGTACATCGTATTGGTACTGCTGGTATTGCTAGCCTCTTCCTCGTTGGCGATCGATTGCGGTGTGCTGCGCTCCTGCTTGGTTGGACTGCAGAGGCTGACGCATGGACTGGACACCGTTTGCGGTTCCAGCGAGAGATCGTCCGATTCGATTGATCCTACAAAACGCAACGACACAAAACAGAGGAAAAGAAATGGTGTTAAGAATGATGTGCTTCGCATTCTCGTTGTCCATGGCGTAGAAACGGCCAAAAAGGTCAGTCTTGTTTAATGATTATTCAAGGTGGTCTTGCGAAAGAGTTTTGTTCTGAAGTACCCTCCGCCAAGCAGCATTAATCGTTTCGGAAATAAAAGGATTTCTAGCACAATTTTTTTTTTGAAGACATTTACAGTTTCGAAGTTTGCATCATTTTAGTCGATCTATTCGACCTTATGGTATAAATATTTAAACTTAATAAACGCTCGAAATGGGAGAACTATAAACAAAATAAACCCATTCTCTAAAAATCACATGACTCAGCTAGTGGCTCAATCGATTGTTCTTTAGCTCCGCTCTAACTCTACGGAGGCCTGTAGTCCTCTTACCCACCTTGACGCTTCTTCTTGCTTAAGGTGAGCTCGTTTCATTCCCTGCTATCATGGTATGCATAAATTAACCATATATTTTAATCGCACCCGCAATCATTATTGGTGTTTTTGGCTTTTCTTATTCCTTCGGGTTATGTTGTATCGGTTGTCCTTGGGCTTGGCTGTTCAGTATAGTCCATTGAAATGTTTCGATGGTTATGTTTTCGCAGTAACGTCCCAGTTTCCACTTAACAGATAAAATCGACGTTACAACATTAGCAGTGAAACGGAAACATTTTGCATACTTCACCAATGGAATGGAAAATTTGTCTTCGATAAATCATTCGATTCTAGCCGGTAACAAACATTGTACCACCTCTTGATCACTTTGAATCTGTGCTGTGGAAAGCTAAAGCTTGAGTAACGATTTTTTTTTTCAAAACCTACCACAAGTCATCACGTGCCACCGCACATATACAATTATATTTTGTTGCATTTCTGTTTTTTTGAGTCAATTCTTGCTTTACCTGTTATAGCCAGGTTATAGCCCGCCAAACGGCAGTTAAACGTTTCTGGTTCTGTTCCGAAGATGTTGAGGAATAATTTTACGATCATACGCGAATGGATTTCGTACCGTTTGGATAGCTTTTTTTGTTGTTGTTTTGGTTTGTTCCCATTCGCCTGTAGCCAATTTTGCACATCCACAAGTGAGCAAAGTGCCAAACGATCAAACAGACGCAAACATCGCTCGAGCTTAAGCTGCATTCGTTGGCTACCGTATTAACATAAATCAGCAGAAATTGTTAATTAACGCTTGGAAGGTTCTAATTAATATTTGCTGGCGCGTTTGGGAGCCGACTCGGAAATTGGTTTGGCTCCAGCTGCTTTCGGGGTGTATCATCGTTACCGGATAAGCGGTTCGTACCATTCCTAACTCAAAATCATCTCTAACTTCTTCAGTAAAAACAGCTACAAAATCCATCTGAAGCTGGCTGAGGCTGTAATAAAGCAAGTTTTTCAAGTCCGAAGGCTTCAAAGAGTTTGTGCATACAAGCTGTAAGTCCACAGCATACGGATGATCCAGTTGCACACTCTTGTAGTACACAGGCCGGGTTTTGATGTACAGCCACCATATCGGTTGAGCTAACACCGGCTAATATCCCTACCATCGTCCGTGAATGCAATCAGGCCCCTGGACTAGCGACGGTTAATTTATGCTGATAGCGTAATTTATGTTTTCGGTACTTTCGCCTCGCTCGTCGATCGATCGATCGTAGAGCGAGATGAAAAAGAGAGAGAAAGTGAGCGAGTTAGAGCGAGATGAAGTATTTTATTTTATTCGCTCGCTCTGACGATCGAGGCTCGAGCAGGGGTCTGATCCCCGGGTGGCAGGTATCCCGCGGTTCGCCTCGATCACGAGGATGAACACACAGCGTACGGGGGTACACCGTGAGGGTCCCACCTAAGAGGGTGCATAAGTCAATATTGTGATGATGATGTCGATTTAACGCACGCACGCACGCACGCTTCGCGTCGGGTCGTACACGTTGGCCGAATTCTCGCCCCGACGATGACCGGAAATAGTGATTAGCGTGGTGATTTGGGTTTTTTTCGATGTTTTTTTTTTTTCCATGTTATTCCCCTTTTCGTTATCCATCCATCGTTGATCACCTTTGAACTGGCTCCGCCAGGTTTTGATTATGGTTGGCGCAGGTTTTTTGGGTGCGAGACCCTCGCGTCGGGGATTTTCGGGACAGAGATCACACTGCTTCTCCCGAGGAGAGTCACCCTTGTCAGAGGGGAGCCGTTGAAGTGAAGGTGTGAGCCTCAAGCGACAGGCAGTGGGGCACGCGGACGGGCTTGTTAGATAGCATTAGTGTCAAGCGGAGGTAATGCCTTAGCTGGCTGGCTGACATGCTCATCGTTTGCTGCCCTGTCAAGGCACACGTATCGTACCGGGATTGGAACTGTCGACGTGCATTTCAGTTCCTTCTATAAGGAACCATAACCATTGTGCGTGGGGCATGACACGTTCAGCGTGCCTGGCAAGGGTATAACACCTTCAAGTTTGACGCGGGACATCGGAAATCTCATTCGAATGTCAATGTCATAAACCGAAGCCGTTTCGTTGATGGACGATACGGAACAAACATTAATTCTCTAACTGAACTGTCAACGAATCTCGCTGGTGGTGATTCTTGTTCTTGAAATGTTTTATTTATTCTTGAACAATGGGTGGTACGAGCGATAGTGAAGCAAATGGTACCCATAATGCCAATCTTTCGGTAAGGTTGGAGCTATTCTTGAACGGTGGAACTTGCGGAACACAAATGTTCTTCGCTCTTCGTCTAATAGTTATCAGTATTGTATTTTTGCATAGAACATGCCTTGTGGCATGTACTGCTGTTTAACTGCGGGTACGTGAACCGTTATTCAACACCACACAGGGATAGTGCGCACTACTGCCAGCGGGAGCATAGTGATCCGACATAATGCTGATTTATGCTACCATCTTCGAATGTCGCGCAGCTCACCGAACGCTCTCGACGCTACTGCTTCGTCCAGGCTCACTCCGGACACTCCCCCGGCTGATTTCGTTTCCGGCGGATTATTATTTATCGACTGGGAGGCTCATCCCCTCATCGTCATACTTCGCCCGATGAAGAGCTCCCTCGCGCGTCGTATCTCGCGAGCTTCGTGATTGCCGGATTACTGGCCGGTTCGGTGGCCAAGCCTTCCACGATTCGGTATACGACCGATCGATCTACTAAACCGGTGAGCTTCAACGCGATAGTTTCCATTAGTTCTGGCACGGGGCAAAGAGCGGTTGGGTCGGAAAGCAGCAGCATGAACAAATGAATTTGAATTCGAGAATCGGTGCGGAATCGGTCACTACCGTTTTCGGTAGTTGGAACATTTATATAAACGTCCGCTGATTAATCTTGGGCTGTTAATGAGCCTCGTCGCTGATCGAAGCGACCACACAGCGTGCAAGATGCCGCGAGGCAGGGTCGGGTTTGAAATGAATGGCTTTTTTCTGTGGTTTTAGATCTTATTTTATAAGTGTGAAACCACGCTCTAGAAAGGAGAATGTGAATAGCGCGAACAGGTTTTCATCCAGCCATGGGCCGGGAATGGGTCTTTAAGCTTTGCGTTGTTGGAGGGCAATTCTAGGAACGTTAGATATGGTTAGCTTCACGTCTATAGTAGGAAATAAGTGGTCTAGATATGTTTTATAATAAAAGTCCTTAAGACGTTCATTCCACGAAATAGAAGAGTTTGGGCGATGATCAAGAAACTTACCGGTAATCGGTGGTGGTTCGACGACCGTCGATGGGCCAAAGAACGACGGGATGTCACCGGAGGTGGTTACGGGTGTGTTGAGATCGCCGGCCTGTGCGTCTGTTTGCGATTGCGAATGATCGTCACCGGTGCCGGAGTGTAGGGTCGAGCTATCGTTCGAGTGATGGCCGGCGCCACCGGTAGTAACGCTGCCACTGCCGCCGGTACTCAGCAGACTTAGATGCGGATGGTTGTGATGATGGTGGCCGTGGCCGTGGGATGTGTGCGAAGCGGTCACGCTTGTCGTGGCTGTCGTGTGCGTAGTGATCGCGGTTGAGCTGGCAGCACTGGCTATCGCTGATGATACGGTCGACGAGGAGACAATCGTACTTGCGGATGAATTGTGCTGATGTTGTTGCTGTTGCTGCTGCTGATGTTGCTGAGTTGCCGTATGATGATGGTGATGATGAGGCTGATGATGGGAAAGCGCGGTCGCAGTACTAACGGCCGTTTGATGATGGTACGGGTGATACAGATGATGGTGATGATTGTTGTTCGGTGTCGTCGTGCTGTTGTTGTTCAGCCCGAGCGAGGTCGTCGTGGTGCCCGTCTTAAACAGGCCGCACGTGTCGAAGCTCAGCACGTTGAAGTGTGCTGCGGCCGCTGACTCGGTCAGCAGGAATGTGTGATGCGATGGCGCAACCAACGTTTCTAGCCCTTCCATGATCATGGCAGCTGCTGGTGGTCCAGGGGCAACGCCACCTATTAGAAGAAAGAAGAAAGTGTGGGGAAACAGGTGAGAACTAATCAAACATCGAGCGTAGAACGTGCAAAACAATCGATCTCAATAGCTGAAAATGGGTTTGCAAACATCTTGTACGACGAACGCATATGATCACAATGACCCCGAGGATCTCTCCATCACCTCGACTAGTGTGTAGATCGTAGCAACTGCTAACCGATGAACACTCAAACTAGAACTCAAACAAGGCTCCCTTCCAGTGTCTGCTTTTCCCCAATACCTCCGCCACCTCTGGTTCGCTTAGTTGAAGGAAAATTAATTAATTAAATGTCATTAAACAATTGACACCGTGACATGGCGAGCAACTAATTCAGTCGCGGCCGCACTGTCTACCGTTTTGTTCTCGGTGCAATGGTGGCCTTTTACGCGTAAACACAAACACGGTACGGTACGGAGCGTACCATACCAACACACCAGCGCAAGCATTATGATTCCGCAACGCAACGCCAAAAACCATAAATGGATGGCCATTAGCCCTGTACGCTTCGGGAGTAAATCCCGCGCACTAGGAACGCAACATTTGTTTTGTACATCTAACGCTTGCTCTGCACCCTTCGCGGGGTTCTGTGCGTTTCGTTTTGTCCGCCTGGTTTGACGGGACGGACCGTCGGGAGAAAGGCTTTTCGGACAGCAACATACTGTCCCACAAAGACGCTTTTAATGTGCTCAGTTAAGTTAGGTGGTAAATTGTTTATCGCTGTCAAAAACGATGACACTCGCGTGATCTTGACGAATTGGTAGAGGAAGTGTGGTAGTGGTGTGTGGCGTCGGTCGACTAATCCATGTGATCCGAGCAATTCGGAACGAGCGTTGTGTTTTCTAAATCACCATCCCAGATGTGTTGACAAGTGGTGGCAGAGATCACTAGTTCATTAGACTGGCTTGACGTAGTGATAATCGACATCGGTTTTGGGTTTTGGACTGTGTCGCTGGAATCGATAAAACAGACAGCTTGTCTGAAGCAATGTAAATGCGTAAGCATTCTTGAGAAATATTCTCTTGAACAGCAATGACAGCATACGTACGGACACCTCATGCCTTAAGGTGTATCAGATCAGTAAACCGTCACAGATGAGTGCGTGATCAACAGTCAAATTTATAGTAACATAAAGCAAATGTTTGTACAATAAAAATAAAACATCAATAGAAACGATTGAACATGATGGTGGCAATGGTGGCAGACCTCACGCCAGAAGTTATCGAGTATGAAAAGGAAACCGCAAAATCACAAGAAGAAATCGTCCGCTGAAGACGGTTAATAGTCCAAAACACAGCGCAACGCCACGATGGTAACACAAAAAAAAGCGGTTTTCGAACCATCGTAACCGGCAAAGAATGGATAAGCGACTTGACAAGAGGAGAACTCTGTTCGTGGCAGTGAAAAAAAAAAACGCCCAAGAGGGTGATATGGTTGTGTGGCAAAGTAAAGGCTAGAAACAAGAACAACGGCGAACGCTCGCGAGCGCGCGCGACTTCGCGCCATAGAAGTGTCAAAATAAACGTATTAAATTTATAGATTTTATTCCACCCTCGACGCAGAGGACAGCTCGTTGATGATGAAGGGTACGCAGATTCCTGCTCAGCTTACAGGGGAAGTGCGTGCGTGTGTGTTTGAGTGCCTTTTCGATTCATTATTATCGGTCACCTGGGTCGAGAGCTTGCTGGGCCGTACCAAGGGTTCCTTACCGCTCTGGTCCTGTTTCTGTTCTGGGCTTTGGGCCTGTGGAGCCATTTCAAGCATGCTCTTTTTTTTCTGCTGGCTGTTCTTGTTTCGGGCTTTAACTTCTTCTTCTCTCCCTCCGCCCTCGTGTGCTCCCTTTCGGGAAGAGGTTGAGGATTAAGCGCGTATGAAGCGATCGAGCGAAATAAAAAGAAGACCTCGAAACATCGACACGACCACGAATCCACTGCCGATCGACATCGGCTGGCAAATGAAATCATCAACATGTCGTTGCTGGTGGTGTGCATTCTTCCGACACTGGTTGCGCGGTGGAGTTTTTCTTCCTGTATTGTATTGTTTAATAATATGTGACAGAGCAAGATGGTGATGGCAGGCACATCCGTCGCACTGACGGAGCGCTTAAGCCGACGGCAACACCCGTACAAGATTGTCGCCCCGGACGCAGGAGGTTATGGATGAGATTTTCGACCCGAGATTAAGATAAGATTTAAGTGAAACAGATTGATTTTTTTTCCTCTCCGTTGCCGTCACTATTATTGCCGCGTCGGAGGTCTCAGGGGCCGGTCGGGAGGGGAAGGCGTTGGGATGCGTCAAGAGGTGGGCATGTTTAGCCACAGGTTACGATCAATATTCACACGTCGGGTGGTACCTCTGTCGAGAGTGAGAGAATTCTTTCCTTTCTATTGCACCGGATAGAAGGTGATAAGCTTATCTGATCGTACAAAACTGGTTGAATTCAACCGGTTCTCATTGTCGGGTGGTAGGATGATTGTTTCTTTTTTTTTTTTTAACCTAACCAAGCTATTGATCATATTCGTATAATTGACGGAGGTTATGTTGTGCGTACGCCCCAACGCACAATATAAGAAATAATGTTTTATATCCAACACATCATCGATGCTCCCTTTTTGACAAGAGGCTTGTAATCTATGGAGCTAGCCAAGTATAAAACGCCCCTTGGCTATGTGATGTAAAATGCTTGTCTGTAAAAAAAGGGCAGATTCCTAAACGTTACCAGGTACAACAGGTCTGCCACGGTGAACATGCGCAAACGGAACTATGTAAAAGAGAAATGGGGCAGGACTTTGGAATAATAAATGCTGTCGTTTTTTTTTTGGTGATTGTGGGCGAGCAAAGCAATATTTTCAAAAATATCCTTACACTTTAGGATAAAGAACATTACCTGCCAATGGTTTCATGCTCGATGTAACGAAACTTTATACTGTAACAACCACGCAACCGGGTTCCATTGCGCTGTAGGAAAACCTCAAACACGCTCATGTAAGCCCTTCGGCCGTTCAATACGAAAATAATGAAAGAAAACAAGCAGCGAAAACAGGCGAAACGTAACAACACATGAACGAAATAGTCGATGCCGACTCGATAAATCCCAAGCCAGTAGTACAGCCCTATCAATTCGTCCCATTCTCCTTAAGCGGTGATTACTTGGATGGTGGAAATTGAAAGTACAAACAGGAGCGCAGTTCAAGTGAAAATGCCGACTGCCGGGCGCGGGCAAATGCTTCTATCATATGTTGCTGCGTTTGTCTGAACGTCGCCGCCACCCTGTGTGTCGTTAGTGTTTGTTAATTATCATTAGCACATTCGGTCTTGGGGTGGGCTTCCGAGATGGTTTTGTATCCCCATCCCAAGGGGAGCTGATGGGAGACGATCATCAACCAGTGGGTAGGCGTGAGAAAATGGCACAACTAGGGAGAAAAACATCAGTTTACAGTGGAGAATGAGGCCAAGAAGTTGGTGTGCTGGTTAAATGGGTTTAAAAATGTTTTGGAGGCAATAATAATAATTTTTGCTTTTCAAATAATTCCTTCAATATTTCTCAACACTATTTTAAATGCATCCAAAGCGAAAACAAGCTAAAACAAATATGCCGCAAAATTAATTCGATAATGTGTCCCGAGGGAAACCCATTCGACTGGCAACACCGCATCACGGAGCAAGCGGACCGATATCCCGCCGGCACGAAGCGAACAGTTGACTGGGCCCAGGCTGATTATCACAAATCGCGTGTATTTTGCCTTTTAATCGGCACATGATTCATCGCATGACGAGAAACGGGGCATGCCCCCGGAAGCAGTGAAGAGTGAAGGTGGAGTGGTATTTGTTTTTGTGATTTATTTAGCGTCTTGGCAGTGGTTTGTGGAGCTGATTCAGCAAGAAACGCTGCTGGGAAAATTTTCCAACCAAACACAGCCAAACATTATGTAGAGAAATGGTTGCAAGGTGGAAATGCTGGTGGTTGCCGCTAGCCGAAGATCGTTCTATTCTGGGACACACGCGCACAGACACACACACACACGGTAAATCGGTAAATGATGACGTTTCGGTTGAGTGGAGGAGGCACCCCAATGCCCCGGAGGAAACTTAATCTTTGTCTGACGCTCCATTTGCCATCGTAAAACGCGCCGTTGATGATCGCCGGTTTGGTATGCGACTTGCGCTTTCTGTCAGCCAAAGAATGAGTCGTACGGTCGCGTAGAGATTTCCAATGCAATGGAAAAACATGCAGTCGAAAAGAAACAAGGAACGCTCCCTTATGTCACATAAAACCAGGGACGCTGGGCGCAAGTATGCACATCTCATAACTCGGCACAAACGTTCGAGCATTAAACAGCCCGTCTAATGAGCTGCCAAAATGGCATACGTGTAACGTTTACAACCGGAGCACATTCCCTGGTTCCCTTGCCGAACGGACGCCGGAAGCCCTTGCCGGGGCTTCACGAGGTTTTTATTTTTATTTTGCATTTGCAGACAGCAGGTTGTGCGGTGAGCCATAATTATAGCATCAAACCACGCACCCCAAAACAATCCCTGGAATTGGTATGGCATGGTGCAGCTCTCCATCCTTGTATTAAGTGGAGTTATTTATTTCATAATTTTAGTGCCGGATAAAAATAGCAAACATACACCCAGAGACATTTGTAGCGGAACAATAGCGACGGCATGCAGGTCGGCTAAACTGGTCGAAATGGTACAGCGTCATTGCAAGCAACAAATGCGGGAAAAATCCATTTTCCATTCACATTTCCCTCAGGCTTACGAGGGACGTCTCTGTGACGTCAGTAAATGGAAAGCCACACGCAAGGATGTACGGAACGTACGGTTTATGAATGAAAATGTCCGGCCTTCTTTTTCCGGCTGCAATCGTTTTCCTTTCCAGCGAACTGAAAGCCTTTCGAATAAAAGGGATTCCAAAAGCTTAAAAATCCTTCCGCGCGAGAGTGGCAGAGAGTGAAATTGGAGAAGAAGAAAAAAAAAAGGTCTCCTTTTACAGATAACGGCAATTGCGCAATTATGTAGAAGTTTACGAAGATCAACAGAAGAAAGAAGACATTCATTTGTTGTAAAGATTTTTACTAAAAATTATTTTTCAATGGCAAATTCGTGCCATCTTGGAGGCTGCTGGCTGGTGGATGGAATTTTCTGCAAATCCAAGAATTTGCCAAAAGAAAAAATCGAAACAAAAATGAACTTGTGCGTGTGCTCTTCAGGTGGGAAAATTGACTCCAGCTACCACCACAGCCGAGAGAAATTTCCGGGGCGCCCATCTTTTGTGTGTGTGTGTGTGTGTGTGTGTGTGTGTGTGTGTGTGTGTGTGTGTGAGTGCGAAAACTCGCGTGAATGCGCAGAACGGTCGACCTTGAGGTTATGTCACGGTTTCCTTGCCGCTGGTAGCCTCTCGTCCCATCTTCACCTGCTTACTGCGGCTGCGTGTGTTTTCGCTGGAAAGCAGAAGAAGAAGAAAAAAAAGAAGCACTAGTGCAGAAAGCGCGGAAAGCAGGGCTGGAACGGGCATGTTCCGACCAACGGGGTCGGATGGGCGTCTTTCGCGGTTCGCCAACTCGGGTCAATTTCATTCATAAGTACGGTTTCATTCATACAACGTCCTGTCCTGCCTACCGAACACTTGGGCAGCGGCACGACTCCGGTGAGGCTTGTAAGAGGGGGTAGGTTTGGTTGCCAAGGGTAACGCAGCTCAGTCAGCTTCACTGAAGGGAAGAAAAAGGTTCTCTTTCGTCCTAGCAACAGCCCTAACGCTACAGAACGCTTTCTCCCACGTTCGGTGGCTTTTCTGTGTGAGCTTTTTTTTTTTGTTCTTGGCAGGGGTTATTCGGCGGAAAAATCCATTCTTCTGCTCGAAATGGGTGTGGTGGCATGTGCACGTTTCGGTGAGAGATTAATCAATGCGACAGTTGGTGTTCAACGTGGGGAGGTACCAACGCCATTCCATTGAAAAGTTGTAGAACAAATATTTAACTTCAACTTCTTAAGGCGGCAAACACACACATATAACACAGCAGGTTAATTATCACGAAACGCTACAACTTGAGATCTTCCTTTTTACCAAAGAACAAACCACACAATTTAACGCATTACCTGGAGACGGTTCCGGAACGAGAAGAAAGTTTGAAACGACTATGCGTTTCAGGATGGGAAGCAGTGGCGCTTCCGGGGTCGAGATTCGCACTGTCGTTTGCCCGGTTGCAACACTATCACACCGAACGCTGAACTTTGCCCTTTTTGCTGCGTCTGGATGCCCGGGCTTTTCGCTCTGTCTCTTCTTAGTTGCTGTTTATTGATTTATTTTCCATTCACCTTTACGAAAGGTAACACTTTTCCGATGTTTAACAGGTATACACTTTGCATGGCACAACGATTTTCTTTAACACTATTTTGCACACTTAGCAACAGAACTATTCTCTAATGTCACCTCAACTTCAACAAACTTTCGCCTGTATTTTTTCTTCAAATTTGAACTTGTTTTCGGTTATGTTTTTGAATTTGCATTCTTTCTCCCCGTTTCTTATTTTGTTCACTACTTTTTCGTAAGAGATAACAGGTACTTTTTGTCTAAAACGGAAACGGACGTTCACTCATTTGATTTGTGTGTGTGTGTGTGGGAACACTTGATGTGCAGGCGCTTCGGGAAATGTTTTATAAAACATGTGTACATTAGCACACTGATAAATCGCTGGGGTAATTAATAAAATAGTTTTCACAACGTATGACACTTTGTACTACACGTAAATTTCATCAGGGGTTTTGTTTTGATTTTGTTCGAGTCTTGCCACTTACTTACAGAAACAGTTCCTGTTTCTGTGTATTTCTGACAGTTAATGTTTTCTTTGCACAATATCTATGAATGCTTGTGCTTACAATCACTTCACAGTACCGGAACATCATCCGTTTGACGGCACTTAAACTTCCGACGGGATTTTTTCACTTGGATGCTTGGTGCGACTCAGCGCAACACACGACACACTCTAGGGACACCCTGTCGCCGAGTGTCCTAATCACTCGTTCCTCTGCTTAATGTGTGCTTTCGTCACTTACACGATTCACGGTGTGTTTCACGATTTATCATACGGATTTTTGCACCACGGTTGGCCCCAAAATTGCACGACACAAACAAGCGACGACAAAAATCTGCCAAACGACACGCTCACACACTACCGGGAGGCACGACACAAACGATTTTCCGTGCGCGCCTTCTTTCGGTGAAATTATTTTCCAACCCCACAACAAAACAACCGCGTGTGGCATGTGCACCAGGGAAGAACTTGACTGACACTGTGAACTAAACTGTGTGCGGTGCGTTGGGCGTGTGTGCAGTGCGAGCTGAGCGAAAACCCACCGTGTGTGTCTGAACGCGCGGAACGATCGAAATGTATTGAAGCGCGCTCGGTCGTAGCGGTTCAGTTTTATGAATGAAATGCATCTAGCGCTCGTCGGTCTCACGCACACACACACACACACAAAAAGACAGCGTTCGTTAGCGATGGGTCGAGTTGGTTTTTTGTGGGGTGGGATTGGGTTGCTTGTGTGGGGTGTGTGTGTCTGGATGAGGGTGATCGTAACGCACCAATCGATGGCGAGCTTTTGGGGTGCTCGCGACTGCGCCGGCTCGTAATTGGTCGACACGGTATGAATGAACTTGGAAGCTTGTCGGTGCCGTTTGCGAGGGATGGAAAGGGTGGTTGTGTTCCCCCCTCCACGATGCGTGTGTATTGTATCGCTCGGGAGGGGAAATACTGTAGGGCTCACGCACACATAGCAAAGACAGGGCAGCGAGGTGCACTGAGCATCCCCTTATTGGAGACTTTTGTGGAGACTTGTGTTTGGCACCCCCTGAAGTTGCGTTCGTAATGTGCGTGTGTTTAGCAGTGAGGGGTTCAGTTCGCACACACGCACACATAAAGAACCATTGGGGTTGTATAGGTATCCAACCACCCCCTGCAGTCACCCTTGCAGGATGCCTCGCCTGGCCAGCACTTAGAAAACATTTCTTTCCTTCGGAGCTCCGTGGTCTCTGTCGCGCTCGCTTTTCATCGGTATCGTTGCGGCCCTTCCGTGCCGCACGGCCACTCTCCGGCTCATACGTTTGAGGTCATCATCGTCAACACAGCAATGACACTCGGCACGCGTCTCCTTTTTGTGTGTTGCGCGCTGTGTGTTTGTTGATTATTTCCCTTTTTTCTCTTGCGTTTTGCTCCGTTTGCACCCGCCCGGCGGAGCAGCCGCCTTTACAGTGTGTGGAGTTTATTTTCTTGCTGTAAAAATTTCTATCCTTCTTGCGCTGCAAGTCGTCTACGATGGAGAAAAACGGGAAAAACGGCCCATATCGTATGGGGGTTGGCTGAATGGGGAGTTTGTTGTTGTTGTTGTTGTTGTTTGCTGTTACAGCAGCCTGTTGCTTATACGGGGTTGGTCGATTGCAATGGAAAGTTGCCCCTTTTTTATTTCTTGGAAAACGTTTCATATGTTTTGTAATAATTCTACAGCTCCAAGTATGTGGAAAACATCACTTAAATATGTAATATTTAACATTACAATAAAAACGATAGGTTTTCATGATTTTTTTTCCTAGTTATTGGGACGACATTTCGTAACAATGATTTATTGAATAAAAAGCCACGATGCGTTACAGCAAAAAATGTTTGTCTAAGTGTTCCTTAAAAAAAAGTGATCAAAAGCAACCACCCGACGATGTGTTGCTTTAGCAGAAATAAACCCAAGAAGAGCAATTTCAAAGCATTCATGACATAATCGAAAACCTTACAAGCAACTTCTTTGCTCACGAAAAATTGTATTTAAGTCGATAAATAATGTGAAGGACAATTTAAATCACTAAACCACGTCTGGCATCGTTCCGACAAGAATAGTCAAATTTTAATTGGATCTTGTTTTTGAAAAAAATCGTTATTATTGCGATGGCTTCAAAACACTTTCGTCCGTTATTTGGGGCAATTTGGAAAGTTTTCCGATTCCTAATCATCTCTTGTTTATTGACAAAATAAACGGAACAAGTACATCCAGAAGAGAGTTTATTTTTCAACAACTTATGCTTTGTAAACAGAACAGAAGGTCATTAAAAGAAGATTGACGCAACACACACACACACAGAGCAGGAGAGCGAGAGTGAAAGTAAGCAATGCGCTTTTTTTTTTTGGGGAAGACTGAACCATTCATCGATTTTAAAAATTTTCCCCAATTTGTACTCATGTCGTGACAGTTTTTCCTGGCATTTTCCCCAAAAAAAAAAAACAACCAAACTTCCCGCTCCGTTCGGTGTTGTCACATGAAGTAATTCGCATGTAAGCGGAACTTCGTCGTCACAAATATTGTGCGTAAGGAAGAAACGAGAGCATCCCTATCCCCGCGGGCCGGCGCTATCGTACCGGCCACAGAGTGACCGAGACACAGCGACCGAGCTGTTTTGCGACCGGCTTAGTAATCAGCTCGTCGAGTCTCACCACCCGTTCGCTTAGCTGCGTATTGCTCTCTCTCGTTCTCTCGCTCTCTCTCTCCTTCTCACGATGCAACGTTTTGGCGTCGTCGTTTGCTGGTGGCACTGTTCCAGATGGTACCAAAAACTGGCAAATTGGATCCATCCTGTGGGTTTCGGTACAGGACGACCGGCCTAGATGACGGTACGCGTGGTAAACAATGGATCCTGCGCCGGTCACCAAAGGTCCCGACAATCGGACACGCTTAAAAGGACATCGAAAGAGTGGCGCACCCACCGTCCAACGGTGGCCGTGTTCGTGTACGGCCGGATGCTGTCAACCCCCGGTTACCCGGGAGGAAGGGTGAAGCTAGCGGGGGGGAAGCGGGAGGGCATGGATGGTGGAGGGATCGGTGTGGATTTATGCCACGGTGCGGAGAAAAATGGTTCGCTGTTATGTAGATTGGCTTTCGGTTTCCCGCGGGTTCCCCCCCTCAGCATGCATGCACACTTCCGCGTCGGTGAGGACGGTCCGGCAACGGCGATTGCTTTTTATCATGCATGGAAAACGATCAGCAATGTGCGGGGGGGGGGGGGGGGGGGAGGCGAAGAAGAAGAGTGCTGGAATGATGGTTGCAGCATGCATATGAGTGTGGCTCGGAGCGAAACATATGGTCGGACCAGCGCGATGGGGCTTTACTTTTCAGAACGAAGCGAATGGCAAATGTGATGGGATTAGTGTTCGTTCCGTTGTATGACGGCGTTGTGTTGTGGTGTTTGCCGTTTTCTATTTCGAGATTTTGCTTTATCGGTCAGGCTCCGGTGAGATTAATATGCACTCGAGAGAAGAAGAAAAAAAACTCGTCTCTAGCGCCAGAAGATTATTTTTATTGCTTTCAAGGATAGTTTGGAATGTAAAGGACTTGTCCGGAAATCCTAGCAAGATCCTGAAGACTAGAAAATTATACTTGAAGTTCTTAAAGACCGTTGGGGCAGTTTTTAAAGGGAAGTTCCAACGATCAAATCCATAACGCCCCATAACCATTGCCATTCACGATTAGTGCTGATTTTTATCCACAGCTACATATCTCGGAAAAAGTACAAACCCCAAGACCATACGCCTCCGTATGGGGGTGGACACTGATACACGTTGCTTTGCCAACGTTCTTTGTTGAAGCAATCCCGTACCGGCGCATAATGCACAAAACTCTTTCCACAGTGCCACGAGCCTCGAACATAATGTATAAATTGCATCGCGTATAGTGGCAAGATAGAGAGGCAAAAGGAAGTGTGTGTGTGTGTGTGTGTGTCAATATCGAACGCGCCGATCTTGTGAGCAGGAACTCCTCCCGGACCGGACCGAACCTTATGCGCTATGCGGTGAGATATGGTAGTGGCGTTCGATATTTATTGAAGATAGTAATATCATTATCGTAATTGTTGGTGCTTTAAAATATTTGAGCGATAATAGATTTAATGATTTTCCCTCCTCCCACCACCTTCCCCCCCCCCCTACATTCCATTGCGCATCTGTTTGGAACTTGTGAGAGGCCATGATCGAAACGTGTCCGGTGTCTTCGTCTCCGCCCGTTTGCTTTATGTTTCTGCCTTGTCCTTCGCATCGTCGTCGAGCGGTGGCGCGTATGGGCCGACAGGATTATGAGGTGATAAAATTGGTTGTTTGTTTTCTTAGTTTTGTTCCAAGCCGGCTTTCGGTGTCTTGGGGTGCACGTCTTCTGCTCGCCTTTTTCGCTACCCCCCCCCCCCCCCCCCCCCCCACCCGCCAAACCAACCAACAACTATCCGCCCGCTTATTGATCGTTTCCTTCCCCGGCTGACAACGATTGATAAATCTTTTAACACATTTGCGTACAGTGTTGTGCCAGCGGTTTTCTGATCTTGCACGATCGTACCGATCCGGGTGTAAGGGGATCCGCAATGCCACCCGCACCCTCAAGCATGGAGTGAGATCTCGGAACAGAAAACGGTATTGTTTCGGAGTTCCACCGGACCGTGTTCCAGGGACAGCGACAGTGCCTGCGATAGCCAAAAAGTTACACGTCGCTTAAGGCCATGGACACACTTTTGGAGCTGCGAGCGTGTGGATGAATAATTTGGTGTTTGGAGATATCGGTACGGCGGCATCCGAGAGCGCAGGATTGGCAATGGTGCTGCCGGTTTGCTGCTTGGCCGCTTCTCGTTTTCTAGTCGGTTGTAAATAAATATGTTTACTTTTGACACAATGCATTAATTATGCTGGATAGTTTTGAACGGTGACAGTAGAGATCGATATTTTAATATCGTTTTCTCGCCTCGTTTTCAACCAATTTGGTTGAAATCGCCGTGTGACTGGCGCCGTCGGTCGGGAGAGTGCTGTTGTTATCAGAATTTAAATGATTTCTCACTTTTCTATCAGTTCGGTTCAAGATGGAGGACATTTTTCATCTATTTTGGGCCAGCATCACATGATCGAATTTTGTTTTGCTTTATCGGATTTTGGACACGTATGACTCAATCGTTTTTGGAACAACTGCTTTCGTAAAACAGTTCATCCATAAAATATTTTTTAAAACTATTATAATTAAGCTTTAAATATTGCAACACATCAGTATACAAAAACAGATCTCTCATCACAAACAACCACCTTCTTCCGAATCCAACGACACAGTGTCAAGCGGTAAGTACGCATTATGCAGAAACGATCGACGGGAATGTTAGCGTCCGGCCACTAAACAAACAATTCCCTCCCCAGTATATCTTATATCTCCCACCAAATGCCTCCCGTATTGCCTCTTGTGTATATTAAATCTATGGAATACCGCATGGTGGTAGGATGGCTAAAAATAATCCACCGACGTAGTGGATACGTTCCTGTGTTTGCTAAAAATAAATTCTCATGTGCAGCGTTGTTGTGCTTAATGCTGTTCGGTCCGTTGTTTTGGCCCGCAGTTAATCACCGTCATCAACACCAATTGCGACGGAACTGCGGCAAGCGAAGTTCGCCAATCCAGCAGCTCCAAACTCCGCTCCGCTCAAGATTGTACCGGACAGAATAGCATCACCACGGCCACCACGGGTGTTCCAAAATTAAAAGAGCACTGACCCACCGCGTCAACGCCGAGCCAGTTCCAGATCCTTTTCCCGGTCTCCAGCGCTCGGGACCGTGTTGGACGTCAAGAGAACAAAAGCAGCAACGGTCCACAATTAGCCACTTCCTACTTAACGGCGTCACGGTGGCACGCGCGGCTGTGACGCGTTTGCGAAAAGCATGTTGCGTGTTGTCCGGTTGGGCGTGTGCCAAACGGCAAGTGATAAAAAAAAAAACTGCGAAACCGAATCGTCTTTCGAGTGATCGAGCAAAGCTGATCGTGTGGAATGCATTTTTCCACCGCCGCCGGTGGAAAACTAACTCCCTAGAAGCTGTCAGCTGTCGATACTGGCTAACCGGTTAGATCGTTGAAGGAATAGTATTGTATGGTCAGTGATTCATGGCACCTTTTTTTGGCACACACACACACACATATATACTTCACACCAGTTCGCAAAGCTCTAACGAAATAACAATTACGTCGCCGGTTACGATGGCGCTAAAAATAGGCCGTACGAATGGAAGCGTCGAACAAGCGGAACCTTTCTTTGCTTATAATATCCTTTAATGTGCTTTAGTCACGCTTCCGAATTGTACCAACCGACACCATATTCTGGTCGTTTGTGTTTTTTTATGTGTAGTGTAACAAAAAAAAAGGCCTGTGACGCTTGGTGTCGAATGGTTGGGTGGATGATAGGCGGAGGTTGGTAAAGATGGGTTAATTTCACATCTGACGTTTGTCTGTGACGTACAAGATCGTTTTAATTTAAGGACGGAACCAATTGTACACAAAAATATTTCTACACACCATATCCACATTAGGGTGTGTGTGTGTGTAGGTGGTTAGTTTTAATCGGTGTTTCGGTGTCTTACATTGTTTTATTTTTGCAGATGAATGACGCTACACTACTCTGTATGTTTTGTTGCCAAATTTGGTAAAATGCTGGCGTTTACGGCTGTTCCGTTGAAGTTGGCATTTGGAAGAAATATTTGTAATTCGTTTAGTGGTGCTTTATAAATAGTGGATTCTAGGGAAAAAAATGATTTGGGTCTAGATAAACGAGAGATCTAGATCGAGATACGATTCAACCTATTACTAACGCCCGGTTAGATTATTAAAAGAAAATTAATTTTTTTGGAAGATGGACTTATTTAAGACTTTTTCGATTAATCCTCAGTTGTTCGTTATGTGTTCTGTTGAATCCGAGTTGCTTTCTGTTCTGTCGAAAAAAATTCCGTCCATAGCGAGTGTTCATATTAAAATCCGATGTATCCCAGCTTTTAGTTCTTGGTGTGACCTTTGAATCTCTTAATGCTGCAATGTCTGTCACCTGTTTCGATCGATCATCACAGCGTTTGGTCCCTGCACGTATTGTACTCATTTATGCTTGCTTGTATTCATCGATTCATACATTATTACTCGAGATAATCATAGAACACATAAAAGTACACAAGTAAAGAGGGGAAGTAAAGGAACTAATAATCCGTTAGCTCGGCAAAAAGGAAAGATAGTTCTTAGGCTAGCCTCGTTGGCGTCAAACAGCAGGAATATTCGTTGGCGGCAAACCCGAACTGGAATATTCGGTCACTCTCCAATGCCCTGGACAGTGACTCCAGCAAGGCGCATCGAGTAGCTTCGTTCTCTACGCAAGACTGTAGAAGATTATCTATAACGTGCTATCAGAGGCAAGAGCTACATGCTTTGAGGACGTCTTGTCCTATACAATGTCATGTATACTCCAAAAAGATTTGACATAGGCCTAGACATAATTCGATTCTCTTGAGATGCCCTGGAAACTCTTGAGCAGTAATCGAATATAAAAATCTCCCGAGCTCATCGGTATCCCACGAGTTCTGCCACCGGGTCATGCAGAGAGACTGTGTGGCATGCATATGCTGGCGAGGAAGGATAAGCCTATCGAAAAAGGAACCTTCTGAACCGTCTATAAGCTTCCAATCCCAACTATAAACGTCCAATAACTTATACTTTGAAAATATCGCAAAGTAATTAAGTTACGATTTTCCGCCTAACACACTAAAAGATACTTCATCCAAAAAGGAAATATTTCGTTGAGCCATGGGTTGGTACCTCTGTATACCAACTTTTACAAGAACATGCATGATGAGGACACCACCAGCTTGTGAAGATGGTACATTTTCAGCTTGCAGGTCACTTAAGAGGGCAAAGCCATTTTATTATGTAAAAATGGCATTTTTTCCTGTTCTCTAAATATCTTTGTTTTCGTTCTTAAGCTGCTAAGAAAAATGTTTTTATTTTTACTAATCTTATCCACTAGTCCAAGCCTCAGTTCTCTGCCTGAGAAAGATGTAGTCCATGAATCTGTTCCCCTGCTGACAGGGTGCGGTTGAGATGAATTAATCTAAATTGATCAGCTGTTGTTTCAATCTCAGCGCAGCATCAACACCCGTAACAAACGCACTGCCGTGTGGCTGTGCGCGGAAAGACTGTTAAGTAGCGAATGTTTTGAAAAACCCAAAACCCCCAAGAGCGGCTGGAGCTTGGGTGGGGAACAACGGGAGGCCAAAGAAACAACGTATCGGCTCGGTGCAGTGCTGCCGTGCGTGACGATATGTTCAGACGTGAACTGCATTTGCATGCACCCGCTGCCGGGACACTGTCAGCGTCCCTTACTACCGCAAAATTCCTACCCATTTAGAATGTGTCCATCTCTCTTGTATCTCTTCCCAACAAGAAGAGAAAGAAAAGCAACAACGACAACCCCAAACCGAACGGTTGTAACGGACGATGTAACGATGATTTGTTTACCCGTCCGCATTTCGTGTGGATCGTGTGCAGCCGGTTGTCACCGCGGGGATGCAGGTGAAAGCGAAAAGGACACTTCCCACCCCTCCCCCCCCCCCCCCCCCCGTACGATGTGTCCCAAGGCTTCGTTGCATTTGTTTTAGTATTTTTATTGGGGGTTTTAAAAAAATTATTTTGTGTGTTTTTTAATTTGTTTTTGTCTAGTATCAATGAACACCACATGAACACCGTGAGAGAGTGTGTAACGTTAGCGTTCGTTTCGATAATCCATTTACGTGCCATTTTTGTTACGGAACCGGGTGCGATGCTCTTAGGAGCACATTTTTGTGTGTGTGTTTGTTGCGATTGTTGTTTTTCTGCTTAAGCAACACGATAATGCGTTTGTTGTAAGCGCGAAAACACACACCCGGCTGGTGGTAGAGAATTGGAATTGAGCAAGAATTACAAATTCCTTCACCGGCTTTCGAGGCGTCTTTTATCTGCGTTACGTTCACCGTTGTGACAGGGGCTTTTCTTTCACCCGCGGCCCGTGACAGATCGTAGCGTTTCGGGTGTGATGAAAAATGGCGCCTAGCTATCCTGACTGTTGGATGTGGACAATTTTGCTGATGGATACAACGGACCGTTTGTTGAACGTGAAGTACAATTAATTGATGATGTGTTGGCGAGTGAAATCAACTGTGAAGAATCGGTTGTGTTCGGTGAAGTGATTTACACGGAAGAAGGAACTGTTTTTGTTTTTGAGAAGGAAAAAAATAGTTTTGCAAGCTTCAATTTTTGGTTCAATTTTTGTTTGCATTTAAAAAATAACAGGCCAGATAGTTCTAAAGTTTCCGCAAAGCGATTCCGCTGTACTCAAAACAGCTCGTCAAAGCAATTGCATAAAGACTAAACCTAGTTGAACTCATTGCCTGGCCATATTTTAGCCCGCCGTTCCATTGCTCTCGTTCGTGCCCATCAGTGCACGAAGGACACAAAAGTGTACTTAAAAAAATGTCACAACACTGCCGCTCATTTTTCACCTCACACTGAGTAGCAGCAGTTCGGTCCGCGTTTTCCCATCGTCGTCCTCTAACACTGACAACTGCATGCACTTACCCTCGGTGTGCGCGTGTGTGTGTGCTTGGTCTGTTAAAAATTATTAATGTGGTGAATAAAGATTTTAATGTTTCATGTAATTGCTTCGGGTATGGAGCAGCACGCTACCGCGACGCTAGTGCTAACGTTCTCGTGAAGGTTTCACCCGTACTTTCACGACCCGTCAAGACAAACGGTAGTCTCGCGCGCTGCCTTAAACGCTGTCACATAAGCCAGACCGATCGCGGAGGTTCCGTACCGGAGCAATGGAAAGCGACATTAGCGCACCGGCAGCAGAGTACAGTGTCCACAATGGTATGGTTCCTGTTTCTCGATCAAGCTCATCTCGCGCGTCTGTGCAAGGGTGCGAATTAAATTGAAGCCACTTTACGACGAAGAGTTTCATGTCAGAGTTGTACGTTTTCTTAAACACGAGCATTTTTATAGAGGGGGACTCAAAATAAAACAACCACCGAGCATTTCTGGCTGATCTGTCTTTGGTGTTCCATTGCGGTTGCATATTTTGCGTACGTTGCCGTGTCTCGTTATCGGATGAATTGTGGAATATCCGACCGCGTTTGTGTGCCAAATTTGTTGCGTGACAGACTCAGTCGCAGTATCTCTAGTAGCTGCTGGATGTAATTTGTTTCATTTTCCATTTCGGTTCATCGTCAATCAAATAAATGCATTTGCCGTTTGGTAACGGTGCTCATGGAAAATCTTGAGCGGAAAACAGTAATTCTCCGATTCAGAAGAAAACCCCTATGCGCGAAGAGATCAAAGGAAAAATGACGAAATACGAAAACATCAACAGAATGCATTAATAAACATATCGCGTTTGGATAGCAATTACTTGAAGGACAGACCCCATATGAAGGATCTTTTGATCACACGCGGTGCAATATTAAGATGTGTTTGTCTAATAATGTTTTGCCGAAATCATTATGGCTCATTTGTATCGAGCCGTACCTTTCCTTGAACTTGGTGAAGGCCAATGTCTGTGTCACTAATTTTCTCCACAAGATATCGGCAAAAAAGCTATGCTTTAAGAAGCCTTTGCCAAATTTGTAAACACTATGGTAGGTTGTAGTTTTGGGAAAAGCCTCCCTCGGAACTGTTTACTACTGTTTACACAAATTCAAACGTCACAAACACACATTTGGTCATTTTAAGTGCCCGATACAAGTGGGGCAAAAAGATTGGCAAAGGTTCCGGTGCTAATGTTATCAGTAAATCGATCTCTTACGTAACTAGTAGCATGTTGAACGTACGCAGACAGACCCTAATAAAACACACACACACACGCACTTCCGGTAGACGGTATCCGGAGGACCTCCATCGGGTCGAGTTTTGATCGGGCAAGATAAGATTATGAAATAGTGTGTTACCGTATTGTCTGACGTATGTGCAGACTGATAATATCAGTAAGTGATAAATTACCCTATCGGAGCAATGGCAGAGCAATGGGTAGCCGAACATAATCGATAGGATCATTTGTTCCGGAAAGCAGTCTGCCTGGTGCCGCCCGGTTGGAAAAATCGATACCGATAAAAAAAGAGCAGCCAGGTTCTGTGCCGGTGCCGATGCCGAATTGAAAACGTCACTTGATGACCCCGTCACATAGGCGGCATCCTCACCGCAGGCGACAACCTCAGGTATCAAACCCACACCCGGGGCCGGGGTGTGCACCAAACGAAAATTCGACGGCATGACAGGTCAGGATTTCATTCGGGGAGGGGTGACATTTAGTGGACGGTGGAAAACGGGCCGGGTAACTTATTGATTTTCGCCGGCCTCGTTGACAGTGGTCCGGCTTTTGCTTCGGCTTTCGGCGGAAATGCGCCAGCGCTTTTCCGATTGACGTCATTTCATTCATAAAATTTTTACACCTAAAGCAACACTTTCGGTGTTGGGGAGCCTGTGGCTGGAGCATGGAGTAAAAGAGGCTGAAGCGGCAGCAAGTCTCGGTGATAGTGAAAAGTGCGCATGAGTACGTTATCCGGGTGACGGTGGCGCGATCCTTTGCGAGCGGTTGGAACAGAAGACGGATGGGCGATGGGTTAGCGTAGCAAGGAAGCCAGTGGGCAGTGCTGCCAGTTGGGGCGTGGCAGGTTCGAGCATAATAGTGTTATGAGTGAATATTAAATTCAATAGCATCGACAATGGTTGAGATGATTGGTCCGATAAATGATTTAAGAATTTATACTTACGAAGTTGCTCGATGCAGAGGTCAAATAATACTGTTAGCCGGTGAAGTTAAAAACTGCTGGCAACCGGGTCAACAAGAGCAACAGCTTGGCAAAGGGTTGCATCGATTACACGCACACAACAATTTCATTCATAATTTCAGCCCGTATTTTTGCTGCATACAGTGGTGAGCTTTTTTTCTCGGAAAGGAAAACGCTTCGACTGTAGTAGTAGGATGGCTCTACGACGATAAGAATTTTTCATCTGCAACAGATACATAAACACGCACACACACACACATTCATCTCTCTGTGGAGAGTAAATAGCTTTTTGCTTGAGGCATTTCCACACCAATTGGTTTTATGGGGAAAAAATATTAAACCTTACGCTGTTAGAGCTTACTTGCTCTTGTGCAAGAAGAGCTTTAATACAGTGAAACATAACGAGTTTGTTAGGCCAGTATGAGGAACCTTCTAGAATTTTGGCGATACTAATCGTAAACATTTCACATTTCTCAGCTACCAGGTCCGCCCTGCCGAACCTGACACGGCCCCAAAATGGCGCGTAGGTGTTTTTCAAGCCAATTCTCCAACGGTGGTAGAATGGAAAATTTTCTACCGCTTGTACGATTCGGAACGGCTGTTAGCGTAGCAAACGAGCGTGTCGGGATTGAACTGTCCAAGAATCATATCGCTCGATCGGTTATCACCAGCGCACCAGGTGGGATGTAAACCTACCCTAGCGTAATAATCGAACCCCGTGTTTGTGTTAGCCAGAAAGCAAATCACACATACCGTGCCTGGGGGTGGAAAAATGAAGCACACGGGAAGAATATATGGATGAAATGTATGCAGAATATTAAATGTAAGAGGGTATTGATTTGCTGCCATCCAGCGGTAAGCCACCCCAACAACCACGTAGGAAGATGAACCGATGTTTGCGATGTTCGGGTTGTAGGAAGCATGTTTCAACTGCATGCCAAAAGAACTGGGTTAGAATTACAAATGTTCTACGACCAAAAAAAAACCCCCCAAATATCAATATATCAATTTCCTCAGTCGTCTGAAGTTTTTCACCACTGAAAAATTTTCCTACACGCCGTCGTCGTAGCTCTTAAACCAACGAATCTAAAGCTATAAACCGAGTCATGGAATTCCGTCTGGTCGTTTCATAGCTGGCGGTCGACCGAGTGCTGTGCTGTTGTTGATTTTTCCACTTTCCGGTCTGTTGCTGCACTTCGGAGTGTTGGAAGTTACGGCCGGATCAAGCAAACAGCGTTCAAAGTTGGCAGTAATTAAGAAAACAATGCTGCGATTGCATCCGTCCGCTTGCGGTAGGTCGTGGCGGACTTGTGGGTGATTGGACCCGTGTGGACTCGCCGTCTGCGTTTGATGCCAAATATTCTCTACACATGTGGGTTGTAGTCTTTAAAAACTACTTTGGCGAACCAGTGAGTGAGAGTGCATGCTGTAGGATTGTTGAGCGCGGCTGCACACCGTGTAGGATTTTTTTTTTAAATATCTGACTTTGATGCAGCTTCTGTACATCAACGCCGGTGGCCGAATTCTTCAAACATCCAGACACATGAATTGTTTGTGGCAAAATGGAAAAATTGTTGAAGCTAAAAACCAATTCACCTACCGCCATTGGGGAATAATACGATGGAAATTTAATTTCATAAGCAAGTATTGCTAATTTCGGATCCCTCAACCCTAGCGAACGTTCGTGGCAGCGGATCAGCGTAGCAGACCGTTCTGCCCTTAATCCATGCGGATAATTAATTGGTCCTTTTTATGCGATCTGTTATGACATGGCTATGAGCGTCGTGGCTGTAACTGGAGACATTCGTGTATTCAAACACGTTGACACACACATACACACACACACACACCCCAATCAGTGGTTACTTCGGGGAAAAAGGAATTAAAAGAAAATCCTATTATATTTCACAGCGCTGTTCAGCGCGGCTCTCGATTACGGGGCGCGCATCAGTCCTAGACGAAGCATCATAAATTAGTGTTGTTTTCATTTCGCGCATAGCCAGTCAAACGAACGAGGGATCGACTAATGCCTTTTGGGAGGGGGAGGGACGGAGTGGTGAGAAAAAATGGTCGGAAAAAAAGGCCATCGGAAGATGAAGTACTCGCAGGTTCAGCGGGCAAACTTGGGCCCGGTCATAAGATGAAAGGGAATGGGCCCGTCTCTGTGCGTGTGTGTATGTCTGTGATTCACATGGAGTAGTGACAGATGCTTTTATCGCACATAAATTTTCAAGATATTTTCTTCACGAACAAAACTGCTGCGGCATTGTAGACGCTTTGCACCACCGGTAGGCATGTCACGCATGTCACGCAGTTTATTATTGTACGATGGGGAGGGCGACAAACTGCACAGACACAAACGCTCGCGCAGGGCGCACGATTAGAAGAATGGGTGCCCCGAAGGCCTTGAAGCAGTCATATTTTAAAGGATTTTGTTTATTGTTTGAAAGCTCTAAATTCTGGAGGGCCTGCCAGGCTGATGCGCAGCCAAGGATCGGGCACGATCAGCGCGAGGAAGCCGTCGATCAACGGGTCACGACAGCCGCAGGCAGAGGATTGTCTATACTTTTTCGAAATTTATTTGCGACATAACCGCCAACTAAAGCCGCCAAACAACCTTAGATTCTCGTGGGGTTATTTGTCTCCACCCCGCAAGCGGTGCAAGCTCCTCCGGGTCTCCAACCCGGGGCGCATTGTTGGCTGACGCGTGCCTGACATTTGGCCACCTTGCGGGGTTTGCTTCTGTTAGCTTCTGAACAGGAAAGCGACAACAAACAAGCGGGACCTCGAGATTGGGCCGGTTGGATAAGTTATGGGCCGATTATTGGGTTTAATCGTTCCATTTCACTCGCCACTAATTATACGAACTCTCGGTCCATTTCCTCAAACTTTGGCCACTGATTTATGGGGAACGCAATGGGTGGAAAATGTTTTATACAGTCGAATTATTTTAAAATTTTTGAGAAAAAAAACCGCCACAAAAATTGAGCATATTTCTGTGTTTAAACTTTTTAAACATAGTGTCAAATATATCAAATATTGTGGTAGCATCGCTTGTACAGATCAAACGCACAACATTTTACTGTCTCACCGTATATCATGTAACACTTTCATCTCGTGACCGTAACATTTGGCCACAGCAACAGCAGCAGCAAGGTGACAGAATCAGTTTTTCGGCAGGAAGGCAGGCAAGGCAGGTTGTTCTACGATACGGGAGCATAAATTGTTGCTACATGCTTAATCATTTTCTTGATCGGTCCCGGTATTTTGGGTTGCACATAAAGTAGCCTCACAAGCGATGGAAACGTGGGGCCGATTTGGTGGTTTGTTTATTGCTTTACGCAGCGCTAGCTGGTGAAACGTTAATAATCTAACACCGTGTAGCCGTAAATCTTTTCGAACCCGCATATCAATTTGAAGCAATTTTGTGGTGGGAAAATATATAGCAAATACTAACGTTTGGTTTGGTGAGAGGGATTTGTTTTGATGCTTCATTTTTGTGGCAGATGTTTGGGTTCTTTGGGGATATTTAGGCACAAATGTTCAATACGTACATTGCTGTAGAAAAGCATCCTTAGAAAGTAAGTAATTCCCTTCGCTTACCTGTAACAAGAAGAGAGAAGAAAGCGTTAGTTAATTTCAAAACGCATTAGAATAAAATATGTCTGTGATGAATGAAAGTAATTATGTTGCGTTTGCGACGAACCAACCCAAAGCAGCGATACACGCAACACGCAACGATACACAGCAAGATCACCTTCTTCCTGCGGTACGATCGTGCGCGTCATCCGTTACAGAAAATTAACAATTTCACACATTAAAATCTCTTAATTAAATAACGCCCCGTGTGTTATTCGTTTTTCCGAGCCGTTTCGGGGGGGGGGGGGGGGGGGAGTTGAAAAGTTGGAGGTGATCCTATTTTTATGCTTGCCTGCTGCATTCACTTGCGCTCTGCTGCAGCAATGTTGTTGCGCCATAAGCAACATCGAAGTCGCGCTAGGCTCTCAGGCAAGAAGAAATCACTTCAAACTGTTCTGGCATAGGAATAACTTCACCCTCCAATGCCACTGCTCGGTTTCTTACGCACCCATCATTCGGAAAGAGCATTGTTGAACAAAATGCAAAATGCAGACAGTTTTTTCGTTACCCATCCTTTCGTTGCTGAAGGTGATAGACGTGTCAATTACGGGTGGTCGACGTCTTTCTAGCAAAAGATTATTTTGCCCAAAGTCCGATAGAGGCGGAGCAGATGGAGGTGATCACACACATGTATGACAAAAAAAAAACCCACTTTCATCAACCGCCGGTCGCTACAGCTGGTGCCGATGGGGTGGAAAATTTAATTTTTAAAGTTTTCCATCAGCCCGCTATCAGTCCGCAAGTTTGAAGTTTCTCATTTTCGCCGGCACCCGAACGGCCAAACGTTCCAACGAGGGGCGAACGTGTTTGGCGCGTGCCTATTTCCTTTGCGCTGCGATCACTGCAGCGGAACCTGCGAACCTGACGCACTGACAGCAACCTGTCAGACGGTTGACATACGAGCGGGAAAGAAATCATCACTGACACCCGGCCGGCGGGAACGACATACCGCGTACAGGCCCGTTCGCGTGCTCCCGAAACCGTAGGGGAGTTGAAACTGAACTCATAAATGTCAATCACTGCTAAACCATCTACTTTTACTTGTCTTCGTTCGAATGTTTCAGTTTTTTGTCTTTGTTCTGGTTTGACGTTACGACGGGGAAGGCCGAAACGATAAGAAGTACATTGTTCGATCTCGATCCAACGAGGACATCTCAATTATAAGCGTTTCTTTTTCAATTCAATCTCACCTTTAAGAAGAAGTTTTTTTTTTGTCTATCTAAAGCAAACCATGTTACAACCAGGACAAACACTTTAATGCTGTTCCGCTTATGGAAATGGTTCCCAATTTTTTCTCCTTTTCCCCATCGCAAACCATTCCTGATGGGGCAGCGTATGTCGCTTCCTTCGCAACTGGCCATCATCATCATCTTTCCACGCCATGTTGGACGCGGCGTAGCGTTTCTCAGCTGGCCGTGTAATAAATTTCTAAAATTAAATGATTTTCTAATTTTAGTCATCGCTGCAAAACCGTTCCGTGGCGGTGTGTAGCAGTATCGCGGCGTACAGTCGCGGGTGTGCGCTTGCCTTTATTAAGATCGTTTTACGGTGTGGTCGAGCGACGGGTGTGAAGCGAGAGATAAAAATTGCCTTTTTGATAGAGAAATTAATAAGGACATAAGGACTTTCATTTATTAAAATTATTTGACTTAAAGATCTTCAACATTTTAACCCTAAGAGTCCAATATTTTTGAGTAAATTAAATAGTTGACATTTTACGAAACAACAATCTACAAAAAAGTACAATACATTATTTACGCTATGGAAAAATGCAAATCGCTGTCGTTCCTCTTGCAAGTCATACAAAACTCGCTTTGATGAGAGTACGAGGTGTTGCTTATTATCTTTCGCCCCTTACGGTAAGGTTTACTACACACTTCACTTGTTGATCGGGCCACACGGACAAGATTAATGTTCCGCAACACTTGTTGATTTTCATTGAGTGCAGAAGAACCGTACCGTAAATCCGAGCGCCATCGTGCCACACACCAACTTCACACGTCCGATTCATACATTCAGCAACATTGTGTGCTATTTTTATGATACACATTACTGTTTGATACATTGCAGCAAACATAAATGATGCGATCTAGCGCTTCGCCCTCTATCAAACACGTTTACGACGAGATTTACTAATCCCGTTAATTGTTTGACCTCAAAGAGGTGCGTGGCTATAATGGAATTCTAGCAATTGCGGAACAAACATGTGAGCTGGTGGATAAGAAGTTAATTAATATAAAATTAAGGGATTAGATTTTAAAATAACATCCCCCAAAAGCATCCTGAAGCACGGCTCTACTCAACACAAAGCCCCACTTCATCAAGATTGATTCTGTCAACATAATTCACTCCACTGTGTTTCCCCCTCGCCAGCGCACAGGAAAGTGATATGCTGTGCGCTGCAGGCTGCAGCGCACAGCAGCCTGCAACGGAGGGAGTGACTCACTGCCGGATAGAATCGTGGTAACGTTTCGACGAAGAATTAAGGCGCTAAATTCCACAACTCATCAACCGCAGGTTTAAAATACGGCTGCGGGTTATTCCTTGCCAGATTCCAAAACCCCTTTTCGTCCGCTTCAAGACCTGGGTTGACGGTGGATAGTATTTTTATCGTTCGAAAATTAAACCCGTCAAATTTCACTTCTATTTTCGTGCAATATTTATAAACAACAGCTCAAACAGGTAGCAAACGGACGGTAGTGGTCGGCACGTGCGGCGCAGCATTTCTCATCGACGTCACAACGCGAATGAGTCGGTTGTAACGAGCGTTGTGTTTATGTTTTTTTTTTTGGAGAAGAAAAAAAAAAGCAAATATTTTACTATAAAAAACCCCAAAAATGTATATAAGTCACTCCATCCGCACGTGAGTACACGTTGAGGTGTGTGCTATCCAACCTGTTGCAAGAGCGCCGTATTATCTGCAAGCTTGATCGGTGCAGCTCTGCTAGCACCTCTTCACAGTTCATGATCCACTTGGCACCGGATTTATGGATGATTAATTCGAAAATAATAGACTCCGGCTACGATGGGCTGGCTGGCGAGGTGTATTTTCGAAACATCGTAAACATTACCACACACCCCTACAGCTCTTCGCCTTGTACTTCTTCTTCCACCCCCTGCTCCATTACCCTGGAAGTGTACGATCTTGAGGCAATGCATACTTCATAGCGTCACGGTCACGGTGACGAAAGAAGGCTGACATTTTCCGATTGCTCCGAGGCAGCGAGCAAGTTTTGGCATCGATGGATTGCTTGCTGTCACTTCCCTAATTATAGCACGATGATGCTTCCCGGTAGAATGGCGGAACGGGTAAGACACCCGGCATGCCGGACCTGGCACATAACCAGCCTTCGCCAGCTCGATTGCGCGCTCTCTCTCTCTCTCTCTCTCGTTATCGTGACGCTACGATGAATAAATAAACTAATCTTCTTCCGTGACGTGGCGGCCCCCAAAAACCGGAGCCGAACGTCTACCGGGGTCTGAATCCCGTTGAGCAATTGCGTAATAGTTTATTAACAACGGAAGTGTTATGTTTACAGGATTTTTTGTTGTTGTTGGTCAGTGTAAGGGAGGGTAGATCCTCAACACCAACCAACCAACCTCGACCGGCAACCTTTGCTTCCGAGAGTTCCAAATCGAGACCGGATTCCGGTGTCCATTTTTGGGTTCCGTTTGGTGTTTTGGACGGACGCGCGCCAAAGTATTTTCGGACCGAACCGGCAGACATACACGTTCACGTTTTTTGTACGTATGTATTCGGTTTTGGTTGAGCGTGTAATTAGCAAGCTTCCATTCTAAGGTGGCTAGTAGCGCTGTGCTAGTTTCGCACGCAAGCGGAGGTAAACAAACGGTGCTGGTGTTGTGTTTGCGAATCCCTATTTTCAGGGTTAAAAATAAGCCGCTTCCATCATATGATCGACATCTGTAAACAGTGGCACGGACGTAACGTGACGTTGGAACGTTGGCCTACGGCCGGCCATAGTTTGGTTGCCGGAGGTATGTTCCGCACTCGCAGCTCGAGTGAATCACGTTTGCGGTGTACGGAAAGATGGAAAACACCTAGCTTTTTCATACGGAGTTGCAAAAATAGCGCTCATACCACCCGTCCAAACAGGTGAGTCGTACGGCTGATTGTAGTTTTTCGCAGGGAGATCCATAGCACGCCATTCGTGATGCTCGTGGACACGCGTGAAGTAACACAAACTGACCAGATCAGCAGGGGAGGGTTAGCATGGGATAGACAGTGAGCATGGGATGGCTGGGAGGGTGAGAGATCGCGGAGAACCCGTCGGGAGCAAGTGCGTTGACTGATGACATCAAAACAACTGTCAAATGGTGATAAATTAGTGGTTCGGTTTCGACCCGGGTTGAGGGTTGTCGAGTAAATGAGCTGTACTATCCGTAGAGCTGGCCATCACGCCGTCGATTGATGAACCGATAGGCTAGGTCGGAAGGTACTCGGTGGATTCGGAACATTATCTTACTTTGCTTCTTTCCAAGCGCCCCGGCGATAGACAACGATAGGGGACAGAAGATTTCTCACTATTTTTGACATACTAATTATACCTGGTCGACCCCGTTTCGGATGCTAGATTATTGCTGGACCTTCGCGAAATAGTGCGATCTGGTTGCAAGTTTCGTTTGCAGCATCCCGCTATGGGTCTGTCACGCGCAGGAGGTGCCATATAGCAGCAATTAGTCGAATCACATCGAACCCGCGACTGAACGACTTTATGAAGTGTCAAACTATCGAACGATCTGTAAAGACTTCATTAGGATCTGCTTTGGAGGCGATCGCGATCTTCAGACGGTTTGTGGGGGTGTAGTCAACAATGTACGAAACGCAAAACGATGTTCACGCCTAAGCTTTGCGAATGAGGTCACACGCGGATTGCAGTTTAAGGTGGTCGGTGGTTTTTTGGATGCATTTAGGGCAACAGTATTGTTAGGAGTTTTGTAGTAAAAAATATCAAGCAGTTGCTATTGATGAAACAACCATCGTAAAAGGCTTCAATGAATCTTAACGTGACGTGTCCCATTTAGAAATTGTATCATTAGCGTAAATATACGGTAGCTCGACAAACCATAATGACGGCATTACAGTACTCAAGGCAGCAAATTGAAGATAAAAATGGTAGTGAAGTTTACAACTCATTGCAATAATTAAGATTGTGGCAGTGTTTGAATTTTTAAAACTAGATAAAATATGCACGGCATGAACGCTACGCTACCGGACCGGGTCCGAGTTGTATTTTCGCTATAGTCTTGTGACCAGCGTTAGGTCCCGTACCCGTAAGTTATCGTGCGTGGCGCGCTATTGCACGCGTGGCAATCATCATAAATTTCGATCCCAGCCCGATTTGTCAGCGGACGGCTTAAGACGCTGTTGTCCTGTCCGTAGCGATGGATGGTTGAATTTATTTTAATAGCTTTCTTGGGGTTAGAAACGTTCTGCAAACGTTACAGGCGGGTCAAGCCGATAAGCGCATGGACCCGCCGTTCCCGAGGACGGGTTTGCGGTAAGATAAAGCAGCGAGAAGAAAAAAAAAACCCCGGCATAAAAACAGGCTTTTACTCGATGTAGCCGTGTCACTTCTGTCTGTACCCGATGTCACCGACAATATACCACCGGATGGGTGACAGAATGAGCAGCTTGTCGGTGTCATTAACGGTGGTCATTTGCTCATGTCGCGCGCCCGAGACTTCTTTCCATTTTCGGGGCTTCCCGATGCAGGGCAGGGCACATTTAAATGTTCCACACGCAGACACACATTTGCCACGGATTAGCTGGAACCCGGGAGCTGTTCGTTTCGTGGCATGGTCTATCACGGGCAGGCAATAGCTACTGAGCAAGATGCATCTGGTTTAAAAATTGTCAGCCAAAGTAAACAGCGGGCACCAACGTTCGAGCAACGGATTCGCAACGCAACGATGTCCCATGCAGTGAACCCATTACGAAAATTTCAGGTAACCGGCGGGAGAACATTGCTATTGCACCGGAACAGTCGAACGAGCATCGTTCCCCCTGTACCATCCAGCCGGTGCTTTGTGATTTATGGATGCGCTCAGCTACAACTGGGGGAGACTTCTGTTTATGGGTTCGTCCGCATGTACACTCTCCATCATAAGTTCTAGACGGCGGGTGTTTCGGCTGCGGTAAAGTACTTTCGAAATATTGTCCCCATTTTCCATCGCCCAACATTTGCTGGCGGGCGTAAGGCGTACGTTTTCAGATCTTTTAGCTTTCCGGGAGTGGATCATCGCTGTTTTTGTTTAGGATGGATGTCACGACCGGTTTGCGTTCCGGCGTAAGAGCTTCAATCGGATGACTAATTAATGCACCCGCCAGATAGAACAACACATAAGCTGCTGAGGGAAAGAAATAGGGCGCCCAAGCGCATAATTCGGACCCTCTAGTGATTGCTTTGCCCTGTCTAGGAAATGGTTTTAAATGGAAAATAAAAAGTGATCTGCCGGAAGCAAAACACGCAGACACTCCACAAAATAGCTGCAAACTAGTGACACCGGAGTTGCGGCTGGATCATTCCAGCTGGATCGTAAAAAAAACTCGCGTCTGTACGATCTTTCTTCGAGCATTAATTAACGTGCGGTCGGGTGTACTGGCGGCGAAGGTCAGACGAATGATCACCTCGATGCTCGGTGGCTGCCCCAGAAGCGAAGTGGCGCATCAGAGTGAGCATACGCTGCGTTCAGAATGATTGGTGCTGAAATGATTCAGTAAAAATCAGGTACATGACGCGCCGAGTAACGGGCATGATTCTATCGCGCGCTCTAGTGAACCTTGAGCCCAACAACCCCGTTCGCCACTCCAAGTCCAAGTCCATTAATCATAATTAATTGTCATTCGAAGATCAAACGATCGTAGCTAACGAAATAAGCAATGAGACACAGCGAGCTGTACGAACGATTAGAACCGGACAGCTACGGGGGCCGGTGGTCAGTCGTATCTAGTCGTCAGGATTCATGCTCGTAGACGATCTTAGATATGTCACACGTCGAATAGATGGGGTGTGTTTTGCTTTGGATAATTCGTGGACAGATTGAATATGTTTTGTGTGTGTTTTCTTATACTAAGGTAAGACAACAAAAAGAGAACAACATAATCAATGTCCTTTACACCAGTCGTGGGTTCCAATTCCAGGTTCCACGTTTTTAAG
Organism: Anopheles maculipalpis; assembly: GCF_943734695.1. Classification (NCBI taxonomy): domain Eukaryota; kingdom Metazoa; phylum Arthropoda; class Insecta; order Diptera; family Culicidae; genus Anopheles; species Anopheles maculipalpis. The sequence continues at coordinate 19,558,990 of NC_064871.1, read as the reverse complement.
GAAAGTATTTTGAAAATTTGAAAACTGCATTAACTACTAGTTTTAGTTAATATATTAACTTTTCTGCATAATAATTAAAGATGAACATTAATTTTGAATTCCTTAGCAACTAATTGAGCTGTCGCTTCGACCAGACAGTCATCCAGCAATTAATATTACACTCCCTAGTTGAGCGCATCGTTCGAGCTAAATGTCAACCGGTGGCGAACATTAGTCCGGATGATTTAAAAGCTCAACGACTTATACCGTTTCCCTATCATTCCTATCACTGCCTAAGCTGGCCGTGATATCCAGTACGGACAGATACCCAGCTCCACCACTAAATCACCAAACGATCCTGCCGTGAAGGAATTACTCGAAGCTTTCGCTTTCATTTCACGAGCTCACACACATTTCGGTCCTTTTTCATAGCCGATAGCTTAAAATCGATCGACGGCAACCCGAAACCCGGTCACAAAAGTGCCATCGGTTGTCCCATTAGTCGTGCCGTTGTTATCAGGCGCGTGTACACGCAAGGATTGGAATTAAGAAGTTTGCCACGCTAGTGGGACTCGTTCGGTTTTTCTCCTTCTCTTTTCCAAATGCTTTATTGAGGACAGACGAACGAATTTAGTCCACCACACTTGTCCGGTACGCAAAACAGGGAGGGAGGGGAGCAAAATTCCCGTCGCGGACAAGCGGTGTGCATTAAAATACCATCCAAGGGTCCGTTTGATACTTTTGCCCAAATTGATCGTGGAGCTGTGCTTACCGCGATAAAAAAAAACCATTTGGAGTGGCACAGTGTGGCGTTTTTCTCAACGGTATTTGTCATATCTAGCTTGCAGGGGGCTGTCTGTGCTCTTCGGCATGTCGCTTCTTTTCACCATTCACTTGCGGTTTAAGTCGCCCCGGGTTCCCCAGGTGGATGGGTGGTGTTTTAATTATTCAAATGTGTTTGCACATGTGCGCACAGACGTCCTTTCTCTAACGTTCGGCGCTCGTGATGCAGCCGCTTAAGATAATGTGCGGCATTAGTGCAACGGACGCTGAGCATGACACACCGAACTGGTTTCAAACGATGTGGTTCAGGTGTTTTTTTTTTCTTCCAGCGATAAAGAATGAAAAGCCAAGCCAAGTCCGAGAGTGTGTGTGTGTGCTGAAATCTGTTACAAAAATTAGTTCTCACTTAGAGGACCTGTACGAAACCCCCGGTGTAATCGTCTTGCCAGCCGTGCCATTAGTGTCAAGTATCACTTCGGCTCATGATATGAGACTCTGGAAAGACATCTGATGTAAGAAACGGTGGACTGGAATGCTTTGGAGGTGTTAAATGAAATTGAAAGCAAAAGGCGAAGAATTTAAAAATGGATTGAAGTAAATAAATTAAAAATAAATAAATATGAAGCAGTGAAAAGCTATGGCAAAAAAAGAATTATAGTTTTAAAGGATAAATATCTAAATTTAACTTCAAATATGAATTGAACGAGGTACTTCTAATCTTAATGACACTACCTGCTTCTTACGATACAAAGTCAGATTTAAATACCATTTTCTGTTAGCAGCAACAGCAACATTCAATTCAGCACAGCACCTAGCAAGATGCGTCGTAAATAGTTAGTCAGTGTCCGACCAACGACTCATTACTCTTCAAGGTACTGTGGATCGTAAAAAAAAAACGATCATAATTGCATTCCATCGACATAGACCCATCGAAAAACTGGCCAACGAGGGAAACATTGAATGCAGCTTCTCGGTGCAGTTTACGCAAAAGTTTACGATCGTTTCATGTCAACGGTTTATTAGCCGCAACGCAGCAGTTTATTAACAATTTTGTCTACAGTACTATACGTTATATCGCAACATACTGTGCACAAAAAAAAAATCACATTTTACCCAGCTAAGCGCAAAGCTGGCGTGAGAAAGCTATCGTTTAAAGTGGTTGTGCTTAAATGTTTTTGAAGAGTAAAATTTTGTGCTGATTTTTCAACTGGACCGTCAAGGATAGCTGCTCTCGAGGCAAATGAGTATGTTTGGCTCACTCGGTTAAAATTCAATCTTAGCTAATGCTCATTAAAGCAGCACATTAATCAATTGCTTCGTGTGGTTCCTCCATACATTCACCCCATCGATGGGTTCTCATGGGTTGAGATTTAATTGAGTCACAAAAAAAATGTCCTATTTTGCTACTGCTGTACTGCTTGTCAGTTGAAATGTATTAGTCTTTCCGTTTTGAGATCAGGCAAATGTGACAGGTGAAATATTCGCGTGAAAAATGGGAATGATTCTGCGAACCTTCAGCAACTTCCGAATCCTCGCCAGGTTTAAGCATCCGCCAGTAGGAGGCAAGCCCGGAAATGAGTTTGATCAAATGGCACAGATGCGCAGGTAAGCGTCCATCAGTTGGAAAAGTTCATTTCCCATGATATTTTGCCATGCCTGACCGGGTATGTTCCACTACCCACTATCAACAACTTTCCAAGCTACTTTGGGAGGCTTGTTTCGGAGAGGTATAGGAAGACCTTCATTTGATCGTCCTACGTAGCCTTGTATCTGGTAGGAACGATACGGAAGCATGATGAAATTCAAAATGCGCCTCATCAAAAACGCATGCTGCTGATAGTAGCAGCACACTGGGTTGGGTGTGTGTGATCAGAAGGTACCAGAGAGAACACAAAAGTTGTGAATGAATTTCAATAATGTGTGGGCTCGTTCTGATAATTAAAATCGGCACCAGTTTACGGCGGTGCTTGGAGCAGAAGCTGTGTTTACGTTACACTGTAGGTGTACCGTGTTACAGAAACGTGTGGTGAATAAAGAAAGGTTTCCACTTTGAACCGAGCCTGAGTGTGTACGAGGCCCGTTTATGGATTCTTAGAATGAGCAAATTTGAAAATATCTGCTCATGTAGCAAACCCGAAACGGCCGCTAATGCTCGGTGTATAAAAGATAATACGCTCGAGAATAACAATTCCTTGCAGCCCCGAAAGTATATGCCTTGTCAGCGGTAACTCGTGTAGGAGTTGTTGTTTTTCGGGGGTGTCAAACAAAACCAGGCAGCCCAACAGCATGGATAACGGGCCTTTCGGAAGCCCTTGTGGAGTGCAAAACTCTACCGTAAGCAATTTGGAGCAAACCAACAGCAGCCCTACCGTGCTGCCGTGCTAGACATCCGGAAAATGGCGATAAATTTCAATCCAAACATCATCCTCAATCTTATGGTGTGTTTCGGTCACCCCAAAACCTTCATCCTCCCTTGCGCACTGCGTTATTCCCATATGAAAAAGGTCAAAGTACGGACAGCTATCAAACCATGGCACAGTTTTCCACGAAATCATTTTCCTAAGCTGACAGCAGCGCAGCAGCAACAGTTACTGTCGTTAGTCAAAGAAAGAAAAGCAAAGATTTCCATCGAATCGTGGTGAACGCTGAACGCTTTACATCAAAGCTGCCAAGATACACCGCAGGATCTGTTGGTTTCGCTTGATCGAGCATCCTTGCCCGTTGACCTTAAAGCGGCTGTCGCTGGCAGCAGTTGGGAAGGTGACGAATTAAGGTTAAAGCTGGAAAAGCTGGTTTTCTTCGGTTTTTGGAACATTTTTGTGAATCTTCAAAGTGGCTCACGGTCGCTTCGCGATAGTAGTGACAAATGGGCAATCAAGAACTGTCATTCTGGTGGTTTTTCGAAGCACTTCCTACGCCATCAGTTCGACCAAGGTTCATTTGAGCGGGGCCGTTACTGTTACGCTGCAAGTAGAGACGCCACCGAGATTGTTTCTCGTTAATTTAATAAACTTCCTCATAGATCCTGCTTCCGAAAGCATTCTGCCGTTGTCGCTGCCTGTTCTGCTGCCGTCTAGCGTTGCGCTTAGATCCGGTCAACCCACGCTCGGGCTGCTGCTGCTCTTGGTCTGTTTTTCTTTCTCCGCGTCGTCGGTCGTAAGATACACAGCATCCACCAACACCAGTGCAGTGTGGCGCTGTTGGAACACCAAAAGTTAGTCATGAACGCTGGCCCATTCCAGCGAAAGCCACCATCCTTCGCGGATAAACGCCACGAGTGTGTGGGTTTCATTCATAAACGCCTAGTGCAATGGTCTCGCTCGCACCAGTGGCCAGGTGAGCCTAACTCACTCCAATAGACGACTCCAACATTAGTACAACTTCATCTCGCGCGCATCGCCAACCTCCCTAGTCAACGGAACCACTCCACCCGCCTCGAACCCGGAGTTCGGTTTGTGTAGGTGGTGTACAGGCCACGAACAGTTCCAGCGCGCCGCACGTTGGCTGGCTGGCGGTATGTGTGTGTGTGTGTGTGTGTGTGGGAGGGGGGGGGGAGGTGCCCCAGGGGAGAGGGTGTTTGATGAATTTGTGAATGAAACCGAACCCCCCATTTGTATCCATCCGTCCCGTGCCGTCCACTGCCCTGTCGCATCCATCGGTGTCGTCGTCAATGGTGTAGTAAACAGGTCGAACTGACGAGGGAAAAAAAAGCTCTCAAGCTCACAAACAACTAGGCACGTGTACACCTACACGCGCGTTGTCAAGCTACAATCACAAGTATAGCCCCAATAGGTACGGTATAGCCCACTTTGGGGCGCAGGCGCACGGATCGGCTGGGCTCCGGTACCAACACAAGCACGGTGTGGTCCGTGAGTGGCTCCCTGAGTTCCGCAACCGAGAGGACTAACTGCTACCGCGGCTCGAAGGAGACCATTTTGCGCCCGAAGAGGAGGGTGGCGCATTGGCGGGGACAGCCGGTAAGTGGTGCGTAGGAGCAACAGTAGATGGCGCTTGGATGGAGTCGGAAGATATCGGTGACTGTTGTTTGGAAGTTTTGCCGTGCGCCTGAATCCTTTCATGTATTTACAGGCAAACTGTTGCGCCTGGTTCTGTGGGCAGTAATTAAAACATTAGCCGTAAAATGCGTGTCAGAGCAGGAATCTACCATTTCGGGAATAAGATATTTGCAATGCTTAAGCACGAGATATTTAGAACGCGTACGTAATTCTCGATGTAGAACAATTGAAAGCGAAGATTTGTACATAATCTGTTGTACTCTCATCCATTTTGACATTTAAATTTTGAAACTAAAGCCATTATTTTAAATACTGAATTTCTCATTGAAATTTGAGGACAGTTTGGAACTATCCAAGTGTCTCTTTCCATCTGTACCCTGCGGTTAGAGCTTAGCCAGATGACGACATCCATTTCCGGTGTTCAGTGAAATCAGGTTGTGGGGAAATCATCACCACCATCATCGCCACAGCCAGCCGCCGCACCGTACGAAATGGGAAACCGATGATCGTGATCGATACTTTGCGGAGGTGTTTCGCTGTTTCCAATGCTTGGCGGGTGGATTTGACAAACGACCGGCCCATTTAGGGCAAGTAGAAGTTGGTGGATTAAGCGTTTGTGTGTGTGTGTGCTGCGTCTAGCTCTGTAGAGTTTGTTCCGTAAGAGACTGGATGGGAAATTTGAATAAATACGCTAATTTCGGTAGCTTCGCTATTGTGCAAGGATGTGATTTTACTGTCATATCAGGGAACATATAATGAGTTGCAAACGATAATAACTTAAATATTAGGTAATCTAATAAAGTGTATATTTTATATTTTAGAGTAAACAATGCAAGAAATACCATCCACTCTAATACCAATGTTTGTTAAGATTAATGATGCATAGCTCCCTCACATCTGCCACTCATCATTCTCATCAATCTTTCAAAATCCATCATTTGATAAGAACACTATCGGATAATCTTTCAGCTCGATTATCGCTGCAACCAGCCGAAACGATCGTACGCTACCCTCTCGATCACTAAAACCCAACTAAGCGCTTGCGTTATGGGCACGAAAGACAAAAAGTCTAGAAACGTGAAACCGTTTACTCGTTTGCAGTTGAATTTGAATATTTCATTCACCAGGTACGATCGGCAGTAATAAAAGCCAGTGCAGCGTGCAGCAACAACCCGCACAAGCCCATACGGTACAGGCCAGCCATTTGTCGCCAGCCGTGCATCTCATTTCCGTGCCCTACTCCATGCCGATTGAAGATTTGATACTGATGAATGAATATTTTTCATGAATGAAAATCATCCAGCTCCTCGGTGTCGCATCGTTGGAGGGGATTTAAGGGTACGTAGGTGGTCTAACGATGCACTCGCTCGCATGGAAGTGTCCAGGTAAGGGTGGGGAAGTGAGGTGAGGTGATTTAATAAATTATACAACGGTACCACTGGCAATTGAAAGCGTTAGGAATGGGACACCCCACCAGAAATGCATTTTTTTCTTTCAAACCTAGCTCCGAATGTCTGAGGACCTTCGATTGGTACGAGCTTTTAAAAGGTGACACGCTTCTAGTTTGTAGGGCTACAGCGAGACCTTCAGCCACGATTGGACCGTGGGTGGAGTGGTTCAGTTAAAGGGTTTTGCGACAAAGAACATGGGTAGATTTTCTGGCACGGTTAGCTAACTGTTTGCTACGGTTGCCCTGAATTTCCTGCTTGCTTAAAATGGCAACGAGAGGTGTTGGTGCACTGTGCAAGCTTCACCACGCTCGCTTTAGTGGCACGATTCTGAAGGTAAACGTGGTTGTTTGGCACCCCGGGCCCGGTGGCACACACGTATGCAGATTCGGCTGATCCACAGTGGTACAGTTTCGTCGCTAGAATACCTGATGTTGACAGCGAAAAATGCTGCACTGGTCTTGACGATCGAGGTATCAAGCTGCTGGTGGACGCTGTCGTTTCAAACCTTGGATCTCTTGGACAGCCTTGTCGCACGGTTTCAGAGTTCATTCATAAAACGAACGGAGTGTATGGGACAGCTTGGGTCAGGCACTTTCGCCGGTGTGTAGGTAGAAGTATGCTAATGCAAATGAGGCTCCGAGGCTCGTGGCGTTCGATTTCATTGACTGCGTCGTCTACCAGATGACCACCGATTGATGGGTGACTGATAGCGGGGTTGGCTACGAAGCGTAGCCCTTTTGCCTATGTTACGCAAGCTTACGCAGCGTGTGATGTTGCGTATGATGGTTTCATTCATAAAATCGTGAGGCGCTGCTTTGGCTTGGATGGTCCGATGGCGTGGGCGATGCGTAAAAGGGTTAACCAGCGCACCGCACAGACCTTAATGCGACGCCTACGGGTAAGCGTAACTGGATAAATACACTCGGCGCTAGGAAGGGCTTGTTTTAGGCGACCGGGGATGGACCCACCTGATGCTCTCGTGCAGGTTGGCACCGGGCCTGTTCAATGAACGTGGTTTGTGTTGTTTACCACCTTTTCCCACTACTTTTTTTGTTGAACCACCTTCCAACGCGAATGTCCTTGATACTGCCTACTCAACCACACCGAGTTTTCCAAACCATAAACTGTCACTTGCCAGCTGTGCTAGGGGCTTTAATAAACTGATGGCAATTTATTAATGAACAGCTTAAGCGCGAATTAGATTGAACAAAAAGTAGAGGTTCGCCGAGTAGAATCACATTACGCTGGCACTCCATTTGCTCGGCAAAGAACTGGTTCGATTACCATGCATGGCAGCACCCGAGATCGGATTGAGCAATGGAATAATAAATCTTCGCCTAAGCGTATGTAACGTTAATGAAGGAAGTAAGACACTTGAAGGCAAAATGCTTCGTTTGTCAACTATTCTTACGCAGTGCGTTCGTTTTTATGCAGTTGGAGCACAAATCATGAACGCACTGAATATGCTAAAATAATTGATTAAATATCTATTTTGATCGATTATGTTGATAGGAAAGTGGAATGGCAAATAAGCATGACAATTTTAACTCGCTTAGATAATGTATATAATGCAGTTTGTTAGATTATTTCCTTCTTAAGATTAATCTTCATTGCAATCCGACAACGGTTGTTTTACATTAATGATCAATTGATTAATAAACATGTTTCTAGACACTGTAAACAAGATTTCAATTTGCATTGTCTTCTTTTGATGAAATGTTAATGCAGATGACTTTTCTTTCGACCATTAAAAATGCAGAAAATAGGAGTACCCAGATACCAACAAAAGTTTTTATTTTGTGAACAAAGTAAATTCATTTCAAATGAACCCAACCTTCTCAAATATACTTCATCAATGTCCTTAAATATTGTCGTACAAGGACTTCATATTGCAAAACTAAGGTCATGGGATTTATTTATACCAAAAGACCTTCAAACGCTAAAAAACCACACACAAATACTTCAACAAAACGCAATTAACCCCCTGCTTGGATTCAAATTACAGTGGAAATAAATGCTTAAAAAGTAAGAAATTTGGTTTCACGCACCAATTTAGCTAAAAGTAGCGTATTTGGTTTCAATTCTCTCGCCAACTCTTTTCGACGATCGCCCGAAAAACATGTTGTGACTTGTTTGTGAAGCTTTTTCGCGATCGTAAGCTTCTCAACTTTCCAACGCAAGCCATTTTGTATCACCCGAGGCGTCCTGCGATCGGACGCCCATCAGGCGCGTTTGGTAATTTAGGCAAGCAGTTCAATCTCGGCCAAAAATGGTCCGGATGATCCGGCGATCGCTGTTTTTGGTCGGAACCACTTTCGGCCAGTCGGACAAAGTTTGCGCGGGCGGATGATACTGTTCGGGGTCCGAAATTGTGTTTCAGTCGCTGGCGTCGTACAGACGCGTGCCTTTAGACGTGGCGGCCATTTGCTTTTTTGGTGCCGGTTAACCTCAGTAGAAATGGCAGAAATCAACATATGGGGTATGAGAAGCAGGAAAAAGCACCCGATGGGATCATTGTGAATACACTGGCCAGTGTGTTTGTCTGTAATGGATGGGGCCCTGTCGCTCTGTAGCTTCAAACTGTGCATGACGCGTGGCGCAACAATAGTCGGCATCCCTTTAAACAATCGGTGTCCCTTCCTACGCACCCGCATGGTTGTTGTTATTTTTTCTGCGACCGGCCTCGGAACGAGCTAGGAACGGTTAGCATCTTGGTCGGATCGGAAGCTTTTAGCTTGTTTCGTACGTTTTGTGTGGCAAAAAGGCCCAGCTACTCACCTCAAGACGGGTGACGTTTAATGACAAATCCCACGCGTTTCCGGTCACAAACGGAATCAATCGGATTCTGTTTTGGTTGAAAATGTTACTTGGCACACAAATGTTTGCCGCTTATGTAACTTTCAAGAGAGGGTACAGTAGAAAAATCGATGTGAAGGTTTGAAAATATTCTTTCGATGCATTCGTTGCAAGTATTTTGGTAAAAGTCTATAATTACTAAAACACCTATCAAGGGCGATAAAACCAACTGATCAAAACTCTATTGGATTGGTCGTTTTGCTAAGTGTTCCCAATCATATTACCCTAACAGATATTTGAAATGGGTCACGCTTCCAACCGTTTAAAATGCACAACTTTCCCATTTTGCATTCGGTGCACGACTACTCCATGTGCAACGTACAGCCGCAGCTCTTAAGCAGCGGTGCAAATTTAATGAGATTTGTAATGCGAATAAAGTTAATCCCTTACGTACGGTATCGGATTGCACACGATCGCATTGCACCGTACGCGTCTAGAGGTACGCTAGAGAATCATATGGGACTGTCTGTGAATCTGTGAAGACTGTGGCAAAAGGTTGACCAACAAAAACAACACGACACGTCGAGCGCGGAGACACCTAGAAAGTAGAGAACATGTGTACGTACAAGACCGCCAACAGCCAACGTGGTGGCCAAATCGGACCGCCGATCGAGTGATCGGAAATTAATATCCTTTACCCAGATAACCTTACGCTCGCTCGCCTCGGTGTCTGTCGTCGATGGGAGCGTCGTCGTTGCATTTCGTATGCAAGCAGTATTTATATTGAAATTAATTGAATCAAAATTAAAATGTTTCCCGATAGGGGCCACGGGGCTCGACCCGACCCGTGCGCACTACACTGAAAATCAATATAGTGTAAGATTTGCAACGTATTTAAATAAATTGTTCCCGTCGTACGACGGTGGTGTACAAGTTTGTTGGGTGTCTTTTTTTGTTTGTTTGTTGGTTCCTTTACTCTTGACTGTAACAAGATGCAGCTCTCTGGACGACAGGACATGCGTCGTAGGTTAAGGTGTGATTTAATTGCACTGCACAGTTTATGGAGGAAGCTTATTAAAACGTTGGTTTAATCGAGCGTAGGCTTAAATTGATTCTACATTATTGAATCCTTTTGAAAAGTTTATTATGCCATCCATTACACTACTAGTTGGTCTATTCAGTGTAGAAAATCATAGGATTTTTAACAGGAGAAAAACCTTCACATTCATCACAAAGGATGATACAGATACGTAGATAACTTTCAAAATCGTTTAAAAATCTCTCTGGATTGGAACAGCGGCTATCGCATGATGTCACTCGTTCGCTCGATCAAGAGTTGTAAAATAATCTTCCGAATTTTACCAAAACTTCATTCAAATGAATCCTCTTCAGCTCAATGGTCTGCGATTTTCGAAAAGCTTTCGGCCATGTTATCGCAACTAGCCAAGATTTGTGAAGCATCACTTTGCCGAAGATCATCATCTTCATTAGTCAAGTGTCAAGGTTCGTGGCGTCACTCCGTACAATAGGAAACGAATGCACGACAAGTGAGTATAGGCACGCTCTTAAAGTACGCCGCTCGTACGCACTGGGGCGTGTTTTTTTTTTATCTTTTTCGGTACCATAAAACCCGACCGACTGTGCCTGTGAATGTGCTTCACATTCTACGTGCCAGGAAGACGCAGCTAATTAATCTATAAAAACAATTCTTCTCGGTTTGTTTATTTTTCCAATCAGCCGCCCATAAACATAATGTATCATTAGCATAATCTAGAAGACTTTATCGGTTTTATAATGCGATTAATACGTAGTTTCCTGTTTTACGGCCCGTCGGCTTGTGACGGGCGCACTCGTGCCCGCCGGCCGTCGGATTTATGCATGATGAACAACAACATGGACAACGATAGTTTTATATTGTTTTTTACCACTTATCACCACACGGCTGGAGGAGCTGGTTGTTCTATGAAGATGTTTTATAAAATATAGAACCAGTTCAATTTGAAATACTAAGCTTCGATCTTTTTTTAAAAAAAAAACGGTTCTATTCACAGGCTTTCAAAACAGAGCGTTGCGATCTTGTGTTAGATTATTAACAGACGATGCTGACCACCTTTACGATTTCTCATAAAAATGTTGATCGCATAAAGTTTTGACACTTTACGAACAGTCCCGGCCGGTCAGCATCGGAGACTTGCAGGGAATGGTTCATACACTACGGCGAGCGTTTCTACGCAACAGACCTAATGTTGGTGCAATAAAAGTTGAACTGATAAATTTTCGGCCCGACGACATCGTAAGCGAGATGAGTGGAAAATAAAAACCGCGTGTAGCAGCAGCGTACGCTCCAGCGTTCCCATATTTGGGTGTGATGAATAATATGATCCACTTAAGAGGGATGGTCGGATTTGTGACTTATATGCGTGAAGTTTGTAAAAATCCTTGTAATGATGAAACATTGGACACATTTATAGAGACTTAACCTACGCACCGCACACGGGACGCAGCTAGGCCGGGGCTCAAATTTGGATTCAATATTTTTAGGTTGTATTTTTCCCTGCCGGAAAGAAACCCATCGCCTGAATATGTAATGCTAAATTTCCTCCTCAGAAAAAGGCACTGTACACAATACGCGTCAGCCAAGGCGTCTCAGTTCGTTATTAATAAGGAATAAAACAAAGAGGAAGCGAAGATCGTAACGTAGCGACTCATCTTTACTACAGCGAGATCAGACGGTGTGAGACAATCTACGGCACTTTCTTCACAGCCAGCCGGCCGGATCATACGGCCTTACACATCTGTTCACTTTTGTCACATTTATTGATCGAAAAACCAATCATATGCCTGTAGCGCAGGCTCATCCTGTGCGGAAAGCCTTAAAGTAGACAGGTTACCTGAAACTGACACGTTCGTGTGCTGGGAACTAGCGATAATGTTCATTTTTGTTTCACGTATTCTGCAAGACGGTTTTTATTTTCTTGGCCAGATTGCTGCTTGGAAACTGTAGTGCAACGCACACGTTCCATCTAAACTATGGATCTCCGTGCGAATGGAAAACTGGATGGCGTTTATTGGACTGGATTGGTCGGTCGTCGGTGTGCGTGTGCGGTGGGGGAGAAAATTTATTCCCATTTTAATTTATGGTCGTTGACATTTGCCTTCAAATCTGTTCGATGTCGACTTCGGAATCGGAATAGATAATCCGCTTGATACGTTGATCGCTGCGTTCCAAAGGCTAAGGCATCTCCTAATCTTTGCCGTGCTGATCTTGCTTCATTCATCTCCACAACTTTGGCATGAGTATAAGTTTTTTTTTTCGATTCCATGTCAATGACGCAAACGGTCGAACGATCGATAGGAAAAAAAGTCGAGTAAAGTAATTGTAGTGAAGGTAGATTATCTGAGATTTCGTAACAATTATTTATGTATCAAACGACCAATGGAAAGTGAGACTTTTTTCTTAAAAAAAAATGTTTTACGAGACTTCAAAATATTTAACCACATTTGATTCTTCTTGTTGTGTGTCAAGATAAGTTTCCAAATTGTGGGAAAATATTCCCAGCACCAAAAGGTGGCCACACCTCAATTGTGTGTATTATGTGCATAAATCAATGCGTCTAAGATTTCATCAATTTGACTCATTTTGATTGTTTTAGACGAAAAGACCAGCCTGTGATGATGATGACGATGATGATGTGCTAAACTTGGGCGAGGAAATTATTCATGTTCGCATGAATCCATGCGTCTACCCTGGTCCAGGTGGAACGGCAAAGGCTTGGAATTTTTAATAAGACATGATCATTATCACTCACTCGGTTAAGACAATAAAGTCAGCCTATTGGTTTACTATTTCATTCATAAGGTAGGCATCCGATTTCATCCGAGTCGTTTTTTGCCTTACAAAATGATATTGTTTGATTGAATTTTAAGTTGCAAATGAATCATGGGTACCGTTTTGAAGTTTGTTGTATAGCAAATACAGTTTTGAGAACAAAAGTAAGAGATTCACGCTGAAATCACCCAAAACAATCTCGCTGGACGTTGTAGAACTTACAGCGACGGCTAGTGTGAAGCATCTTAAGATGATACCCGGTCATGATGCGCCACCGACAAAGGTTTTGTGTTTCAACTTTATGAATTCTGCAGTTCACAGTGCACTTTCCCCGTGCGCGGCATCCTTCGTCGAGAACGGGAATAAGAGAACGTAAATAACACTTGATCATCGTCTCGCCCGAACCGAAAACCCAAACAGAACCACGTCGAGATCCACTCGTTCCCGGATGCGTTCGGGCGCTACCGTTTGGGCGCGAAATTAGAACCTGGTAGTCATGGCACGAACGTGGCCATGACGCCAACGCAGCTGCTGTCAGCAGCAAGCACACTGCTGTCGGGAAGCACGGTTGCTATTTTGCAACACAAAACCCCACGGCCCCAACCACGGCGAAGCTCATTATGGGACGACGACTTTTCGTGTTATCATTTCGCGCCATTCGCCGTTTCCTGTCACGAGGAAATGGCTGCGTGTGTGTGTGTGTGTGTGTGTGTGTATGTTTATTTGCGTATGTGCTTGGTCCTTAGCTTTTGAAGCAATCAAGAAAACTTTCCAGCAGACTGGGTGGGGTGAGACGGTGGTGGGAAGGAGGCGGTTTGCTAACGAGCTGTAACATAACGCGCCATTATAGCGGGAACGACTTGTGGGCCACACGCTTGATCCGTCTGGTACGACCGGAAGTAACCGCAGCACGGATTTAGCTGCACCGGGCAGCGCGCTCTGGCTGGCTGAAAGTCAACAACACGAGCAAAGGCGTCAACGGCTCTCGCACGGTGTCGGGATTGTTTGCCGATTTTTCCCGCGTCATTTGCTGACGACGTACGTACGTCGCGGCATAAGATTTATCCATTCATAAATCTCCTCTTTCCATGGTGCGGATTCTAATGCCGCGCCCTGATGCTCCCTGAACGCTGACAAGGGGATGAGTCAGGGTGGTGCTTAGCGTACGGTTATGAGTAAAATATAGCCATGCAGATGCGCCATCACGTAATTGGAACTGGGATTGTTTTGGCATCCGGTTTCGCGGATATCTATCGTGCATCCTGCACGTTGCTGCTTTTTGTCGAACATTAGAACACTTTGGCGCGAACACGGCCCGTGCTTATGGTCAGAACAAAACTGTGGATTCCGGCGGGAAAGAGTGCATCCGTATTTGCGCAGGTTACTATGAGTATGGCACACGGTGATGCTACACTATGTTTACGTGCGATCGTTCTTGAAACGGCGGGAACACCGCAAACTATGTCAACACGGATGGCCGATGAACACGGCAGACGGACGAATAGATCGGGTTCAGTTTACACAGGCTCCCGGCAAATGGATGCGCTGAGCAGCCGGTGTATCGGGTTTTGATGATGGCGTTTAATTAGCATATCAAATGAAAATTCATCATTCCCGGGCAAGGTGTACAATTTTTATGTCCCCATCATGGCGGCAAGAGCGTGGCCAGCCATATCTACGATGTGTGCGGAGCTGAGTAGAAATTTCTAAAATTATTGCGATACCTCGTGTCGGTTCATACAAGGTTTACTTTATTAATTGCACAATTCACACTTCAGGATTTGAAAAAGTGATAAAATGATTTATAAGAATTACCAGAATTCAAACTACTCATATCATAATGAGCATCAAAACATATAAACGGCCACCAAACTCATTTGAAAAAAGTGCATTATTGTTTGTTCATCAGTCCAATAAAAGCGTTACGCTCACTGTAAAAAGGTTTTTCCATTGCAACAAGCCATTGTCCATTAAAGGAACAAATATTGCAGACAATTTTAGTGCGAAAAATGAAACTCACAATTCAATGGAGGCGCATTATGCTTGACTATCGAGCAGTTGTTAAAAAAATCATTTCTAAGATTCGCTCATGATGAGCTCAGCTTAAAACACTTGATAACCATACACTTCATTTCGCAAACTTCTCTTTCGATATGGTGGTATTGCTTTGTGCAAAATTCAAAGTTAGTGTTAGCGTCACAGACAACGAAGCAGGCAAACAGCAATCTGTTATTACAGGCCGGTTCCAACAAAATGGCACCCACCGGCGTAATGGATTCGCACTAACCTGTTCCGTTACTTCCAAACCATAAAGCGACCAGATCGTCACTCGGCGACGGATGATAATTACCATACAAATATGGGCTCGGGTAATCAAAGAGCAGTCTTTTAGAGGGCGATTCGCCTGGAAGTAAAGAGAGAAAGAGTGAGCGATGCAGGGTAGCCAAGAACGACGAAACGGCAGGAAGGATGGATACGTGTGATGAGTTGGAATGGAAAAAAAAAGAAGCTGGCAGCTAGGATAGGCTCAAGCCACGACGTCTGTCGGTTTTTGATTGCTTTAGTGTGAATGTGATCGAACGGTGTAAAAAGTTAAAATGTTGTCTTACTTAAGGGTGAAGCTTGCGTGCCAAATCGGCATTCAAAATGGCGTCCTTCGATAAAGTTCTCCCATTTTGTTTTTTGGTTCTCACCGAAAGGGGTTTTGTTCACTGATTCGCTCCGAGAAGAAGCTCTCCGAGTGGTAGTACATTTTACAGTGGTTCTGTTAACTTGATGCCCAAGGTACGTTCAACTTTCGTCCGAGGTTGTTTGTGCGAAGAAAACTCAAATCAGAAGTGTGCGTTTTTTTTTTACAGCCAAGGTTACTAACCTGGCGTACAGGCGAGCAGCGTTCCCAGTCAATCTGGTTTTGAATAGTTTTCCTTAACCATTTCACATCATTAAGAACTGTGTCCGGGTATTAAGAGCCATTGGCGTCGGCCCGACCGTCGTGCCGTAAAGCAGGATCCCAAATTCGGCACTGATGGCCAAGACAGCTTTGGAAACAATCGAACGGTGGGAAAGATTCTTTGTGGGTACACCGGTAGGATAGAGGTTTTGGCAGCAAAACAAGGAGTAAATTTCAAGGCAATACTCGTCTTTCCTAAAACAGCAGCACAATGTCCGGGCGTGGGTTTTCCGATGATGTTTTCAGTTGTTTCCGATCTGGTTTTGATGCTTTATATTCGAAACGTGGTACCATTTCTTTCATACTACTAGCAGCAGCTTGTGAAATGAACCTTCAAAGCTTCACTATTGCTCAATTTCTTCTTCTCTGGTATCTGAACCGGAGCTTCGAGCTTTGTATTTTTTTTGTTTCGATTTGGACGGAGTTCCGTTTTAGGAAGT
This sequence comes from Anopheles maculipalpis, assembly GCF_943734695.1. Classification (NCBI taxonomy): domain Eukaryota; kingdom Metazoa; phylum Arthropoda; class Insecta; order Diptera; family Culicidae; genus Anopheles; species Anopheles maculipalpis. The sequence goes on along the minus strand of NC_064871.1, from coordinate 19,542,746 downwards.
GGTCGCTATTAATGTGCTACACTAATGCTATTTAGTGCTATTTCCAGCTTGTTACTTCGTACGGGAACGTTCTAAGCTGGCTGGACGATGGATTTATTTTATTTGTCAAGCTCGATGGCGTCGAATACTCACTTAAGGTGGATTGATTCCTTCATAGTTTGAAGTGTTTGAAATGAATATCAGTTTCTTTGGTGGCACAAGCTGCGAATGTTTATTGTTTTCATGAAAGATTTTGCTATGATCCAAGCTACAAGAGATTACATTTTAATTGTTTCATTCCATATCAACTAAAGGGATTCTTTGAAAGAAATGATCGATTTACTTGATGATGCAGTTTTGAACCAGTATTTCGTTGTGTGCTATGATCATGGTACAATATTCATTGTTTAAAGCACAAATCACAAGCACAAAAGCCAACAGAATGTCCCGGATAGCCTTAAAAGTATCTAAATTACCTCATTTAAATAAATCCCTCAACAAGTACCAGTTCTTACCAACCTCATCTTCCTTTTTTGTGGCCTGCCTCCCTTTCAGTGTGCCTTCGTGACGGCGCATTCACACTAAGAGTCGGCAAGGTCAACTCTCGGCGCACCGATAATTCGTAATAAATAAATTAAAACACACTTAAGCAATCGGCACGGGCTTTCCGCAGGTCGGTGATTATCCTAATTAATACACTTGTTCGCTGTATTAATTTATTAGTGCCATCGTGCTGATTGCCGTCAGCTTAATGGTGCTTGTTTGGTGCCTTTTCTTCCCTTTGCTGCCCCGCTCCGGTGCGTTTGCGTTTGTTCTTGTGTTCAACACCCCATTTTCTGAAGGGAGGTAGGTTTTCGGATTCGCTGGTCGAATGTTGTACTGCCATTCGATCTCGAGCTCGGTCCAACGTGGTCGCGGTCAATGCATCCACGATATGATGGAAATCCCATTTCCACTATCAGCACAGCATTTTCGACGACGGGCGACGGTTTCGGTTTCGAATCAACCGGGTACGCGACATCATCATCCACGTCAGCCAAACCCGGCCCGTTGCCGTCCATCGGCAAGCAAGAAGGTTGACACCTTGCACCGTGAATCGACACGACACACGGGATAACAGATTGACCACACACTTGTCGCCGATCGTACGGCGACGAGAAGCCCACGAACAGTGTCTGATTTGAGTCCCTCCCCGTGGCCCCATCCTCGTGTCTGCGTGTACGCAACATCGTATTTTTTTCTCCTTCAACTCCCCAAGTGCTGATCGAATTTCGTTTCAAATTTTCATTTACTTACGTCGCTCGGCAAAAATCGCACCTTCGCCAGTGCTGGCCGTACACCATTATCGCGTTTGCATCGCGCATCAAGTGGTTGGTTGCGTTGCGTAAAAACAGTTCCAAGCCGAGCTGCGTTCAAAACCGAAACGTCAAGCGTGGCGTGGACCACGGCAACGCATTAAGTGGTGCAGTTGTAATGATGGCGAAACCCATCGCCAACCGTTGCGGTCGCAAACGCCAGACGACAGGCAATCAAAATCGGAGCAAAATCCTCCACGCATTCCACACCGGTGTCCGGCTTCATTCCCTTCTGCCCGCTGCCGTCTGGACGCGAGCGAAGATGGAAAAGTCAAGTAAAAGGAAGAAAAAAAAATCGTACGAAGACGCTTGACCAATCCGACTGTTGCTTCATCTTCACGGGTACGGGTCATTACACAGCCCAGGATCGATCAGGATCGTATGGGCAAGAACGGGGGCAAAAGGAGAAATGTTCGAAATCTTGAACCGCGTTGATCCACTCAACTGGCGTAGCGCAGTCGGGCGGTACAGTTCGGCACATGCCAGCGGCAGGCCACGTTATTTGTGTTTAAAATTTATTAACATTTATTTGTCACTTTTCTTGTCGTCGCGCGAGTCAATGCCGTTGTCTTGCGTTGTCGCCAATAATTTACAATCTCGGTTCTATAGCAGCACTCGGTACGTTTCCAGTTTCTTCCGGAATTTCCGCTCCAGTCGCCTTGGACGAACGAGGCCACAAAAATTGCATTCCCTTTGCGGATATATCGTGCATAATGCGGGGAGAAAGTTAACATGCAATCGAGCGGGAAGGCTTTTTTGCTTATGCTTTTGCTTCCGTTTTCGTTTAATGTCGCTTCTGTTTGATGTCTTAGATCTATTCTCAATCATAAGGGTGAGGTAGTTAGTTGTTATGTTCAAAATATTGCCAGTAAATATTTGTCTTTTGAGTAGCATCTTTTATTTGAAGTAATGCTAAATGAATGATCGCCAATTTCATAACTAAATGGCGATGGATATAGTACTTAAAACCAAATACTTCCTCTTGGCCTCCTAGGTCACGTCGGCCATCGAATGGTTTATGAGACTTGCTGATACAACAACGAAGCCTCTGTACTGATGGGATTTGAATCTGTCATGCCGTGTGAAATCCGGCACTCTAGTCTCCTAACCGGCCCGAAGGCCTCACAGACTGATTATGAGGATCGGATATTATGTGATTAATAGATGTTTCCTCAAAATGTTATCATCTGATCGGGCATGGTCACCCACTCGGAGCACTCTGAATCATTCTTCTTCCATAACCGTTTAAAATCTATTCAAAAAATAATCTTTTTTGGGTATGTTCTTTTCTTACAGAGTATCTTTCTACCGTAGCATCAATGCGTCGGAATCATTACCTCCAAATGAATAATGGCATGCAATTCACCGTGACAGCTTGCATTTGGGTTTTTGGGATGCTTACCAATGCCAAAATTACTCATCGTTCTTATCAATATTGCCACTAGCATTCCTGTGCTAAAAGATCAATTCAAGACAACACCAATATGCAGGAAAATAAATGATTTCCTAAATGTTGGTACGCAGTTAAAAATGCGAGGAATGTGAGGATAATGTAAGCACTAGTGCTGGATTGTGATATTAGCTTAGTATAAATCTGATGAGAATGAGAAAAGTGCGCCTGAATCGCCGATCTTTTTGCAACTGTGTATTCGTTTGTCCCATAGTTCATTACAAAGTTCATTTGTGTAGTTCGAGCAGTTCATTTCATGCAGTCCAAATTAGTCAAGTAGTTTTATCTATATCCTATGGTTTTGTGCCTTCTAATTTATATGTGTTTTCTGATTTGAATTCATATTCGAAATATTAATGTTAACCCAAAATCCAACATGAGCATATAAAACCCTTCAAATCAGCCTCAGTGAATGCAAAAATTTATGAATTTGATGTTTAGGATTTTTGATTTATTTAGATTTTTTTAGAGCAGAAATTTAGTAGATTTAGCGCGTGACTTTCATATTGTTAATGATCAATGGTTGCTAAGCATCGTCGACACATCGAAACAAATGGAGAGCATTAGTAAGCCGCTAAATGATGAGATGCACTTTTGATGCACCAGCAGCAGAAGTCAAAAAAATTCAAGCATTTTCAGTAGTAAAATTTACACAATGAGAAAGCTAAATAATTGTCATTTTCGTGCCTGTTTACGTAACTTCAACGAATTGTTATTGAATGAAGGACCATTTGCAATCGTCGTCGAAGCATTCCAGTTATCGGACAGTGATCCTACACACATACGCTTGAGCCTTGCAAGGTTGGTCGACTGACTGGCTGGCTGGCTTGTTGGTTGACTGGCTGGCTGCCTGACTGCTCCGGAGTAATAAATCAAACGCCATCTATGAGCAATTCCGTCCGATATCGGCAAGAGGGCCCTATCGAGGCTTACCAAACGGGCCGGAAAATTCGCTCCAGCAGCATCATGTGTGTAAGATCATATATTCGTGTGTGTATATGTGTGTGTTTGTGTGAGTGTTTCCCTCTGTGTAGGCTTGAACCAGCCATGAAAGCCTTCGATTTGGAGTGTCCCGTGCCAAACGACTCTCGCTGGCTGTCTGCAGATTGCTAATAAATAATAAAATCGAACACCATTCGGTCGAATGTTGGGTGGCTTCGTGGACGATGCACCGCCACCGGTAAGCAAGCAAGAGGAGCAACTGCAGGGTTTCAGAAGGTAAAAGAAAACTGAATATCCAGCAGTTAGGGAAAGAGAGCGTTTATTAAGCAAACAGCAACAACAACAGCAACAGCAACAAAAATAAAACAACAAACACACGCACACACATGGTGCAGCGAAGAAATAAAGCATTCGACGCGACATGCAATCAGCGCCAAGGATGCCAACGCATTCAACAGGTGACGAGTGTCTGGCCTGTTGGCTGGCGCGCGCCACTGCGTTGTGTCTCCGGTCGCTCGGTGGTCAGCATAGGTGGCGGCACTCTGGCATGGCAGCACCTCAGTCGGGAGCGGCACGAAACGGCAGGAAACGGAGCATGCACAGGGTCCGATCTGACAGTGCAGTTGCCAGGACAAAATATGCAGCGTCCAGCCAGAAGAAGGTGCACCGAAGTCGAAAAACATTGAAATTACATTAAATTATATAGACAAAGTCGTGGGCAGAGATAATGCATTTCTTCAACCTAGCGTCCGGCCGCTCAGTGCTCACCGCTGTCCAATACATGAAACTCAGTGCTGCACTTGGTGCACTGGCAGCACTATCGGGAAGAGCTGCCCGTTTGCCTAGATAATGGTACCGCAAGCCACCAAACTGGGCCGACAACGGAGACATTTGATGCTGCTAATCGCGAGAATGGCAAATTTCCAAATGGAATAGATCGATCAAGCGTATGGCGGTCGGGGGGGGGCTGTGCTGCGGTGATTTGCGTACAAAAGAACACGCAAACACGCATTTCCATTGATAGCAGGAAGCCAAAACAAATCACTTAGTAACACTTTGAGCTACACTGCTTGATCACAGCCCTTTAAAGGGATAAAATCTGACACGATCACGGTTGCAACAAACAACCGATTCGAGTGCAACACTGTTAGACGGCAGGTACATTGAGAGGACTTTTTTTTCGAATAAATTTAATTTCGGTTCCACAAACTACCCTTTGGCAGCTGTTACAGCTGTTGCCGGTCCGCTGCATTTCTATTGCACATACCGGACGAAAATTCGTGTCGTGTTGAAAAAAGAAAAAAAAACAGTACCCATCGTCGCCACCGACGATCAACGACCCAGTTTTAGACCCACCAATTTCTGCGTGTAACAAATCGGCGAAAAATTGCTTGCTGCGACGCGCCCGATAAAGCAAAAGGGACATGAAAAAAAGTCAACTACACGCAGGCAACACAGCGAGCTAGGAGCGCGGAAGGCGCAAGACCTGTGGCAACAGCTGAAAACTTTGGCCGCTGCCCGAGTGACCAAGACGACAGCTTTAATTAAACGATAACGCTAATGGACTTAATGATAAAAGTGTCTAGTTTTATTAATAAATTTAGCACAAATTGACGTGACGAGGCGATGGAGAGTGTTGGAGTCGCGGACAAGATAGAGGGATAGAGAGATAGAGAGGCGGCAAAGTGTTGTGGCGAAGGCCTGGACTGGAATTGTATTTGTTTGCGTGCGTTTGCAAACCAGCATTCGAGGTACATGTGCGCCATAGAAAAATGGGTATTCCCGAATGGAAAACGATCTTTGGTTTTGAAACTCTGTGTGTGTACTGTGTGTGTGTGTGTGATGGTGGTATGTAAAGGTGGCATATTTTTCGTCAACAGCACGCTTGTTCCTGCACGCAACGGAGTGAGTCAATGAAGCCAGATGGACGGTAAACACTTACCTTGAAGCTGGTTTGCTGATGTCGCTGCCGCTGAAAACTCGGCCGCTTTCTGGAGATTCACTTTTGGACGGTTTTTAGCATTGAACGACGCTGAGGAAGCTAGCGAGGTCGATGGGGCAGATGCTGGCGAGAAAAAGGATGCAGTGACCGAGGGAAGGTGATGGGACAACGAGGAAGGAACACTGGTGGGGATGGAAGGGGATGAGGAGATGGTGGTGGTGGCGGTGGTGGTGGTGGAGGTACAGGATGCTGTTGTTATGCTCGCCACCGTCGAGCTGCTCGCCGATGCGGCTGCCGATGAAGAATTCTCCAGCAGCAATTGCTGGACCTGCAGTATATCGACGTACTCGTCGAGACTGGATGCCGCCGGGTGTGTGGAGCGTCCAGTCGGCAAGGAACCACCGTTGGAGGCTGAAGAAGAATAAAATACGAACGATAAGACAATCGTCGTTACTTTTGGTCTGCAAAACGTACCGTTCAGTCCGAAGCTGCTAAATCCCGGATACAGGCCGCCGACGGTCGACGAACCGTTGCAGAGACTGGCAAATCCGGCGTGCCCGAAGCTGACCGACGTTACCGGTGACAACGACGTCCGGTGACTATGGTGATGATGATGGTGATGGTGCAGCGTTGGCTGATGATCCTGTGGCTGCTGTTGCTGAGCGAGATGGTGCCCTTGGTACACACCACCCTGGTCAACCGTATGATCCGGCCCGACCAAGGCCGACGGTTCGCCCAAAGTTCCGTTCTCGGACGGGCGCGTACTGGGCGATGCGTCCGAACCAACAGTACCGTTGGAAGGATGCGATTGTCCGGACGGAGACTGCACCTGCTGATGGTGGTGACTGTGGTGATGGTGGTGCGCGTGGTGATGCAGCAGATTGAGGTTCGACGTTGCACTTACACTACCGTAGATGGGTTCACTTTCGCGACGCATAGCTAACATTTTCCCTGCCGTCAACGCACTGACACGCACGGCACAACAATGCAAACGAACGCCACACAAAACGGACGGAAGAACAGAACGAAACTAAACAAGAACAAACGGTAGGAAATGATAAACACTCCATTAGTGCGAAACGATTGATTCAGTACCGGCACAACGAACTACACGGATCATCACGGACTAAAACACGCGGAACAGTTGGATACGACATTTCCTTTTAACACACAATCAGCATCTTCACAGCACTACGACCACGGTACGGAATGGTGTTTCTTGGTTTTGACACACCGACTAACAATTTCACTTCACTAAAACCACACTACTTGCCACTTTTGTGTAGAGCACTTATAATACTAGCTATACGCTCATGATGGGCTATGATTAAAGCACTGCAAATGGTGTGTACGATCGTTAGATTGAGATAATTTCGTGAGGTAGCCTTAAGCAGAACACCGTTACACTGTTGATATGAAAGCACTTAGCACATTTGTCGCACCATAATAAGCCTGGAAAGAAATGAAAACAAAAATTAAATGTTTTATGTACGTTCTCAAGCTAAGAAGAGCAAAACGATCGTTTTGAAAAATTAAATTGAAGGACTAAACATGTCGCCGGCACTAACCGAAAGTAACTCGCTGTGTTCATAAAACTTTCATTTATTATTCACTATTTTTCACCCGAGTTTAGAGTTCAAATTGATCTTTGCAACAACAATAATACACAATAACTTGTTAACTTCGTTAACCTTAAAAACCTAACCAATTTTGTTCGTGTCGTTTGATTCGAGATTAAATTCGTGTCACTTTTTATTCACTCTTTTCGCAGAGGTTTTTCGTAAAATCGCACGGACAATAAACGCTTTTGCTCGCACTCGCACCGTTTGCTCGCAACGCAACGCGGCAGACGCGACCGCGGTACTCAGGTGTTTCAAATCGGATCGTTTCGCAAACTGAACCGCCGATCGAGACCGTCGGGAATGAAAGTGTAGCAACTTCCCGGACACGTTGCGCTTGCCGCAAACGCGAAAGCAGCTGCGCACCGTATGCGCATCCAACACGCCGTAGGTCGCTGTTGGACAGGAAATGCGATCCGGGGCAGGCAGGTGGGCAGGCGATGGAGGAGAAAAACATCACACCGCAGTGAAAAGTATGAGTACTGGGCCGGTTGAAGCGGTGACGAATTTTCTTTGGTTCGCCTCAGGTCGTACCGCGGACTCTTCAGGGTGGGCCAGCGGGGTTTGTAGGTGTGGGTGGGTTTTAGTATCTCGGACTTAGTATCCCGCCTGTTTTCCTGTGCGGGTGTGCTTTGTCGGTTGGATCATCACACGTAGACACACAGACGTTCGGGCCGAACAAGCTGCCAAACTTAAAATGTCAAACGACAGTCACCGAGCGTTGCGAAGGTATGGGTTTGTGGTGTTATAAGTGAAGAAAGCAAGAAAAATGGATCACGTATCGCTGCTGTCTGTTCGCTTTCAGGGAGAATTTCGCGGGGATGCTCGCGGAAAGCGATGGTTGACGTTATTCACGATCATAACTTTGCAAAATTTACCCACAACACACACGAGGGTGATCTTCAAACGTTCGCTCACTAACACACCCGGCGAAGGAACACTAAACACTTGTTTGCTTATTTTACGGCGGTGACGTCTTGAGGAGAACGTCTTGCATGTTCGTTTGTGTAGTTCTAAAACGTTGTGTTTGTGAGATCGTGTTAATTTCGTCACTAAATAACAACATTTTGCAATCATATTTTGAGATGATATTCAAGTTCAAACTTCCGTTCTGTGTGAGTGTTGCCAGAACGATCGTGCTGGCTGCCATGAGGTCAGAATGTCACTAGAACAGCACTGCGTCACACATTTGAATTTCCTTTCTGTTAAGTTTTAAACACAAAAAAATTTTTTTTTTGAATAAAAGCACTCTTACTTCAATTTATTCCAAACTTTGTATCACTTATCTACATTTCTTAAACTGTTCTATATGCACTCATCCTAAAAAATGTTCCATTCATCACGTTACACGCGCGCACACACACCCATACACATCAAACTGCGCCCTGTCCTGACGGGCAGGCAATCGAACGATTAATGAATGGAGTTCGAACTATTCACCATTCATGCAGCCAAATCGACACGATATCTGCAGATCGTGTGTATTATCGATGCGCAACGATTTGGACGGCATGCTTCCGAGGACCACTGCCGCCATGTGATAACTGTACACGGGAACGAGAGCGGCAACCAATAGTAGCGATAAGTAAAAGAGAAGAGAACACGGGCCCGATAAGAGCACCGAAACGGCCGTACACATGAGTGGGCTGGTGGGTGGTGTATGCTGAGCGTTAGATGCTTATGGCGGTGAGAGTAACGACGGCGACCATGATGATGATGATGATGATGTAGTGAGCAAACGAATGGAGAAAGTGAGCAACAGGTGCTCCTTGTAAATGAAGACGCTACTCAAGTACGTTTGGGAAGGAGGGCTGTTCCAAATAAAAACAGGCAGAAGCAAGACAACGCGATGTTGTAGTACGAAGTTAAATGCGAAAATTTGAATAGAACGGGAAAGGAAAGGAAAATAATTTAATGAGACTAAAAAATACAAGCAAATGCATATTAAAACAACGTCGAGAATGATTAACAAGATTTTCGTTTTTCTTCCCCCCCAGCATCGCCTTCGCCACCACTTCGAGGACATTCGATGATGAAGAGTTGATATGGAGTCTGCACGTGGGCGTTCCGGTGTTACTGTTGGTATGACAATGACAACCTGTTGTGGTGTGTGCTGCCGGTGTTGACTTTAGAGTAGGCTCGAAATTTCTAGAATCGCTATGTTAGGAACACCCCAACATACACACACACATTTCTGTGCGGACTGGTCGAGAGCCTACAGTGTGTGAGGCACCTGGAGGCGCCTGGTAGCTCGTAAAACACGACCGAATGCAGTTCGATGATTTTCGATACAGATTATGAATGAAGTTATTGTGCCTGTGTAGGTTCTAGACTAAGTAATGGAATTATTTGGGAGCTGATTGTTTGGATTTTTTTTATCAAGACATTAGTTAAGATATGTTTGCAACAACGGACAATACGATGGTAAGCAGTAATACTATAATATAAATAAAAATACATACAATAATTGAATTCAAATGCGACGGTACGACGGTACGCCGTAATAGTACAATATAAAAATAAATTAAAATGCAACTATCTGGTTGTATCATCAATAAACTAGAAATCGTTATAAATCATTTGAAAAAAAAAATATTTCAAATTAAAATAAAAAACAAACGTTAATCTCAATGCGCCATATTATCTAAGCAATGTCTAGCACGTTTACTAATTTAAAAACAACATAAAGTAACATACCGGAAAAAAGTTTACAGCTTCCGAACACTTCTAAACAGTACCATGAGCCACTTTCACACAAGACAAATACCATGACAAGACCACTTTCACACAAGTAAATCGAATTCTTTCTTCCAAGCTTCTCTTCGTACACAGCACAAACACTAGCGATCACACGTTCCGGCGCAAAACTCGTAGTAAAAACTGTTCATTTAATTACCGTCAAAAAACCGCCGTGGAAAGCGTCGTCCGAAGAATAGGCACGCGTTCAAAAAGGGAGAAAAAGGTCGGCTTGGCCTTTGGCTGGCTTTTACTGCTGCTACTGTTTCGCAGGGCTTGCAGAGCGAGAGCGTGAACCGAGCGCCGAGCGGATGTACGAAAAAATAGTGAATGAAACCGCGTTCCGGTGGAAAAACGTGCCACTTTACGCACCCTGGATCCAGGGAAACAATTGCGAGCGGAACGAGAGTGTGGTGTGTGAGAGTGAGAGAGCAAATTGGAAACTGGAAAGGGAGGATAAAAAAATGGTATACTGATACACCTTGAGTAGGTAGCAGTACGCGTTCGTGTTTGTGTGTTGTGGTAGAAGGAAGATGCCAGGACCCGGAATCAAGGCGAATCCGGCCTGAAACCGTACTACTAAAATCCCTCCAAACGTGTAGAAACGGCACGAGAATTGTCACCCAACGTGTGCTAGAACGAGAGACAAAATGTGGCCTCACTGAGTGGGTTGCCGTACGTGCAAAGGGAAACGGTACGGCCTGTGTAGGTGGCCAATAAAGCTGGGCAGGCGACAAGAGTATAGTGCGCGCCCTGTACGAGAACGGGCACACTTATTTTGTGCAACATCCGAACGCACCGCACCGTGTGCGTGAGCGAAAGGTGCGAAGGAAAGGCGAATGGAATTGTTGAGGCAGCAAATAAGAAGAAAATCGTCCGCCGCACATAAAATAAAGTAAAGAACGGGCGACAAAAGATCGGTCCGACGTTTTAGGTTTGCTCGGTGCTTGGTGCTAGTGGGTGGCACTGGTGGGTGGCTGTACAGCAAGTGGGACGATATTAGGTGGGTCGTCACAAACAGGCACACGTACGATCCGGCAAATGGCGGCCCACACACTGTCAGCGTGCTCGTAGTGTTCGCACGTACATGAGTATGCCTACACACTAAGATGCACAAATCACACACATACACACACATACTAAGATGGCTTTTTACTACACGGGGAACTGCTTGCTGTGCCGGGAAGTTGAAAAGGTAACTTAGGTTAAGGTAAGGTAAGTGCCACCTTACAATTTAAAAGGATAACCGGTGGAATGGTAAAACAAACAGGATATTATAGAGTACGAGTGCAAGGAGATATACGACAGAAAGAACGTAAAAATGAGCATCAAAATTGAAAAGTCAAATACATGATGATACAAATCATCAGAAATAACGTAAAAAATGTATATTAAATACAGTATAATGACAAAGTAAAGAACAAATAAATCATCATTTGCAAACTACCATTTAAAAGCATGCTCATTCCGAACGTTGTGCACCGTGAAGCGTACAAGCGAAGAACAGTGAGCAAACAAACAAGAAAATCTACCCCAACCGGCCGACAAACAGGGAAGCTCATAAAAAAACATCCATTTTCACGCATCCTTATCGCGTGCCACGGTTAGTGCAATTTCGATATGATCGCACTTTGGCGATGGGCAATTATTGGGGTGTTATTATAGTATTCAATGCCTTTTTTTGTGCATTTCCTTTTCTCTCTCTTTCTCCCTCCCAGACCTTCCGTTTTCCCGGGGTGCCATCTCAATGATGCGAGTGGGCGAAATTTCGGTACGAACCAGAAAATGTGTGGGCCACCGGAGCCACGCGTGCTATTGCTATTGCGTGTAGGAGTTATGGGGCCATTTATCTGGACCCAGGATCGGTGTCGCATTAGTGCAGTTTTGCTGCAGTTTATACCAAACGTTTGGCGCCTGTTGGGAGGGCAACCGGACTGGTGCGGTGTAGACAAGCCTCTGGTGAAAGAATTATGGCATTAGTCGCGTAATTAAGTGAGACAGTACGCGTAAAATCGAAGGGTACGGAGAAGATGGTTGCTTTTTTTTGTTGGCTCTCTACCGCATAGGATGCTATCGCCACATCATCTCAAGCCCACTGTTAAGGTTGTTTGTTGATTTTTGGCACACGGTTTCATGTGTGCTAGTGCAGGCGTAAGAAGCATCCTTTCGGTAGCAACACCTACCTGTGCAACCGTTAGAAAATGGGTGGTTTCGTTCCGTGAAGCTTACTATAACGTAGCGAAGCACATTTTAAACAAACGCCGTATCGTAGGCAGAGTAATGCTATACTAATGTAACGTACGGTGTGTGTAGGAGGTGTGCTCGAGGTAAAGGTAGTCGGTGCAGAGAATCGTTTAAATAGTATTTATTTCGTATTTTCGGGATATAATTTGGTAGACAATGTTCCTGTAGCAGTGTTTGACCGGCTTATGAATTTGGAGTTTAGTAATCATGTTGTATTAAGCTTTAACTTACCAAAAAAATAAATCCTTATGAGTGGTTTTCCTTATGAATTATTTTTCGACGAGTAATCACTGATGCTGGCTCCTAAATTCACATGTTTGATTGCTTTTTAAAACTTAAAACTAGCACTGAGTAACTTTAAAACACTCATTTTTTTATTGACTATTTGATTGCCTCGTATTACTCATTCTAGTAACGAGTGACACTTCATCTCTTTACAATGCATTATTCACTTCGGCAAACATTAAGCCCCAGATTTCACACTAATCACCAAACGCAAAAACAGAGCGAAGAAAAATTCAAATCGCTTGAAACGGTCGACGAATAATCGTATCACTGTGCAATACCACACCACGCGACGCGACAACCGGATGTGCGACTATGATTAACCACTGTACCACTACTAACTGGACGGAATAGGCACAAAACTCGTGCCACTGGATAGCCACACAAAACCTATGTACATGCTGACATGGTAGAGGAGTGTGAATGAAGTAACGAGTAAACCTTTGTGACTTTGCGTGTACTTTTGACGCGCCAGAGGCGGTAACTTAGGAACGATAGTGGACGTGTGTAAGCGGGCAAATCGACATTTGCATCGAAAGGATTGGGCAGGTGACAGACGCTTTCGTGACAGACGTTATCCGGGTTCGGATGCATCCTTGGTAATCATTGAAACCAACACTTGGCACCTACACTTGCTCTTTTACGAACTAAACTACACCACGTGGAACGGAACCTATACAATTCTAAGATCTAATAGCACTGAGCTGTGTTTCGCACTGTGTTTGTACAACGGACCGAAGGCAGCATACTGGCTGGACGCATTCTTCACTGTTTGCTTATCACTCGTACGCGGTACTCGCACTCACAACGACACGAAACACGATTAATTGCACTGGTCGCGGGATAAGTATCGTGACCTCTGGAGCAGCTGACACTGGCGCAAGATTCGGAGCCGTGTGTGCGTGTATGCGTGGCCACACCAATTACCGCGAAAGACTCGCCAGTCTTGCCATCAGCCAAGTGGAAGACGGTCCCGGGTACCGCGTTTGACCGCATCAACAGGCGCAATTCCGAACCGTACTGAAGCGTCTGAACGAAAGTGTGAAGACAGCGTGCCGCATTTGCTTGGTGCGCCGTTTCGGTAACCGGAGCACACCGACACAGCGATCCTCCACCAACGGACGAACCAAATTTGATCAACCCGTCCACGAGGGCGGAGGATGGAAAACACTCTCACCCGCGGAGGTTGGCTATCGCGCGGGCAAAGTGGCCCCAGTTTCTTTTTCTTTTTCCTTTTTTCGGTCATGTAAGCGGCCTACACTGTCACCCGGAGTCTGCCAGGGCTAAGGTGGGATGCAAAGCGTTTGACACTACCACACATCCATCTACTGTTTTTAGATGTTTTTTTTTTTCTTTTTTTTTTTTGTTAAGCCGAGGGATAGATGGGATCCAGGGAAGGGTGGACGGGGCCGCCCGACCCTGGGTAGTCGCGCGCAAAATTGTTACAAACGCGTGACGTTCGTTGAGATGTGTTCCGGTAGAGCCGGTGGGTGTAAATCGGTCTGATACCCGAGAATAGTAGAGGAATGCCGTCCAAAAACCCATCACCGAACGATTCGTTATGATCGTTGGATGCTTAGTTTACGCATTAGGTGGCAGCCTTCGGAACCGGAAACCCAACATTAAATTACCAATTAAAATGATTCTTTATTTTGGTGGCCTCACTTTGTATATTTGCAAAGTATAGCGAACCGGGTAAACTTCATAAAAAAATGTGTTTGATTATCTTCGTTTAACAAACTTTTTATTAATTCACGAAGAAAGATTCGTAGCTGTTGAACTTTTAATTCCCAGCAACGGATAAATAGAGGTACTGCACGATAACAAACAACAGCTATAAACTTCATTGACGAAGATCTGGAGCTATTTTTAAACCAATTCCAATCGAAAATAAACTCCCTCTGGCACATGTCTGGCATCTGCTTCATTGACTGTTCCGGAAAAAGCCACACGTTGGTCGCACCGGCGGCATGCTTCGACGCACCTTTTGCAGGACGCCTCATCAGGGTTCACGGCTCCACGCGTGATTTCCGTGATCCATGCGGCCAGACAATCGGCTACGTATCCTACCAGTCCTGGCACAAATCACGCGCTACCCAATCAGGCAAAGAACGAGCGAAAGGGCGCACATGGTTGCTCGCACGATGCCCGTTGAGTTTTTTTTCCCCAGCGATTTCCCGCGGATTTCTTAGACGCGGCCCTCGGCATTCGGCTTCTACGGTGGCACACGCATGTGACGGAGCTGGGTGGAACGAGTTCCTTGCTGGCGTTTGCGTGACTAGCTTTCACGAACGTCATCAGCGTGACGTTTAGGGACCGGTCCGCGCTGATGTTGTCCTTGATGTTGAGCCGTGGCCGAGCGAAGGAGTGTCTGCAAATAGTAGCGCTTTCCATGCACCCTCGAACATGGAAACCTATAAATAGATTACATTCAATTGCTTTGGGAGTCCTTTTCCCTTGTTTGTGTTTTTTTTTATTCGTCCATCCAGCAACAAGTGCTACCGAATGAGCAACACGTGACGGGCAAGGTGTTCGGAATGGAGTAGAGTTCCCATTTTTGTTTTTCTTATGCCGATTTCGAATGGAGCGTGAGATTAATGTTTTGTTCGTACTTTTCCATTTCGTTCAGGGCTTTTCCGTGCATGGATGAGTGGCTTTTAATAGATGGCCGCATAGTTGCCAGTTCGGGAGAGGTTTTCTAAATTGAAATAAAATTTCGTTTGACGTCATTACGGTACGGTGTCTGTACGAGCATGTGCTTTCAAACGCATTTTGGTGAATGAGGAATTATAAATACGTTCCTTAACATTAAGGGTTTTCATAAGCACGTGAAACATTACTTGCACATTGCGTTCTCTGCATGGCGGCGGGACGTTTGCTATTTTAGGGCAAGCTTTGACTATTCAAAGCATCAGTCTATAATTATGTTGGATGGTTTTTACGGCGTATGTTACCATGTTGTCAGCTCATTTTGTTTGCGATACAGGAGATGTGATGGACATAAAAACAAAGGTATTTCAAAAGCACGAATACGAATTAGTATATTTTATATTCGCTCCTTTGTCCTCTGAACCACAACTTACAGATTCTGCAGGAATATCTGATGACAGCACCAGAGTTCTAATCCCATCCGGAACATGAGGATTGACTATCCTATAATATGAAATAAATTAGATTATTTCTTTTTTATTCACATAGGACGGCCAGACCGTATTTACAATTTACTGACAAGTAAACCTTTTCATCTTAGCTGGGAGACATTTCCTTCTCCGAGCCGTGAAAGGGCACCATTTCCCGGATTTGCTCGGTTTAAATTTGATTAATTATTACAAAGCCTCCTGTATGCCTGGTTGCCTTCGCTGATCGTTTACACAATAAAAAAAACTTAAAGAATTATGAGATTACTATTATTGTAAATTATTGGACTTTGAGTGACATACTTACTTACTAACTTACTTACTTACTTATCAGGCGCTACAACCGCTTTGTGGTCTTGGCCTGTCGCAGCAGAGTCCGGAACCGCTCAATCCGTTATCCCGGCCTTCATGGTGGATGATTCTACGCCATCCTGCCACCTCAATCTGGGCCTACTACGCTGCAAGATAGTGAGGTCATGAAACTCAGGCTGTAGAATGACCGGATGGCCGCCAGCATCCTAGCACGCAACTCCGTCTCTATGCTGTTAACGGTGCTGATTGTGTCACCATCGATTTGGTCTTTGCCTCGTTAATCTGCAACTCGAGGATTTCTGCCGCCTGCTCGAGCCTTTGGTAGGCCTCTGCTACCTGGGAGAGTCGCAGACCATCGATGTCTATGTCATCAGCGTATGCCAGGATTTGGGTTGACTTATAGAAGATGGTTCCCAAAGACTTCACCTCCGAGTCACGGATGGCCCTCTCTAGCGCCAAGTTGAATAGGAGACAGGTGAGCCCATCTCCCTGACGCAGGCCTTTGGTGGTAGAAAAGGACTCGGAGAGTTTTACATCCACCTTCACCTGGCATGTGACGTAGGTCATGGTCATTCTAACAAGCCTGATCCGTTTGGCCGGGATTCCAAAAGAGCTCATGGTCTCGTAAAGTTTTACCCTGGCTATACTATCATATGCGGCCTTGAAATCTATGAAGAGATGGTACGTGTTCAACTACTGTTCAGCCATCTTATCCAAGATTTGTCGCGTGGTGATTGAGTGACATACATCTTAATACATCTTGATCTTAATAAGAATGCTTATGCAGGGGTAGATAAAAATATAAGCAAACTAAACTATTGGAATGAGTCTCTCCGAAGCTCTCACGAATCTCACCGATAAAGGTTCCATGAAAGGATCTTCTTTATTGAAAGACCGAAAACATCTAAAGCAACTGCAAAGTAAACAGATGCATTAAGAGGGTTCTTTACATATTATTATGGGTCTCTCAGAATTTGGTCTGGTCGAAAAAAGTTTCATTTAAAGGTTCTGCACTATCGAAAGACATCGAGAAACATCAGAATGAAAAAAAAGTATTAGACTTCGATTTTAAGATCAAACCAGTAAATTATTTTACAATCAGTTGGCGACAAATCAAGACAAATCAGTTGGCGATCATTTCATGTTCCTGGTTGCTGTGTATTGCAGGTCCAGGTTGTTTAGCTATCATGATATTGTAGCATATATTAGTAAGGAAATGTTTGTTGTAGGGCTTAAAATATTAATCAATAATTTTAACAAAACACGTTGAAGACATGCTAAAGTCCTTAGGTTCATATTTTTTCTTAATTTCGTGGATAATTTTAAATCCGAATATATCAAACAAGAGATTACTTCTGTATATTACCATCCCCATGTACTATATTAGATAAGAAACAAATTCATTTCCACCAGTATTGTGAAGAAATCTTAACATTACATTACCTGCACTCTAATTAAACTTTTGTAAAGCCTTTTGGAACAGGATTTCGGTGTTTTTGACGGCCTGTTTCATGAGCATATTACCAAACGACTCAATTTACATGATTCAATATCTCATTACTTTGTCTCAATCTTGGCAGAATATACTAATAAAAAGGGAGGAGTCTAGCAAGCTCGTCGTCGTACTGCATCATTACAAATCATTACATCAATCATTGTTCTATACAGACAAATCAAAACAAGCACTAGTTGGGGAGCGATTCTGCTGCCATCTCTAAACAACAAAATCAACGAAACACCCCTCACTGCAATCGCAAGTAGCTCTATTAGCAATCGCTTCAGGTTAGCTGCATCCCACTGCTGCCATTAGAACCTCCTACTCAACTGCAATCCGAAAGAATCGATTGAACAGCAAAAACCAATGTTTGCATCACGTTCGATGAATCGAAATCAAATAGGTGATTGAACCATGGTTCGATTCAACGAAACACAAGCGAAAAAACCAAACGAAACAAAACACTAAATACATTTTATTGAATCGAACGAAGCTCGACTCGCCTGCTTTCAGTAAATCCGATCAAATCCAGTCTCAATTGCACAAATCTCCAATACCTAGAACATGAACGTGGCTCTCTAGTTTTCCATTGACAAATGTTGGACTGGAATCCAGCCAGTATCACAATGCAAACGTTAGAAACACCTTCCAAGTAGCAACGAAACAATACAAACAGCACTCATCCAGCAAAAATCCATTTTAGGCAGTACCACCGACCGACCGACCAACGGGCTGGCGAGGAACAGGATTTTACCTTTTTCGGGCGATCGAACTAATTATCGGCCCGGATCGATTCCACCCACGATTTGTTTGTGTGTGCGAGCTCGCGCAAGAGCACCGATTGGGGGGAGTATTTAGAAGTGGGTGGTACAAAGTTATTCGATCGGCATGCCGAACAGAAACGGAATCATACAACACACACTACAAATTGTTCACACAATGCACACAACGGCCCATTCGTGGTTGTAGGGAAGGTTTATAAATCTGTTTACACACCCAGAACTAGCAAATGGGACGTTCATCTTACAGTGCACACAAGTGTGTATTTCTAGAAAAGCATTGCAACACATATAGAACATGGCAAGCAGTTCATCTGTGAGTCTTCTTTTGGTTAATGCTGTGGAATAGATTGAACAACAACAAAAGAACTTAAATTAATGCTAGGTAAAATATTACTTTCTTTACCTATTTCCACAAAAATAATTTCCTCAATGATTTACCCTTTTCTCTACTTAAAGTAGTTTGCAATTCATTAGCGACTATAATACGATACATTAAATAGTACCCCAAAAACGGATCGCCTCCATTGCCACTGGCCGGGTGTCAATGGATAAAGCAATAACAATGCCACCATCCTCCAGAGCCACTCGAAACGCGAAAAGTTTGAAAAGATTGAAATGAAAAAAAGAGAGAAATAAACCAGAAAAGAGTTTAATGAAACTAAATATTACAAAAGCTTTCTTGCCAATAAATTAATCATTGATTAATAAATCATTATGATTTATGACTTTTTATTCGATTCGACCCGTTTTGCTTCCTCTGCATCCTGACCACCAGCATAGTACCACTTCGCGGCCCCATTCCCGCAACCCCTTCTTCATCTCCTCTCCCCACCCCTCTGGCAAACTCAGGTTCAAAAGCCAGGTTTGACAGTCAGCGAGCTTGTGCCGCAACGGAGCAGCAGCAGAAGCCGTTTCAGCGCTTGTAGAGACGGTTTTTTTTTTTGTTGCTGCTTTGCTGCTCAGCTTACCCTCGTCACAAACGGATTGTGCATGGTCCCGGTGCAATTGCACTGTTCCCACTCCCTTCACAGCCCCTTACCCTCTCCCTTCCTTACCCTGTGTGCACATTTCATGGCTTCTTTGCATGGTTGGTTTTCAATAAAACTCGAAATGACAGGTAAATTTATAAATAATTACATAGTTGTTACACGCGTGCATACAACACTTTTAGCGGAGATTTCTTGCGATAGTTACTTGTTGTTCTGTGTGTGTGTTTTTTTTTTCTTCTTCACTATGTCGTGTCGTTTGCTCGCACGTTCAACTCTTCAGGTGCACCACATTAAGTGTTTGTCGTGCGCTTCCAGCTGGTGAAAAAAAAAACGATCAAAACCGAGCGTAAACGTGAGCGTTTTGTGTGTGAGAAAAAAAAGTACGAACAAAATTGAAGAATGCATGAGTGCAAACGATAACCTCATCCCGTTAGGCGTCGGCCAGAACGACCCCGAAAGGTGTTAAATGCAGGTCAGCCCCGGGAACAACCCTTATTTTTGGACGCGCAGCATCGCACGACGGGTGGCTTTGGGCAGATGGATCAGCTAAAGGGGAGGTTATCATCTTATGCTCTTAAGGCTAATAGTAGGGATGTGTTTTTGTGCGAATTTCTTCGCAACGTTAGTGACGCTAGAATCCTGAGTGTGGGAATTAATTTACAGTAGTAAATGATGGCTCGTTTTGCGGCAAAAAGGGGTCTATGATGTGTTTTTTCGAAGACCTGAAAAGGTATGAAGTTAGGGTTTAGTAAATATTTGTGATGTTTGAACATTGAAATTCGATATCTATTTTAAAAAATTACCCATTTGTTAATTGGTTCCCGTAGATCACCGTTTGGTCCTGTCGGAGAATTGTTATCCGCCCCTAAGACCCTGGCTATCACTAGCTGTCAGACACCTCCCTTGCATGAGGCTTATACACTGATTCGCCAGAGACAATGGGTCTTACCTTTTATCCATCAAATTCCTTTTTCGTTTTCCACCATTGCTTTTATGTTGATATGTTGAGTTGTCAATGTCTTAAGTTTTTTTTGTGGTGCCACGGACAAGAAAATTGCCGTAAAAAAGCGGCTGGCGATTTCCACGTTACAGTATTCTCAAAATCGATCCATCCTGGACACAGCTAGTTTGAGCAAAAGTCAAATTACTACAATAGACAAACCAGAATGAATTAACTACGATCTTCATCAAGGCCATAATAATAGCTCCGGAACAAATACAATTATACCTACCTGAACAATCATCCTGTAACATCCAAATTAGACAATACTGCAACGAATCGCTATCATTCATTTTAAATAAAAATAAACGAATTATTTGTTTTTTAAGACTCCTCTAACTCTCGGTCGATACATCGAATCCCATCCGGATTCGTCTACTTTCAATATAATTAAAGCTCGATTGATGCATGCATTTCTTTTTACGGTTTAAAATTATCTAAAAATTACTATTTTATGTCATATCAGTAAATCTGTCTGAATCACGAAATGTTTCTTGATCTGCCCTTTCTGTAGTAAACTTTTTTGTAAAATCTGGCCTTATGTTATCTTTTATAAAAAAATACAGATTTCTTCATTGATTACCGCTACAAAGTATGAATTGATTTCAACTCATTCATCAGGATATTTTTGATCAAGATTCAAGATCATGATCAAGATTGATCAAGAATATTTAGAACAAAACCAATATGCTTTTATTGTTGTTTTAGTTTAACTCTCATCAGATTTATACCTCGCACAATAAACACCTTGATTTATTCAATTCTCTTTTGCAACGCAGCGGTGTTGACTCCACATCAAAATACGTTAGGCTTCAATCTCTAACCCATCTAACTATAACTTAGTAAGGGAAAACTTCCTCCTATCCCCAAACCCAATAATTGTACCCATACGATGCGTTCGACAATGTGAAGCAAAACGGATCGTCAGCATGTCCATTACAAGCAATTAAATTCCTCGAAATCAGCCACTGCATGCAAATTGCAATCAACATTGTCCAGCCTACCGGCGCACCCCGACCCCGCACGCCCCACTGCACCGAGGGGGACTCCATTCTTCCACTGACACAGACATGCTGGAAATTGTCGACAATCTTGCAGACAACGCTACTGTACACACAATCCCAGCCAACCCAAGGCCGGTAGCCATACGCTGGATGCTCAGCCTCGCCATCGTTACGGCTTTTAAACTGCACTGCGCTTACCGGGAAGAGTATTAACTGGTACGAAACCAGCATTGGCGATAGCTGCCTGCAAAACGGACTTGGTGGAGCTTGGCGGAAACCTGCAGGAGACACACCGCGGAGAGCTTAGCGACGGTGACCATGTGTGTACGGTCATCGGCCAGATCCAGTGTACCCCTGATTTTACTGTCTCTCGCTCGCCCTCTTTCTCTTCTCGCGATCGAAGCACAGGAACATGTTTACATGCGCGCGTCTCGTGTCGGAATCCATTTCGGTGGGGGTTAAGTTATTAGACTCAAAATCAGATAACAGTTTTCACCCGACGTTTTTGATAGAAGCGAACGGTGGTAACCGGGGGTACGACGCAAAAGAAAGATCTATCGGGCAGATGGTAGATAGAGCGGGAATGGACACGTGAGTGTGTGTGTTTATGTGAGTGTGTGAGAGAGAGAAAGAGTGGGGCAAGCAGGGCAAATGGAGCGTAATAAAATCTTTAATAATTTGCATAATTTCGCCCGAGGGCACTAAATCAATAATGAACGTGTAAGTGCCAGACTGCGGTTTTCTAGCCCGTCCAGAGGCAGGACATGGCGACCGAAAGCTCACAGCCTCAGTACCTCAGCAATGCGGGAAGGGAGATTTAAGAAGGCTACGAAACGTATTTTACTATTTTTATCTTTTATAATTCCTCCCCGCCCGTAGGGCACACGGGCCAAGGAATCCGCCGCATTCGGTTGGGAGAAAACAAATGAAAAATGCACCGATGCAGATGGATAGCGAAAACGGATAGATGGTGTTTCTGGTTTTTGCGAGCAAATTTGCAACAAACAACAATCGTTTTGGCTTGAGGGGCACTGACTGACTGGCTGGTTGGCTGACCGGCCGGTTCGTTATGGTCAGCGAGCGGAATAGTAAATCCTTCCATGCTGTGTGCTACGATCTTCCGAACGCCCTTAGCACCTATTCAAACAACTTCAGTGTCAGGTTGAGGATGGTGCTGGGTCGGGCTGGATGGTAAGCAGTGGCAGAAGACAGGAGTGAACGTATGAGAACATATAGCACGAAATTAACATACGTTACGTGCAATTGTGGTATGTATTTATGCTTCTAGTCACACCCTTACAAGGCGAGGAACAAGTCACACACGCACACATACCGCTCGGTGGAGGTGTTTGTAGTAAAACAAAAGCGATTAATAACTGAACTAATATTGCTGTTTTTATTTAATATAATTAATCTAGTTCTAATCTAATTTTCATGTAAGTATGTATCCTTTAAAAACAAATTTGTATAAAATGTAAATCAACTTCATTGTTGGCCATTAAAATACCTTGCCGACGGTATGTTGTCTTTATATTGGCGACATTTACAATTTGATTTATTTATGTTTGCCCCACCCAACCAAGGCATATGCCAATCCGGCGCACAGTTCATCCCTGAAGGCATTCGCAAAGCATTCGAAGAATGTTTAGCTCCATCTCCATCCAATCTCCAACCAAAGGTAGAGGTATTGCGACAAATCGCTCGTCCAGCAATACAAAAAAAAAATAGAGACACACGGCTAGTAAAACGAAAGCTAAAAGTAAAGAGCAAAGGGCCACATAAATAAACCATTAGCTTAGATCCTATCAACGAGCAGAACACATCCATCCACTATTAGAGAGGTGTGCAGGATTCTGTTGACAGGCAAAAAAAAAGGAAAACAAGTAGATGAACGCAATAGGTGTGATTAAGATAGTTCAACACTGATTGGTTCGCCTCATCGAACGCTTGATGGTGACAGGTCAATCCCTTTTTGTGCCTCGAGATGGAGCAGATTCCGAAGAAAAAGGGATGCGATATGACGATTTTGCACAGCGGAATGGATGGTGCTGAAAGGGAGATGGTATTTGTGAGCTATTTTTAGTTGCAGGCGTACAAATGTTAACGAATATCTCTTTCTCGAGCATTTCTTATTAATGTTATTTAATTCTAATTTATAGCTTCAAAAGCAATTTAGGAAAAAGTCGATGATATATTTTGTTAACGCACAACGGTGAGACAGAATCTGGACGAAGAGCTATTCGTCAAGTGAGTAATGAGTTCACTGCAATGAGTAGCGAGTTCACTATAGTGAGCAGTGCATGAGTGTCACTCATGCACTACTATTACCTTGGTAACTATAACGCAGCGAATTACCTTCCGAAACCTCCGCGAATAAACATAGTATGTTGAGGGTTTGCTAGGATTATTCCTCTGATTGTGTATCTTCTTGATTTCTTACCGTGGAAAATTTTGTTATAGCCTGAGAGTTGCAACACACATAATTTGATATCATTTTTGGCGAATAATCAATATTAAATCCAGAAAATTTAATGTCAATCAACGAACTTAATCTTTTGCCATTTCAAGGCAATAGTGAATGCATCAGGTAATATTTATAAATACGTCAAATTATTTTGTACATACTGAAACGTACAAAAAAAATCTCTTTTTGATGTTTATATTACGTCTCTGCACTGGGTAAGATTTATTAATTAAGTGTTGATTATCATAAATCAACTCATTTCAATACGTCCACTTCTCTGCAAAACCATTTAATGCAAACGATAATTAGAATCATCGATCATGCCTCCCACTTACTCGACGCAATCGCCCAACATTCGTCTTCCAGCGTTTCCAAAATATCCAACCAACCGGTACTTTGCAGGCCGATTAAATCATTACTTTTTCTACATTTAATTCCATCGGTCTGTGGCTTTATTTCCACTTCAGCAAATTTGCAATTGAACTCGCCGGGCAATATTTGAATGTGTCGTACAGGTCTCATGTTGCGTACTTTGTTAGCTTAACGCTGACCCTGCCCTGAGGAGTCGAAGGCTGTGCCGAAGTGAACGTTAATTTGCTCCCGTTGTCGGTGCTTCTCGGTGCTGCTAAAGAATGGTTCGCCCCAAGTAGCCCGCAGTCGCGCCTGGCTGGTCCCATGTGGCTAAGCAATTACTCAAATCCCCTAGCGAACCAATTGACTGCACTGGTGTCCCGCGGAGTGCGTCTTTAGGTGCAGTTTTGCAGTTGAATCGATCGAGAGATTTGTGTCGAGAGCCTACGTGTCGTAAGGGACGATTCTACTGCATTTATACTTGGTACTTGGCTACTTGGCTTATATTCTTTCGATTCGTAAGTGATTTGTTAAACAGGCTGCTTTGAGACTTGTGTCAAAAATTTACTTAAAACCAACGACTTAAGACATGTGTTTTGATTTACATAACAATAATGCCATAATTAAATATAATTTAATATAGTTCAATGAGGAACATTTAGATAAAACAATTCTCAACCCAATTTGAATTCATTCAACCCAATAGAATGACACCTTTAAACTATCTTTCTAAAAGACAGTTCTTAAGGCAAGAGCGAGCAGCTCAATACCCGATCTGGACCGTAACTTCCAGTTTCAGCAAACTAATCAGTGGGTCGACCACAACTCAGGGCACAGGGACGGAATCCCAGGCCCCATTACACGCTGCAACCGATTTGTATGTTTGGACACCGCACGCGTATCGCCAGTCTTTTAGCGTCGGTGAAATATTTTAATCAACGATCTTGAAAGTCGGCTGAATGTTGGCTGCACTATATCGAAATGAAAAGCAGAAAAAAAAGCTGATGGCAAAACACATAAAGAACCCTCCGGCGATGGTTCGCATTTCGCACAAAAACCGATCGCGGCTCAATAAATCACATTCATCGCATTCCTCCCCCGAGAAACCGCTTCTGCTTCTGCTCTGACTACTCCATGCCTTCCCATTTGCGGGATGCAACAACGCGCCACAGCAAAAATTCCAGTAGCACACCTCGACGGGCGGCCAACATCAACGTGGTACGCTAGCCGCGCATCACATTAATTGGCCACAATCGATGCCAAATTGCGAGCGAAACCATGATCGTAAGATGCGAAATTCAACACTCCCCACTGGGCTTTTGGCATCGCGAGAATGGGACACCGGCCGTTTGGTATGGGGAAAACGCACCACACCCCAGCACCATAAAGTTCAACCCGGCAGCTATCGATACTGGCCCCCGGGGGGAGAAACAATCGAAAATGATTCTTCTCGGGACAGCTTCATTGAACTACTTGCTTACTATACTCCAGCTCGTTGAAAGGCTTTCCGCGACTACTGGTTTACTGATCTGGCCTACACAATCGTTTTCCCAAAATGCAGCACGATGTGCTACAAAAACCTGGCCCGCCTTATGCACATGTGATCCATATTGCGATGATCGGGCTTGTGACTTTGTTTTTAGCTTTTTTCTTTCGTGTTCTTGCCGTTTTTGGACAAAACAATTTTCTTGTTTAAAATGCCGCCCGCACCGATCAACGGCCGACAACGAATTTTCGACGAACCATCCGTTTCCATTCGATCAGTTTTGCATAAATCTTCAACCTGTCAGTGGCGTTTGATGTTTGACAGAAATGCAAACAATCCCCATGCGAGCAAAACAACGACATGCGGCGCAACGATTCTCGATGGCGCACGCATAAAAGGAACCGCTCTTGGAAAGTGATCCGACCCCGTTTGCGCATGCCGTGGAAGTTCCAGCGAGTCGAACAGCCCAAATCAAACTAACAAAGGCATTTTGCTTCCCCTTCACCCCCCCCCCCCTCCACTCCCATTTTGGATGTCCTGTCCCGTAGAAGCGAGGATGCACCGATGCACGTGCCGAGCGCGTTTTGGATATTATGCGTATGGGCACGCTTTTGAAACGCTAATCGATAAATGTCGGCTCGGTTTTGGTTGCCACGCTTGGCGTTGGTGGGACATTAATTCGTCCCAATTAAAATGTTATCGAACCCATAAATAGATATTCGGACATTCGGGTTTGAAGTGAACAGCGGTCGAGATGAAAGC
Organism: Anopheles maculipalpis; assembly: GCF_943734695.1. Classification (NCBI taxonomy): domain Eukaryota; kingdom Metazoa; phylum Arthropoda; class Insecta; order Diptera; family Culicidae; genus Anopheles; species Anopheles maculipalpis. The sequence goes on along the minus strand of NC_064871.1, from coordinate 19,516,412 downwards.
CGCTGTTGCCGATGAGCGGCAAACCCCACGCACGTATGCCTTCATTCGCCATCTGGGCTTATGTTCGAAGAAAACTATGCTTGATGGTCGGTTTTTCGAATTATGCTGCACCCCGTTGCTGTGGTGGACCCCCTTGCCGGTTGGTCTCAGTCCCGTTGCGTTGGGCAGGGAAGATTAAAAAGCAACGATCTGCTGCTGCTGCAACCAACTCCTTATGAACACCTGGCCAAGATTATCGTGCTAATGTTTGCGCACAGTGTGTGATGTTTCACTTTTTTCCGCACATGAGAAGCCAGGATCAAGTGGGGCACACTACGATACAATTACACGGAGCAACAATGCACCGGACGACGCTGGACGCCACATTAACATATGCTCATTAGGTGGGTAATGAGTGATCATTTTCTGCTCCGCTTAGGCACGCTGTAGGGATGCACGCTCTTTGTGCCGAACCGTTCGTTCAACCGCACTGTCCACCGGCGGGAAGATGCAACAAAGTGCAATAAAATGTTCATAATATTCATTAGCCTTTTTTTCTGTAATTCTTTTGCCACAGCAACACGGGGCCGGTCTCTCGGAGAGTTGGTGATCGTGGCTTTCGCCCCATGCTTCATTATCGTTGACTTTATCTTAAATAATAATCTCATTAACAAGATATTAAACGAGAAAACATAAGAAAACGATGACAGCGTGTATATGCTTTGCTCTCGGGTCAGCATGTTGCTCGAGTTATTTGCTTTATCGGTGCGTTATACTACTTGGGGTTTCTTGAGGTTGTTTTCTGCTTCATCTTTATGTTTCAATCTTTTCTTTTCATTACTGTTTGCTATTGGAAGTCAGTATGAAATCATATAATAAATTCTAGATATTATGAAACTTTGTTATATGTGTCACCCATACTTTTATCATCGTTCAAATATAATAAATAATAAAAACTAAATACTATTAAAGTAAACGTTATTTGCTTTAAAGTATGTTAGTATGAATGTTTCTATAAAATAATCTAAAATTAATATTGCTAAATATGGAACGAAGGAAAAGCATACAAAAAAAATGATAAAGTAATGTAAAACATGTTAAAACAAAAAAAAAGGTAACAAACGGTGAGAAGAAAAGTATAAAATGACATTCAAATCAAACAAAAGTACAGGAATCCATACACACACGAAGACAATTCAAACAATCATGCACCTTGTTAAGGTTTGCACCATAAAATTGTACCCGAAACGCGACAAGTGAACCATAAATATTAATTTTCTCACTCACTTTCACCCGTTCAAGCGAGCGCGATCTGTCCTGCACACTGCCAACCGCTTGACAACATCATCCCTATCGTGAAAGTTGAAGTGAGAACAGCAGCTAAACAGACAAAAGACAAAATAAACGCCGGCTAAACGATTGCAGCAAGCGAACGCCGGATCACTCGAGTGCATCGGCATACGGTGTAATACCCGCGTACGAACTGAGCGGTGGCTCGTGCCATAACAGTGCCACACGAGCGTACCATTCACCGGACTCGACCATCGGATTCGTAAAGGTTTTAACCGGAAACCGCTGGAAGCGGAAAACGGAAGGATTGAGTTAAAAACAATCGTCCAAGGTTCGCCACGCGTTCTGTCCATTGTTTCTGGGCTTTGCTTGCACTATTGTTGGGGAAGGGGGCTTCTTCTTCTTGGGTGTAGCTTGCAATGTTGATCGTGTCCGTTGTTCCGTGTGTGTGAGTGCTTGTTTCTCTTCCTCTTCTTCGTCAAAACGAGACACACGCGCACCGCTTAATCCAAATCGGATGTACATGTGTGCCTTAATCGACATCAATTGAGATTTATAGCATTTATGATCTTTGCCCATAAATTTCGGCTCCTCAGCACAAACGAGCGGGAAGCAGGGTGGCAGGTTACGGTATGGGCGAGACAGTTAAAGAAGAGATGAGATTGAATGATGCGAAAAGAAGCAAAAAAAGATGAAAATAAAGAGGCAAAAGAAGTAAGAATTGTTAAATTTGCAAGATGAGTGATGTTGAGGTATTTATCTTAGATATTAGATATTAGACCTAGAAATAGCAGGAGAAGATTACATTGCAAGAAATAAATTTTTGACTATTTTGACTTAAAGTAGGGACATTTTGAATTGAACTGAACCATTCTTACACCGGTAAAAATATCAAACACTAAGTCAACTTTCGCTGAGAAAATATTACTAGCATGAAATGATTTTGCCGATTGCCATATCATAAAGCAGGTCGATCAATCAACCCTGTCCACTGTTGGAATGTAAGAATACGGTCCCGACACTATTAAAGTTCCGAAATGCCTGGGCAACACAAGAAGCTTATTTATAAAGGGCTTAGCTAAGAAGCTATTCACGCACGGCTACTGCACACAGCAAACCCATCACGACTGGGGCTCCCCATACAATCAGCCCGTCTGAATGATCTGTACCTTCTCAATTATACGCTAGACCCGCTGCTGTCGATTGCTTCTATTTTCGTACGGCAACCCTTTGACCGGTACCGCGTTTTATTACACTTTCGCGGAATCTTCAACCCATTCCCGGTTGCCCGGCGTGAACGCGTTTGTTTCGGCATTTAGGCGCTTCTCAAAGTCTCTTCAGCCTTTTAACCGGAGCCGTCAACCATATGAGGGCAGCCTTAATGTGCGTCAAGCGTCAGGCGCACACGTTTTGACAGTCTATTAAACGAACAGCGAAAAGAAGGGAAATTTTAAAACGATGAAACTCTTTCTTCACCTTCTTCGGATGACGGAGACAGAGTGTTAAATAGCGAATAATTTTGATTTCATGATAGATGTGAGATGGGCCCGCGAAGTAAGGGTCATCATTGGTAGCTTGGTGGGTACGGTACGGGCGAGGAATAGCTTCACGTGCCTTCACCGGGAATGTGTTACTTCTACTTCCATGTGACGAAGCTGTCTGTTTCATACTTTCGCCTAGCTCCGTTTAGTTTTCACACCAGCTGGATGCTGTGTTTTGGAAAGATGATCGTAAAGTACTGCCATTATACTTGTAATGGGTACGGGTTAGAGGACATTTGGGAACAAGAGATGAAGTTATGTGCTCCAAATGGTAGAAATTTGGAGAAGAAATCTTCATCAGAACTCATTTAATGATCAAACGAAGCAATCCTCAGAGCTTCTAGCGTGCCGATATGAACGGTTTGAGGCCACCGAGTCGTCCAGTACCGTGCGCTTAATCCGCATCGTGTGCGTCGACGGTATTGCATTTCATAACATGGCCTTGTTTTACACTGACCATTTGCCACTGTGCATTAGCCGCCAGCCACCAGCCTAACCGAACACAGGAGAATGATTAATTTGCAGCTTAAAAGCTTTCTCCACGCTCGTTTCAATCCTCCGGCTCCGGCCGCAATCGGCTTGCAACCGGTGGCCTACGTCACGTTAATGCTGAACCCGTTCAGTCTTAAATTCACCACCACCTAGCGTGGTCCTGGTGACACTTTACAAATTCGTTGACTTTCCGTGGACTTAGCTCGAGCTGCTGCTGGCAGCAGTAGAGTATATCTGATCCTCTGCAAGCGTGGTAGCGCCAGCTCCGTGTGGGCCACCGGCGCCAGACTCTCCAGATAGACGAACGTTGGCCCCCGGGACACTTTGACACCTGTCGTGCGGTCGCGCGACACCTGACTCGTGTAGTGCAGTCAGTGGAAGGAACGAGTTCCTCGTGCTATGGTAAGAGCTTGCGAGATGGCGCCAACCTAATTCGTTTTTTCGTTTAGACACTGATTTCTGCATCTTTACGATGCATCGAGATTTTGTGACTTGAGACTGAGACGATTCCTTACAAATATTAAACATTTACGATACGCTGGACATTTTAAATTTATGAGATAAAAGTTTATAGCTACTGTATTCAGTTCAAGTACCGAGCGCTATTCTATCTTCCTGATAGAATCCTACAATGGCTACAGCTGAATGCCCCACAATGCCGCAAGATGATCTAATTTGTTCAGCGAAACAATATATTTGCCCCAGTTTCTGTATACCGCCTTACAATTTTTCCTTCGCTCCCACTATCGGAAAGGAAACAAACACATGTTTATCAGCGAGACCCTCTAATTGGGGACCTTAGCTGCCAACGTAAACGCACTTGCATTAGCACTCATTACTGTGTCAATTAACGCATGCCCGGCACCAGCTCCAGCCATTCCATTCGCTCGATCCTATACATACGTGTGATAATATACCTTGGCATTGTGCTAGTAATATCCGCAAAAATGAATGCACTCAACCGATGCCGCTGACTTAATCTAGCTGGACGCCGAAGCCGATAGCAGCACTGTCAGGACGAACGCGGAAAATAATGTCCCATTGTGTGCCCCGACCCAGCTCCAGTTTAAGGATGGAAAGGTTTTGTCTTTTACCTAAAGCGGACAGATAATTTACTCCACTCGATACGGTGTAACAGCAAATGCAGCCGTCCGCCCTGCTCGGCCACTGGCAGCCGTCCTATTGCTGCAAACACAATAAGACACCGCCACTTGCTGGCGGCATCGTTTGCTCGCTTGGTGAGGACTTCCCGAGAGCTTGCGGTCGTATATTTGTTTCCCAATCACACTCCAGATTGTAGCTAAAGCAACCGCTTTTTGGCACAGAATGCATCACTGCTCCGGCCCGGAGTGCACTAGCATGCTGTCGGTCGGTCCATTTTACTTGAAGAACTCCTTCAGCATGTTTTCACCAGTGTGCATACAAAATGCACTAAGCATCTGATGGCCAACTGGCCAACCTCTATTCAAACACCTGCAGAGGGAAAGGAAGCAAATCTGGCACCGGTCAGAACGGTAAAGAAGCTAACGGCGAGAGACATACAAAGTCTAGCTCCTGCACCCGCATGATAGCACCGATTGCACCATTGCACCGGATGGTATCGGTACCATCGGCTGCAATTTAAAATTGTCTGCGCTCTATTAAAGCTCCCTTTCTCTCGGTGGGATGATCGGGGCGGGCTGCAGCTCCTAAATGGTCCGTATGGTCAGTTGAAAGAAAAGCCCGCGATGCAAAGCGATCAAGCCGCCGCGATACGCGCCGAACCCATTGAGCGAGTGCGATCGGAGATCTGTAGGGCCGGCATCCATAAGTGTTTTCCCGCCGGCTGACCGACCCACCGACACGCGCACTGCGGGTCGGGTTGAAGTTTATTTAAGGTAATAGCGCTATTTAATTTAATTTTATACCTCGCATCGTGCATTGTGCGTACTGGTGTCGGTCGTGGTCTGGGAGGCAGAAACCGGATTCCTTCGGTTTGTCTTCATCGGATGTGTTTTCTGTTGAAGTATTTTTCTTTTGTTTTTATATGTTTTGCACTGTTAACAGTATGGCACGTTCTAGAAACCTACAAAGAAAGTCACCCAAGAAACACTTCCTATGCATTTTTACCTCAAATCTCAAAGTTTTTTATTAAGGTTTTATCATGGTTTTACCTAGTCCAAATAGTTTTATGGTGACTTTTAGTGGTGCTCCATACATTAATACGTTATTGTCATCTTTAAAGCTTCTTAAAGATCACTAGAAAAACGCCAATTAAAGCTAAAATTGTTCATGTATCGAAATCACCTTACAAAAATGTCCATTTTACAGTTTGTTTATGGTCTAAGATGGTCTCAAATTGCCAAAATCTTAATACTATTAGAACTTTTAAGACTATTAGCTTTTCAAGCTCAACTAATTCTACATGCTCCAATATTAAAACGATTATGACTGCTCTTAACCCATCAACCCACTTCTTCTTGGCTTAACGACCTTCTAGGTTATGCCGGCCATCGATTTACTAACTCTAGAATCTCGACCCTGCCGTTTGAAGATCGTTGTCGCCTTACCACCTGATCGCCGGTTCTACCCAATGTAGTCTCTGTGAATTTAGTTACAGGATATCAGTTGATTTTTACAACCATACTTAAAACAATAATTAATTTAATATATTATATGGTGCTTGCAATAAAGCAGCATAAATTGTCGGATTCACCATTCAACGGCAATGTGAAGAGGTTTTTTTTACATTTGTTTACGTATTTGAAGAGTTCGTGTTGCCTAAGACCTTTTCGTCCACATCAGTGCTTCCATAAAACTCAAAAAGCTTTTGAGTGATCTCGCGTGTTTAAAATTAAAATTATTTACACTTAACGTAGTATTTGTACCGCTTTTCAAACCGTTTAAAGGTTTAAAGCATGAAAAACTCTTATTTTTTGTACTAAAATATTCTTAAGAAGTTTTCTTCTAAAATTGTGCCGTCATTTCTAATAGTTTTGACAGAACTGGGAATATAGTATTATTATATATTAATTAATTAGTATGACAGGATATCGTCGTATTGTAAATATAGTATAATTGTTTAAAGCAAAACATTATTTAGGGTATTTCAAAAAGCAGATTATGGAGACAGTTGTAAGAATATGAAAATAACAGTATTATATCAACAAGATAAGACTTAAAATGTTTCTTAAAACGTCTTCATTCAAAGTAAAAAAAATCGACCACTCTTTCATTCCTTAATTGATTAAACTATTCCATGATGATGCAATATTTGAATTTCTTAAAGATTTATTGCTTTTTAAATAAGTCTTTAATACATAATAACGTCCAGCTTACCGAATATGTTTCATCGATTTTTCTGAAAAATATTCTCTTTATAAAACAGTTGGATGATTTAGGCTTATTAATGTGATTGAATTATTTTTCTGTTCATTTACATGTTGATTTTGTACAATAAGCATCTTTAAACAAAGACAAAACTATGCAAAATAAAAGAAAATAAAAAACCAACACAAATGAACAAATGATGAAAGAACAACAAAACAGATTAACAACATTCCCGTCATACGATTGCGGTGTGTGCATGTTCTTTCCTTTCGCTGCTTTATCAAAGGTTTACAGTACATCGTTTCCCTACATTCAATCCTTTGTTTTCTGCATCCCTCACGCACCACACCACTACAGCTATCGCTGCTAAAAACCGATGACACTCGCCCGGTGCAAGTAACGCGATGCACTTCCTGCACCACTGTCATGGTGCTTTAATTCAATTTTCTCAACCGTTAATCGTTCGATGCGTTTGCACCATCCAAGTCTCATCGTTGCTCGTGCTTAACTTTCGTAACACAATCTCGCAAATCGTCGGAAGGAAAGTGGTTGCATCTTTCCCCTGGTTTTTTCTTCTCCTTCCTGCACTCTGCACACTGTCTTGCACTCATTCGAAACAATTATTGTTATTATGAATTATAAATTTTGAAAAGCATAAAACACACGAACCAGATTTCTTTACCCTTTTTTTACGCTGGCGTAAGTGTGTGTTTGTGTGTGCATCGTACTCATCCACGTTACACCTTCCCGGCTTGGTGGGTAAAGCGTTGGAGAGAAAGGACCCATAATATGGTAAACATAGCGTGCAATCAGTCAATCAGAAGATTTATCTACCATTTTACCGCTTTCCATGTTGCTGCCGGAGCCGTGCTGACTTCGGCTCGGTTCTGCGAAAGAAGGTTCTTTAGCGCGATCGGCTGTGAGTACGAGTTTTCGCTCGTATATGCTTTAGATCGCGATCACACTAGCAGATGATCATGAATGTAGAGAGTTTTTTCGTTGTTTCTTTCACTGCAGCCGTTATACTCTACCCATTCAGCAGTCGAGCAGTTACGAGTTGCAGTTGGATCTTTGACAAGAGGGCACGTGCAAAGACTCCGTTGGGAATAGACATTGCTACAACTTCGTGTAACAAAAAGCTTTTCAATCTGGGCGAAGATGCATGGTGCACTAAAAAATATTTCAAGCTAATGCGATGCATCGTTGCTTACATCGTTTTGTGGTTTTGTTTCTGATAGACACGATTTCAAAGTGACACATTGCCTGCAAAAAGTTCCCGAAAATCGATTCGAACATAGTTTACAGCATTTCCAGACTGCATTTAAACGAAGTCAAAAATATATTTAGGGCTACATAACTGCTTGCTCATTCCTGAAAGTATAACCTCACAAGAGTACAATTGATTACAAATTTATCCTATATCCACAGAAAACAAATCATTATATCGTATGAAAAGCTCCATAACCTTCATTAGGACAAAGTATCATTAGTGACAGTATAATACCGCAACGTATTGTGACCTCAAAATACTGATTGCAGCCTCCAAAGCCTTCACAATTTATCACCACTGTCTGAAGTGCATTAAAGCTTACGATCATTCGGAAAGGCTGTTCTCTAACCAAAATGTACCCCAAATAGTGCGATACTTTTTGAACACACACTACCAGCACCTCCCAAAAGGGCATGATCCCATGAAGTCATCCAGATTCATTGTTAGCAGACCTAAGAAGCGAAAAAAAAACTCATTCACCAGCCAGGAGATACAATGTCCCATTCTCAACAATTGGTGCGCATCTTCTGGAGCACCTACCGGTGCACATTATTGGAGTTCTGTCAGATACTCTCTAAAGGTAGGGCCAGTGCCAGAGCAGCTACAAATTAATCACATAACAAATTAGCTTAGTGCTGTGCATGTACCATTTTGCTTCGAATTTCTCCCGCAACACTGTCAGCACCGTGTGCTTCGGCTCGGGACGGGCCTTTTTACCAGATGATGTCGCGCTCGTGCGCCTCGTGCTCCAGCGCTGCTGATGCTGTTGTGTGCATTACTTTGCTCCGCGGAAATAATGCGCATTGTATTCTAATTTCTCTGCGTGACAGTTGATTGATGATGAAAGTCTTCTCTCTCTTTTTTCTCTCAATGTGCCATACAAAAAAAAAAAAAAAACAACAACAACGGGCAGAAGCCCTTTTCTTCGACGTTTACCCCACGACGAAGCACGGCAGATGGAGTTTGCGAGGTTGACGGTTACAAAACCGGTACACACTCATGTGCTCCAATCTCAATTTGTTGTCCCGCTCGCTGTCTCTGCTCCCTTGGCCAGTCGTACAGGGCTGGAAGATTGTACCCGTTGCTTGTAGCTCATCGTCACCGTGCACATAAGCACGTGCCACACTGTCGCGTGTTGTCGAGTGACTCGGGAGGGATTTCGGATGACGGATTGACTACGCCGTGCCGGAGCGAAGGGCCACTTGTTGGAACCTGTCTTATTATTTATTTTTATGCCCCTTATGTTTCGTTGACTCGATGGCCCCGCCATCTTCGCGTACGGGGAGGTTTTGTTTTGGGATAGGTTTGCCATTTATCATGTACCAAACACGTATCGGGGTTTATCGGGTTGGGAAGGCAGAGATGCCAGCTCGCCAACCCCAATCCCGGGAAAGTCACCCAATTATCTGATCTTAGCCGTTTCGTAATTTTTGTGACGGTTCACTGCGTCTGGTTTGCTGCGCTGTCTTCGGTGTGTTCCAAAAGAAAGAATCTACTTCGATCAATCTGATGGAAAGAAATTAAGAATTAAAATCGGTTCGCCTCCGATTTCCACAACGCAGTTCTTGGACCTGTTTGGCCCTTGCTGGACGTGTTGATGATTCGGTTAGTTTCCTGCTCTATTCGATGGTTTGGGCTAACAAGAGTAAGGAAGCAGAACAAAATTGAACATCGGAGACGAAAATAAATTCTTGCGTAGCGCAACCTGTGTCTGTCAACTCGCGACTAACTCTTGGCCTGTGTGCTGCATGCGCAAACACAACCCTGGCTTCACGTCACGAGTTCGGTGCAGCAGTAAATTAGTGAAAAATTGCCCTCCCTATGATTTTGTTTTGGCTTGTTTTCGGATATTGAGCAATTCATTTGTTACGCTGCTTAAGCAGAGTCCTGGTGCTGGGATTGCGAGAGTGTTTGACGAGGGAGGATGCAAGGCAGTAGTATCTTGAGGAAGTTACGGATGGAATAACAGTTATATGGTGAATGAAATCTGAAGCTACATTTTACAATACATTTTTTAAGTTGTAATGATCGTTAATCCGGAAGTACGTGGGAGTGATGTACGGATAGGTGACCGCAAATTTGAAGTCGTCCAAAACTTCACCTATTTCGGGACAAAAATCAGTACCGAAAACAGCATACAAACGGAGTTGCGCGCTAGCATGCTGGCTGCCAGCCGGTCATTCTACAGCCTGAGGAAACATCTCGCCTTAAAAAACATGCCTCACATACACCTCTGAGACATGGACCGTGTCCAAAACAGATGAAACCCTCTTAGCCGCGTTCGAGGGGAAGATGCTCAGAAGGATCGTTGGCCCCGTATGTGTGGAAGGACAATGAAGGAGCAGCTACAACGACGAGCTGTACGAACTTTATGACGACCTCACTGTCGTGCGGCGAATTAGGCTCACCAGGCTCCGATGGGCTGCCCATGTTATACTCATGGCACCGGACGACCCAGCTCAGAAAGTCCTTTAAGGCCGTCCACACGGACAGAGGAGGCGTGGTAGGACCATATTGAGGTGGGAGGATAGCGTGGATTCATCCGCCATCAAGGCCGGGATAGCGGATTGGCGGACTCTGCTGCGGCAGGCCAAGACCACAAAGCGGTTATAGCGCCTGATTAGTAAGTAAGTAACTTGCCAGAACTTTTTATCTGGGAGGTCATTAAATTCTATTCGTCATCGAGATTTTATTGTGTGTCTGGTTGTCTCGATTATAAAGCGCTAAAGATGTCCTTAGGCATATGATTGCCAATTAATTATTCCAAACTCATTACTTGTACTTTGCAGTCCACTTCGATAAATCGTTTTGTGGTTTTTTTTAATGTGTGTCCTCACGCTTGAAGACCGAAACGGTACCGGTAGAAATCCTAGGGCATTATATTATGAGTGCACAAAGCTATTAATTTCTGGTTTATAAGTCAAGATTACTTTATTCAGTAATGACGGAGATGATGGAGAATGCCACATGTTGCAAGCATCCTTTAAACAAATTTTTTTGAACACCTCAGAACAGTGTTCTGTTATAGTAGAAATACCATTGACCTTGATTACTCTCATTATTCTATAAAATAATTGTAAAAGACTCTGTATCATTTATCTTCCCGATAATCGAGCGAATAATCGATTGCATTACTTAGCAGCAAGATGTGGCAGATATTATTTAAGTAGTCATTTGAATTAAATACACCATAAAATGTGTACGCTTGATGATCCTTCAACTATTTGTAACGATCAAATGGTTACAAAATGTATGCTAATATCTCTGTCCTTGATGATGACTGTGGTCTTCATCCGTTACTTGGGGGTTTACCCGTGAAAGAAGACAGTTAAAAGTTTATAACCGACATTAAACCGAAGATCTTATGAGTCGCGCACGATCAAAATTCAACCACTTATGTACATTAGAAAGCTAAGGAGAGACTAATGTTTATAGCTAAAAAATTCAATATCATGCTAGGTGAACTTTTTCCTTATTTTAAACAAAAGAAAGGGGTTTGGCAAAAAAATATTTCAAAGAGTAGCTTTATTACGATACATGCCTTAATCCTCAAACCAATATAGTAGTATACTACTGCTCTGAACGTCTGAGTAATCGTTGTTTTTGTAACTTATGCACAAAATCACACAAAACCGCCCCATGTATGATCAAATAATCTTCCCTCGCTTATCACCATACAACATTCGAGTGAATATTTATTCTTAACGGAAGGTTAATGAAGTGTTTAACACCTCCCAGCATTCCCGCGGAACATTATCGTTTATTGCCTCAACGATCCACCAATCTCTACCGTCCCCAGTCGCCTTCAAAGTTCGCAACACACCTTAATCCGTCCATTACGCGACCATGGCTCCCGTCGTTCAGCTGGACCAAATAATAATCACCGACCGAACCGTTCCAGGCACTGCCGTAAAAGGTAATCCCGTGAAACCGCCACCGGTACGGTGCAGCTTCTTGACACTTGCCGATGATCATCGATTACTCGACGTGCGTTCTCCTTCGTCGTTCGGCGACGTTGTGTGCGCGTGGCCGTTAATAAGCTATCGCTCCCTGCATTAACCCGTATAATTTACCTTTCGACGCCCGCCCTAAATGCCGGTAGGCCGTACTCGACAACCACGAGCCCCTCGCTGTACCAAACCTGCCGTCAAAGAATCCAAGACCTTTTGGCCAAGACTAGCCGAAGACCGACCGACAACGGAGCTGGCCGGCAAAATGTTGTTTGATCAACAGGGCCGATTTCTCAGCATGTCTAAACGCAATTAAATAGCTCAAACTCTGATGGACAGCGTCAGCCCCGATGCGAACCACAGGGATTACTGTTATTCATTAGAGATCACTCACAAGCTCGCCTCACGTGGTTCGTGTGGATGGTTTTGTGCGAATGCCAAAGGATAGGTAAAAATAATGATAAATTGATATTTAATCACGAATAATTGATGACTACACGGTCCTGCCCGGCTATCACATGTGGTCCGATCGTTATGAGCCCTCGGGAGAGTTTGGCAGCACACGGGACGTTTCGATCGCTATTGCTTGTTTACATCTGAGGCCAACGGCTGGAGTCTAGCAAAAGCTTTCTTGGAAAACGAAGACATCGTAAGGTTTGGTGGTAGCAGATCAACGCTTGATCATTGATCCTAGGCACCTACTGGGAATAAAGAATCTATCTGGATCACATAGTCACTTCCTCTACTCGCTGGGGAACGTTAGATGGCGCGTCGTGAGTCTTATCGATCCCATCACCCAATGTGTCATAAATGCGTAAGGTTGCCGGAGGCTCATTTGTTACGCTGTGTTTAGACACGCGTTATCGACACATTTGCAATTGATCCAGCGAACATTAATTGGTGATGGTGAAGAACCTGTTTTTTCACGTCGTGTTTGTTTATGCTCCCTATAGAAAATCTAAAAGTAATGATTTGAAAGCATAATTTAGGAAAATATAATAAAAGAGATGCTCAAAAGAGAGAGAATATGAGGTGAAATTTACAAAAATGACTGTCACAAAACGTCAAATGAGACAATACGGTGCAGAGCCGTCATACACAATTAAAATAAATAAAGCGTCAAAAAGTCAAATAAACCTATCGTTATCGTAAAATCAGATCACACACATTAAACTAACATAACACTTTAGTTACGACCATTCCTTTTATCATCTCAATGGAAATAAATTTCCAAAAGTTCCTCCTTATGCGAAGAAAAGATCATTTCCTTCACCGTCCCTTTCCTATTTCGGCTTTAAGATAAGAGAACCGTTTTCGAGCGTCCGCATAAGATACGGCAAATCGTCTTCGCTTCAAGATCACACATTCCGTACGGATGGTTGGAATTTGGAGCGACTCTGCGACTGAACCCCGATACTTCCATTGCACAAAGGTTGAGCGTTTCTTCTTTCTGTAGTCGGTTCGAGCGTGCCAACCACGGAGCATACGGCAAGTTTCCCCAAATGAAGATGAATTTCGATCATTTATCAGAATGGACTGGCATTCACACTATCTGTCAACGTGAACGTTCGGGACGAGATAGTAGTGAGACGTTTCTATATTTCTTAAACCGTGATGGTAAATTATTTCTCTTATGTACATAAATCGATTAGCTTTGATTCCTGGCTGCACTTGCAATCATTAGCACTTATCGATTTGAACCTCGGTAATCAGAAAAGCTCTTTTTGAAAAAAATGTTTCTTCCAAGCGCTCAATCCAAACGACCAAACGTGCACGATCGCATGACCCTGTAATTGTGTTCCAATGTCGCTTGTCTATTTGTCGCTTACCCGCTTTCCTGCATGCTCGGTAGCTTGCGTGACTCGAGCGAAAATCCTTCGGACACTAGCAGGTTTTTCGCATTAGCAATTTTCCGCCTGACGGTTTGGGTAGTGTAAACATGGATTCAATACTACCCGTGATGTGTGTGAGTGTGGGGAACGGCACGATTGGTAAATTTCGATCACGTCACCCGACCACATATTGATGCCGACTTGTAATTTGTTATTAGTTAATTGATAGCCTTTTGGTTAAACTATCGAAACGACCCGGGCCAAACGTAGACATGTACGATTTGTCATGTGGTGCCACACGTCAACGGACACGTTAACTATTCCTACCCATGCGCCAGGTGTTCGGAGCTCGGCCGGGACTTTAGTCGATCGCCAAGTGTCTGGGAATTGGAAAGCACCAGCGAACAACAACAAATTGACATTTCGTGTGGGTGAAACATTAAGATTTCGTGATGCTGTACGAAGTTGAAGTTTTTACCAGTGCTACTATCTGCTTGTAGTATAAAGCTGCATATAAGTATAGTTGATATTATGTTTATTTATTTTTTAAGTTCAATTTTCAGAACGATCAATTTGTAAATTAATTTACTCCACAAACATATTTTTTTGGATCTAAAATAACTCACAAAAAATGCTTTTCATTCGTAAAAAGCTTCATGTACACCTTCAACAATAAAAAAAAAGGCAAAGAAACGTCATACAGCATTCAGCAAGATTATTTAAGTTTACACGTTTTTCAATACACTTTCAAGCGTTGTGATTAACGCTTCGTCCGATCGCCTAAACTTCCTGCCGTGATTAATGTTGCCAGAAACGATCGCCACGCTCGGTGTGACGCAGGGTGACGATGAGACGGCTTTAAAGCCACCCTTTTACAAAACGCAATCTGGCCAACTTAACAATCGTCTGCGGCACGTACTCGAGAACGCAACGAGATGTCGTTTGTCATCACACGCAATTTATACCAGTCAGTTTTGCGTTCCGGTCGGCACGATCGAGTCGGGCCGGCGCACAGAACGCGACCGTCGTCCGATCGAAAACCGGTGGCATGAAATCCCATTTTCTTTCAGGACACTGACGCTCTCGTCCTATCGTCACGTTTTGCGATTCTTCGCCGCATCTAGGGGGGAGAGGGGGGGGGGGGGGGGAGCACGTCCCAAACTTACAGCGTCACTGAAAGCTGGAACCTTTATCCTGTGTCTTGTGTCTGTAAGTGATGGGTTTCGCAGCAAATCTTCGCTTGCAGTTCGTTAGCAAGCCCATCGCAACTCCAGAAGTGTGTCGATCGAATTTAAGCTACCATCGCGAACCAATTCAACGGTCCATCGTGCTGCGGATGTTGGAGGGGTTTGGAAAATGGTGACACTTTACACGGAGCTGTCAGATTCGTTACCAGTTCCTGCAAGGTTGGGGAGATATTAGTCTCGCTGCTGGTACACAGCTCAAAGAGTTTTGTCAGTTGTTGTTGTTCCCGGTGCCCTGCGATGTTGTCCTTCGTGAGTCCGGATGCGCGTGTGCGTTACGTTGTGAAGAATATAACGATCAAGAAGCGTAACACGTTTTGGTTTGTGTCGAGGTCCCAAACATGCGGTAGGGTTGAAGCGAAAGGGCACGAAAACCAAGCATAACTGATGCTGATGAATCATCTCTTTGTTGGGGAACAAATAATGAAGCATTGTAAGTGATAGCGTTAACAATACAAGCTAAAAAAGCACATTTTAAAGCACATTTTAGCATGCAATTTTGAAGGTTTAAAGTGTTTTAAATTTTGTCTTCAAATCGACATTTTTAAACTGCTATTTAAAAAACCTTTTCCAAAGATACTTAAAATAATAAAATTATTTGAAGGCAAACCTTTAACGAATGCACATATTCTTTCAGAACAATCTTCAATTTTACGCTTGCCAACGTTGCTGTTCAAGCCAACCTGACAAATCTGACCACGCAGCCACCGGGAGGAAAAAGTATTCAATGACTTTATTAGTGCTAAGGCGCCACAAACCGATTACAGAGCCGCCTGTTTAAGCCTGTCGTGCTAGCGCGCGGTAGCTCGCTTCACTTAATGTGATTTTGCATTGGAATGCGATTGATCCATGCTTTCGCAGCGGCTGGCAGCATCCTCAAAAGCTTTTTCCCGTCCAACATCATTCCAGCCCGATCCAGATTTGTTTCGGCTGCAGTTACCGACCGAGAACTAATTTGAGCACGATTAGTTTGGATCGGTTTCAGGCTTATACTTTGTCGGGGTGCTTTTCTCACACACGCACACAAGCCACAAACTACACAAATAAAGAAAACAATGAAGTCATCGGTTAATAGGCCCATCTGCCCATCTGCGCTGCGGGTAGGACACGGAATCACTTAGACGCATTCAGTTATCAATAAAGTTGAAGATTAAAACAATTAAGTGCTTATCGGTATCGGTCCACCTTGGAACTGTGCGGTTTGCTACGGGTTTGCTTGGCATTCGAAAGCCCCAACGACCCATTTGATGAACAGCCAATTTCCTGCAGCCTGAACAACCAATGAAATGATCGAAGATCGTCAACAATCTGTGACTGTGTGTTGGAAGTTAGAGCTCACAGGTTCTCAAATATCTCAGAAACTATTCCGTCTGGAGTGTTTCTTTCCCCCTGATAGCTACCGTATGCTTAATTGTTGCAGGTGGTGTCAAAGGAATTTGGTTAAGATGAAGAAATTAAAGTCATCCATTAAATTAGTCACTCGGTAGCTCTGAGAGGCTGAGAATTTCACTCGCTGTGCCTTTTTTTTTGTATCTTTTGTGAACCGTTTGCTTTTCCGATCAAAACTGATCACCGTATAAAGCCTTCCGGTCGGGGAACGGAGCAGAATCTGTCTGGCACAATCCGTTATGAGTTGATACTCAACCCAAAACTTTCATCTACAAGTTGTACCAACAGACACACACGCCGAAACATCAACAGTTCTTGAGCACCTCGATTGTCTGGCGGAGATAAATAAATTAAATGATTTTTAATAATGCTCTTATTTATTTTAAATTAATTAAAAGCTTTGGGCAAAGATTTAAGCCAACGGCAGCGACAGTTTGATACAGTTCCGTCCGTCTTCTTGATACACCGGTGTACCGGTTCGAGATCTTTTCCTACGATCACAGACATACATACACACACTCAAACGCCATGGAAAGACGATCACGTCTCATCGTCGTAGGGTTTATTCGGTAAACTACAGATTGTTTCATCAGCGTCCGCGTTTCTGATCTTGTTTTACGGGGTACGAGGGTTTTTTCTGCGTTTCTCTTACGTTTTGTCGGCACCTTTTAGTTTGCGCTGTTGGATGCAACCACGGTGTTTCGTGGCAAGCTGCTCTTGCACCGTCTGGATGTTCAAAAGCTGCTGTACGGTTTGGTCTCCCGTCACTGCGCGTAGTGGTATCGTATTTTGTACAAGTTATGATTATGATAGAACTGTATGAATTATTATTTTTATTAAAATATGATAACCTTACGCACAAAACTAGCCCCGCTGCTTTGTGACTCACCATGTACCCGGTAATGAGTCGGCAAAGTGGTACATGCTTTCAATTCCAGCTCCAGCTGGAGAGAATTAGTACGAAGCGTATTAATTGACTCCCGGGGTTGGGTGGATCGTTCGGCGCTGGCTAAACGTATGGTAACCACCCTGAAGGGCACTGAAACATCAGTGGTCATCAGAAATGTGATTTGTTTGAGAGGGAGAGAATTTACGACATGAAGCGTGCATATTTATGAATATTCGTATTCTACCCGTTGTGTGTTTCTGTTGCTCTCCAATTTTCCAACCTTCAACCGAGGCACAGTGCTTGATTATGGCCCCGAGTGTCTGAGGTGAGACTCGTTGAACGGATTCGTTGATATGAAACTGAAGAAAGGTAAAGCGGGAAACCAAGAACGCAACAAACGGGATTGGGTAAAAATTGATTTATTTCCGGAAGGCACCAGCAACGAAGATGAATTATGTCCTCTTGTCACGTCACATTAGCGGTCTAATAATATCTTCGAGCCGTGGAGATATAAATATTTGTTCGTAGTTGCTTCGCCAGCCGTTGAAATGGGGTGCCTCGGGGGCCGTATTTTAACCCGTTCGACTGCACCACCCGGAATCACTAATCGGAAATTAAATGGATGAGCTGTGGTGGCTTTACAACTCAACGGTAGAGTATTTTTAATGGTTTCATCAACCGGATATATGGGTTGGAATTGCAATAGAATTAGAGTAAGTAGAAAGTAGAGTGCATTTAAAAAAGTATTTCTGCTGAACTCTTCTTACAATCGAAACTAAATCATAACAATTGAATGTAACTGCAGTAAATCATACAGACAAGGCAGCTTGAACCGATGGCACATTAAGCAATCCAACACCTTCCTGATATCCCCGGAGCTATGTTTAGCGATTTGGTGTATTGTACCGAACAGCTGCCGGCAAACGTTTGACAGAATGTAGCGTCGACGAAATGGTGTTGCCGCAAGGAGATTACATACTGTTTTTTTTACCGACGCAAACCCATTTCATTAGTGGAGCTTGCCCAATTTAGCGGCTCAACATACCCAAAACCTGGGGAACCAAAATACACATTCACTTCACACAAGCTGCGTAACGAAATATTTCAAACAGTTGATACAAAATTGCATCCCTTTTAGCGTTGCGCCGTGCACGGCCCGGACATTAAATACAGGGTACGTCACGTAGAAAATAATCCACTGACATGCACTCACAAAAAAAGGGGAGCTTCCGAAAAAAAAAATCCACCAAACACATACAAACAAACCGAACACATCTTGGCCTGCCCCGTAGTCCGTTGAATCTCTGTTTACATTCGAAATTCTTCATCTCGAGTGTTACGCGACAACAGGGGCTGACTGCTGCCGATGCAACAACGGCTGCTGGACGGTGGGAAGTCGGGAACCCGGCCGCAGGAGGGAGTTTAGGGTACGCGGTGCCTGTTTGGCGCGATGACGGATGATGTTATGCGTTTTTCTTCCCTCCTTTTTCGAGAAGAACGTACAACGACAACATCGTGAGTTCGCCCTTCTTCTTAGGTGTGGCTGAAATGTCCCGTACCACACTGGGACGAGATGCTGGAAGATATTGGACAACTGCATCGTCATGAAGTCTAGCACGTTCGGACGTTTGTTCCGTGCTCTATAGGGTCATCGACGCAAAAAAGGGACGAGTTGTGTGTGTGTGTGTTTTTATTTTTTCTCCAAAAGCAGCAAAGTCATCGTTTGGTTACGACAAGGAGTCTCGCCCGTATTGTGCACCCGGAATAGGAACCGAGCCGCTGTTTACATAAGCTACCGAACTAAGGCACGATCACTGACCATCACTCCATGTCGTGGTAGAATAGCGTTGTGGCTGTGTGCTATGGAATGGCAAAGGGGCATGATAAAAGGGCAGGGTAGCTTGTTTCGGTGGCCATGAAGAAGATGATGATGCGGATGATGATGTTGATGAGAGCCGGTGGTGATGCCTGCAGCTCAACTTTAGGCTATCGCTACCGAACGGTGGCCTACAACGACGGGGCACGGACCGATCAAGTAGATAACTGTGCGCTCAAGTAGTACAGCGTCAAGAGCATCTCATTTCTTCTCTCTGGGCGGGTTCTGTCCTGTGCTGGTCCGTCACCGGTCAGTTTGGTCATATGGTACGGTGGCATTTAGCTGCTTTCGTTTTGAAGGTGCGGAAGCTGCTTTTACTCTTTACTATGGCTTGATGATACAGCAACATCTTTCATCAATGATTCTCCCTAAAATGCGGATCATGCTAAAATAGTGTTAAACAATTCAAACAACGACAAAAACTGAACTATTTTACTAGTCTGCTCTGGTTGTACTTAGCAACCAAAAGGGTTATTTTCGCTCCATTCAAACGTACGTCCTTGAAAACAAAGCAACTTGCACCGCAATATCCACACATCCACAGAACGATCCTGCGCGGGCAAAAAACCCCAAGACGTCTGCTCCAATGAAACCTCTCGCGATCGCTTCACATCGTACCACTGCCGGACGCAAAAGATAAATGTGTCCACCAACAAGCCACAGTCGTTGTCCCAGAACTATGCACCGCAATGGTCAAGTGACAGGCAGCGAAAGTGCACCGTACACACGGCTGCAACGGACACTACATCCCCACGACACAAACGGCTACAGCCGCTTGACAGGCGTGCTAGGTGTCCGTACGAACGGGCTACCAATCATCAGGAAGCAATAACAAGACAAAAACAAACCGACATCACATACATCATTGAATCGTTCGTTTCCGCCAGCATGTCCAGTGTCCAGCGAATCTTTTCCAGCTATGTTTTGTGGCCATTTTGCACTCGCCGAGGATCGGCTTGCATCGATCGGGTTCATCTGCGCGCTTGGATCTTGAAAGATTGCTGCAGTTGTGACACTTTAACAAGGCGAACATGTTTGATGAGAATGTTCTGCAACATGCTTGAACCTGATTGGTGACAGCTATCCAATCAGCTTCTGTTCTGTTCCATTGGGTGGTTTTTGGGTGCTAGTTATTGCATTGATTGATCGGGTTTCCATTTTCCAAAATGATTTGGTATTACTATATTCTGCTTAACATACTGTTAAAATGTTTGCTTTATATCATCCGATAATGTATATTGTTAATAAAGCAAATGATAGGCGAAATTCTACGGCTCTCTGCGGAGCGTACATTGTACTACATTGTTGTGAGAATATAATCAAATATCCTTTTTTATTGCCGGGCCACATTTTTCGCGAAACATCAAACATAACTTAGCAATAAGGCCTGACCGTTCTTTATGAATAAAACATAAACATCAAACATAACTTTTGGGGTTCCAAAGATCCTTGTAGTAAATCATTTTTCCCTGCTCATAACGAAACTCTATCATTCTGCATTAAGCATCAATTACAAATACAATGTTTCATCAACCCTTTGCTATTGAACTCAATAGAGAAGCATCGTTTTTATTAAAGTTCCCAATCTGCAACATAAAAACTCAAGCCCATTCATTTTCTGTGAAGAAACTTTACCGGATACATAACTATAAATTAACTGTCGACAACAGATTGTGGCGTATAAGAGCGTTTAAGAAGGTAGATCTCTAGCGAATAGCTAATCGAACTCATCGTTCACTTTTTACGAGATCGAATTGGGAACTTCGAAGTAGAAACCGTGCTTGATCCTTTCCGCAGAGATTAAAAATGTGAAGCGCTGCAAGAAAGCTCCACAAACCGATTGGTGGTTATTGTTTCTTTATTCCGATCGACTTAGTTTAATGTTCAGTTGATTCAATGGCACTCCGAATCTATAAACCGTTGCGACCAATGTTCAAATTTATCGGTTAAAAGACTTTTTAATCGTGCATCGTTTATCTCGATGCTGGGTGATAATTAATCGCTAAGCTAAGCCTCTCCCTGTGACGCTTGAAAAGCTCACCTTCGTAGAGAACATCCAAATTCAGACCCTTTTCAGGGGGGTGGGGCTAATATGAACATGCACAAAGGCACACCAGTGCGAGAGATAAAATATCAGATCCAATTCGTCATTAGAAATAAAAATAACTTTAAAAGCGGTACGGTTAAAATTCACTAATTAATCCTCCTATCAGCATCGTCACGTTCACGAGATCGTACAACACACACGTGGAACATAAAAGCTTGGCCGAAACATGGAAAACCGATTGACACGAGCCGCAATTTTGCTGCCGGGCAAAGCGATGGAGGATCAAAAAAGCAAAACCCCATCAAGTAGGGACGATTTAGATTTCGACTTTTCGTATTTATGATCGTCTCCAGGCGCTCGACACCGTTTGTCGCAAGCCTGCTTTCCTGCGCTAGCTGCCACTGTCCCATCCGAATGGATTTGGCCAGCAGTAATTCTCTAACACAGGTGAGCAAGATATCAACCTCACCACGGTCGAATGTGTTAAATTGTGCATTTCGTTTAGCGGCTAGGGATGATGAGCTAGCGAGGAAAAATAATAAATAAATAAAAAAACAAGATCTTCGAAAGAAAAAAAAACCTAAACCTAAATTAAACCTATCTCCACCGTAACCCACTCACCCACTACCCTGTTGCACTCTGGGTTGTATCTGGAAACCGAACACAAAGATTGATGTCCCAGCAACGGCAAAGCGGCGCAACTGTACAGTTTTGGTAGACAAGGCGCGTCTTTCTTTTTACGATCGCGTTCGCGCTGGCGATCCACGATCGGTCCTGCACTGAAAGGGACTTCTTCTTTTTTGTTGTCGGAGATTTTGACGAACTTTACGAGCCCGGCTTGATAGCATCAAGGCGAATTTTTCGTTCATATTACGCTTCGTTACTCACCTTCGTCTTGGGAATGCCCGCGTGCGCGTGGATCATAAAATTGAAGTATTAAAATAATAAATAACGTGTAGAGCAGCCGGCCGATACGGGCCGTAGACACAACTTTCTTTCAGTGAAGCTTTCGTGAAGCTCTGCGTACTGTCGGCACCACACGCGACATAAGGCACAACATAAATGCCGAAATCGAATTCTACCCTTCTCAATCGATAGAGACACACACACACACACTTGCGTACGAGCGTGTTCGAGTGTGAGCCAATTTTCATAATTTAGAATTTATGTCGACGACAAACAAACATCCATAAATAAGCGAAAGGCTACGGTTGTGCGGTATCATCAAAATATTTTGAAAGTGTTCAACATTCAGGAGTCATCGAATGTACCATTCAGTGTGTGTGTGTGTGTGTGTGTGTATATAAGAGTGCGTATGTGTGTAAGTGTGCCTGTGTGTAGGATACGTTTTGAGCTTTCTTTCTCATTCGCGCGATTCGTTAGAACAAGTCTGACGATGGTAAAAGCGACGAACCCATCGACGGACGCACTGATAAGCCCAGATCCACAGCGTAAAACGTTCCAAGACATACGATGAGAACCGAGCATCTAGCAGACGGAAAAAGGAATCTAGAACCTGTATTCAATCTCGATCGCAATTCGATTTATGGTGCTAAATAACTCGTCGATCGGAGTGAATGCTCTTTTTTGTTGTGGTGGATCGAAGCACCTTTTCCCCTCAACAACATCAATCTTGCATCGCACCGGAATAAGGTGCGATTACAGCGATCGTGGTATGGAAACTACTTTTTAAGTCACTGAATTTTCAACTAGAGCGTCATTTCCACCCTCCTTGTAGACGAACCCGACTCAATCGACAGGCATTGCGTGACCCGTGCGATATCACACGTCTTACAAGATTCCGCCTGAATTCCAATAGAGCCCGAGAGCCTTCCGTCGTCTATTCAATCTACCAAACAAACCAAGAAGATAGAGAAGGATGGAAGTGAGAAAAAAACAAACCGGTCCCTTGATATCCAATGTTGGCCGGATGGAATTCGAGCATAAACGCTCGACGTTCAACACAGTTATTGGTTGTTGTTATGGGGAGCAAAACTAAAAACACTCCAGTTCGTTGTCATCAGCAGCGCGGCCAGTTTCGTACACTTGGAGCGAGGGCGAGAATAAAGGAGTTGTAAGAATTTATGTTGTCAATTAATTATTGGAGTCAATAAATTTATTGTTATTGTGGCTAAATATTTTCCCATTTTACACCGGGCACCCTTCCATCTGTTCTCGTTTCGGGCACGGATAATGATCCCGTTTGTCGATAGAATATTGATGGAATTTCGAACGTTACAAGTTCGGTGTAGTGGAAGCTTGTCGGCATGCCCGGTTATGAAGTTTTTTTCCCCTTCAGATTCAGGCTAGACGGCCTGGATTTTTGGTGCGTGTGTGCCGTGCACTCGATCGTTGGTGTTTTTTTTTGTATTATTTTCTGAAGGTTCATGTCGATAGGCTGGATTATGGGAGGGCATGGCTAGACACTCGAACAAGTAGATAAATTGTCGTACGAGCAAGCGTGCACAGCGTTTCGAAACATGTGACAAAATTGATTGTGCTCCACCATAAACTTCGCGGGTACAGGTTTTGACACACGAAGGGTTTCATTGAGTGCTGTTTAGACACTTTCCAGGTGAGATGTAAAGGAATAATCTATGCTTAATGGAGTTCATTTAAAATAGAAAAAGCTTTCAATTTGAAGGAAAGCTTTGCTAAAGTTTCCCAATGATTTCTAATTTCTCTGGTAAAAACATAAAACTACGAAAATAAATACAATGTTGCAACGACATTGTACTCGTGCCTGTACTTATCCACTCCAGTTCTTATCCTACTCTCCCCCCTTCTCGCCATCCCTTTGCTCAGTCCCTTCGACAAGCCTATCCTCAATTGTCAACAGATGAAACATGGAAACTGCCACCAAAAGACTCACTCGCGGAAGGAGTGTGAGAAACGGACTAGTCTAAAATTTGAATTATGCACAGCGGGACAATTTATTGCTCTATTAGCGCTCGTAAATCTTTCGAATTGCGTTTTGAATAACAAATACCAATATACGCGTGTGTAAAAATATAAACCCATAAAGAGAAAGAAGGCCGTCCAGCGGGTGGCAGGGTAGGGTGCAAAAAAAAAAACAGAAACAAATCAAAAACAAACGAATCCAAACGACATCCGCCCAGGTTGTAGTGTGGTAAACACACTCTGCGTATTGCGACCCGATGCAAAAGCTGGAATTCCGCTGGTCTGGAAATGGAGGCTGCTGTTGGTTAGGTGCTTTCCGTTAACGCTTCCATTTATGCTCGCTTCACTACCAGATCGAAACCTGCGGGAGCTTTCCGGAAGGTGTGCCGCTCCATGGTATGGCGCGAGCCGAGTGTGACCACTTTGGAAATGGTAACAAATGTACGGAAC
Source organism: Anopheles maculipalpis (assembly GCF_943734695.1). Classification (NCBI taxonomy): domain Eukaryota; kingdom Metazoa; phylum Arthropoda; class Insecta; order Diptera; family Culicidae; genus Anopheles; species Anopheles maculipalpis. The sequence continues at coordinate 19,491,953 of NC_064871.1, read as the reverse complement.
ATTGTTAACATCGTCCACCTTCGGGGACTCCGTCTGGGCCGGCCAATATCGCCTGGGAGTTAGCCGAAAGAGTGTATGTGTGTGTGTGTGTGAGTTTTTTATGTTTTCTTATCATGTTCTTTTGCTTTGGCGGTTCAAACCGGAACCCAAAAAGGTGCTATAGCAGTTGCTCATTATGAGTGAACCGTGCCATGCCGCACGTGGCCCATGTATGCTTTTAATTATAAATTAATTAATCACGCCGAAATAGAATCATTTGAATAAAGCTATAAATCTTTCAAATGTACCTGTTTACGAGGTGGTTGTGGTAGATACGTTTTTATGGTGATGCATGTTAAAATGTAGTTGCATTACTGCTCAGGGCTTTAACTTTTACTCGATTTCTGATTACATGTCCTGGGCTGTTGGCTTGTCCTGAACAAAAATAATGCTTTAACGTGTTTCGATAATTGGACATACTGAAGCAGCTTAATGTTTAAAAAACTGCATAAAAAATATTTTAAACCATTTTTATAGGCTATGTATTGCGGAAAGAAGGAAAATTTACAGAAGCTTCAACATTGAAAAGATTTCTTTCCTTTCTTCTGGTTACAAGTTTATGAATGACTATTGTCAAGGCATTCAATTAATAGTATTTTAATTAAATAGTCTCTAACTCCCCTTAAAAATAACAAAATGTCTCAATCATCGATCCTCCCTGGCCTCTTTCAACCTTGAAGCTCTCGAACAATGCGCTAAGTGCATGATTAGTCTGATAGATTGCTTCACACAAGCACACACACACAGTTTCTAAAGTGTTTGTGGTACACACTAAAGTGTCCAAAGTGTCGAAGCATAAATTCAATTAGCTCACATTAATGCTCACACCACTGAGCTAATGCGCGTGAATGCTCAACAATTATCGGCACCCATCGAAGAGTGCCGTCCGCAGCCGGCAGTCGACGACCAAAAATCAATGGACCCAAACCAAAAAAAAAAAACCCTCCTAGGAACGAAAATGAAATCGTTCCACACCATCGTCAAATGGATCGTTAGGAAAATGATAAATGGGTATGAAATGATCCCGTGCCCAATTGACCTTAATCGTAGCATTCGATCAGTTTCAGAAAAAGTGCCTCGTAAGCAGAAAAGGGAATGATCGGTCGGGTGTATCCGGTCGGTTACTATGTTTGATTTTGTTGATTAGCCTTTGTTTAAAGCATCATTTATCTTTATTGCGCTGGATGGAGCGAAAAAAGGGGTGAAACGGTATCGAAAAAAAGCCACACAGCTATAATTATTTCATAATAGTAAAAGAGATCAACGCTTTAAGAAACTATTACAACGAAGAGAAAAATCCACATGAATTGTTTTAATGTAAAAGGTAACTCTTCATTATCTACAACCGAATGTAGACGGTTTGCGTGTGCGTGTCACTCATCCTGATTCAACAATACCGCCCGACCTGTGCATCAACACGATCGATTTGGCGAGATCACGATCGTACCTAATCCATTTACCTAAGGGCAGTTAAAGTTGGCCGCACTTGTACACTAAGAACCCACCACACAAGCCACAGTTCTCGGTGCCCGATCGCGATCGGAAGACTATCAAACCCAATGGAAGAGCAATTCATTAACGCAATTAAATTAAAAAATAAAGGTCCACCCTACGAACCACGCAACGGGCGGAACGATTAAACCCTATCGATGACTATCGCGATTGCGCTCCACCAAACTCATCCCGATCGGCAGTCCCGAATCGGTCGAGTCTGATCGCAACTGTCAAGATTACTCGTTTGCTACCATTGCCCCGTGCGCCGGTCGCGCCGTCTGAGCCAAAACCCATTACGTGTGGTTTGGAGAATATCGTCAATGTGCTGCGAATGTTCAGCAAGTTCAGCCCCAATCGACACTGATCGTGTGCTGTTTTCACCCGGCTCGGGGGTATCTTGCTGCGCGCCGGCAGCACGATCGCTTCACGATAATCATTATTTGATTTGGAACGAAACAGAAGCTATTAAAATTAAATAAATTTTGTCACGCGAAAATGAATCGCCAGCTACCTGTGGCCAGTGGCGTTGCGAAAACGTTGGCCGGTTGTGGGGTGAGTTTTTTAAGGTTTTTTTTTATTCGTATTAAAACGCCTGCAAGCGTGTTGTTTTGTACTTGAATTTGATGCCCACAGTAGATAGTAGCTCGAAATAAGGATGGACAAAATGGTTATTTAAATTTTTATTTTAATTTTGAACTCATTTTCATAATTTCTGACTGCAATCAGAAGTTTGATAGTGAATAAAATAATAAACAGTATGATAAACGTTGGTAACATTTATCAGAATACATAAAAGTATGATTTCCCTTTACCTTATTTATATCCACTAAAATTTTCCCCTTTTCCCACTATTCAGTAAAGCGAGCTACAACAAAAAATGCCTCGATCACTGCTTACCACGCCCGCATTTACGCATAGCAGACACGCAGAATCGCACGACGAACGAACGACTACAGACGGCATCCAACGGCTGGCGAACCACGGAAAGTGCGATAAATTCGCATCGTCGCGATTGCTTATCTATAATTCATATCTTAAAAGAGCGGTGTGAAATATAATGAGCGAGGAGGCAAAATAATTGATCGCGCTTTCGAGCAAACGTGTGCATGAACCTGGCGCAGACAACGCCACCGGACACGTCTCGTACGGTCAAGATGTCTCCAGAATCTGTTCATCTTCCCTCTTCGCGCCCACCACCAGGTACAACAGAAGCACAGCAGAATCCGCGTGTTAGGTGGACGCTACCATTTGACAACACCGGAGACTTTAGTTTTCAATCGGACTCCAAACGGCACGACAGTTTAAAGTTGGCGAACCTTGGAACTATCCGGCAGCACACCCCAATTACCCCTAGGTTGGAATTCTGGCACATCACCCGAAAAAAAAAAACATAACATGTGTACGTGTGCGTGCCCCCGCACACGCTTTTAAATCCCCTCCTCGTGCCACTCATGTACGCATTCTTCTGGTTCTGGTGGTGAACTCTTCTCCCGGTGCTCGGTGGAGTTGCATGTAATTGATATAAATTAATTTATCTCACCGGAGATTAATTATACATGGAAAGATAATATTTTGCATCTGCCGCACAAGATCCATTTGCGAGACCGGGTACGTTTCTTGTGCACCTACATCATTCTGTGTCTTCGTGTACGCGATCGCGACAAGAAGTTGAGTTGAGTGTCGTGATAAGGGGTGGTGGTAAAGTGTGCCTCTCTCTCTTTCTTAATACGGATTCATGTGACGGTCGATGTCTTAATTGATGCATCAACACTATCGAAATGGAAAACACATGCACGGCCGGTACGGTAGCCAAACGGGTCAACGATAGGAAGGAATGCGTAAAATGTGTTGTGGATTGTGGCGCATCTGGAACATCAAGATTGGTACGGATTCTTCGCATTTGTATTCGGATTACGTTTTTGGACATTGTAAATTTGAAGCACACGAGTAAGTTGTATTGAATAACTTTACCAATCTTGCGATAATGTATAAACCTTCCTCTACGTACCGCAACTTTCCTCCATGTGTAAGGACTCTTGACTTTATGAGCTTGTAGTTGCATGGACGAAGAGGGAGAAATAGCTAAGGTAGTAAGTCAGTTGCTCAGGAACATCTCGATTTCCTGTATAATTGTAAATTTTAAATTCGACCCCTGAGAGGACTCTGGATGATGATCTTAACAGTATAAAGTGTGACGATGTTCCAGTATACTTCTTCTTTTTGGTTTAACGACCCTTAGGTGTCATACCGACCAACGAATATGACCTAGACTTACTGATAGCACGTAGATGGATCGTCAATCATCACTTCGGGAAAACAGTCCAGTTGGGGTTTAAACCCCGCTCCTGCCATATGAAAATCTTGGCTTATTGGAAGCACATTTCTATTTCCAAGTCACGCAAATTATCATGCTTCTGCTTGCATAACTAACATAGCACACCTTTGACTTTTTCTCAGAATTTTAGGACGCTGAATCATCGGCCGAAGCATCGGTGCAAATAAAAACTCCACCCAAACAACCTCCACAGCTTATCTTCTTCGTTTAATAGTATCGCAACATTTAAATTCCACCCGCCCTGGCATGTGACAGTTTTGCTGATCGTTGAATTTTAGGGACACTGTCCGTCATGCTTTCCAGCTCTTAAATTATATGTTTAACATATATTTCTTCACACACACACACGCGCGCGCGCTTGCACATCCTCTCATCGCCCGGTAGAAGAAACAACTTTCGTTACAGCACACGGCGCAACTCCTGCGCCGAGCGACACCGGATCAGATCAGATTATCACCTTCATCCACACATTATCACCCGCGACATCGACGCAGATTTCAGATATCGGCTGACACGATGGCATCGAACGGGATCGATTTACGGGGCTTCTTTTCAGTTTTTCTGTTTTTTTTTAACTCATCAACAACGCCGCTTGGTCGCGCTTCCCGTACCAATCAACCAGCCCAGTGCAGATCGTCACAGTGCCCATCATCCACCCGCGACACGATTCGTATAGCCATTCGAATGCAAATGCGTCCGAGGGGATGTTTTTCTGATAAGTTTCCTTTTTTATTTGACGCGTGGCGTTTGGTTGCATCGCTTGTTCTGTAGGTCACGAGGCGATTGTAGCACGCCGCACTACTGCTGCATTTTTACGTTATAATCTTGTCCGAGAATTTCAATCACTTTGATGGTTTATCCATACGAACAAAAAAATCAATAAGGAGTTCGATTAATAAATAAGCCACAAGCATTGCGATCGATCGCAGAGAAAACACAACAAAAAGAGGATTTTTTAAAACAGTGTTTTTTTTTTCTTCTGGCCGTTCCCATTCGCCTTTGAGAAACAATTAATTGAAACGTTTGAAACAAAACAAAAACACCCGCTCCCTCAGACGATCGTGTCAGCATAAACATCTAAATTAATTTAAAAGGCCAAAGAACACCACACCTAATCGCATCAGGAGGAAAAACGTTGCATTGTTTTCGCTGCATAATGATGCACCGTACCGATGCGCACGGGTGGCATTGCAAGCGAGCTAATGGGTGTCTATGCTATGCTCTTCGGAGGGGGGTCTGGTTCTTCTTCTTCATCCCCAGTTCCTTTAACGCCCAGCGTCGCTTTTATTGAGGCTTTGCTTAGACCAATTAAATTTATGGTTTTGCCACAAATGCCAGCTTACATCATTTGATTTCTGTACCAACCCGACCAAGGAGACCGAAACATCGGCGGTACTTGAACAATAGACGATAGAAAGGAGAGCTAAAGAGAGAAAGAAAGAAAGAGAGAGCAAATGGAAAATCACATACATCAAATAAAAAAAGACCACGTTCGTAAAAGGTGTACCCTAGCGCATATATGTCTACAAACATATTCAGATGATAATAATTTGTTGTTTCGCCGTTTCGGAAAGTGGTTCTCATGAGCGCACGCTATGGGTATTAAGGTATTATGTTGACCACCGTCGCCTTCTCGCCATTATGCTGGCCTTTTGATCCCCCCCCCCCCCTCCCCCTTTCTTCACAAAGCCTGGCCTCCCTCCAACCACGCTCAGTCCCCGGTCTGGATTCGTTAGATGATGATGCGCTGCTTGGGCGAACGTTTTGTCGCGCGTGTGGTCGCACATCACGCCACGTCGGAAGGTTTTTTGTTACCTTTTTTTTTACTCAAACTATTTGATAGCACCCCCAAGTCCAACCAAAGTATGCCAGACGGTGTGTGTGTGTGTGTGTGTGTGCATAGCTTCATCGACAATGGCAACAATCGGAAACGACGTACAAGCGAATTCGAAATCAAATTTGTATGTGAAAAGCTGGAGCGAAGACTCATATGGAAGGTGTGAAAAAAAGGGAAAAGATATAAAGCTGACTGTGTTAAGATGGACCCAAAAAAAAAAACACAAGATCAACCAGCAGAGATCTTAACGCAACGGGAGGATCGATCACGAGCACCCAAAAGAGAGGCCTCAATGCAAAGATCGGCACGGTATGGTGCATTATTTTCGTTCCAAGCGTTTGCTTCAATGCGATGCTGTAATCAAAATTTACGTTCGATCATAAGTCCACCACTATGGTGATCATGTCTGGTTTAGAGCGAGGGACGTTGAGCTTCAGTTTGGAGCAATCATTCGACAAAGACATTTAAAACAAACCAATATTTCATCATCTCTTCAAAGTGTCACACTGGGATGCTTCACATTCATACCGTTTGTTCACACGCTAGATCACTCGAGAAATCAAAACATTCCTCACGCAGCATCAAAACACACTTACTCCGTGTTTAAGTTTTTTTTTTTTTTTTTGGAACGAGAGATGAAGCAAAAACTACGTAAAGTAGATATAATTTACAACAATCGTAAATGTCATATTTGAAGCCTGCTTTCGACGGTGGATTTTACTTTCAATTGTGTTACACTTAAAGTTCACCGCAACACGGGTGGAAAATGGGCTCGATTCTTCATTCTTCCGTCTCCGGCTGTTACGTGAGAGGTGTTAAACGTATGCTTTACCACCGTACTCCAAACAAACGGTCAATAAAATGGTCACATGCAGTGCAGTGGCAATGGTCGATCATTCCCCGTTCCCGGGAGACTCTCGGCGGGAAACCCCTGTGCGTTATGTTGTGGCCCAGCAGAATAGAGGATTGTCATTTTGTCAACCCATTTCATGGGCAGCAAGTAATGGTAGGATTACGAGGACCCACAAATTAACGGTCTGGTTTCAGCCCGGCCGCACTCCTTTGGTGGCCTGCAGCATAATAATGCCGCTCCTTTAAGAGCTGCCACGTTGCAGCGTACCGATACGGATTCTGGAGCCGGTTCTGAAAAGCTCGGACTTAAATGAGCGAAAATTTATGACCTACGGGAACCAGTGCGTATGGGAAAGGGAAGAGCATGGGGATGCTTCACAGAGAAGCTTTGATAAGCTATTGTTCGGGTTGGGCTGTGTTCATGGTATTATGTCGCCACGGTCGCATGGCTCTCGAGCTGCTGGTCCGAAGTTAACAATTTTTACTTTCCAATTAGGAATATGTTTTATGTGAAACATGTTTAAGAACTCTGTGTGTGTGTGTGTTTTTTTTTTTGTGTAGAGAAACAGGATTTTGCTTTCCATCCACGACCATCCTCAGGATGTGCTCTGCTGAATGATAGACTTTGCCTGATTGCTCTTAATCTTTACACGCATTTGAATCGACGCAGACGCGACGCGTTGAAACAAGTTTCATACCTATATTTTAATAACATTCGCCCAAACATCACACCACCACCAAGCCTTGCTGCGCACCAATAATTGGCTTGTCACGTAAAGTTTCTTGTAGCTCAAAAATAAACACAAAACGGCTTTTATCTTCGCTACACAAGCAACATAAAAAGCAAACACACACACACACACAAACATCACACCACTTTCCTGCAGTTCCGTTCCGGTAGCGGCAAGAAACGGGAGCCATCACTCGCACTCGAAAAAGGACGTGAACGCTCCCGGCAATGCGAAAGAGCTGCGGGACGTGTAAGACGTGTAACCAATTTGCCGCCACACGCCAAAACATACTTACACCCGTAGTTCGATCGATCGATCGATCTTCCATCTGTCTGCGAATGGTTCTACGGGAAAGCAGCGAATGGATGGATGTGTGTACGACCTCGGACCTGACGCACAAGGCAAAACCATTTGGTTCCCTTTGGCAATGAAACAGAAGTCGCAAATTAAACGAGCCACGGGCCCTGATGTGCCCGGCAAGCAGCAGCAGCAGCAGCAGCAGCAGCAGCATTTTGATTTAAAAAGAACAACGAAAAAACTGCACCATAAAAACAGAACTGGAGTCGGAGCAGCAGCTACACAACAACAAGGAAAGGCAACAAAAACAGACCGTTTTTTTTTTTTTGCTTCTCGGACAATCGTTACGGTCAAACGGGTGATGTACAATCGAAGCGGAAATATGCTAAATTTATTGCATTTGCGAATCAGCTTCAGCTCGTAAGCCTTTGCACCTTCGCTTAATCTTGCTGCATTCATTTTAGCCTTGTGCTCTTCGCTCTATCGCCAAACCGAAACGCATCGTAACACATAAGCTGAGGAAGAGGTCCTTGTTGATCCGAAGCTTGGTATGTGAAGGCGCGTTTGTTTGGCGAGTTGCTATTTGTTTTACCCTCTCTTTTCGCACTCCCCGGTCCCTGGATCCGGTTGTGTTAGGTGTTTGGGGTACGAAGCTAACGCTTACCGGTAGCAGCGATACTTTGAGCGTCCTCGAGATGGAATGCGTTCAAGTCCGAAGACTTGGAGGGCCGTCTGGCCCATGCTAAACCGGAACGATCGTGAACTGAACCCATGCTTCGATCTTTGCACCAAAGTGCATAGAATGTAAAGGAAGTGGATAAGAATGTAACTGAACCAAAACTGGAGTGGCTTCCAGCCGAGACTAGCAAAGTGAAAACGCGAAGTGCCAGTGACTGCTACAATTCTGGATATATTTATTACGGCATGAAGCTGCTGGTTGAACTTGAAGAAGGCAAAAACTTCCCACCAGACCCAGTTCTGGTGTGCTGGGGAACACGCTCAAAATTGGTGCGCGCATTTTGAAAAAAATCTTCATTGACGCAGGAATCTATAACGCAAAGGTAAAAACTGGATCCATTTGCCCGAACGGTTTGAGGCTCATCAAGCACACCTCATTTCTGAATGTTTTTTTTTTTTTTTATTTTTGCGGAAGGATGCGTACAGTAGTAGCTGCACGTCGGACCCACAGCCACATCGCCGAGCATCGCAAAGTGTTGCAAATAATGATCATCGCAATAAAAGTTGAAAAGTTTCGCGACAGGACAGAACAAAACAAATTTCCTATCGACATGCAGGGTGCAGGTTTTTCTTCCAAATTGCTCTGAAGTGAGCTGTAGAATTAACCCTTGCATGTAGCAAGACAGATTGAAACGTGCTCTAAACATTAGATGTTTTAAATTTTTGTTTTATTTTTAATTATGGTTTATATTTCCTGGTACTGTTGTATTGAAAATTTGAGCGCCGGTAATATTTTTCTGGAGTTGATATGTAGTTTTAAATTTTTTTGATTGCTACATACAATATTCCACTCATTACACCAGTGTGTTGTTTTCCAAGTTGGTTTTTACACTCTATCGCATATATTTTCAGTAGCAATTGCGTTGTTCGCCCCAGGACATTCGGATGCCGTGTAAATTATGCCCGACTCGATCGAATTAACTACTAACCTTCCCGTAAGGACTTCAGCAGCCCAACATTGCATGCTGCAGTCAGAGACAAGTGCACTGCACCACTTCTGTACACCATTAATGAATTATTACCAAACCCAAACCTCATCGCCACTGGTCGGTGTCAGGTCTGGTACAGCGCGCCATAAATCATTCCACGCCATCGCTGACTTGCTGCTTGAGGAAAACAGATCGCAATAGTAACATTTTTAGCCTGTTCCCGTTTTGTCCACGTGCTGCTGGCTGCCTGCGACACTTTCGGACAGTCGCAAGCCGAGAACGTTTAAGATGCTTCCGTTACGCGATGGCGTTTTGTGGCACGAGGCAAGATTTACGCCCGGGTTTCATGCAAATATAGCAAAAGATTTAAAGTGCAACGAGAGCTGTGACTTCTCACGGTTTCGAAAAAAAAAAGAAACGAACGATTCTCTGTCAATCGACCTTTTTGAGTAAATGCATTCTCGTTTACAGTACGTTGATGGTAGAATGTGCTCAAAACCTATCTGGGCCGTTCCCTCGTAGTGAGGGCTGACGATAAAACTACATTTTATCAGCAAGTCTGAAGGCCATTCGATGCTCGGCATAACCTAGCAGGGTCTTCAAGCCAAGAAGTAGAGGTTAGGCATATTAACTTGCTTATTTATCATGAATTTTATAAAACTTGAAGATCTTCTTGCGAGTAAAATTCTTTCCAATTCTTGCATTTCTTTTAATGAATCGCATGCTCATCTCTCAACGAAAATATTGTAAAAGCACGTTTGCACACAACTCAAAATAAAAATAAAATCGATACGCATAACCCTGACGACCAACGTACTGCCCTCTGGCAACGCCTTAACGCTGCATTCGTGACGTTTCGCTACACACGTTACGAAAAGGGAGGCGCGGTTAAGTAATTCGATTAAATTAAGCTGCATTTATCAGCAATCCAGGAGGCGCACCGAATGGGTGTGCGAATTCGATCGCACGAGAGAAATGGTTCGCTCGAAAGTTGCTCGTTACACTCGAACCCGGCACTCTCGGAAATCGGTTCATTAATTTATGTTACAAACTAGATCCCGCCACTGGTGATTTGGTCGACGGGTCGACCGCCTGGGCCCACAGTGGCCCAGGCGGGCCCAGGGAACAGTTGTGCGTTGATTGCAAAAATTTATTTCTAGTTCTAGCGCTACGGCGGTGATTTTAATTGGCTGCCGAAGGGCACACATTTCACCGTACCGTGGAAGGCGCCTCGCGATTCCGGGGTGGGAAACCGGTAGCAAATGGGTCAAAAATTTTAGACGGCAAAGAATGCGAAACCATAACACCGAACGGTACAGAATTTCGCACCCATTTATTTTTACGGCTGCTGATTGCAAAATGGGAAGTTTTGGGCTGGTAGGTAGGATGGTGGCCGCGTAATTATGTTGTAAGTAGCTAAACGAAAGGAAAACAAATGGCGGTTCATTAATTGCTTGTTGATGGTTCATTTGTTGCCCCGCTAGAACAGCGTGGCTAGCAGGTTTGAATGGAAAGTTTTCTAGTTAGTTGCAATTGAAGAAGACCGTTTTTTTATTGTAGGTAAGCTTACTCAATAATATTGTTTTGATAGGTTAGGGTAGTGTAAAATGTAATAAAATATATTAAGTTTAAGTGTTACGGCTCGGTGACATTAAAATATACTTATTTTTGTTTTTTAACTGCAAGCATTCAGAACTTTTTTACAATATTTTTTATATCCATCGAATTCTACCATTTTATTTCAAACGCATAATCCTTCCATCTAATTGCGTTATATCGGTCGAATGCACTCGCCCAGAAAAAAGCTCTCCCCCAAACAAACGCAACATGTAGGGAATTTGATATTTGACTCAAACGTTAAGCCGCCCGTTAGTACGGTGCATTTGCTCTGGTTCCACCTTCGATAACTGACTTCCACAGCAACCCAAAGTGGCGGCTGAGTGACATCCGTCACTAATCCTTGTCTTAAGGTAATCATTTTTATTGGTCAATCTTTACAGAACCACTCACCGGCCACTAACGGTCCTTTCCGTTACGGACAGTTCGATCATTTGTGTCATGTTTTTTTCTTTTGTGTCTCGCGTGTTTTTGGTTGCGTTCGTCGCCATTTGTCTCTGGCTTTTCGGAGACTTTCGAGCTTGATTGACCAAGAACCGGGAAGAGAGGGAAGAGGGTTTAAGAACGGTTTTGAAAGCTGATTGAATATCCCTCGATTCTTGGGCCGTTCGGTACGGTACGGTGGATGTGCGAGATGAATGAAATAAAATAAATTCATCCACATAAACCCCTAGTCCCTAGACACGGGTTAAATTTAAAATCATTCCTGTAAAACTTAAAAAATCAAACAATACATTACAATTCAGAATCCCAAACTTGTGACATTTTCATCTCAACGCTTCTTTGACCTCTCTTCCATTCTTCGGCATCGGAAAGGTAACGACAGCTCTTTCCAAAACAAACACAACATCTCAATCACGGTCGTCAAAGTATGTGGCAAACATGTGGTTCCGGGGCGCACGTATGAGATTTCGTTCAACACGCCCGGCACGCGGGAAACACTCACAACACAGTTTCCCGTTGATCCTTTTTACGTGATGTCATAAATTTTTCTTACGACATAAATGGCTTCCCCTGTTTTGAGTGAAACGTATCAACGAATAAAAAAAAAAGTCATTGCTTAAAGCGCCAAAGCAACAAGAGCGCAAAAGGGACAAACGAACAGCAAACATCAACAGCAGAAAAGGCTGTTTAACTTCAACGCTCGATTCGGAATGTGTTCCGAATTGATCGAGAGGTGTTTTGTGAGTGCGCTTGCTGGGTTGTGTGTGCTGCTTTGGTTTTCTGCATTCCCCAACTGGTTGAGGTGCACCGGAGGTACGGTAAGGAGCTGCTAATTAATTTGCATACAATTGTTTGCCATTGGTTAATTCAATTTTACATGCGATTCGAATCGGCTAAATGGTTCGCGAAATGGGGAGAACAAAGTATTTCAAGCAAATTGAACGAGGTAAAATTGTTTTTTGCTCTCTCTCCACTGCTACTATTATTGAAAACATTGGACTCAAAACTTGCACTTTTGTTTGCTGTACAAAATTATCATAAAACAAGGAAAAACACCCGTAAACCTAAAACTTCCTTCTCACCCGTTGCGTCCTGTGTCAGCTGTGTCGGTTGAAAAGGTTTACCAAAAGTTAGCAAAAATCTGTCACACACTCTTTAGCTAATTTTCACCCGAACCACAACTCCGTACGCTGCAACGATGATTTATTGTATTTCCGGCGCGGCACTGTCACGTTATTTGTACTATTATTTGTATCGTTTCATAACGCAAAGGTGCATCATCTCTCTCGTCTACTTCCTTCCCGGCAACCAACCAACTGCATCGCATGCAGTTGTGTTTTGAACAAAAAAGAAACAAAAAACATATTACAGTCCCTGTCCCGGTTGCCATGGGCCATGTCAGATTGTCGATGATGCGGGCAATTGGCAAACGTAACAGCAAAAAAAAAAAACGACATCCGATGCAAAACCGTTCTTTCGGTTCGTTCTCTCTAAAAGCGCGGAAAACGAACGTAACCCGTACCCGAAAAAGGAAGATTAAACCCCGATGATTTCAACGCACAATCACCGTGGTACTGTAAAAGCTAAAAATGAGCTTTCCGTACCGGTGGCCAGCAGGAACGAACCGTGGCAGGAAGCGCGATGTAACACGGGGAATGCTTTTAAATCCCGGGCAGCTGAAATGTTGCTGAAACGAGAACAATTTTCGTTACTCACAGGTTTTTATGATTATTTATTATTTGCATATACGATGTTGATTTCTGTGTTTAAAATGTGTATAAATAAAAACAACGTACATAAATAATATTCATTAAAATTCACTTCATCGTGTTTTATTACGGGCTGCGGCTGCTCATGGTATCATCGTGTATCTGCAGAATCCGCACGCCGCGTAGTACGTCTGTCGACACTCGCTCTCTTGCTTATCCTCTGCCCGGCGTTACACAGTTAGTTCTTCGAGTGCTTGAAGGCGAAAAAAAGCGAAATCGATCCAGCAGTTTTTTTTTGTATTTTTTTTCCTTTTTTTACTGAGCGAAACCTCAAACACTGTAAAGCTTTTTCCGAGCACTGGCCGTCAATGCAAAACGCTGAGGGTAAAACCAATCTCAGCTATACCGGTCAACAAGTGTCCTTACCCTCGAAGCGATATTTCCATTTCGTTTGCCGCAGTAACAGCGCTAAACGCTTTCCGACGAAAGCGATTAATCGCATCGGGTCGTTTCGTTTGAATTGCTGTGCTGTGCTGGGGAGCTCGGGAATCCATGCTGCCTTTTTGATTTAGATTTGATTATGAACGTTCCTTGCCATAAGGGCTTCCGTTTGGTTTTGGTTGAAAAATCACATTTACCTTTTTATTGTGGAAATATAAAAGAAATTTTGTATCGTCACATACTTTTACCACACTTTATCTATCTTTTCTGTGTGATAAATATTCCAAATCAATGAAACGGCTCGGAAACCATTCATCCTAATGCGGCAGCCCTTGCCAAAGCTTTTGCGATAGCTTGCTGTCGTACTTGGTCGCGATACTGAGCTATTAGTCCGGCTTCAACGCTTGTTGTTCCAGTGCTTGATGCACCGGTGGTTGTGGCTTCTGAAGTCGTTGCTGCTGAAGTGCTTTCAGCAGTTGTTGTAGCTTCCGCTGTCGAAGTCGCTGCTGCTGAAGTGCTTTCAGTAGTTGTCGTTTCAGCTTGTGTAGTTGATTCTGTCGTTGTGGTAGTACTGCCTTCGGTAGATGTCGTATTGTTGGAGCTTTCAGTGGTCGACGCAGAAGACGTAGTAGTTGCAGCATCGCTACCGGAAGTTGTAGTCGGTTCTGTTGACGTCGTCGTTATGCCATACCGTTCTGCGATACGCTGCTGAGCAATTTGTGCTCTTAGTTCCTGAATTGTTAGTGCGTTGGTCATCAACAGCTGGGGAAAAAAACAAATGTTTTATTTAGCCACAAATATTGAGGCAGTTATCTTTACCATGCAAGACAAAGTCAAAATGATAAATATTTTCATTTTTTTATTTGGTATTTTAGTTCACGTTTACACACTTCGATGGTTCCAATGTTACTGAATGTCTTCCAGTCGGAAGAAACGTTTTATAGGTCTCTGACTAGTACAATAACGGGTTGTTCAATAACAGCTGACTAAACAGTTTTGATAAGCTTCATATGAATGGAGAAGCGCAGGCAGATTGTATGTTAATGTATCCCAATTGGTGTTTATCACGTTTTACTAATACAGAGTTGGGCAAAAGAATATGTCTATTTTAAAGAAATAAGTAAAATTGAGATCGATAAAAAACCGGCATACAAATAAAAACTCTGGAGAGACGTAAGAGACCTGGCCTGTAATAGATATGAGAATAAATACTTTTTTCGGTGAAACATTTCACTATCGCCCCTTCCCTATTGGAATTAAATGCTTTTACTAACTCTTATGAGAGTCGTTATAATTAAACACACTCAAAAGAAGCAGATAATGGTCAGAGTGATTCGAATTGCAGTGAATTTTAACAACATTTTTTAATTCGAAAAACAGAGAGTCTTTAAATTTCTTTAGTGAAACGCATCATAGATAGTTTTTAAAACTATTTTATGATTTGAAACCTTCTGACGTCTCTCATTTCCTTCTATAAGGCTATAACGGCTCTCAAAACATTATTAAAAAGTAATAATTATTGTAAAGACTCTCTGGGATTCGAATCTCCCTGGTGACTTTTTACTACTCCAGAAAGAGTTAATTGTAACGTCTCCCAAAATAATTATAAAAACTCTTCACGATTCGAATCACAAAAGAGTTTAAAACCCATTTTCGGAAGAGCTATTCAATTCTTTCATTAGGAAAATTAAAATAACTCACTCGCTCTTAGTCATTAAGCATAAAACTAGACTGAACTAATGAACGAAACTGCATGACTTGCATAAGCCCTTTTTTGCTGATTTTTTTGCGCAGAGCAAATATAGAAGGCATAAAAAGAGCTGGCATATCCTAGAAATGCTTGCATATTAAATAGGTAGAACGATCATTTAGAGGGCTTAAGCAGTAGATCAAGACAACAGCGCAGATGAAGTAGTAAGTAATAACAACACTTAATTGCTTTGAATACTGTACGTAGTTAATTCAAAGCCTTGTTCTCTTGTAGCATATCTGCTAAACATCTCTCTAGAGTATACATTATTTTGCATACAACAAGCCTTACGTAGCATTCTACGGTGAGCGGAAATTCACCAATTTAACAAATAACCTGCATTAGCCAAGAGCGTGAGAAATGTACATTCAGCTATTTTGACCACGCGCACGCCTTAACATGAACATTCAAACACTTACCAGCGCACCCGGCTAGCGAGCGACGCAATGCAATATGATATCAGTTCAAAACAACCAGCGAGTCTAGACAGTGGTCAGCAACACAAAACAACAAAACACAAACAAGTAACTTCATGCATAGCAAGCATATAGATCCAACGACGAATGATATCCGACACATTTCTTGCAAGTGCAGCAATCAATCGCACCGTGACACATTTTATGCTTACGTTAATATTTTTGTACGAAATGCAATAGCAATAAGAACAACCACTAAGAAACAATATTGGTTACAAAAACGACCAAAAACTATTGTAAGATTGGGTATAAATAAAGCGGTCTTGGAAGCCTTAGACACACAGACACCACACAGACACCACACAGACAGGCAGAGAGAAGGTACAACAAGCTAAACCTTGCGTTCAATTCTTTCTAGAGGTTTGAGTGTCCCCCTACCCAAGGTAAGGCCTCAAACCTCCAACATGCCAGTAAGGGATATTCCTTCTGAACATCCAAAGTCGCCTGGCCGACTTGCTCCGCCGATGAGCATCGAGAGTCCCCCTACCAAAGGTAAGGCCTCGATGTCTCCAACTTTCCTGTAAGGAAGATTCTCATCTAGAATCTTCAGACTGCCTGGACAGTCAGATGAAAGAAAGATATTGGTCCGCACAGTTAGCAATCATGTTGTTCTGTTCTCGTCGCGATTATAAGTCCGAGTTTCTTCTCCACCACATGGCGACAGTGAATCTCTTCTTCCCACCACATGGGGACTGAGAATACAAATATTCTTCTTCCCACCACACTCTTACCAAACACTTTTAAAACGGTTATAATTATTCCAAGCACTGTAGAAGCACTGTACTGCACTGTAGCAATGTAAACTTACAAGCTCAAAACATATTTGTGCACAAACATTTCATCAAAAATGACGTGCTGTATCACGTTTTTTGTAGTGTGCTCACGAACGAAGCAGAGAGTAAATTGCAAATTTGCCATCATTCGAGCGAAAGCTGCTATCACTTTTACTCCAGCAGCACTGTAGACACTAAGCAAGCGAATGTCCCATAAAGTTCGCTGCCATTTTCCGCCACTAAAACAAACAAAGTGCATCGTAAATTTAATCAACCACGATACGATGCATCGTTCGAGCGCTGCACATGCACTACATACCCTTCCTGTCATCGCTCTAGGAATGGTACCCTAAACTAACGAATCTAATGACATGTCCCATTGACTCCGGTTTGGAGGGTAAATTATTCCACCAAAATAAAATCTCCCCCAAAAAATGTCCCATTTCGGTGCCACAAGCACGCACGCTAAAGACCTGGCGAACAAACGATAACGATAGCTTCCAGCCATGAACCAAAGCAAAAAACATGCATTTCTGGTCGATTTTGCGTAATTATAGCGAAATAAAATACAACCCTGCGGGCCCTGCATGCGCAGGACGTGCATTCTTGGTCCGCACCGCAGGCAGAAGGAGCCGGGAATCGATCGAAATATTTTCGATGATCATCGAAATCCCAATAAAACAGACAGACAACAACGGCAGTTATCGCCGGTAACAACGCGATAACGCCGAGCGCCCGCAGTACGTGTTTGACCGCTTTTTTTTATCCAGCGGAGGGAAGACCTTTTTCATGGACTGGATTGTTTGGTGCCCGAACGGGCGGACGCAGGACAGGAAAGCATCCCCACGGGGTTCATTAACATTTCGTCATCTAATTACGCCGACGATTAGTATGCAAATTTAGGTGATGTTTTACCCGTCGGTTTCATTCCACCGGGCCAGCTTGACACAGTGGTCTCCACTAGTGGGGGACACGATTTCGGTGCATCTTCACCCCCACAAAGCATCGCCCGATCCTGTATGGAATGGAATCTGCTCCAGAACCGTACTGCAGGCGTATCCGAACGGTACCGGAGTCTGTCAACTGCGATCGTTTGACGATCATTCGACAGCTATTTGGCAGCTTGTTTTTCTTTAAACCACCCGTCCCGTCTGGCAGGTGTGTGTGTTGATTGTTTGAAAAATATTGATTATTCCGTTTTCCCCTTTCGCTCGGGTTGATTCTCCCGCTCCGAAGCTATAAACAGACGAGTGCAACGAAGACGTGAGCTAACAACGGTCAAAGAAACAAAAAATAAAAATGACACGCCGATCGTTAGCTGCAAACTGCAACAAGCCGTAAATTATGTCATAATTAGCATGGGACGTGCATAACGCGCCCGACAAGACCGAAACGAGCGCTGTCAAGCTTGCTACGACACGAATTAAAACTGCTCTCACCTTCAAAGAGAGATCCCATTAGCTGTACGGCCTGACACACCTTGCTCCAAATACATGGGTGCGTATGAGAAAGGGTTTTCCGAAGGGATGATGATAATCGGAACTTATCTTGTAACACGCCCGATCATCAAACGCAACCGTGTCGTCGGGATTTTGGGCTGATTCGGATCGATCAGTTTGATCATCCTATCGATCGTACGAGATAGATGCCCTTTTTAGCTGGGAGCGTTTTGGGACAACTTTAACCCAGCATACCCTTTTGCGGGTATGCCCTTTGGGTTTTCTTTATCTGCGCCTTTTACTTGCCCGAACAAAACAACGGCTTAATGTTCACCCCAAGACAACACCAACATTTGTCAGATAAATCCCTTTTTACTGGGCCGCCAAGATCGCCGACTAACGATAAGCCTTCTTTAGCACCCCATGTTCTGTCACGCGATCCGTATCTCAACTGATCTGATATGGGGCTCCTTTTTTTCCATCGCTCAAGCACAACAAGTTGCCGTGAATCAACTTGGCTAATAACACAATTTGACTGTATTTAATTGGGTTTAAATGAGCTGAAATTTTTCATAAAACTGCTGATTCTGGCACTCACAGCCGCAATCGGGGCCGCGATCACACTGCACCGTGAAGATCGAGGCAAAGGACGGACCGCTGATAAGCTGCGTCACTTGCTGGGTTAGTGGTACCGCTTCGTAACAGCGGGGGTCCACCCGTGCCAATCGCGGCCCAATCGGATGTCGATTGAATTTGGCCGTTTGTGTGTTTTTGTCTCCTTTGTTATCGAGCTATTGGTTTTATGTCGCAACATTTGTTTTCTTTTTTTATATTTATATGAGCTACCTGGGGTGCTAACGAATTGTTTCAAGGCGTCTAGCTGTTTATTGCTGTTGAGCGTGAGGACCACAAAAGATTGCGGAACATGCGTTTGGACCTAGTTTGTTTGCTGTCACGGTTGGCGTTAGGCTGCTTGGTTGCGCTCGATGAAGATGAAATCGAAACTTCACGTTGAAGTTAATAATAAAATTGTTATACTAGTAAATTTTCAGACAAACTCTTATTCTCCCAAGCTCTGAGGTGCATAAGGACGGTTAAACATGTTTACAGAATATTTAAACAAATAATTACCCAACTCCAATGGCCTCCTCTCACCTCCACAGCACCAGAAAAAATACTTTTGATGACGAAGAAAAACATACAGAGCAATAAAAACGTTCACGACCATCAACGAGGCGACAGTGAATGGGTGTAAAATGATTTTTAATAAGCATACATTTTCGGATACCCGGATTGCGTAGCCGGAACTGATCGTTTGTGCGCGGTCGGATGTTTCCGTTCGTTTTATACTTGGAACCTAACGTGCATTAATTTGTCTAATCTTTGTTTTTCGCTGCCTTTCTTTAATCAAAATCCGCTCACTTTACGACATAGCTCACCACAGTTACCACTAACACGCGTTCTCCTGGACTGAACAATCCGGCATGACCGGCAGGGACAAAGCGTTTGTGCCTGTGGCGGGTTTTCGGTTAACCGTTCGTATCTTGACGGGTTTTTATTGCTGAAATGCATTTTTCCACAGCTGTTTTTTGGGTATTGGTCAGATTGGTCGTTAGCTGCGCCACAGGACGTTGATAAGGGGCAAGTTACTGGGCGGGTTATATTTTTTTGTGATCAAAAAGGAAGCGCATTTGCTGCTTCCACATATGGAAGCAGCAGGCAGAAATAAAAGTTTATTGGTGCAAACCAGTGATAGGAACTCCGAAAAGGCCAAACGAATTAGGCCCAATTCTATTCCAGAAATGTTACGTTCAAATACGAACAAATGTTGAAGTACTTTTCCGGTCCTGTATTGTAAACTAGTCGTAAGGATAAGGAAAATATCCATCATTTTCGAATCCTATTCATTTATAATAAAAATAAGACTTCCAAGGACTCTTGCAATTTCGTATTCTTTCTATGTAAATGCCTTTTGGGTTTCGAAATAAATAGACAATGTTTTAAAGCTATTTCTTAAACTTACAGTAGATATAAGCGTTGTACCCTAAAACGAAATCACCTTTCGATGGACAGAAAAGGAAATAAAATTCCAGGATGTGCGAATTTAGTTCTATGTACAAATTTAGATGACGTTCATGTTATTTTTCCTTATCGAAAAACACCTATTCTATCGCTTATTTTTAGCATCCAAACCCAACTCCAGGTGTGACGTACTTCCGGCTATTTGCCAAAGTCACCGAGTGTACCAATAATTATTTCTAATCTTCTCGGCTTTGCTTGCTGATTGCATAGCAGGCCCAACTTACGTCACCGGTTGCATTGCCGGTAATGTGTTTTCTTTTTCGACTCCAATATCACACACAAACACACACGGGTCCCGGTTTATCTATCGGCCGGACCAAAAATTCCTGGCTAGTATCCCTGAACTTCAGCCTTTTTGCGCAGTCTCACAGAGTTGACCCTGTGGCAAACTTCCGACCAGACCAGGATTTTTGTCTCCCTACGTATGTATGCGGCCATGTTCTGGATTCACCATATCAACAAGTAGCAATGACCTTGACAAGACGCTTGTGTGAGTTACGCAAAACACCAGTCCCAGCCACGATTGCGATGGACGAGGTGCGGGTAAGGATCTGGCCTGGAGAACGCAACGAAAATCGATATTTCATTCTTGAATTTCACAACGGGCTTGTTTCGAGAGAATGGAACCGAACGGGTAGGGGAAGTGATGGGTTGAAAGGGAGGGCCACCTAGTACGTTCTAGACGTGCGCCCTTGTACGTGTTGCTTCCGATTTCGGGTCGGCCATTTTATTGACGTCATTTCAATGGGAAGGTAAACAGGGCTGGTGGTTTGGTGTGCGTATGATTTTGGTGAGCGCTTGTGTATGAATGTGACTTTTTCGGAGGGGTAAATTCAAAGTTTTACACACTGTACTGTACTGTACAGCATTACACACACACACATACTTTGGAAAACTTCAACTCACACACGAGTATCCGAGAACTTCGGTACGGGGAAGCAATTTTATGAATGAACCCACACACTACGAAAGCCGGCCGGGCTGCGGGCAACCCAGACACTCTCTCCCAGTATTCAGCCGTTTGCCGTTTCAGCTGCTGACATCTTACTCCACCACCCGCCTCGTTTGCGTTAAACGACCACAATAACGCAACACACATTTGCACTTGACATGCCCGAAACCCTGACCGTGACGAAGACTGCCCAGTCCTTGACTTCCGTGCCCTACCGTGTCCACGTCTTTCGATGCCCAACCGCAAAAGGATGCAATTTTGCAAAGTGCTCACCATCAGCAGCCCTAGCCACACGTATCGTTCTGCTTGGTGGAACGTGTTGCACGATGCAGCGAGGTCCTTACACACGAGCAACACCGGATGCTTGTAGCGTGCTCGATTGACGTCATAGGGGAGAGAGAGAGCGTAAAAAAAGGACTCGTGCCGGATAATGCGGTGCGGTCTGCTGTTGGTCTGGACATCGGCACGTTTTTACCCGTACCTGTACGTCCTTTTTTTATTATTGGCACAAGCTAAGGGTGGAAAACAAACCATTCATCGTCCTGGAGCAGGTTGACGAGCACGCACAAACGACGAACGCCGGGAAGTGATTAAGCCACGGTTCTCGCTCTGGACCAACACGGGAACCAAAAATAAACGCATGAAACCGGCAAACGTGACACCGGTGAAGATTTGGGAGACCGGTTGCGGTATTCAAATAGCATTACGATGCGGGAATGTAATTTGTGTAATTGAGTTTATGTATTAATAGCAAATGTCAGCGTCATTGGCCTCACTATAGCCCGGTCCTAGCTTGGTAGGTGTTGTGTATAGTAAGCGAGTGAACGAATAATCCTGCCAATTCTGACGTCATTTGTATCATCACGTTGTGAATGAATGGTGTGATCCAATTTTACTATTCCGTTCGGTATTATGCTTGCTGTTATCTTTAGAATTCATCAATTCTACGAACCATTCTGGAGTGTTACATTTAATCAAACTAAAAAAGGATCTTAAGCTGAGTGATTTAAAAACAAAGACATGCTTCAGATGTTAATGTCTTCTCCAGATACACACTTTATGTCTTCTTCTATTTTATTTGTTTCAATTTAGTTACCATTAATGCACAACCGAACAATCATATGCTCCCGATTTCTGCACGTTACAAATGATGCTCCAAAAAAAAAAATATCCACAACTTTTATTAGCTACAATATTCAATAATACCAGGAAATTACATCCCGCTCGACAGCACGCGCACGCATCGTAATAAGCTTTTAAGTGTCACCGTTTTATGATGCTCGTTCACGTATCTGTTCCAGCTTTTCCTCGCGTTCGCTTTATTTACATCCCATGTGCACCGAAAACCAGTTCGAAACGATCCGCATCACAAGTGTCGCCCGAGGGACAAATTTTAACACATCCACCCGTTTTTCACCTCGCGTTGCCCTCGGCAGTGATACGGCAGGATCCACCGTTAAGCGTCCCGGTGTGTCCACGTGTCCACGAAATGAAAAGTAATTGACATCCGAAGCGCACGTCGACGGTTTTGTGCGGGAGGCGTGCAGGCACAGGAATTAAGACAAATCCAAGCAGCAGTGAAGCGAGTGTACGGCAGAAAGCTGAAAGCGAATGCATACACGATTCTGTATAGCCTACGGCCAGATAAGCACTAAGAGATGCATCTCAACGGGTTACAACTCTGGCAACAGTTCATTTCTGCCCTGTCTGTGTCTGACTGAGCATCTCTTGCGACCGGCCTGTGACACTCCAATCGATGTGAAGTTGGATTTGAAATTTGTTTTCCATCCTCCATTTCTCCGAGGCATTTGGTAATCAATCTTTTGCTGTGCGACCGACCAGAAGGTGGAAGTAACAGCAACCTATTCGTTGCGCAGTGTCTCCAGTGCAGGGATAAAAGTGTCATCTGGAGCGTAAGGATAGCCCCGAAAAGATTGAACAGTTCGTTATGAATATTGACAGGTTGATAGATTTACACACGCAGCTACAAAGTTGTCATTTGTGTACCGCCGGACCGTCATTAACCGGTGCATATTAATGAATGCAACGCTCCAATCGGGACTCAATCGCGATTCGTTGAAAATGAAGCACACCGGTACAGCAGTAGAGATGAGCCTGTGGTCGTGGTTTATCTCACACTGCCAGTAGCTACATCAGCTGTTGGTGACGCCGAGATCCGGAACCTACCGTCCATGGTACCGTTGACTCTCGGGCGAGGGACAACCAAACAGTGCAGACTAAATTTATTGCCAGCCGTGGTTTGTATGTCGGCAGTGCGAGGAGAGTGAGGGATGATTTATTGTGCCGAGTTCCAAACCCGGGCCTGATTGCGAGTAGATTAGAATACTATGTTTGGCTCCCGGTTCACACATACTTGGTGAGGAATCAAACTGACGTCGGACTCTTGCAAGAAGGATTGGGAGCATTCTTCGCATTCCGTACCTCACAAACGGCTGCCTTTATTATAATTTTACGCTGATAGTGTTGGCAGTATGAGAGATCTGTTGTAACATGGAAGACTGTGTCAAATTACACAACTTAAAAATGTACATTTGAACTACCGGAGTTTTTTTCGGAAATCTATAATGATCACATAACCTTGATGATTCTTCAATTTCAACGCAAAATCCATTACCAATTTACCAACTATCCCTTCAAGACTAATTGCATACCAACAGGTACATGCGTCTCTCCAGCTGAAGATTGAATTTGCTCTAAATCGCGGTGTCAGTTTACGCTCCACCACCGCTCACTAATCCATGCCATCCGGGCACGGGCGTGTATGGGCTGTGTAAAATTATGCACAAATCAGATAACGCTTTCTAATGCCCTTGTCCAGCATGTAATCCGGTTCCCGATTTGAGCCCGTATGACAGGTACCTCCTTGGTCCGCCTTGGGGGCGCGCCTGGTGTCGTGAAAAACAAGGCACCGGTACCGGTAGAAATTAATTAAAATTTTTCATCGAACAGCACAACCCGCTGCCCAACAAGACACCACAAATCTCAGCCACCAGAAACCACCTTGAGACTTGTCGTAGAGGGAGGCGGGAGGAGGGGGTTGCCTAAATGTAGCCATGGGGCCAAACAATCTCACTCTTTCGTTCGCAACGGTTCGGTAGTTTCTCCGTTTACCGCCTAAAACGATGATTGATGCCTTTCAAAGCGATCCACCACGGTACGCTAATTAGCGTGGTCGGCTTGGAGGAACCCAGAATACCAGCCCAGACACCCCTCCCCCATGATCTAATCCCTCTTCTAGCCAGCAGGTGATCGATTCAGAAGTTGGCAATGGGCAATCCTATCCCCCAGAACCTTTCCTGCTCGTTATGCTCCGTGCCTCGTGTCGAGGGTGTTAGCTGGCTCACGCTTTCGGCTACTCCTATCGTGTTTCATCTCACGTATGTATTTAAGCTATCATCTCAACCCCCAAAACGATAGTGTGTATCATCTCGCTTTCGCTAGTAGAATTTTGCCTGATCCGTTTACCTGTAGGACGGTTTCGGAAAACAGAAATCCTTCCATTCCTAAGTAGAAACCGTCAAAATCCACCGATGGATAGATTGATGTTCTTTCTTTCCCTTGCTCCCTGTACCCGGGGGGCAGAGATACACACTGGCACACACTTGAAACAACACATCGTGGCAAGCAGTAAGGGTGTGGGAATTGACGAGCTCGCTCGAAACAAGTCCATTAGAGTACGCTCTCATCAACAGAACGGACGAACCCTTTCACGGTCCTAAAAATATGTTTGAATTTTTTTCCAACGAGACACGGAAAGCATTCGGGTTGGTAGCTTGCCAACGCGGGCCCGGTAAGACCTGGACCTGGTAATTATTCATTCGAGACCGTTGTTGAAATATCATAATTGCGATAATTGATTGATTGATTTCCTAATGAGCGTTTTAAGATCTTTATCCCGCAAACGCAGCTGCGTGCGCTAATCGATCCCGAAACAAGATCTTTAGGGCGATCGGAAAGCACGTCAAATCGCGTTCACACCCTCCCGTATGATGCTGGGCAAGAAATCGAGATAGAGAGGGCAAGAGGTGTTTTGCGATAAAGATCTCATCCCGATGCAATCAGTTTGATTGCTTGCAAAATGCTGCATCAACTGCAGCATGAATACAAATGGCTTAATAATGGTAGGTGATCGTAACCGGGAAAATTTAGTTACGTACCCATAATACCAACATGCACGCTAATTGGCAGCATTACTTCGCAGCTTTCAGTGCTGCATTCTTGGCTATATTGAACGATGCAGCTACAGTGCTAGCAAATAACTTGGTCTGGAACCTTCCGCCTTCCGTAGCTTGCAAACAGGAAGCCACTGTCTGCCACGCCCCGCCTTCAGTATTGGGTAGCCGGAACGTAGACAGTAGGATCGCAAGGATCGCATTCAAAATCAGCGTTCGGAGTGTTGAAGATCTTAATGATCGCGATCGGATAGTACGCACGGTAATGGACTCGAGACACCCGGTGCAAGATGAACGGTAGATAGCGTCTGATCGACTGACGATCGATCAAGATAGGTTGGGCAATACCGTAGTCCGATCCCGCTGACTCATCGAACCGGGAAACGAAAGACTCAACACATTCTCGCTCGGTGGTAGCAAGCGACGAACCGGTACGTTGCCAATTTCGGATGCTGCCGAACAGCTTGCAGCTAGAGGGATGGAAGAAATCATTAATAATTCACCAGTCACACAACAGCAAGCGAGCGCGTAGCGTTCTGGCCATGGTTCGCTCGCTCTCGATATGATACGGAGACGGTGAATATTGTGACTTTTGTTCACACATATTTTCCTCCATTTTTTATTTGTACGTTTTGACGTCGCTGTGTTGTGCCTATTGCTCTTTGAAAATTTTATTTCATTCGCACGCTGCGCGTCCCATTTATTCCCGTCATCATCATCATCATCATCATCATCATCATCACCGTCATCCTCAACAGTATCAACAATTCTCGGTGTGTACGAGCTTTGTTTCGTGTTCTACAGTCGAACGAAACGAACGAGAAATATCAGACATAAAATATTGTAATTTGATTTGACAACAATTTCCGGTTGATATAATGGCTTGGCTACAGACCTCGGTGTGCCTTTTTCGTGGCAAAAAAAAAGCATCGCTACATGGGTGTGCCCTGCCGCGAAGCAATGGAACCAACTATGGAGCATAGTTTCAGTGGAAAGCATTTCGTTTGATGTGTTCCTAGCAAACGTTTACGATGCTATGATGCGGCTGGCAATCATTTGTCGCTTTTATTTATTTATATGCCTCCTTGTCGAGCTCTTCTTTTCCTTACAAATCGTTTCTACACTGTTTGGTATTTACTTTGCGGGATATTTCTCATTATAATTTTGCTATCTATAAAGCAAAACCTAAAATTAAACAAAGCCTAAAAAACGCCTTCTCCGGCATGAATTAGCACATTTTCCCACACTTTTACTTAGCAACAAGAGCCAAAAAGAACCAAGAATGCATCCCAAATTTCATCACTCAACCATTAATTATGTAAAATCTGCGTTTATTTGCACACCGCAAACAATTGCAATAGACCTTTCCGGCCTGTAGCCTACCTCCTTTTTACTCGGTTCTCGGTTATTATTTCTAGCTAATGGTTTGTTTGCTTTCCGAAAGGAGTTAATCTAATTTCACGCCTTTTCACACGCTTCATCCTTCAAAATCGTGTCCAAGCAAATCGTGCTCCTAACCACTGGGCGATATGTTTCGCTAATATTCTCCAGCACAGTAAAACACTCCCTTAATGTGTTTTATTTATTTTTTTTTAGTCGTAAAATATCCACCCAGCACGGACAAAAAGCGCATCGGACCAGATTTCCTCAGTCCTAACACATATAACGAAAAAAAAAAAAAAAACTGGCGTTAACGAGCTGGTGTTTGCTTAGGTACACCACCCCAACGCCGTGCGCCAAATTATGAACGACTCGCGACGGCTTCGGTCTGGCAGCGGTTAATAGGGTCAGAACATGTTTCCGTTACCGTGCATGAGTTTGACGGTAATTGTGTAAAAAGGGTTTGGGTGAATAATACTACTTTCCCTTTAAAATGTTGCTCTTCTTCCAGCACTACGGAGCACGTTTCGCGTATCAAATGATCATGATGGATTGATGAGCAAACAAAGAACGAAAGCACTGGCACAGCTCTTGGCCAGCAGGCGAGTATGGGGGAAGGATAATGCGCGAAAAATAAATGTTATATAATTACACATATGATCTTGCAGTGCGAGTGCGCTACGATCGGTCGGAGTTATTCGCTGGATCTTGCTATCGTTGAACGTTTAGTGCATAAAATCTGAATGCAACGATTATCGCTGCGAATTATATTCCATGAGCAGGACAAAATGCTAGTTTTTAAATTATTTCTGAGGACGGAAAATGTGCAATAAACTGTAATGTATAAAGTGAAGTTATATCTAGTTTGTAAGAACCCATGCTTAATTTTTCAAACTACTGTTAAGAATTCGAATTAACACAAAGTCTCATGCCTGTTTAAACTTATGCACCATCTAATGCCCATAGTGTTTCGATCGTCTTCACATTAGAACCATTTGCCTCTACCATACTCCTCAACCCAACCTGATGCTTATGGGGATCATTTTCCTTAAATTGCTTCCCATCCTACACACCCTTTCCCGTATGCTGTGTGATATTGAAAAATCACTTCACGGTCTCGTGCCCAAGTTGCGGGTGGATGTATTTTCGCAAGCTCGTATATGGGTACGATCTGCACGCAACACCCTCTCTGTATTCCCCGGGCGGCGGTACTCATCGTTTGGCAAAACGATTCTCCCTCCAGCGAAGGGTAAGGTCATATGTCATATCCGATTCCGATTTCATGGCTCCGGGCGAAAAGTGGATCGATGTGATGCTGGCGCGCACGAGACAGCGATCGGTGCGCAAACCGTGCCAGAAGACGCGATTCCCCTCCGATTGTGCCGATCTTGCGCGATCTTGCGTACCGTGACTGTGTCTCAGCGCCGCCGCCATGCCAAGGTGCGGTGTTTGGGTGAATTATGACTTATCCACAGGGCCGTACCGTACCGTTGCGCCCATGTGCGAAGCCATTTTTCGTCAGTATGGGGAGACCCTAAAAAAGGATGGCTTGCCGGGAAGCCGGGCCGGCATACGAGGATGATGATGATGACCGTTTGACCGCATCCATTGTTGCGCACCGTCTCAGCCTACCTCCAAAAAGACGCGGGTGAAGCGCCTAACGCAAGGAGCGCCTGTGAGGTTTGTTTCGTCGTACTCAAGAACGGACGATCCGCATGCGAAGCCAAAGTGCACGCTAATAAAGTGATTCTCGTGGAAAGAGCATCGAGTGTGGGGCATAAATAAATAATTCAAGCACACAATACCCCGTACAAGGGAAGTACCGCTTGGGAGTCCTTTTCGCCCGATGGCGGCCAGAGGTGTCCCGGGTCCACGGGACATGCAACATGCATGTGTTTCGGACGGTTATTTTCTTCCTCTTTAGTTTTGACAGATTACCTTCACGATGGATCGCCCCGGGGCCCCAGAACATGACAGTGGAATCTTGCGCAAAGGGAGAGTCACATATGGACGTCCGTCTTGGACGAGCAACTTCATTTATTTATGCTCGTTTGGCATTTGAGGGATTTTTTTCTTCACAGTGTAGTATAGTTGGTAAAATTTTGAGCAATTATTAAGAACATTAAATCTGTAACTGGTACACGCCAAACCTTAATCAATTTGAATAGAAAATACGTTCACCTTCAATTTACTTACGGCATCAGCAAACGAATAACAAACCCACAAACAACGAACACGCGACAACCGTTTCCGCGGGTTTGCTAGAATAATTTATTTTCAATTCTCTTACGATTGATCTTTGCCATTTGTTAACATCCCAAAACAACATCTCTACGGCTCCATCATTTCAAATCATGCCCGCAAGATGTATCATACCATTTATCTCCCTCGACCCGGCCCGGCGGACGTGTACCGAGGCACGCCGATGGTACCTGGGCATATAAAATATGCAAAACTATATCGACATTCACAAAACCTATTCGACCTGAAACACGGAACAAGTGACCCTTTTTATTATGCCCTTTTTGTCGAGGTTTGTGCGAAGAAAGCTACGTCCACCGTGGCAGTTATGTTAAAAACTATGCTCACCACCTTCTCTACCCAGTCCAATCAGTTTTGCTAGCTTTGCCCTTTTTCTCCGTACTCTTCCGGTCCCTTCGCACGGTGACCATCGGATGCACGGTATGCATGGTTAGAGCATCATAACTCAATGCGCTATGCAAACATTGGCCTCTACCAAATGGGCTCCATCCAGCATGGTCAGGTACCAGCCCGCATCAGGATGGGACGTAGCCACGGTTTGTTAGTGCATCGGTAGAGACATAGATGCATTTCGATGGCTGGATTCCTCGCCGATCGAACCCATCAAAACATTCGCTTACTTAAAAGTCAATAGAGGCTTCGGCTCAATTTGTCAAACGTGCAATTATCAATTAGCTTTCGCGGAATTGAAATCGTGATAAAACATCATTTTTTACAACAAGCCAACAGTCAATAGACGTATGCGCGAGTGTATTTGCTGCTGGCTAGCATATAATGCATCTGCACCATTCTTTACCATCTTCGGACCGCCCGGACAGAACATACTACAGTGGTTCGGTGCAAAGGTCCCCGTCCGAGACGCCCACCGTATGTCTGTACGTTGTACGTTGTGTGTCCCGTTTGGAGATGCAGATTTCTTGCGGACATCTTCTTAGGAAAGCGATCTTTTCGGGTACGCTCCGGACAGATGCTTTAGTGTGCAATAAGGAGAGAGAGAGGGAGAGCTGCTGCCCAAACCCTGATCGGAACCTTATCCGGACGGGATGGTTTACAAAACACAGTGCAAAGCGTGCAAACAGTTACGTCGGACTGCGAATCGAGAAAAAATAATTCAATTGCAAAACAAAAACTCCGACCAGGTAGTCTGGTCGAGGTTCATGATGTCCGAGAACCGCTCAATAACTTTCAACACTTCGGGACGGTCCACTTTAACCGTACGGTCCGGCGGCAGGAGCAAGGCCCGAAATCGAAAATGGCAGCCCGATAATGTACATAATTATGCAAATGTATAAATAAATAAAATCCCAACCTTGACGGCATTGACAATATTTTCTCGTAAAATAATGTCCGTCCGGTAGCGCACTCATCCAGCCCGGGTCACGACCTCGACGATCCGTTTGGAATACTGCGGTGTGCAGAGAGCGGGCTAAAAACATAACCTCATATCGCGCGGGGAGGAAAAAAACGTGTAGAGACAATATAACCTCAATTCGATCCATGGCAGTGGGTAAGCGATTCTACCGATTGGTCCTGTACAGCTTCACCGTTGCATCGTACGGTAAGGGCCGTTTGTAGTACGGATTTATGCTTTCGATGGTGCAATGAAAATACAAGAAATATACGAAAGGAAGAAAACACATTCGATGTGCGTTGATTTATCTTCGGAGAAATATCAGTTCAAACACAGAAAACGAAGGTGAAGCATTTTAAGAAGAGGATTGAAACGATGAAAAGCTTAAATTTGAAGCAATAGTTCAAATCTTCACATTTTACTTAGCGTCTACGCGTAACTAGTCATCAAGTTACTGTCTAATGACTTTAAAGAAAATAAAATAAGAAAATTAATGGTAATTAAATCGCTTAAAATATGCATTGTAACTTAGGACTTCAGGATTAATAATTTTTTTTTCCATTTTTTCCAAAAAAATCAATGACGAGTTATAGCTAAACTGTAATTTGACGACAACTTAAGTACCTCAACAAATTTCCTCCTTTTTGTTTGTCCCATTAAGGACATTCTTCATTAAATAAATGGAGTAGTTGAAGACAAAATATTGAAGCTTGACGTAAGCATTCGAGCATTTACATCTCATTCCCCAACATTTAATGAAGGAAGCCTCGCAGCCTGTACCTGCACGGTATTATAAAGTGGCGATCAATTTACTGACGCCATGTCCTTATTTGTCTACATACGCAAGCTCGAATTACATCTAATAGGCCACTCCTTCTGCCACTCCTAGTGCCTGGTTAACGTTTGACTAGCCATCGGATATCAGCCGTAGCACATGAATCCTCCCTCTTCACGATACGGCCGACACTCGGGCGCTTGCACGATCTCCACCTTATAAGGACAATGGTGAAGTGGTGTTTCGGTTGACAAAACCAACGGACAACAGCAAACATCGTCGATGAACGTCGATCGGAACGGTCATAATTTCGCACATAAACTTGATACCTGGTACGTAAAATTGCCCTTCAGTTCGCGGGATTCGCAAATGGAGAGCTCTAAAACCACCTGCCCAACCATCAAGCAAACCGGGGCTTAATCATTGCTACACCTCGAACTTGTTCTTACGTGGCCAAGCAACAAGTGCACTCACACTCAGCCCGGGTCTGCTGCATGCCTAAGTGTGCTGTAGACAAGCGTGTTTTACAACATTTAATTTGCCGCCGCTGAAGACATCCGATCCGGTCCGACCGTGCGCCTCATTAGGAAGGGAGCAAAAACGGTGTAATGACAGAACCTTTTGCGAGTGTTTCGATGCGGCGCATGGCGTGTTTTTTTTTTGTCTTTCTTCTTTTGCAACACACATACATAAGCCTTTTGTATGAAAATTCTTCATTTCAACCGCACAAAGTGCGCAGCGAGCAAGTGTCAAGGTTCCGTCGGTTTGCACATTGTCTTCGCTCGAGAGGATCGATTTCAAGCCGCGTACGCGACCATGCGTAAGGAGCAGGACGTGCTTTTACGCTTCATCAACGCCGGTTCGCTTCTGATCCACCAGTTCGGTGTTCCCTTTCCCACATAATATTACCATAATCAATTTTCGGAACGGTTTCCACTTGACATCGGAAATCATCACCCAACCGGTGTATCGGTGATTTGCGACTGCAATGAACGTGCTCGACCGAGTGGAACGGAACGCGAAACAAAGGAAATGAAGAGTTCACACGCCCTCTCGCGAAGCTTCGTTTATTTTTTTTTTCAAGCACAGGAGTCGCGACAGTCCATCTCAAGTGTAGAGTCCCACAATTCGAAACAGTGGCTTGAAGTGTAGCCTTCTCTTCGAGAGATCTCTACGGTGAACCTCCGAAAACTAAAAACAAAGACCCTGCACTGCCGTTTCTGTTTGCTACACACAGACACACAAAATCCATACCACTAATCGGCCTGCTTCATGGCGTCCAGTGAGCCCCACGATCGGCGACCGATATCGTTTAAGACTCATCAGTCAGAGGTCAGGAACGCTTGACATCGAACAGCCGAAACGTGAAACGCAACTCCGACGTGCACGACGAGTGTGTGCTTCACCCGGGACAGTGCATCACCAAAAGCTCACAGCCATAATCGTCAGCCGTCGATCGCGAACTCGTCGTCGTTGTCGTCTTCGTCGTGCTGAGCGGCGTTAAAACCTGTCCAGCGCCAGCTTCTAATGATGCAATTGACAATGATTAATGGCCATCCATAGAACAATTGAAAATTTAAATTATACCAATAAATTTCGAAATTACTCATGTGCGCATAATTTAAAGTTAAACGCTTCAACCGGTCACCCTACCGGGCCACCGACCAGGGAATGGTTGACGATGGTGAAGGAGCTTCAAGATGCGCCTGCCAGCCCATGCAGAGTACGGCTATGGGATGATACCTTTCTTTCGTCCGGGAACGGTTCATCGGGAGAATGTAAATTAACCTGCCAGTTAACTGGCAGATGAAGATGGTTCGTGGTAGCAAAGAAGGTGATATTGTTAATCTGGTTGAACAGAGATTTTAAAATGCATTTTAATTTTCAGCTTGAGAGCTATTATTTTTCAGTTTTGCAATAAAAGAAACAGACGTGCTTAAAGCTTCACGATCGAAGAACTGTTAATTTAAAAATGTCCAAAACACATAGAAAACTTAAGCAAAGCAGCTTCATCCATCGTACAACAGGAAGTAAAATATTCACAACCAAAAGATTGTGTAAACTGGTTGAAAAATTGTTAACAATAACAGTTCTTTTTCTTAAAAACCTTTCATCCACGCTCACTGTTTTCCATCCCAAAAGCGACCGTTTCAACTTCCGTCCTTGTTCTGGTTTTGTGCGGCTACCACTTACAGACGTTTCGAGTTGATTGAATGGTGCGGTCTTTCTATACTCGATTTATTCAAGTACACCGTGTTTCTTTTTGTTTTGCCCGCTGGCACAGGTTTGAGTGGTAAGCCCGTGAGGGTCATTCTGCGCAATGGTGGTTAAAGATTTTAAATTTTGTTTATTTTCCCCTTCAGTTCTTGTTTTCCGGGTGCCCGAAAAACCCGCACATCCTGCCGGTACTTCACATGCTACCGTTTCTGCCCCGTCCGACGATCGGTCCGGATGCACCGAAGGGGATGCTGCGTATTCGAGCGTATTCTCCCAAACGGCTTCCAGGGACTCAGCCATGCTTGAAGCGTTAGTGAATTGGTTACGCTTTTTGGTCAGTTTTTTTTTTTTGGACATTAAATGCACGCCCAGTCTTTGCTCAAATTTGGGGTGTAAAATGAAGCTACTTAGTTAACGAAAGAACGGGTGAGAAAAGAGAGACTTAGGGGGAGAAGGAGGTTATCATCATAGCTGTCTGGCTGCCGACGTCATGGGAAACTTTTTTTGAATGACACACGTGTGTATAGAGTATCGTGCCGTGAGAGTATCAATGCTAACGGTGGCCACACTCCCTGCCAAACGCATGTTGCATGATCGTCGTCTCCTTAGGGCCATTTGTACGACTTACTGTCGCCAGTTCGAGTGCGCACACGATGCCTTCGAAAACGAGGTTATGTCCAGTGCAGTGCTTGTTGCGCTTCCCGGGGATTTAACGTATGTTAATTTACGTGAGAAACGTAAAGAAAGGGGGCTGTGTCTTTGTTTTATGAGCTTTCGCGGAAGCCTCAAGCGGGGCATTCTCGTCATGTAAAATCAGAGGGAGCGCAGTGCTGTTTATAGCAGCAGTAACAACTGTCATAATGATAACTAATTTACTTTATATGCCAATAAAATGAATTTATGACTGGCGTATGACAAAAACCTATCTCGGTTCAGTTACTTTTTTTTAAGTGCTATAAAAATCAGGAGGCATGTTTCTAACAAACATATGAAGCAGATACTGACATGATACTACTGTTCTACTTTTACCGCGTGCGGAAATTGCTATGATTTCATCGGTTTATGCAAATTAAAATCGATACATTCGTTCAGGTCCCGGCCTATTTGCATTGCTTCATCTATTGGTTGTGCATTTCATTAACTGAATCACTTCAAACGGATTGCAAACAAACGAATTACTTGAACAAAACAAAAACTAAAAATCAATCCCATGCCTCTTGTAGTTACAATAAACCTGACTTCACTAGTGCTTTAGTGTAACGTGCTTGTCAAAGCTCGAGAGAAAAAGTTAATTGTCCTTCTGCTTGCATATAATTGCAATAAATCTTTACGATGCAAAAACTTCCATACTGATACACACGGTATCGGTACGGTACACGGTACACTCACTCGCAACTATTGGGATTCAGTCGTAAATTCAGTAACGATGAAAGAACGAACCTTTACTCCATCTTTTTCTTTCTACTCCTGTCTACCATGTACCCCAACCTGATGCTATTTCCTTGTTTGATTCCCATCGTTTCCACGAGCCCGAAAGACCAGGCTCCAAGCAGAACGTGTCATTTCCGGTCGTTTATTTATGTTATTAGCGCACGAACCGTATGCTTCGTGATCGACGAATACGAATGCGACACTCATGCGATGGTAAACATAAGACAGCGGTACCATAGTGCAATCACAGTGGCAAGCCGTAAAGGTTCACAAACACACAGACACCAGAAACAAGGGGCGCGAAAAAAAAACGCGCCGGGATAATCGTCAAACCATTAAAAACTGTTCAAATCAAACGACTTCAATCATAAGCGACGAACCCGCGGTTTCGAATCGGATGACTGTCCTTTTTGCACACCTATCCGATCCGCAGCGGAAAAACAGCGACCGACCGAAAATAACAGTCACTTCGCAATCAAGCCACTTCATTAATCATGCTACCTAATGCTGCCTACTGACACAGAGGGAGTAATGCTCGGTACGATCGTTTCGTTTCGACATGAAACAGTCAATCCTGTCACGCTCCTTGTCAAAAAGTCTAAATTCTGCAAACCCGGATCGATGTGGCTTCTGCCTGTCCACTGACCAGCATCTTAACGAAACCTCAACAGCGTAATCGGTTGTTCTCGTTAGGGTCGATTTGTTGTTTGGTTTCCCATTTGCATGCCTCATTTACCATATTGGTTCTAACATTGTTTGACAGTAATTGAAGGAAAAAATTGTTTCGACACGGGCTTTTGCATCGCTTCGGCAGGCCACTTTACGGCCACGCTTTGCTTTGGACGTTTTTTGCAAGTCAAGCTTGTCCCGCGTGAATGGGTTGCTCGGTTCATTCATGAAAGGCGTGAAAGAGCTGGTGCGGCGATCCATCAACGAAAAGGGGTTGATCGGGTGAATTGAATTGTTGTGCACATTAGGAGTTGCACCGTGTATTCAAAGCGCGATCGTATTTTTTGTATCTTTATACCCAATGATAAAATAGAGTTTAAAATGGCGAATCTCGTGCGAGTTAAATTTTCCAACACAACATTTTTTGCTAAACATGTTCTCTTCGGTCGTACTTACCATGCGCGAAAGGATTGTTTTTCACCTTGAGCACTTATTTAATGCTCCATTAAAAGATGGTTCGATAGGAGTGGTGGCGGATGTGGGGGAGGGAGAAACATTCAAACCGAAACATACCCCCAAAAGGGGGAAACACAATCACAAACAACACAACCCTCAAGGTTGAACATTGTCATTTTCGATCAAACGATATGCACTGAACTGTTGAACCGTCTCAGATAATATTCATGATCATGAATATTACAACGATAACGAAAGTCGTTCGAGTCTGCCATTTAGTTTGTTGCTTCGTTCGCGCGCCTGCAAGTGAGTGATAAATATACAACAACGACTGTTCCAGTCGCGTCTCCACACATCTCACATCGCGTTCAGGGCGTCGTGCCGTGGCCACATCCTTCTTTTCCTTCGTTGTTTGCTTGCGACTGCCACACACAATACGAGCGAAACCCCCCCTGTGGGGAGGGTGAGCGTGTACAATGGAATTGTGAATATCAAATCACAGAACCAAAAGAAAAACCTACCACCAACCAGTACCTCGAGCAGCAACAGCACACTGTTCGTGGCGTTACGTTCTGCATTGGCGCAGATATCAACGGCCGACGACAAATGTTTGCCAACGGTGTGTATCGTGTAGAGTTGCACACACGCACACATTGCGGTGGGTTGGGTGTTGAGAAACACAATAAAGGTGTGTCAAAAAATTATTATTATGTCTACCTTGAAGGAAGCTCCTCCTTCTTCCGGGTTTTTGAAGACGGCTTTTGCACTGCAGCCACTACAGCTTCCTCTGTGTGCCATAAGACTGACGCTGGTAGATAAATGTTGCACCAAAAACTGGCTCTGTTAACCAGTGTTCCTTACGCATGCACATACACACACACAAACACATATACTACAATGTCTGCGGTGGTCAGATCACTCACAGATGGTTTGCTGCAGCCCACGCGCCACGCGTACCGGCCCAGTTTGCGATCTATTTATGTCCACTCATAAAAGTGGACATCAGTGCATCCACTATATTTGCACACCGGGTGGACTGTAAGATTTTTTCTCCGTCGCATGAGGACAAACTTACCCAAAATCCTTCAAAAGCAACCACCATCCTCAATGACTTCTTTTTCATCCCTGCAGGCTGAAGCTGTCAAAAGTAATAAAACGATATTGTTATAATTAATTTTCTTACCATAACGGTCCCCCCCCCCCCTTACCCCAAAAGCTCTACACGATTGGTCAGCACCGCAGCAGTTTTAAAGCACCCCGTTCACCATTTAAAATCTGGGTGATAAATCTGGGTGCATGGAGAGCGAGAGAGACAAAAAAAAGGCAAGCAAAAAGCTCATCCCCCCAAAACTGCACTGCACTGCTAAGCTGTCACTTTTGGCACTGCAGCGGCACTCGTTGTGGCGTTGTGTGGCGTAGGCAGCAATAAACGCCCTCGATAGCACCAGCGTGAAGAGGGGTGAGTGTGTATTGTACCATTTTTGGACAGCAGATCCCATGGAAGAAAGCACCGCGGTGCAGTGAGGTGCATGCAGTGTGAAAAGTACACGCTGAGGGTCACGCTGTAAAACAAAATAACCATTCGTTCGTTGCAGACATCGGTCTTACGACCACGCCATCAACGGTTTCGGGATAAAATTAGCATCATCAGTGCCGTAACACCGTCGGGCCGCTTCTTTTTCGCGGCCACGCGTAATAAAGTGTCCGGCTACTGTTGGTGGAGCTGTTGCCGCAGGACATTTCAGCGATTCGTCATGCTGTATCGAATTCGAATATTCGAACCACAGAATGGGAATGAAGGGGTAAAAAATAAACGATCGATGCTCAATCGATGATCACGGAATGCTTTCTAAAGCCTTGATACCATCGTGAAGCAAATGATGCACCCTGAAGCATGTGGTGAAATGAGCAAGGGGGGCGGGGGGGGAATAGAAGCAGAACAGACGACAATCTTCGGCGAGCCGTGGACACATTAAATTATGGATCCAATTAAAACACACTTTCCGCCCAAATTGGATTCGATACGCGCAGTCGCTGGCGTGTACTGTCGCTGTCTGACGATGCAGTGGGTCGTCGGTTTTCGCTGTGACCAGTGTGACCATCGTCACCTTAACCGCTGCTGTTATTGTTGAGGTGCTTTTAAAATGATTCCAGAAACAGAAGAGAAAAAAAACCTACAATTCCTCCAAGAACCGCGAAACGGCCACGAACGGGAATCAATGAATGGGGCAAAGACGTTGTTGCGTAGACGCAGCTTCTTCCGGACGGTACAGCGAGTCAGAGGCGCATGCTGTGTGCGTCCCTCGCCGAAAATGCTGGTGGGCGTATGTGCGCGTGCCGTCAATCATCTGTTTGTTGCGTTGAGGATGGCGCAAGCCGTTAGCCAAGATTCCTGTGACCACCCGGAAAGAGCTAACAGCGAACCCTATCCGGGGTCGTACATCTCTATGTCGTGTTTATATTTTAATGTGTTTGTGTGTATGCGAAAAACAGCGATTTCCCGCAGCTTAATCGTTACTTTGACTGACCATCTTTGGTGAAACTTCCCGTTGGGTACCGATTCACCACGATGAATGCTCTGGAAGTAAATGAAAAATATATCCCTACACAGTACATCTTAGAAATTCAGCTCCAGAATCCTCCAAAATGAAGAAGTAAAAGGAAAACACACACACCCGCGAGAAATAGAACATGAAGTCATCCACACTCTAGCAGAGTGAACGATTTTAAAAGCGTTTTTTTTCTAATGATTAACGATTATGAACGATGGTGTTCATAAATCTCTGCAAACGGACTGTTCCGCATAAAACACTTGGGCAAGACGTACACACGAGACCCTTTTTCAAAGCAAAGCAACGCTAACGACAACGCGCAACTCACAAAACTCAACGATCCTTCAAAAACTCGCCAGTTTTAGGCACACGTCTAACAGCTCGGTCTTACTGCGAAAACCGGATTACTCAACGGCCGCAAATGGAGCCACTGAAGATGAGTCAAACAAAACGGCGTAGAGCGCCAACCAGCTGTCAAGTGTTGAGATCTAGCCTCAAAATTAATCGCCCCATCGCCCCTGTGACACGGCGCAACGCGTCGAAATTAAAGTCGTGCTTCCGGTGGCGTTTGTCTGTCGTCGCAACAATCTCCGTGTGTCGCTTCGTAGAACCGGTCGATGAGCAATCGAGTTCCTCTAGCTGGCTTGGTAGAAGGCTTCCGAAAGGCATCAATTAAAATTCACCCACGCTTATTATGCAAGCGCAAACGATTAGTCAGATCGGTGTTTAGATGTTGTTTAAGACTTAATGTAAATGACGATTTTTTTTTAAATGATCGTGGTTTGATTGAATGCTTAGGATTCGTATTATTTGAGTAATATTTTAAATTGATTTTAGTTCACATAAAGCAAACACCTACGTTGCTATTAACTAGAACTGATTAATTACGAAGATTCTTTCACGATCATATCGTGCGCAAATTTACAGTTTTCATACATCATTACCCATTTAATCGCGAAACGATACGATCTGAGCGACGGGCGAACTTTCCCCTGTCCTTAAAGCACCTAGCTAACCGGCGGATCAGATTTCTAGATTCTCACTAGGACACGCAACGGAAGCGCCTGAGGATGATCGAGACAACACACCCGTCATCGTACCGCACCGCAGCTCACGAGATTGCATCGAGTTAATTAATTCCTGCCCCTGCAAGTAAATCACATTAAAGCGCGAAACGGAGATAAATAGCAAAAAATGGTCACCCGCCAGCAAAGTTGTTCCGATGGCGAGCCTTTTATCTTCCACCCGGCGGTACGCCACGGTTTACTTACCGAACGCCAGAACGAAGGACATAAGAATCGTCTAGCACGGACTACAAAACCCCCTTCGGCACAGTGTTGCACGTTGCTGCAACCGAGCAAACCGAAGCTGATGATGATGAAGATGTGATACTCGTTATAATTCCCAATCATGTTTATGGCTTTTGCCCTAGCTTTCACAAAAAGCTCCCCCGTCCTGTCTGCCTGGTGCCCCGTAGGCAAGTGACGGCCCTTTTTCCCTATCCGTTGCTGTTCCGTTGCAAACGTAAAGCACTGTCATTTCTTAAACATTTCCGTCGGACTTAAACTGCGCTCGCAGTACGATGCCAAACCGGCAGCAGAAACGAAGATGACAACACACACACACATGCATAGCAAGACAGAACCCTTTTCTCGTCCGGACAATGCGAGGTGACGATCACCGTCAGTGGTTGTGATTTCAAAGCAATCTTGAGACTGGATCCGGATCCTTTAACATTCGCTTAAGCCGTTTGCGATTCGATGCACTTATGCGCTTGCCCGACAATACGCAACGGCTATCGCTT
Organism: Anopheles maculipalpis; assembly: GCF_943734695.1. Lineage (NCBI taxonomy): Eukaryota > Metazoa > Arthropoda > Insecta > Diptera > Culicidae > Anopheles > Anopheles maculipalpis. The sequence continues at coordinate 19,451,928 of NC_064871.1, read as the reverse complement.
TTGTCTTCATCTGTCATATACAGGGCAGCAGCAGCGTTCCTCCAGAACAGATCGAATCAGCCAAGAGTCGGCCCGGGCTGAGGGCCCGGTTGCACGGAGGTTCCAGGATGAAAAAGCACAATTATCGAGTTTAATAAACGAGCCACCCGAGCATTATCCAATTACCGGCGGGTGTCTCCGATTCGATGTACATCGTCACCGAAGTCGCCGTCTGAAAGTGGGCCCATGGATAGCCAATCGACGATAAAACATCCTCGGGGAAAATCTAACGGAAATGGAGACGAACCAAAACGAAACCGTACAGCAGTGCCTCTAGGCTTCAGGGTTTCTTCCAGCAAACGTGTGTCTCCCTTGTGAGACAATGTGTTTAAATTAAAACCGCAATTGCCTCAGTATTGCTGGATGAGATCTACGGAGCAGAGTTGCATCGGTGGCATCACTGCATTATTGCCGTCATAAAATTGAATTGAATTAACGAAACTCGACGTGAACGGAGCGACGTGAGTCGCGATGTGCGTTAGAGGGCGGCAAAAACGAAGAGTCTCGGAGCACCGAACAGGAACGCAACGATTGACATAAATTGATGGGGAAATGTTTTGGAACCTTTAGTGGAGCCCTTGACTCAAACGAATCGATTTTACATGCGTGATAGAATGCTAGGAAAATGCTTTACTTTGATAGCACACCTAAGCAAGCCATTGCTGGGACGTTTGATCCCATCTCTTTCCCTGCTAGATCTTGCGTATAGTGATTAGTTGGAATTTTAAACGAACTTCAAACGTACTTGAAATATTTTAACTTTTATGGTATACCTTCCGTAATTGCATATTCGACTGCCTGAGCAAAATCCCTTCAGTAAAACCTCTTCAACATACCAGACGAACAAAAGGGGCGTTTTAAAGTCATTTGACACCTTCAATATTAGAATTTCCCTTTTGTGGTGAATGCAAATTTGTTTTTGCCGACGTCTGGCATGCGAGAAAAGGGCCGTCCCACTAGAGACCAGTAAATCATTCGAATCGAATAATACATTTTTAACCCAAAACCGAACCATTCCGCAGCCATTTGCAGCATTGTGTTGGTCTTGAATCAAACGCTCTTTAAACGAGCGCAACACGAGCTAATAAAATGTCGGAAAATATTTTAACCAAACCCGCGTGCGTGCGGTCGGTGGGCGAATGAAAATGGAAATCAATTCAAACCGTATGAAGTGTTTCTTTCCATTAAGAGTAGTATCTGGTACGTTTTTTTTCGCTTCTTTTCTTCCTCTCTGTAAAACTACCCTTTTAAATGTTGGGCATCCTTAACAGCACTTGTACAAACCCGGCAACGAGGTACGGACCATAAAAAAGCCACACCATCGTGACTAAACAAGATCATAAAACTGCGCCCGCGATTGCGTTGCGGGAAGTTGCAGAGTGAAACCGTCGAAGTGGTGATTTCTGGTGCAAATTCTATGCTTGAAGCATTTACAGCCTGTGTCGAAATGTCATCGACAGCTGGTGGAAACTGGTCCATCTGGCAGTGATTTTAAAATGCCACTTAAGCTCACCAATGTCAGGATGTAGTGTTCGAAGAGTATCAGTAAAACACTCAAACTCTCACTTTTAACGGTTTTTAAAGCGCTTTATGAACATATTGAAATGTTTTGAATGACACGACAATGGTAGTAAATCGGATATTAACAAGTTTTTCGAGCTTTATGTAGCAAATAAATTAATGCAAACGTGTGTAATTTTGGGTGCAAAGAAAAAAAACAGTTTGATGACTTTGTACCCTTAAAAATTGAAATTGGTAATTTTATGGTCCAAAGGATTTTTACAACTATACAAGTAAGCAAGCCGTAAACCTTGGTCGCCTTGCCTAGCGCGTCCTCAATTGTTGCACCATCATCACGAGCACGATGACGTTCGCACAAACCTTTTACACATCAAAAGCACTCGACGGTAATAAGATTTAGAGTAAATCGAACACTCTTAACGAGCGGCACACGAGGTCGTCAAGTGTAAAAAGGAACGGCTTTGGTTCCTATTTTTTTTTATTTACCGAAACAAATTCTCTGCCTGTGCAAATGCAAAACAGCCCAGAGATCGTTCGTACGACCTGTAAGTTCATTAATAAAAAAAAGCCAAATCTGCCACACACTCCGTACTGGCAACGTCACCCCTGTGGACTGTGCAACATAATCCGTCGACTAACGTGCTTTCCCCCAACGCGACCAAAGCTCCGAAACACTCCGATCTGCCATCGTCCCGTACCTTATCCTACCATGTTTAGGGACTGACATGGCTTAAGGAACTGGTTCTTCAATGTCTCCAACGCTCCTACACGCTTCACGCTTCGATCCGGGCCCAACAAACGGCTTCGTTTTATGAATGAAATTATCTCTACACAACGCAGGCTCCGGTTGAATGCGACCCCAAAACGGGTCGCCGGGTGCGATCGTGTTGGTGGCTGTGGGGTGAGGAGGATTAAAAATGAAAAAGCACACTCACACAAACATGAGCCATGGTAGTGCAATCAGAAATGGAAGGTCTGTGGACGTTGCGGTTTTTGTCATATAAATCCAATAATCGTAATAATGCGCTATTTTCGAAGGGATATTATAGAGAATTACAGGGATGTTTCATGAGGGTCTAAAATGCTATAATAGCGTTGGTAGATCAATGCATTAGGAAACAAAAAAGCTGGTATGCAATTAAACCTATGATCTACTTAATGAAACATAGCTTTAGCTATGCTACGTACCAACTAACTCACTTATGTTCAATTCATTCATAAAGCCTGTGCTCTCTGCTCAACAAAAATAACACCAACTCCAGCAACGTTTAAAAGCCACATTTGCTCACATACACGTACACATTCATTCAAACACGGTTTTAGTCATCGTTGTCTCGTTTCAAGCCAACAAGCCGAAACACTGTTTCGCTACGGTCTGGCAGATGGGAAGGCTAGAGAAGAAGGCGCTGGCTTCAGCCTAGCGAGTGAGTCAAGATTTCATTCATAAATCCGAAGCCCCGAACCAAACAGATGAAGCAGCGCCGGTGGGGGAGATGAGTTTGCGGAACGAAGCAAACAACCGGAGAAACCATACGTGACATCAAGGACTGCCTGAAGTGCTAGAGGACGGACGATGGTGTGCGCTGCGCGTACACGTTCGCGTAGGCGATGGGGATATATCTTTAATTTTTGTTTTCGCCTCTTTTTTTTTTTTGCACCAAGCCCGCACGAACATGGACGGGCGAACCACCGGATCGTAGTGCCGCACCATCATCTCTGCCTGCCGACCCAAACCAAGCATCTTCTGAAAGCGTACAAAACCGTACTGAAGCATAATGCACACAAACAAAACTTCACCGGCGTGAAGCAAAGTACCGGGCATGATCCGGGGTGCACCGGATGAAGTGAAATTACGGTGGCCATGTTGTTGTCTAGTAACAGGATGGCTCAGCCGAATCGGGGATGGAAATCGTTCGGAAGGGGAAGTCCGGAAGAACCGAACGAAAGTTCAACTAGTTCGTTGCAAGGATACATGCTGTTGTGATGGCGCAAGCAAGAGCATTGGATGAAGTTCATGAGCATGAGCATGTTAATTGAGCCTCGCAAATGGAACATAAATCCGCCTGACATCCTCTTGGTTGCGGTACCGTTCGGGGACAGGGATGGCCTGTTGTTGCCGTTATACTATGGAAGGCAACTACGGCAAGGTGAAATTAAATCGATACGAGATGCCTTTCCATTGTACGTGCAATTATCGATCAAACTAAGAGCTTTCATACAAAATTGAATCATTTTTAAAGCACTTTTTCAAGCAGAGAGCGTAAAGAGGTAATGTTCTACTCAAAACTGTTGGCACATTTCTTCATATTGATACTTTAAATTTTCCTTTAACAACATCCCAGTTGAACGTCTTTCTATTTGATAAGAAAGCAAACGAGGCAGTATAGTAAGCGAAGGCCAGTAAAATGAAGTATTAGTGTAGAAGGCATTTTTATTTTTATTTTGCCATTCTAACAGGAGAGCTCAACAGAAATTCTACAGTAGATTATAAAAATGCTTAGTTAAGTTGCGATACTTCTTCTTCTTCTTCTTCTTCAACAAGCTTCTCTTCATACTTATTCTGAAAGCAAAGTGCAACAAGAAGCTTGTAATATTCCACTATTAATTTGAAAATTTCCACTATTTCTTCTTAACAGCTTAACGTCGTAACGATCATACCTCTTCAGATGAAGAGAAATACTCGATATTTATGCTCTTCAAACAATCTACACGAAATGGTTAGACAGTATGTATATCATGAGGTTGGTAATAAGGAATTTTTAAGTTATTCTATATATGGGATTCATTAATACATTTAAGGAAAATTGCGACAATTTTAGCTCGCAATATTTTTCATTCAATGAAGAGTTTAAATTACTAAAATAAAAAGGATAATAAGAAGAAAAATAACTACAGCTAAAGAGATTTTAAAAAAATACAAGTAACAATACTATGCGAATGTTTGCAGATACAAATTATAACTGTGAATGCCAGACCGTTCTTAAGGATTAACTTAAAGTTTAAGACTCTTAAGAATATTATGTGATCTTAAAGTTTCTACTGTAGAATATTGTAATCTTATCCTAGATTATACTCAAACAACAACACTGTTTGTACAGTCAACTAGCTACAACAAAATCTACGAGCGAAACATTATAAGCACTGCTCACAGCCAATTGTCCCACGATACATCAATAAGCTGACACTTTAGCCATTACTTCGCCTCTCCTGCTGACCGTCTCGTATCGATGCCATCGATTGATACAAGCATTCGATTAGCGCATCCTGCGCCCGTATACCTAGTGCCCAACCGTCTGTCAACCTGTCCGTGATGAACTACCTTCGGATAATGACAATCATTACCGTCCGTTACCGATCGTTCGTTCGGCACTTTTGCTCCCCTTTTGCTTAATGATAAGTCGGACAGTAACAGCCGTCATCCGTCTCCGTACCTCGTTTCTCTGTTTCTCCCCCAAAAGCTTACCAATCTTCAGCAGCACCGATGGCAGCGTTATCAAACAAACTGGTTGATTCCCCTGGCCAGCACGAAACAAGCGACCGGCCAGGACCCGCCAGGTTCCAGTGCGTTGACTAAATTACATACCTCGTTGCATAATGAACGGGCTGTGATCAAACGAATTACCCGGCGTCCCCCCCCCCCTCCCCTCACCATCACGTCCCTCGGCTGGTGATCATTTCCCCTTTTAAGGCACCCCAACACAAACAAATGATATGATATTATGCGCAAGCCGATCGGAGAAAATTCATTATAATTTTCCGCTTAAATAACGCTTACAAAAATGTGACTGCACACAACCGGCGGGCATTTCGTTAGGTGGAGTGAAATGATAGCGTACCCTTCCGCACCGATCCTTTGTGGAGGGCAGTTTTGTTGCTTGCTGGTTTACTGATGGCGCCATGAGTAAACAGAATGAAAATTATTTTTCTGCTGAACTTGGTGGGATGGGCTCAATATTCAATTCAATAATCACTCGCTCTTTTTATGTGATCCACAATGGTACTGACTCAAATAAATGTTTTTTTTTTTTAGTGATATGGCTAAGGGAGGTTTGATAGCATTTTGCTAATCGTTGGATCATTCTTGGAATTGTGGTTTTATGTCTTTATTAAATTGTGCCCATGGTCTCCTTACGACCTTTTGAACGACCAACCCAACCTGGTTGGGTTGATAATATAATTAAGTTATTAAGTCCAATTCCCATGAGCAGTAAGTGGACCGCGCATCAAATTTAGCATAACTTAATTAACGATGTAATAACATGTTTTTAGCATGATCAGTTGAAATCAAGCTTGAGCGTAGCGTTTTAAAACAATCCTTGGTGGATTATTACTGCGCCTACGAGGCTTTAACATTACGTTCCGGTCGAATGCTGCACGAAAGAGATTCTCGCTCAAAGATCCCTCTAACGAGCACGCTCAACAATATAGCAAAAGCAACCACCGCTTGCACTTAGCAAATGTCAACGAATGCAAAACGGCCCCGGTCAAGCATTTGCCAGTCCGTCACGCAACATCACAGCAACATGAATGAAACGACCCTTTCGCCATTCAAATCTCGACCAAAGATCGACAACAGTTTGCCGCATGTGCGCCGCGCTTCAAACAAAACGGGCAGAGAGAAGTGTGGAGCTACACAAAAAAGGCTCCAAACACACACACACACACACAGGACGTGTAGCTTCAAGTACCGAATAATTTTGCCACTCGAAAGAAAGGAGAAAGGGTAAACACAGCCTCACAAACCGTACGCCCCAAACCAGTGCTCATCGGCTAAGAAAACACATCCTCTGCCACTGGCACTTGCTTGGTACCGACCGGTAACTCTTCGTTTGCGTGTTACAAACATCAAACATTCAACGAGGTGCTCGACCGGCGAACAGCGCAATAGTACTTCAAAGGCTCTGTAAATGGGCGAACGAAGAAATACAGAAAGCAAAGGAAGGAGGGAGCCGTGCGGTAGAGGAAGAGTGCGTGATTTTCCTGTTTCGTGCTGCAGGAGAGCCTTAGCCAATGTTGCTGCCTCCGAAGGCTTGACGTCGAGCGCTTAAGCAGGCATCAAGCAGCCGACTGAAGAGGCTCGGATGCTTCGTTTATAGGTTAGCCGTGCTAATTACGCATCAGAGGGTGCGCTTACTCATCCGGTAGCAGCTATCGGTAGATCTGCTGTGCGACAAGTGGACGCTCATACAGTGACTCTCTGACTCTTATCAGCAACTACTAAATCGCACTATAAAACAACTCCTTATTTAGAGATAGAGGGAGAGAATGCTCCTGAGACTGCAAGCTCCGGAAGAGCTGTGAATTCTTTGTTATTGGTGAGGCGCCAACAGGCGTATGATCGCCGTTTTTTTTATTAAGGAGTGGGTTTTAAATCCAAAAGTAAATAATTTTATGACCCCTCACATTGTGAAGGTCACGACTGTTGGGAGGTTTTTATGGCGAATGAATCATACCTGTAAAGCGCAACCAAAGCGGCGAACTGCAAAATGAACAATTTAGGCAAAGACTTTATTTTCCAAAAAATTGTTATCAAGATCATCAGCTGAGGTACTTGGTTACTGACATCTTGTTAGGCTGAGCTTTTAATAGCATGTGTATTTTAATCTCAGATTATTTTTTCAGTCGAGGACTTTTGACAACGCTGCAAATACCAATTTTGTACAAGTCTAGTGTTGAACATCGGCCGTTATTACTCAATAAAAAACAAATAGCGATGAACATGTTTACCTCGAATTTTAGTACTTTATCTTGATAAATACATTCCAGATGATAATGGATGCGACACTCAACAAATCCCATATCTTACAATCCACAACCACATCTTATCACTCTTTTCATAAACTTCATCCCTTATCAGCGTCAATGTACGCTTGTACGCTCAATAAAAACCACCAAATATCATTATTTCACGCAATGGATTTGCGAGATAAGCAATCCAATCACCGATACCGCAAACAGCGAACAACTTTTTCTCATCTGCGTATCTGCACGTTGTGCTTTTTACGCTTCGCTAATCATCAATTACGTCAAATCGTTTGACACAAGATCGCCCCAAACATTCGATGTCATCCTGTGCAGCCATCGACGAGACATTCGCAAAAGAGAGATTCCTTCCCAACTGTGGACTGCAGCATTCTGCATTCCTTTATGATTCCATTACTTTCGCACCTCTCAACATCTGCAGACTGCAGACGGACACACAAAACGAATAATCCGTGAACGAAAGTAACACTTGGCAAAAGGCAGCAAGGATCGAGCGGAACTTCCGAGCACGTGCTTCAAATGGAAATGACTTCATTGCGAGCGCTCACGCAATTACTGTCACTCTGCGGACCGTCCGATGTATGCCGGTGGCTTCACGGCCCCTTACAGAAGGTATTGTGCCTCCGTCGCGAAGGATTTTACCTGCCCTGTCCAATGCAAGCAGCTCGATCCGCGGAGGCTTGCCCATTTCTCGGGAAGTGAACGTTCGATTGGGCTAAGATTTAATGGCATTGTTTGAACATGCGCCCGATTGCACCGACGCACCGATGGTTGACCATTTCCAATCGAAATCTTATCTACTCTGTCCAGGTTTTTATGCGACAACTCGTTGACAACCGTTCCAACTCTCCGCTTTGCAGACACTAGTTCCGTCTGCGTCTGGGCACAAAACAAGCGCCGAGTCGACAAAAAAATGTTGACACACACACACATTTGCTGCGATCAGGGTGAGGACATGGATAAACGTAACCCAAATCAGCCCACTACTCGATCGACACCTTGAGCACAACTTTGGAGATCTTTTCATTTGCCCTGTTGCAGCAAAGATATCTGATGAACACATTGAGGGGCACGTAGTTTGCGATAAAGACCAGAAGGGTGACGACAACATGGTTGTCCGTCGGTCAGTTTCCTACGGCAGCGGGAGTAAACAGGGGAACTGTTGCAGAATAAATTTTGAAACAAAATGCACACCCGGCAGGAAGACCTACACAAAACATCCGAACTACAATCTTCAGTTTGTAGATCTGGAGAAGAGAACATTTTTTGGAGTTGTTTTTTGAATGTTGAACAGCTGCAGGAATGAAACACTGGCCTTTTATTTACTGCTAGCATCGTCTCCCGTGTTCCGAACACGTGTACATGTCGTTTTGCTGCGTCGTAAGGTAAGCGTTGCACTACTTGCTGCTTAAATTATGCTGCCCAACATCGCATAAATTGTACCTAGTGAAGATATAATATTTACTCCAGCTTGAAATCGCTATCTCGCGTTACCATTTCTTTCCCCGGTGGTAGTAAATAAAAACAAACGAAACCTTGGTTTCGTTCCAACCGATCACAATCCGCACAGTTCTTACTGCTTTACCAGGCCAACCCCCACACCCAAAAACCGATCGTCGACAACGTAGTGTGACCAGTAAGTCGGTGGATCGCAAGGAGGGAAAGATATTTGCCGTCGATACGGTGGACAATTTATCTGGACTGCCGAGGGCCACTACGAATCTGATGACGCTGCCCGCTAAACTCCGAATCCGATCGATGCAACCGGACCGCAGAGGGCAGCCACGGGATAGATTGTGCTGATCCAGCCGTCCAAATTGAAGTACTCCCTGGTGCTCGGTGTCGGTGGATAAATCGTACCGTAAACCTGTTCGTACAGATAGAATCCGTAGCGTGTCGGCTGCCCATCAACATCGCCACCATCATCATCATCGGCAGATCGTGGCACGGGTGATAGATAATCTGCATTAGCGCAAAAGGAAACAAGTTCAAGCATTAGCAGAGTACTGCAGCGCGGCTCGAATCAATCGCAGTATGGCAACAATGTATTGAATTTCATGTCAGACGCATCTTAGATAGGGTGTGCGGAAGAGACGAGATTTGCCTCGACGAGAATCAAGTGCTTTCCGGGATGGTATGACAACTTACCAACAATTGTGTCACCATCAATGTATCGCATGCCGTTCGCGAGGGATGATTCCTAGAAAGAAGGATTGAATTCAATTTTAACCATACAAAGTTAGGTTGTTCTATAGTTTTCGCGATTAATGAATAGGTTTATATGTATAGGTTTTGCTTTATATTTTCAAATGCAAATTATTAAAATCGTCAATGAGTGAAATATGTGCAGTCGAGATCAGACATTACTGTTTCACGTGTCCTTTATTATAGATGTTTTCTGTATTTCTTGGGAGACAAACAGAAGGCGGATTTTGATCTGATAAACCCTGTATCAACGCCACGTAAATTTCAAACACAGAACATACATGAAGGTATGCAATAATATGTTTCGAATTTGATTCAATATTGCATACATTTAGGCGGCTCCATTTTAGTACAAGCACAGTGAGTGAAAAACGTAATTTTATTTTTAATCGTAACTTTAGTTACTTTCTCTTTACTGTAATCTCTTTCTCTCTCTCACTCCCTTTCTGTCTCTCTCTCGTTCTCTCGTACTTCTTTCTCTCTCTACTTTTTCACTCCTTTTCTCTTCGTCAAGAAATATGGTTTTAGTTTACAGCTGTTTAACTTAATCTGAATCGAAAACATAACTGAATCGGTAAAATATCGTTTGATATAAATTATTTGCCAAACTTTTTTATATTCTAATACTACGGCTTACCACCGTATTGTCAATTTGCCTAACATAGTAGATCACAATTACTATTCACTACAGTCATAAACATTCTTTTTTTGCTTTCATTGCTATTTACCATATATTGAGGTAGTTACTAAATTGCGAGTAAGTGTACCATCGGGAAAAGTGAGCCACTCAGCATTTTTTTCAGTGAAAATTCAATCAGGTGGGAAAATACAGAATTGGTTGTACTTGTGACTAGATATATGTATTATACCAAATTTCATGAAGAATAATCAATTTTTTATCATTTTAATCATAAATTTTCCGATGATAAAAAAAATTAAAAAAAAATTATAATATTTCCACTTCAAATAAGCTCTCAAAACACATAAAAACAAAAAATCAAGAAACTGTGAATATCACGACAAAGTTGGGTCAAAATGAAATCGATTTGTGAAGACAAATGAAAAAAGCAATTATTTTTGCATGGAAAAATCAAACTTAAAAATTTAATTAACTTATGGGGTAAAAGGGCCTCCATTGTTTGGGTCAAGAGTATTACACACTTTTCGATGATTTTGTTGAGGGTCAAGCTGTGAAAAAACGTCAACATTGTTTCCCACATCCTCGAAATCTTAATTCTGGATAAGGATTTGTTTCCCGACCGATTCGACTAGAGATCAAATGCCATAAACCGATCCATATTTTCTTAAAATACTAGCTAGCTAGAGAACTAGACTAGAGAAGCAGAAGTTCTAATGGAATCTGTATCGAGACCCGTGACCAAAAGAGCCTTTCGGTAACAAGAACCGTTAAGGAACACGCAGTTTCATCAACAAAACACGTCAAATACAAGAAGCCGAAGGAGGCAAACCCTAAAGCCAAAAAGGAGCTAATTTTGAGTTATTATGAAACTTGTTTTAACTCAGAATAAGCGGAGTAAATGTTTAAGCAAATTTACTCCTAACTTGATCTGTTGAAACACCTGATCTATTTTTCTATTTTTCATCAATTTTTATGATTTTATTGATGTGTTCGACGGGTTTAACTAAGTTATAGTATAAATTGCATAGCGTGGCACACTTACCCCAATTTTCGTTAAACAGAACAACATCTACCATATGCATTCTTGATATTCATATAAATAATCCATGGAAAAAATTGTAAGAAATTTAATTAAACACGGAACTAAACGCTCTTCAATTAACATTCCAAGCAACATAATCAATTCACAATTCGCTAACATTTGTCTTTCACATGTCGTGCGATAAACTCACCCCAATCGGTTCAGATCCCCTGCAAATATTTACATCAGACGCGTCGTGCTCGTTGTTCTCGTGACGAGTAAAAGCACACTGTCTGCACAAACTCCACGCCTGATAGTTGGGGTGATATCTCACCGCACGGATCGTCGAAAACAAAATTCCGTGCCAAAGTGTCACGGAAGCAGTCTGCTCATTCGACCGGAAGTTGCCCGTGGTATAAGGTGAGGCCACCGGCACGCTGACGCCAGCGAATGACGACAATCGTAGTGCCAAGTGGCCGACTGAAGTGGTTGAGCAGAAAACAAACGCGGTGCTCGAAAATAATAAGTTCCTTGAGCGATTCCACCATCCCATACGCGCAACACTACTATAGGGACACGATCACCGGCAAACGAGCAGGTTTGACGGTTGTAACCGTGCCATTTTTTTGGCCCTCCTCAATGCGCTGGCAACATGTGCCACACGAACTGAATGTTTGAATTTCTACTCAACTGGCCTTACGTACAGCAGATACATCGATCGAGTACTATAATTACCCGAAGCGGTGCTGAAAACCTGAATGTAATGGTTTTTTTTCCTTCCATCATCCACTTGATCCCTTCTCTTACAGAAGTAAAGCAAATTCGAGGGCTTTGCATGAATCGATTTCTTTTAAAAATCTTCCTCGCTGAAACTGTATTTGGCCGCCAAACGACTATGTGTTCAAGTTGAAGGTCAGCTTGCGCTGAAGCTGGCTCGTCGAATATCCACCGATCAACCATCGCTAGCATACATACACTTTCGCTTCAATGAACGTTTTCAGTGTACGGTGGAGAAAATTATGATTTCATCAATCTTTTGGGGCAAAAAGATCCATCCCTCGCGTTCGCCATTTTCTCGATCGCCGAACGGCTTACGACTGTGACGCGTGTTGTGTGTGTTTTTTGTTTGCTCTCGTGTGGTCCACACCATTGTTTGTACAGTGTGGCCACCTGATTGTTAACAATTTGCGCCGTACATCCATTTGCGGTGATGACGCGATCATTATCGTGAGAACTCCGTAAAAAGAATTTTTTAGCCATTCGTTATGGTTTTTTTTCTTCATGTAACTGATTTTTCTAGTTGTTGAAAATTTTCTTATGTCAAATTGAAAAACTTCTTTAGTCAAAAGCAATGGATCGCACGAGAAAAAACATCGGGAAGTCAATAGCGTCAAAAGCAAACAATTAGCACTACCGACTAGCGAAAACCATTAGCAAAGTGATCAAACAAACTGCGCTAATCCTATGAATAATCTATCCGCTTTACGTTGAATAACTATTTCAACATGTTGTATGTTGGCTTATTTGTTTATATTATTTATTTTTTGCACGATAAATCGCACACATTGCATCGCATACCAAGCGCACACCAAACTGCATAAATTGTTGCCCAAATAAAATCATCAACTCCATTCACAACCGTGCCGTAATCAGGTGTTCGTATGTGCATAAAACCACAAACAAAAACAAAAGCCACAAAACTTCCATACGGTTGATAACTAAATGGTTCGGCAAATGTTTGCCAGTCCATGCCGGACAATAGCGGCGAGCATAATGCCCTCGGTCAACAGTGGACAGGCGGCACACAAGCGCGTTACACAAGGCCCGGATGGGTAGTAGTTTCCAGTTTTAATGATGTTTTCGGTGCGATGCACTTAACACATTGCCCGGGCTTACGTGTGGTCACCGGACAATGACATTCGGGGCTAGACACGATGCTGTTCGGGAGTTGATCCGAGACACCGATAAACAGTAGCAAACGATGGTAACTTTCGACAGTTCATTAAAGATCATGATTCGTTTCCATGTGGTCAATAGACAATCTTGCCGAAGGTGGTGCCTTCATCTTCCGTGGCCCTTTTCTAGGAAAAATCCATCTTCGTTACTTTTACAGGTAACAATGTGCTGTACGCAAGCGTTTGATCACCAATTTGTTTGCGCAATTGTGCAATTGTGTCACAAAAAAAAAGCCAAAGCAAACAGAAAGCCCTTCAAATGTTTCTTTTAGTTCAAGACACAGCCGGAATTACGTTTCGTATCGTCGCCAGTGACGCAAATCAAGCTTTATCACTCGTTACGTTCGTTCGAAGAAAATAACACGTTACTCACGGGAATATTCACAACGAGCCACTGCAAATAGAACGATCGCTCGGTGGAGGACGTATCATCGGACGGGCTCTGATGGATATTTTCTGCCACAAACACCACGGTGTAAAGATGCTCTAGTTCGGTGTAGTCGAAGTATATGATTGGTGGCACCTCGAACGCTTCCGAGCCGACTGTTTCGCCACAATTCTGTCTCGATAGTACCCAGCCGGAGCGTTCCACTAGCAGCAGCAATGGGTTGAAAGCGCAGGCAGCAACCCGGTCGGCGGATATTGAAGTCGTACAGATGGCCCGTACCATCGGCACACCGGGTAAGGTCACTGCGACTAGCAAAACAAACACCACGCAACGTGCCATTCTACTAAGAGGAAAGCCAGCCGGAAGTTTCAACGAGTTAAAGATGCAGCCAGCAGCTTTAAAGGGTTGCTTACGTGCCCTAAAGCTGCGTGTCTCTAACAACTGGTGGCTATTTTTCAATTTCTTCATAATCTTTTATAAGCGTGCGAATGTTTTCAATTGCTTCGGTAAGATCTTGCTCTTCGAGGCCTAGAGGAATTTTGAAGAAAATATTTTAAATGTCCATTTACAAAATCATCGTCATTTTGTGTGGGAAATTTACCTTCACCAAGATAATGATAGAAAAATGCTTTCCGATCGTACATACGCTGATACTTGTCGGCGACCCTCGTCCAGGCCGTTTTGATGGCAGTATTGTTCGACAGCATACAGCAGGCCAGATCGGAACGTGCCAAATCTGCACCCGGCACAGCGATCGGGGCCTGGAAGTTGATACCGATCTTAAACCCGGTCGGACACCAATCGACGAACCGGATCGAACTGTTCGTGCGCATCTCGTGCAAGGCGCGATTAATTTCGATCGGTGCTATGTTGCCCCGGTAGAGCAGACAACAGGACATATACCGCCCCGTACGAGGATCACATTTGACGAGCTGATTTGATGGTTCAAAACACTCGTACGTTAGCTGTGCCGTAGTGGGTTGCTCGTGCCGTGCTGTACTTCCCGGCACAAGCGGTGCGTATGTCACCAGCGGATAGTGAATCCTCGGGAAAGGGACCAAGTTCGTCTGGAACTCGAGCAGATCGACGTTGATCGCGCCGGAAAAGCGTAACGACGCGGTAATGCACGATACAGCCTGGGCAACCAATCGATTCAGATTGGTGTACGTCGGTTCGCGAACGTTCAAATTTCGATCGCACACATCGTACAGTGCCTCGTTGTCTAGCACGAACGTACAATCACTGTGCTCCATAGCGACGTGCGACGCAAGTATAGCGTTGTACGGCTCCACAATAACCGGCGAAACCTTCGGCGAAGGAAAGATATCAAACTCCATGCGCGATATTTTGCCAAAGTCTTCGCCGAGCCGTTCAAGCAGTAGCGTCCCCAAACCGGCACCCGTTCCACCACCGACGCTATGAAACATCATAAAACCCTGCAGCGAGGAGCAGTGTTCGCATAACTTTCGTATCCGATCCATCGCCGGTTCTATCATCGTTTGACCGAGTCGATAGTGTCCACGGCCAAAGTTACTTGCCGCATCTTCACAACCAGTTAGTAGCGAGTTTGGATGAAACAGTTCCCGGTACGTGCCGATGCGAATTTCATCGACGACTGAAGGTTCCAAATCGAGCAGCAGCACACGCGGTACACACTGACCCGACCGGTCACAGCTAAAGAACGCACTGCAGTCCTCGTAGATGGAGCAGTCACAAAATATTCCGTCCGGATAGATGCCGTGTTCGAGACAGTACAGCTCCCAGCAAGCGCTAGCCATCTGTACGCCTGCCTGACCTACGTGCAGCTGAATGATTTCGCGCTGCAAAAAGAAACCGAACCAATTGAACCGTTCATACACATTGCACGATTTTTTGGCAATTATATTGCAGAAACAATGCCGCCTCCCACTCCAATGTGCGCTGAACCACGTGTGCGTCGCATCCAGTACAATTACCGTACATTTTTGGCCATCGTTGGTGTTGTTTATGATTTTCCACTTGCTTCCCCCGAAAGTGATGTTTTGCTCTGTGTTTTTCGTCTTTTTTTGAAGATTTTCTTATTTTTGACCGTGCAATTTCATGAGGCTCAAAACACTAAAAAAAATTTAGAAACCGGTTTCCCGCACGCCGAAAAGCCAAACAATACGTCACTGTCAGTGTCGATGCTGATTGTCACTACATAGCTAGGCATGTTGGTTGCTGTGGGGCTGGGTCAATGTCTACTTGAATGAGAACGGTACATGGGTATCTCTATTTTCAATAGATGTTATAAAAATATTGATGCTCAACAACGCTGTGCGTAGAACCAAAAAAGGAAACAGAGAGCGAGAGAGAAAGAAAAGAATAGTCGACAGTAAGTAAAGAGCGGGTTCATCTCTTTCGTTTGTTCCACCAGCATTGAAGTCTTTTATGTTGTACGATTGGAAGATGACTTCAAATAATGATTTCAACGGTGCGAATCACTACAAAAAAGGCTAAACTGGCTAACAAATGGTACAAAATACGCCTCACTATTGTCAGAACCTGTTTTGAAGCCTTTGTGCTTTGTTCTGAGCGTATTTCAAATACTTTAAGTGCTTCAGTTGGGAATTCTTTTTACGATCGCTGGGCTTACGACTGTGTAGATAACACTTTTAGTCAATGTGGAAGGATATAAATGAAAAATATATTGTTTCAAGGATAGCTGTAAACTACGTACCGTAGATAATAAAACAATGACCGCGACGTAAATCCACGTTCTAGAAAATACGATAGGTACCATAAAAATGTGGATAATGTAGTTTTTGTTAAAAGAAGCTCAACTAATCATTTCCTTAAAATTATCTTTAAGGCGATTTCTCCCCCTTTCTTGTAAACAACATTTTTAAAAAAAATGCTAGAAAACTCGTTCGTAGCTCCCCCGTGCAGTAGTATTTCTACAGTCTAACATAATGCAAATTGATATTTCCAATTCTTGTTGCTTGTGAAATATTCTGGCCGCCCAGTCGATGTCAGTTTGCCATTCTATCTGTCTATCAGCGAGATATATTTTTAGAACTCAAAATTCAACACCAAAAACCAGTTCCCAAGCTCGAGGATGGCAACAAGAAAGCGAAAGCACACAAAAGTAGCTCCCATTTTCTTCTCGCCGATCGGAGATGGACACCGGTAGAAACAGAGCACGCGTGTGAAACGCTTTCGCACAGCTGAAAACTATTTAGAAGAAAACAGTAAATACAACAACCCCCCGAGCGATCTTTACAACACTAAGAAGCGGAACGCTTAGCTAGAGATCAAGGTCGATCGATTTTTGTGCCAAATGAAATGAATCGTGCTGAAAGAAACAATATATACATTAACTATCATAATTAGCTTCTTTTTGTTTTTGGTAGGGCTACATCGTAGTATAGTGCACCCCCGGCACTGTTAACCCCACGTTCATCAATCATTTTTTGATCCAATTCGTGACGCTCTTTCGGCCCAGCTACGCTCAACAACGCAAAAGTCCTGCGTTTGGCTAAATTACATAACGCAAAGCGCAAACCTGTCTAGCGAGCAGATAGAAAGGTTAACGTCGAAATATTACCGTCTACTACACTGCTAACTAGCAAAACAAAGAGATTTCTCCTGCTCGCACACTGCAGATGTTTTGCCAATAGTCTAGCAACGAGCAAGGGAGGTGACCTAATGGTGCAAAATTTGCACCTGACCATTATCTACGCGACAATGTGAAACGTCAATATTTCACCAACACCGTGTACCTACGCTTTGCTCAAGACAACAACAAAAATCTTCAAAAAACTACTCCCTATGCCCTAAAACCCTGACGATACTAACTACAACGGTTTTATGGGCCATTCGTAAGCTTTCACACCCGAAAAGTGTTCAAAAGTTTGTAGCAAAATTTTAAGCCTATTTCATGTTGTGCCGTGTGTTACAATAGCAAAACATCGCTGCGATGTTTGATTGTGTGTAAGAGCAGCTCAACAACACAAGCGTCCATCAGCACACCGATCCTGACTTACTAGGCTCGTACGGAGCTTCACCTGCGAGTTTCGGGACGGACCAAAGATGCGATGATGCGCAATCTCGCGCACACACTGTGAATTGTAGCGACCGTTGCTGGCGTAATGCTTACCAGACACAATCCGCTCGAATGTCTCGCACATCACACATGCTGGGGCGAAGTTCGGGCGCATTCGTCATAATTCAATTGCCTCATTACCTGACCCCCCCCCTCCCCTCCCCCCTTTTTAGTGTACAGTATTTGCAAGCGATCTTGCGAGGTGTGAACTTCATTATTCTCCCACTACGATAATTGCGCTCCGATCCGTCCCCTGTGCGGCCGGTGGTAGAATTCGATGGATTCGGTTACGACCCCCGAAGAAAGAGGTGGAAACGGGATAAACACGTGCCGCGAGGAGTGCGCACCGTGTGCCGCATTAGATATTCACCATTTCACCAGAACGGGTTTACAGTTCTCGTTGAACCGCGGAACGGACAGCAAGGTTTGGCGTTTGATTTTTGGCCGTCAATTTTCGTAGAGGATTTGTGCGAGCTATACTACCACTTTACACGCTTAATGTGGCTGTAACGTTCAGCTGCGTCGGATCAGTATATTCGCGAAAGCCAACCAGGATGGAGTTCTACGAACCTGCTCCGTTGGCCGTGGGCTATGGGAATGAAACCCGTGAGTGGTTTGTGGAAAAATGGGACGCGCTACTAGACACGATCGGTAAGTTAAGGTGTGAATGTGATATGGTGGTACAGTGTAAGCTCTATGGGCGTTAAGTGATCGCGCAGTGATTGATTGTTTAAAAAAAATCAAGTGTCTAAGCGGTGTTGGTTTATTGTTCGCTTCAGGAGATGACCAGGAGACCCTGTACGTATGGGTGCTGACGTTCTACACCAACGCCATATACTGGATACTCGGTGGACTGTTTGTGGTGATGGATCTAACCGAGTGGCCCAAGTTTATGCGCAAGTACAAAAACCAGCCCGGCATGAACGAGCCACTGGACTGGGAAAAGTTCAAAAAGGTAGATGGAAAAGTGCCCAAAAGTGAATGAGAACGAGAGCTTTAGTAATGAAGTGCTGTTTTATGTTCTTTCCCCCTTTCTCCCCCTCTGAAACTGTATCTGTGTGCCGGTGTAGTTGGTGAAAACGCTTCTCTTCAACCAAATTGTGGTCGGCATACCGACTTCATACATTGCGTTCAATCTCAGCCGAAATGGAGTGCCTCCGCCGCGAGCGCTACCGTCGGCGTTCACGATCGTGCGTGATTTTGCCGCGTGTATTACACTGTGGGAGATCACGTTCTACTACAGCCACCGGTTGCTACACTCGCGATTCTTCTACAAGTATGTGCACAAGAAGCATCACGAGTGGACCGCACCGGTGGCCTTGGCCGCCATGTATGCGCATCCGTTCGAGTACGTCATCAGCGACCTGTTGCCCGTGTTTGCCGGTCCGGCCATTATGAAGTGTCACGTTGCGACGACAGCCATCTGGTTCGCGTTCGTTATGGTCGATACGGTGCTGGACCACTGCGGCTATCATCTGCCGTTCCTTTCGAGTCCGGAATCACACGATTACCATCATCTCAAGTAAGTTGCATCCACACCTCGAACGGTTTGATCTGATCAGTACGATCACTCTTCGACAGATTCAACCAGTGCTTTGGGCTGTACGGATGGATGGACTGGTTCCACGGTACCGATTCGGAGTTCCGGAAGAAGAAACATTTCCAGCGGCATCATCGAATCATCGGCTTTCAGTCTGCGCGAGAGCTAGTGCCGGACAAGTGAGCGTGCGTCCTCTCCGTGAGACGTCGACTTGGTTCAGTCTCTCACCGTCTGACTGTATGGTTACCTTACCCATGATTCAAAACCAGTGCCGAGCCGCTCTTTGACGGTCAAGGGTTTGCTCTGCGTAAGGTGATTCGTATTTGCGTAAGGGTCCTAATTTTATTGCGTGATAGTCAAGTTAAAGATAGACTTTTTTTTCTAATGGTAAACCAAACAGTACCTTGCGATTCCGAATGAAGCGAATAAAATCTGTGCATGTGTTGAGTACAAATCGATAAGAGACGATAGGATCAGCAAATGGAAACATGTGACTTATACTTGCTGTTTGCTTACTGTCGAGTGATGGATTTTCTCCGAAATTTAACGATCATTAGCATCGCTACCCTTCCCCTCGCACGTTTGGAACGAAACTTGGAAAGGTACGCTTTGTAAGACCTTCTGGCCAAATCAGATACATTGCGTCGTTTCGTCTATAGGCCGGCATTCTGCTGGCATTGGGTTGCGAAGCATCGTTGCAAAATACGAAAATACCCGTCAGGCGCTGATGATGAGTGATTGGAAAGAAATTACTTGTGACAAAGTCATTTTTCTTTTGCAATCTTTCGTCTGGGCGATGCTCACAAATGCAGAAAAAATGTTAAGGAAAATTTGCAGCATTATTTAAATTTGCATCATTTAAATTTTTATTTATGTTTTATCTTCAGACAATAAAATAAATGATTGATTTTGAGTTGATGCGGTAAGTACTATTTAAATATATGGTTCTTGTCCTAAGCTAAATGGTCAGTTTTGCGTAGGTTGAACATTAATTAGATTTTGTTGCAATTTCGTCATCGAAAGTTCTCCTCATCATCATATAAATTTCCCCAATATGCTAAGACTGCCATTACTCTTTATCCTGCGGCTTCTTACCTTTCTCATTTATTCGTCATCAGTACTTCACAACATTATCGTTAGGACTATTTTTCTTTTATGGCATTACAACTTAAGAAAACTTAACTTGAGAGAGTTTTTTGCTTTAGATGTTGCCGCAACTACTATGCTACTAGCCCGCCTTAAACTTTCACTATTTTTTCAATATATGAGAACTTCTTCTGATTTGGCTTCACACCACAGAGTTTTAGTGTGCCACTTTTGGCTTTCTTGACTTCTAATTACCTACAACTACTCTGCCTTTCCTTGTGAAAGACCGGTACCGCTACCACGTGGCCCAGCCAGTTATACAAAGTTTAGTAGATATAACAAAAATTCCCTCTTGAGATCAAACAAAAAAGATGACTGATTTTGTTCTACTGACTGGACCTTTCAACTTAATTGTCAATCGATTTTGGTTGAGAATCTTTCCTTTGTGTGACTTAAGTATATTTAGACGTTTGAGCTGACTCTTGGAGCAATTGATATAGAATTAACCTTTTATAGATAACGATATCACGTAGCTGGATGGTGAGTTCTCACTACGAAGTAACAGTCTTGCCGTGTGAAGCCCGGTGCCTCTAACTCCAGCAGGTCATTAAAGGTTTACCATCCACATAATGGATCTTTTCAATCGCTTAGTGAAAATTTTCAAATTTATAGTGGAAGTATGCAATTTTCTTTTTGAACTTTAGTAGGTATACTAGAATCCTGCACTAAGTTAGGGGACATTTTTTTATTCGAATTTGGAACTTTGCAATCAGCTGTGGAGTTGCTGCCAAGCTTTTGAAATATAGCTGTTAAACCGACATAAAAAAGTCATAAAATTGTTAAACGTTAAACGAGCACCCCGCATCATTCACATGTGAAGGGGTTTACCGCAACATTCATTAGAAAAATCGAGTTCCCAGAAACTGAGCACAAAATTCCATTAAATAATTGCAATGTTCCTAAAAGGATTTGCACTACTTCAAAGTTCATTTGAAACATCCGCTAAGTGATTCTACAATTCCACTATATGGATCAAAGCCCCCGCACATGGCTCGCATGACTGAATAGATTGGTGAGCGACGAGAGAAATAAATAACGTAAAACATAGAAAAAACCAGAAGACAAATGTTCATTTAACAAGCTTTAAATTTTTGTCATCCATCATTTTCTCAAAAAAAAAAAATTCAAACGTCCCTAGGCATAAAAGTGGCAGACATTTTTTCGTAAGAATTGCATTAAGCACACAAAAACGTCGCGACACAAAGATTAGATTGATGATCTTTAAGCCAAAAGGAACAATTTTACGCGACTGAATGTCTCGATTCCCGATAGAAAGATTGACGTACCAGTTGCCTTCTACGAAAACGAAGAGGTAACGAAATACAGATTTCATAACACACAGCCAAATTTTACCGACTATACTGAGGAGTTCCTAATATTGCAGCGAACCACACAAAAAATGCAACCTATACAACGATATGCACGAAACATAAACCTTAACAAACGGGTACTTTCAATGCTCTCGCCATTTTCGAACAATGTGTGAGCAGTGTAAGAACTGTGCGGACCCAGTATGCTAATTAAGGGAATGATCTAAAGGATACGCCATGCATATGCCGGAAGGTGTCTTTCAGCGTCAAAAACGGACATAAAGGAACTCTGTGAGCTAAGTGATTTCAGTGAAAAAATACTTATCAGAGATCGAATGCAACCGTGAATAGTAAACCTTAGGCTAGGCGGCGTGCTTCCTGTAGAATGATTGGCAAGTTGAAATGTAACGAACGGAGAAGAAAAAGCCAATATCTATGACCCAGATAGTATTTAGAAGACAGGCAAGATTTGACATTCGGGAGAACATTTCGTCGGACCCTGATCTAGATTGCGTATAATTATCACAACCTCTTAATGCATAGGCGTTTTCGACTGATTTTACCGTGTAGATATTTTTTGCCAACTTATAGCTGGCTGCTGCTGGTCAAGTGTGAAATGTAAATTTGGCAGGTAGCACTGTTGCTGCGAACGGTCTACAACGGTACTCGTTTTGAGTGATTTTGGTTGACTTGATCGGTCGTTTGTAACTATTACATTTCCAATTTTGTTTTGTTACAACATTTTACAACAGTAACAGTTTTACACTTTATTTTGCTACTTTGAATATCCGTTTTGATGCATAATTAATTTAAAAAATCCCATAAATATGTATAAAATGAACAGAAAAACAGAAAATATGCCTAAATTAACCGCATTATTATTAATAAATTGACCTAATAACAATGTGAGCCAAAAATATTTCACTTTGGAAGTAGAACAATGAATTCTAAAAAAATTAACAGAAAAATTAACGAACAAAAAAACGCAAAGAATTGAAGTATGTTAATGTAAATAAACATCCGCTCTACTACTATTTTTTATGATGATCGACATGATACATGTTTATCTTCACGAACACAATACACTATAGTTCAACCGGAATAATTCTCATCTCATCATCTGCAGCCTTCTCAAAACTTCTCTTTCAATCAAATTTATAACAACATTGAAACTGACACGCCAAACAAGCGTTACACATTTGGCTTGGAGAGCACAGCATTCGATACGTGCTTTAAATAACGGCTCCAACCGTGATGAATTGCGAAAAAAGGTATTTTGTTTGCTTTAGTTCTTATTGTTTTAATTAACTAGCTATAAATAGCTTCAAGCCTGTTTCATTTTATTGAATTAACTTCAATCAGCCTTGGAAGTGGAAGGATGAAGGTTGGGCATGGTTCAAGAGAAATCATTGCACAAAACACAGAATCGATAGAAAACAGAGCTTCTACAACCCCGTGACCTCAACAGTTAAGGCCAAAAAAGAAGATGGTAGAAACTTCGACGCGAACTCCACAGTCATGTCCCTTAAACACGCGCACTGCCAAAAAATAAAGGGTTCCGGGGCAGGAAGCGCGCAAACGATCGCACGGCATTCTGTGATGTTAAGAGCAATTAAGGAGCGCACCGATCGATAAAACATCTAATCATTTCAAATGACGGATTAAAAAGAGCCATCATTCGTGGCTATTTGCAAACAGTCGGTCAGGCCTCTTCCCAAGCAGCAGCAGCAGCGGCACCACCATTAACAGTGGAAGATAAAACTACCCGTTACGACTAAATCTGCATTGCGTCAACCAACGATCGCAGCACTACACCGGCGTACACCATTCGGGCAGGGATCCGACGCCATTACTCATCCCGCTGACCTTCACGATGGCGTCGAACAAAACAATCGACGACATTTCATCGTCACCATTCCAATCTGGCTGACCAAACCCTACCGTTGGATCACTATTTTCACCCAAAGCACACATGTTCCCGCACAAAAACAGGCGTGTGAGTAGAGGCCAGTCGTCAATCCAAGCCACAGCAACCCTCAGGGGTCACCAAGCCGGGCTTGGTGAGATCTGACTCGTGAGCAAATTGATGAACTTTCCATCATTCAACAAACGGTGTGCACACAAAACAATCAACAATGTGCCGTTTTTTGGCCGCGAAACTACGCTGGCCGATGTTGGCGATATTTGGCGATGTAAATATTATTTCACCAAACACGCTAATATCAACACAGTGCAGAGAGTCTCGTTGTGGTTGGCTCTTCTCATTTTCTTTTGCATATCATAAAAAAAGATCGCTCTTCCGTACCGATGGACATGGCATACCGCATCCTAGCAGACAACGCTCGTGTCCTTAACCGCAGCAACATGCCCCCTTTACCCTCAACCCCAATCTATTGTTGGACCGGCGAGACTAACCAGCCCCGGTTTTGCGGTGAAGCAAGTCATTGATATTCCATATTTTGGGTATGCAAATATTCCTCGACTGACTGAAGATTCGAGGAGGTCGGTTTGGCCAGCAGCCGTCTTCGGACGGTGGTAGTCGAAGTCACTTGCATGACACTACCCGAAACGATGCTTTAACTTCCGAGCCGTAGCCAGCCGTGCGGTGGGCTGGGTGGGAGTTGCAAAGAACTCAAGAGCCATGTTTGTTTCCACGCACAAATGTATTGATACGTGCGGCCAAGTAAGTGATGATTATTTTTGGCCAACCACTCAAGGCACTGGTCACCGCCACTGCCACACGACGAGAGGCCTGGCCCTGCGACGTCAGCGCAAGGTTTGTATTGCGATCAACCACCACCCAGACTAGAAGCCTTTTATCGTCCCCGGACGGACGGAGCGCAGTCAGTTAATCGCCGATCGTCCTAGGCGTTGGACGTGTCAATACGAATCGAACGCAACGCTTCTGCCCAGCTAGTCGTCGGTGCAAGGACGGATTGATTAGCGATCTCTCCCTAGACCAGTGTCCAAGATGAACCTTTCGTTCGTCCCACCGTGGATGGCACCCGTCGCGGACGGTAACGAATCGTACGCGAGTGTCCACGTGCTTCCCGACAACGTTAACGAGGGCCCACTGGTGCAGTGGTTCAACCAGACGTGGAACAGTTTTCTCGATCGCATCGGTAGGGTTGGGCTTCGGGCAGCCCGCATGTGGCGTCATCCGCTGCGTTACCTAATCGTCAGCCCGGGCACGTTTGACCCGGTTTGACAAATATCGACCTCCAACGTTCATCTTCGCGCTCGGATTTCTAACGCTCATCCCACTCTTTCCTTCACTGCCATTCAAGGTGACGACAATGTGACGCTGTACGTCGGCTTCCTGACGGTCTACACGTATTCCTTCTTCTGGCTCGTCGGTGGGCTGTTCGTGCTGATGGATCTCACCAACTGGCCAAAGGCGCTGCGGAAGTTCAAAAATCAGCCGGGCGCAAACGAACCACTGGAATGGGACCGGTGCAAACGTTTGGTGAAGGTGGTACTACGTAACCAATTCCTGTACGGCATCCCGACGACCTACTTCGGGTTTATGATGCGCAAGCTCGTGTTCTTCGAGACGCCGAATCCACGCATCCTACCCTCGCTGTCGATCGTGTTCCGTGATCTGCTGTTTTGCATCGTTTTCTGGGAGATCACGTTCTACTACAGCCACCGGTTACTGCACTCGAGCTATTTCTACAAACGTGTCCACAAGAAGCACCACCAGTGGTCGGCACCGGTGGCCTGGGCCGCGATGTACGCGCATCCGTTCGAGTTTATCATCAGTGATCTGCTTCCGGTGTACATTGGGCCCGCCATCATGAGCAGCCACGTGCTAACGTTCGTGGTGTGGTTCACGTTCGTCATGATGGACACGCTGGTGGATCATTCGGGCTACCATCTGCCGGTGCTCGGTAGTTCCGAAATGCACGATTTTCATCATCTCAAGTAAGTGAGCTTAGGTGGTTCAGTGATCATTTCACGCATTTGTGTGTGTGTGTGTGTGTGTGTGTGTGTGTGAGTTAACAGTGCCTAAGGTTGTGAAGTGTGCTATCTATTGCGTTCATATCATGTTCGCCATTTTCGATCGTCCACTGCTGTTATCGTTCAGTGAGTTTGTGTAAATTTGAATGCCATTCAGTGTCCTTGCCTTGCAAAAGTTTGCCATGAGGTGTAGAATAAGCTATGGCTGCGGAAGACCCCGGTGACGATCAATATTTGCAACCCGTTGAGGTTAGCACGATAACAGCGGTTTGTGAACAGTGTTAGGTGGTTAAACAATTCACACTTTACCTTCAATGCCTAGTACACCTGCTAACTAGTGCTAGGAACTAGCACTTTCCGTCACCTGTGTTGATCATACAAACCTTATTTTATTGTACCTATAATCGCACTTTATAATCGGATGCTTTGTGGTTGTTTGGCTGCAGCGTCACAGTCCAAGCGCATGACGCAAGAATATGCACAACCGCGCTCTTTCTCTCTGTAGTCAGATTTATATTCGATTGATCGTTGCTAGTCAGTTAAATCGGCAAGATAAATTGACTCGTCGTTATGGTGATAAATTATTAATTTCTATTGTATATTTACCCTTTTGTCATACGACGTTGGTGTAGCCCCGTCAACTACTGCGGTTGACATATGCTAACAGTTTAAGTGAACAATTCGACAGCGGGCAACTTCTCGTCATGGGCAATTAAACACAATCGCCTGCTAAAAACGGACATGGAACAGTGATGTACAAAACTATGTTTTTTTCTTCACACACGGCAACAGGAAAACACATGAGGAATGTCTAATTTTCGTGTACAAATCTCTAAAAACTCTGAATCTGAATTGATTTATTTATTTGTTCCGGGTTTTTCTGTTTTTTTATGTTTTTTTTTATTTTAGAGAAATATAAAATGCTATCATTCCATACATAAGGAAAAAGATACATTTATTATTATTTTGGGCACCTATTTCTAACAACTTTCTAGCTGTAGTACGGGCTAGCTCGGTTATTATATGTTTTTCTTACCTGGATTTGGTCTGTCTCTAGTCTTTCTCACCAGAAGGATCAAAATTAAATCCTACTCAGAAAAAGTTTTAAAAATTTTTGACCAAAAAGGCTTCACAAAAGTTCTAGATTAAAGGTTTTTAGAAAATTTAAGCGATCAAACTAATTCAAACATTTCAAAAGGACCTTTGACAAAAACTGTAAAGGCTGTTATAATTGTATCTTATGGGATCGCTTAGGTAGTAAACGTATTGAAGTTGCGATATCCAAACAGTTCAATTCAACAATGTACTGTACAAATATTTTAATTTACAAACAATGCAAACAAAATGGTAGAGGCGACTACTGGACCGGTCTTTACAAGGAAAGACCGGTGCAAAAAGCTCAAATCCCATCCGGACTGTTCCACCAGACTGATTACCCAACTATCGATAAGTTTTCTTAGTCATACTGAATGTCGGCGCGACATTCAATGAAACAATTTTCTCCAGAAGTTTTCGACTAGCATTTTTTTAATACATTTTGTATTTTTATTACATTTTGTCAACAAGCACTCTACACTATTTCTCAACATAAAAAATCTATTAGAAAATTCCATACCCTAATAGTCAGTGCTTGCCATGGAAAAACTGTCCTTATAAGATTCAATAACTAGTTCCTGTCATGTTAAAGTCCAGCAAACACTTAAAATTTTGGCATCAGGCTGAGCTGCTCCTTTAACACTTTGAGGATTGGTGAAGAGAGTTTTGGATCCGGTGACAGAGATAGTCATGAAGTAGCCCTTCGCACAGCACTATTCGGGATAAAAGAAAGCCTGACTCTATAGTGCTGATTGAAATAGAGAAAAAAATAGCAACTCTTTTCAAAGAATTAGTTCATTGTTGCTAGAATTTTTAACTTCTTCTTCTTCTTCTTGGCTTAACGGCCTCTAAGATCATGCCGGCCATCGAAATGGCTTTCTAGACTGCCGATACCACGTAGTTGGATGGAGTGCTCAGTCCTAGTGAGGACTGACTGTCCTCACTACGGGGAGGACGGTCCGGATGGGATTTGTACACCGGTCCTGCCGTTTGAAGACCGGCGCCGCTGTCGCCTACACCACCGGGCTGCTCATTGTTTCTAATTTCGAGCAATAATTCCAAGGAGTCCAAGGAGTCTCTTGCCCATAGTATGCTATTCGATGACCGGCGTGACCTAGAAGGTCGTTAAGCCAAGAAGACTCTAAATTCCAACCAGAACCAGGTATCGAATCCCATGCAGACTGTTTCCCAGCAGCACAAACGTAGGCACTTAGTATGGATAAGGCTAATAAGCCAATATAATGGATAATGGTATGACCTTTGCAGGTCTAGAGATCAAAAGGAAGAAGATTCCATCGTGCGGTTAGTGCGCTTTACGGATTGTTCCCGCACAACCAAAGCTTTATGCTCATATTTCACATTCATCTCCCTGTAGCAAGCAAGCCTGCGATCAAAAGCTGTTTTCGCCACTGTCACAGAAAACTTCTGAATAACTCATGAACATTCTCATGAACACGCAAGATTGATTTCTTGCCATTTGTCAATGGTGATAATTCGATTATTCAACATTTCTATACGGTCATACCCGATATCGGTACTTTGGCGGCTTGTTTGAGGTATGCAAAACTTGGTTTAAACTGAGTTAAAACAAACACGGAAGCGATAACACTGGTTAAGTTGCACTGTGAAAATTTCGAGAAGAGAATAACACCCAAACCAATCCAGACTCCAACACATCTCAGAACAAGTTTCGAATGAAAATGAGAAGCCTGCTAATTGATTCACTTTTATCTTTTCGCGTTGCCTTACCATATTCTTTTTACCGCTTCGACCACAGCGAACTACTCGCTCATCAGCCTAAATCAATGATGAGTCGTGTCAATATTTGCGTGCGATAATGCGTTAAGCGTTACTCGATAAGGTCACACGAGGAAGTAACGCAGCTAATTAACACCTCTTGCGATCTTGATCGGCGGCACGCAACGGAGCCAATGTTACAGGAATGTAAGCGACATCGGTACAACCTTCGACCAACGGTCAACTCTCTAAAGTAGAGCTAAGCGTAAAAGGGTAAAGGTACAGTCTCCCATTGGTCTCTTGATTGATTGGGTTCATTGCATCATGGCTAGTCTTAGGATTTGGTAAACCCACACAAACAAACGCACATAATCATCTAATTTCTAAATCGTGCGCTTGCCAACGCGCTGACTGTTCAGTTAAGTTGCCGCGAGTTTCGTTGTCGGTTAAAAGATTAATAGATGTTGTGGCAGGCCTTTTTGAAGCGCCTAATTTGTTGTCAAACTTCAAACTCCTCTGTTCGGTAAAAAAAAATCTTCATGATAATGTAATCTGGCCAAAATGGCACACTAGTAGCAACGATCTTCCGGTGCGCAAACCTTGACCAAGTGAGACAACTAGACCGAGGCCTAGCTACGGTGTGCAGATAATCGTGCAGTTTTCTCTAACCAAAACCACCCTACTACTACTACCACTACTATTACTACTACAAGTGGTAAACTTGCTGGGACAATGTTGAAACAATGTTCACCTTAATACCTAAGGTCAACAGAAAAGCTTGCGCTGGGCGAGACTAATACATGACGCACCTTTCCCCCTTTCGGGTGCTCTATGTTGCAAAGCGGACAAACGGGTGGGTTCAGTCCATCGATGATCTTGAGTCCATAAGTCTTATAAAGAAAAAACACAGTGATTGTGGTGAGGTTGGGAATACTATAGCTGCATCTGATATGATAAAAATGCACCAAGAATGATTTGAAGTCACCAAGACTTGTCCACCCCGTCACGTACCGCGAAGTCTTTGTTTTGAGCCACGCTCGTAGGACGAATATAATCACATTCAGCTCATGCTTCTCAGGCATAAACTTCCTTATGATAAATGCTGTTTAGGCAATAAAAATCGAATTGATCACGATGCGCCTCAGCGCCATCCATGGCTCACCCACATCGAAGATAACCGTGAAATGGGTGATGATGCTACGTACATATCGATCAACTCTCGGCATGCGATTCGCGAAGCGCCACCATCCCCCATCAAACACCTCCAGCGTTGCAATGCGTGATCATTTTGCTACCCTGCAAGTCAGTTGGAAAACTGCAAACCCGTGAGGTCTCAATTGCGAAATCCAGCCAAAACCAGTCTGCTAACAGGTGCACCAATTAGCCATTCCTACATCTAATGGGACGTTCGCGGATGATACCGAAAAGCCGTCACGCATCGTAAACTTCATCGGAAATGTGCTTTGTGTCTTACACAATACTCCTTTATCGTCGCCTTTATAGAAGACCCACAGAAAACCTGACCATCGCTTACATCTTGACCTAGCGTACGCTCGATCGCTTTTGGGCCCAAAAGCTTGCCGCTAATTTCGCACTGACGCGACAGCACGACATATCCTCGTAAAAAAAAAATCTTCTAATGGTTTAACGGGGGGAGGGGGGGGGGGGTTGCTTTCGTTGCTGCGGCTCTCCCACCGTCAGGGTTGTAAAAACAAATTTTGAAACTTTGAAAGGATTTTCCCGCCAACTGCAGCTCATTTTCCTTCGTCTGCAATTTGGTCGGCAATTGATCAAGGATGTCCGACGGAATACATTTCGCCTGGGACAAGACGTTTGTGTACCGGACTAATTCGAACTTCCGAGAAAGCGTGCACAAATACACACCTTGCCATGCAAACAACCTTGCAGCTAGGCCAAACGGTTTTGACCATAACGGATCGGCGATCGGTACGTAAAATTTGAATACTTGCCCGCATGCTGGCCACGAGCAGAAGCAGTCAGCGGACGCGATAGAACTCGTCCCCCTACCCCTCGAAAAAAAAAAAAAACCGAACAGCTCACGATGTATCAAAGTATTTCGGGGCACCCGCTACCAAACAACATCATCAAAGACGCGTGCGTTCGTTGACCAGATCGCAGCGTAAGCGCAGCCGCGTAAATGAATCGCGCACACCACCACTCGCACCACGCTGCCCGTCACACAAGCGAATTGACGCGTCGGAACCGTCGCACCGTTAATCGGTGACTACGGCCCACTGGTGCTCAGCCGGAAGGCTTCAGTTGAGCGCAAGACGCCAACAGCAGCGCACCGCACATCTTAGTGATTAGGTGTACGCATTCGGTTCGGGTGCTTATCTGCGCATACATTCAGAGTGAACCTGCTACGTCGGTGGCAAATAGTCGAGGAACGATGGAAGCGCTGCTAGACTTTGCGGCTAACGTGACGCTGCTCCCGGTGGACGAGTTAACCACACCAAGTGTGAGTTGGATCGAACGAAAGTGGAACGGATTTTTGGATGTAATCGGTACGAAAACTGACCCCACAAAAAAGGGAATCCTTCCGGATTCTTTATCACGCTGTGCTGCTGTGTGTGTGTGTGTGTGACGTTCGCGGTTCGGATACGTGCGTTTATGCCACACAGCGCGGCACATGCTACATGTCCCGTGATCACGTTCACGTAGACGGAAGAGTGTATTGTAATTGTTTACTCCCATTCTTTCTCTTACCATAACCGACCAACCAACTTAACCGGCCCTTAAAGGTGATGATATCGATACGCTGTACTTTTGGTTCCTGACCGCTTACACCTACGGCTTCTTCTGGATCGTCGGTGGCCTGTTCGTGCTGATGGACGTCACCAATCGGCCACGCTTTTTGCGCAAGTTTAAAAATCAACCCGGCGCCAATGAACCGCTCGAGTGGAACAAGCTAAAGAATCTGGTGAAAACGGTCGCCTACAATCAGCTGGTGTACGGGCTGCCGACCTCCTACCTGTCCTTTCAGGTGGGCAAACTGATCGCGTACAGCATACCGGACCCGCGCCTGCTACCATCGCTGTACATCATCGTACGGGACGTTATGGTGTGCATACTAGCCTGGGAGATTACGTTCTACTACAGCCACCGGTTGCTACACTCGAGCTTCTTCTACAAGCGCATCCACAAGAAGCATCACGAGTGGTCCGCACCGGTGGCCTGGGCCGCGATGTACGCGCATCCGTTCGAGTTTATCATCAGTGATCTGCTGCCGGTGTACGTCGGACCAGCCATCATGACCTGCCACGTGTTTACGATCGTCATCTGGTTCACGTTCGTCATGATGGACACGCTGGTGGACCATTCCGGGTACCATCTGCCGGTGCTCGGTAGTTCCGAAATGCACGATTACCATCATCTCAAGTAAGTCGTTCGACGGACGACCGATCTGTTGATCGATCGAAATTAGCCGCTTGGAGTTTAGACATTTCGAGCGGTACCGCCGGAACTCGGCGGTACTGGCTGGATGGAAAGTGAATGGTCCCGTTTTAGGTCTCCCCCAAAAACCCGCGGCCTTGCCTTGAATCATGATGTCGTAACAATTTTTACAGCGCACATTGGGCACATGATCGATCGAAACGGCTGGGTTAGAGTTGGTTTGGCAACTTTTGCAACTATGGTTGTAAATCAAGTGTTCAAATTTTTTCGCCAAACATTCCCGACTGACCTTGAGCGAGACGAGCGTTTGGTATTCGGTGTGAGAGTTGCTGTTCGAGAGCATGAAAACTTTATATTACCGTCCACCGAATTAACAAGATGACTTAAAAGTCCTTTGATTTCGCGATAGTATTCGATCGATCCTTTCGATTTCATCATACAATTCACATACGAAATTCTCCCTAGTTCCGGGCTCGTATTGTGCATGGATTTGCACTAAACCAGAATACGAAATGAGTCAACGCTTTCTAGCCTTCCTACAAAACTAGAATTTTATATCTTGCTGAGACCGGGCCAGTTCTTCCGTCTTTGATTTTTTGTCTGAACCACTTCACGCACGATTAGCATAACCATCGAATTCGCACAGGTCGACAACTTTATATTCGCAAAAAAAAAAAACTTGTTTCCAAGCCGATCGTCCACTTTCAAGGTTAAGGAAGGTTGGTTTCTTCAATTCTCCAATCTTTCACCGGCCATCGGTCGCGCCATCGAAACCATCTTTCCCCACACTCCACGGAAGCGAAGCACAGAAAGTGGTCATCAGAGCTGATACGATTTCTTTCTTCCAATGTTTATCATCCGCATGCAGCATTTCTTCGATTGTTTAGACTCAGGGGTTATGCCCTTGTTAATGTTTCTTGCGAAGATTGCACCCGTTCCAACCAACCTTGACCAAACGAACCGGTGACACATCACGAAACGATTTCTATTACTTCCAACAGCAGCAGATAGTTGTCCAGCCTCCGTGATTCCATAGCGTACCGCGGTGCTGTGTATTCAAAACTTAGGAAAAAGAATGCCAACGGTCACGTTCAAATTTTTCGACGCACTGCTGTCGAACACAATCGTGGTGCCAATCGATGCCCTTACACCATTAGTATCAGTAGGACGATTTATAGCTTGGCTCACCGTGTAGGCCTGTTCTCCTAACTGCTGTTGGACACATTTCTATTTCTTAGTTTCGTATGCCCCCCAAACGCTTTGTTCTCTCTCTCTCTCTCTCTCTCTCTCTCTCTCTCTCTCTCCGATCGTCCACATGGTAAACAAAACTGCGTCGACAAACCGCGTTCGATCAACCTTTCCCAGGGTGTTCGCGCGGACCAGTTAACCTCCGCTAGGGTTGCGCCGAAGGAAAAGCCACCGTAAGGTCAGCGTGGTAGCGTGGATGCTGCTGCGTTTTTTTGGGAAAAACGGTGCTGCAGCTTGTAACATTGTGCAACGTAAAAAGGGCAAAGCGGTCCCTTGTGCCTGAGAGTGTCTAAAGTTTTAATCCATCAAAAAAGTATTCCAAGATTTAAAACGTCGTGATCACACATTCACCCAAAAACACTGTCAGTCGATTGGATTTTGATGAACCGTTCGCACATCTTCCAAAACCGAAGGGTCGTAATAGTTAATTCACATGGGGAGCTTCGCGATAGACCACAAACCACTGGAGATCGTGCGAGACGCATACACTTCGCAACTATTAGATCACCGCTGGAGTGTTTTGGAACGCTGCTTGTGTGTGTGCGTGTGTGTGTGCGTGTGTGGGAAACACTTTCTAATTATCGTTTCTTTTTTTTTCTTTTCTTCTTTCTCTCCTTCCCGATGTCTCATAAACTCATCAAACATCGATCATGTGTCGCCATTTGCGGTGGGGCTGATCGTCGGCGGTTTTATTTTAACGTTTGGTATTTTGCAAACATGTGGACAATTAACACGTACGCAATCGCGTGTACCCACTCACCACAGGTTCAATCAGTGTTATGGATTGTTTGGCTGGTGGGACGGCCTGCACGGTACCGATACGGAGTTTCGCAAAAAGAAACAGTACCAGCGGCATCATCGCATCTTTAGCTTCAAATCGGCCCGTGAACTCGTACCGGAACACTAGTACGGCGGCAAACAGCGAGATGCGCCGTGAATGGAGGGTGCAAGCGTGGTAAAAGCGCGAGGATGTAGTCAAGACGTACTGTTGGGAGCCACATGGAGAACCCACCAAAAACCATCCTCAAGGTGCTCGGAACAGAACACACGCATCGCGACACACCCGCTCGTCAAGGTCCACGCGCAAAATGCTCCCTCTCGCACGGTGCTGTTACTGAGCTGCATTCAAATGGGCATATTTAAAAAAAAAGCAAAGCAAAAACCCTTACCGATCATCATAAGCCCCGTCTGATCCGGTGTCTGACGGTGCGTCTATGGTGCGTCCAGCCAAGTAGCGTCCAGTTTGGGGCGCACAAACGTATTATTATGGACTAGTATTAACGATATCTTTTTCTTTACTCTGAGGAACTGATTTTAACTAGCGTTAGAAAAGTAGCATTTAATAAGCAACAGTGCATGTTTGCTAATCAAAGTACGGGTTGCTCGTGGGTATAATCATTCTCATCATCATCACCTGGTGGGATAACCGATCGTTCCAGGTGCATTGAGTAATTAATAAAAAAAAAACAACAAATGTCGAACCCTTAACTAATCCTCCTGGAAAGCTGGAGGCACATCAGAACTCTCGTGGCTGGCCTTTTTCTTTTTTATAAAACCTCCTTTCAGCAGCAAATTAATATGTTCATCAAAAGCAAATGCTTGACTTGAATCAATCACCCGTGGACAATTTTTTAAAGCAAAACCAAATGAATAATATTCCAACACTTTACTGACACGCAAAACAGCCGTACCGTTGTGCTCTGTTCTTGCCTGCCTCAGTTCCACAAATAAGTGGGACACCGGATTCCTGCACCGTACACGTGGAGGCCTAAGTGAAACTAAACAATCAAAGTGTTGCCCGCGCTAATGAACTACAGTGACTTTGCAGTTATTTGGTGGGTTTTTGTGTTTTTGTGCACTTCCGAAACATGTTGTTGTGTCTTTTACTATCGCTCGACCATAAAACCTAATGTAATATCACATGCTCTGTGCGGGGCAAATAGGAATGAGGGAAGCGAGAAAGAATGCCGTGCTGTAAGTACGACGCAAAATGGTCGGGGATCCCCTTTGCAAAATTAGAAGAAGGTACGAGAATTCTGGCGAAGAAATTTACGGCTGGAAAGTTTCATTCTCATCATTTCGATTGCTGTATAATTATGGTGATGCTGTAAACAAAAACTTATGTTACATGGACTTTCCAATTACACTGCTGAATCCTGTTCGATGTGTGCAAGAGAACGGTAGCGGTGTTGATGTAAATTTTGATTATTTACAAATTCTATAGTAAAAAAATAAAAAAGTTTCGTTTATTTTGTCATTTCTGTTCGTCATAGTTTAAAACCCAACTGATGATAACGTCGGGACGTTCTTACACCAATAGAAAAAAGTTACAAAATATAGTTACGTAGTTTCATGATAATTTGACGTTTGATAGAACCGGTTTCCTTATCAGGTTTGGCTTAGGTGTTTGGATTAAAGTTTATAGTTCTTCGACGCGTTCTTCTCAGAACAGAAGGGACGTATTCTTTAATAGAAAATATGATACTGTCCTAAGCTATTCAAACACCATTACGATATGCAGATCGCCAGGCTGCGAACAACTGGAACAGGAATAAGGATGATGGATTTTTATTTACCCTACCGTCTTATAGTCCTTGGGGTCATTGTACTTATATCAAGTATAGGGTTTTTAGACTTCTCTTTAAGTACATAAAATCAAGCAGTTTTCTATAATTATTGTTCCATTCAAACAAAATGGAAACAGATATTGCTACGTAACGCTACAGTATAAAGGTAATTTACAAATTCAACTGAAGTTTGTTTTTTTTATTAACAATCTTTAAATCTGTTCGTAAATAATTTCTAAACATGAAGTTATCAAAACGGTAACAGCAGATGTAATAGAAAGCGTTACAAACGTTACCTCATCATGCTGACTGTTTATGCTACCGGAGAGCTTTGAAGCATAAAGCTCAAAGCTTAAAAGCTCACAGCATGAAGTGTTGAACAGGGTGGCTCTTTAACTGTTCTTATTACGTGATCACTTAAAACTTGGTCAATCCCATCCTAAATGTTGCAATTATTCTTATTCGTACTTTATTTCAGCATTTATTTAAAATAAATGCTTAAATAAAATGCTAAAAAATTTCCTTTTTTACTGTCCCTCCTTGCTTCCCGGACTTGTTTTCTCGATCGACTATCGTATTCCTTCTACATAAATTGAACGGATGAGAATTGAAATTACCTATATCACCGAGTTCTCTAACGATGTTTTTTATGTTCTTCTGGTGCACTATAGACCGAGATAACTTTCCCACTCAAATCTATATAGTGGATCATTATAATCTCAGTACTCACCTACGCCTCTGAGGCATAGACTCCGTGCTAAAGTAACACAAATTACTACGTTTGATAGGAACAGATGCAGAATGATTTTTGGTTCAGTAAATATAAAAGCATGCTCTCTGTTGACCGAACATTATAAAATCGAATGCCTTTGCGTTGAATGATCATCTACAGCGCATAACTCGAATAACCGTGTACGGATTCAACGATGTGGACCATCTTCTTTGATCCGGCGGGAAATTCGAAAACCGCCAGGCCCCTTTTTGTTGAGGGCAGTCGCGAGCATCAGCAGAGGACCTGATACCCAAATAGAAGCTGTACTAGCCGCAAGAGACGTCACTTACATGAGGCTCATCTTCCGATTTTCCAGAGACAACGCTCTAATCCTATAATTCCGCTTCATTATCATGCTCTTTACCCTTATTTTTCTCGTCTGTTATATGTTGCGTCTTTGATATACCTCCAAATTCTATAGTGCCACTTATGTCTTAGATGATAAAACAATCACCTTCGGGGACAATGCCATCGACTAGACTACACAGCAAATAGGAGACAGGCATGACACTAAATTGAGATTTGAACCCCGGTCCTGTGTGCCGTGTGAAGATTTCTATAGCCTCTACTACCGGACCATCCCGATTTGACCTTCAGTTAGTGTTAGTTTAATAAAGCTTTTTCCCTTTATAATTATTTCCTTTCTTTGCATTTTGTTTTTACAAATAAATTCATAAATAAAATTGATCATAATAAATTCAACGTTAAGATACGGCACCGTGCCGAAAAAATATAAAAAAGAATAAATTCATCACAATGACAATACCAGCGGAAAGCTGCCATACTCAAATATAAATAAATAAATTCATCACTAAGATTTGGGCAACCCAAATCCGAAGTTATCTAAATGCCTGTATGAACAAACTGCCTCTACCAGACCTATGCAATTCTGTTTCGGGTTCAGTAAAACAAAGAAGTTATATTTACTACATAGTGAGCGACATCCTTACGCCATTTCGGTGCCGAATTTTCAATGTCGTCGTCATGAAGAAACACATATCGCGAATTTCCGATCGTATAAATTAAAACTCTTCTTTCTTTTTGTGGTTCACCCAATCAAACTAAAGTGTCCCCGATACGATGAATTCGTTACCCGTTAACCGTTTCGCACCAACCATCCAACATCTAACATGTTGAGGTAGGTTGGCACAATCGCTTGTTGTGCGGGTTTTTTATACCGCGCTCTCCCACCAATACGAAATGCACTCACCGTGAGCCGGTGCCATTCGGATCACCGACAATCAGCTGCCAAGGTGAGGCCAATGCTGTAATCATCCTAATTACTGGCGCTCGCTCGCTTGACTCGTTCATCCTTACATTTGGCCGTTACATGCCCGAAACAGCGACTCGAGTAACGATCTCTCGCGTAAACATTGTAGCCGAGGGGAGAGAAATTTTTGTTTTGACTCCACCGAATATTCACCATCAAAACCTACCGGCGGGAGATATTCAAATTCAAGTCACACGTGAACTGCCACCGGTGCAGCATCGTTTGAAAGTGCTTGCAGTCAACCGAACTTGTAGGTCGCTTCTTGTGCGATAAAGCATTTATTTCGCAACAGAATTACAGTGTCAGTGTTGGCGAGTTGATAATTAGCAGTGATAGACGGTGGAATGCGATTGATCTTGATTTTATTTGTTTAGTTTAAAAAATAAAAACCTAAATCGAAGCTTTTATTAAGCATGAATCAAACGTTAGCGGAAATATCGACACTGAATTTGACCGTTGAATCACACTATGAAGATGTTTTTCATCCTGAATCAAATGTGCCATCCGGATTTGTTGAGCGTAAATGGAATGCGTTACTGGATGTTATAGGTAATGATCGTGAAAAGTGCCCCCCAAAACTAGGTTTGTCGTTAGTGCTTAATTAAGATACACGTTACCTCCCGCAACAGGCGATAATCCCGACAACCTGTACGTGTGGTACTCTATGCTGTACACGTACGGTCTGTTCTGGCTGCTCGGTGGACTATTTGTCCTGATGGATTTAACGAACCGGCCCCACTGCATGCGCAAGTACAAAACGCAACCCGGAACCAACGAACCACTCAGCTGGGAACGCTGCAAACAGCTCGTCCGTACGGTTGCCTATAATCAGCTAGTTTATGGAGTTCCGACGACTTACTGTACGTACCATGCCCGCAAGCTAATCAGTGACGTTGTGCCAAACGTGCGCGTACTACCCACGCTGGACGTTATCCTGCGGGACATGATAGTGTGCATCATTGGCTGGGAAGTGGCATTCTACTACACTCATCGATTGCTGCACACTAGTCTGTTTTACAGGCGTATCCACAAGAAGCATCACGAATGGACCGCTCCGGTAGCCTGGTCTGCCATGTACGCCCATCCACTAGAGTTCGTCGTGAGTGATCTGCTGCCAGTATACATTGGACCGGCCATCATGAAATGCCACATATTCACGCTCACAATCTGGCTAACGTTCGTAATGTGGGACACGCTCGGTGATCATTCGGGCTACCATTTACCGTTCCTTGGCAGCTCCGAATCACACGATTATCATCACGTCACGTAAGTGGTCTTAAGTTGTTCTACTAACGATCTTTCATCAATCGAGACACCAAAATCGAAGCCCTTCATGCACTAGTTAATGTCAATCGGAATAGAAAGGGTGTTGGGTGTATCTCGCCTGCTGGGCAAAGGGTTTTATTAAGAGAAAACCAGGTAACAAGAATTATCATACAGATGATCTTAATTAACATTAGCATTCCGAGAGCTAGAAATGGGACTCAGTTATTTATTTAATTTTATTATACTTATTAGAAGATAAGAATATGTCCTTTGAACGGCAGCAGTTGCTCTTGCTTCCCTTCTAATCATTCTGTTTTAAAATTTCTTGCACAGTTTCAACCAATGTTACGGAAACTATGGATGGTGCGATCGACTTCATGGAACCAACAGCGAATTTCGAAAGAAGAAACAGTACCAGAGACATTATCGAATGTTTAGCCTCAAATCTGCCAGGGAGCTGGTACCGGCGAAATAAAGTTGAATCTTTTGACCAAAACAAAAATTGAATATTTTCCATCTAGTATCGCTATGGCATAGGAGTAAGGTTAAATCTTCAATTAGTCCGCCCAGATCAAACTGATGCGAGCGTCTCCCACCACTTCTGGCGGAATTTTACAACCATTTTACGCTCAATGAAATCACCGCTATGACGACATAACACTAAACCATGCTTCAATTCACCTGGAAGACTGTGCGAAACATATCCACGAAAAGTACAACCACCCGTCTAAGACCTTCAACTTTCCTCGATTGTCTCGAACACAAAAAAAAATTGGAGACAAGGATGTGCGATCCAAAGATATAGTTTTCATCGAAACCATTTCACCGCTCCTATCAGGTCACAAGGGTCTCCGGTCAGAAGCATCAGTAACCGTACGACGCTACAACGGTACACGACTCCCTCTGACGGCTCTCGTGCAGTGGTTGTGTGTCTCGAACATCTCGAACCGAACAAAAAAAACTGTTTTACCGCGAAGTTTAACAATTTCGCGGAACACAACAGGATGGAGTATGGACATCTTGTGGATCTTGGCATGGCATCGTTAACGGTAGACAACTCGTCAACGTATGTCCAGCTAAATCCAACGGTTAGCTTCAACTATATCGAAACTTGGTGGAACAAACTGTTGGACATCATCGGTAGTAGTGTTTTCCAATCTCCGGACCTACTGTTACTTCAGTGTTTAGTGATCTTTTTGTGTTATTGTTCTATTTTCGCGTCTAATTCAGGCGATGATCCCGATGTCCTGTACGTATGGTTTCTAACCGTCTATTCGTACGCATTTTTCTGGTTCTTCGGTATGCTGTTTGTCGCGATGGATCTTACCGGGCGGCCCCATTGTCTGCGAAAGTACAAGATACAGCCGGGCAAGAATGAACCACTGCCCTGGAAGCGTTTCAAACAACTCGTCCTGACCGTGCTACGCAATCAGTTCCTTTTCGGCATACCGACCGGCTATCTGTTGTTTCATAGTCGTAAATTGTTCACAGCAGAAATTCCACCCGTTCGCGTGCTGCCGTCGGTGTACACGATCGCACAGGACATGGCGGTGTGCATACTGTGCTGGGAAATTGGCTACTACTATACGCATCGTTTGCTGCACAGTCGGTTACTGTACCGCCATTTCCATAAGCAGCATCACGAGTGGAAAGCTCCCGTTGCACTGGCCGCCATGTACTCGCATCCGGTTGAGTTTGTGGTGAGCGATCTGCTGCCAGTGTATGCCGGACCGGCCATAATGCGTAGTCACGTGTTTACCGTCTTGATCTGGTTGTCGTACGTTATGGTCGACACACTGGCTGACCATTCCGACTACCATCTACCGTTTCTGGCGAGTTCCGAATTTCACGACTATCATCACCTGAAGTAAGTGTTGAAAATGGACAGTTTTGTGAGTGGTCGGAATGGATGCTTTTAATGTGCTAAAATTTAATATCCCCTCTAATAGCTTTACACAGTGCTTCGGCAATTTTGGACTGTGGGACTTGGTGCACGGTACGGCGAATGAATTTCTTCGCAAAAAACAATTCCAACGACACCACCGGTTGCTTACGTTTAAATCAGCCCGCGAATGGATACCGGATAAGGAGACGTAGCATATTTCCCTTCTTTTAAGTGTACGCTAGTGTCCATAGTCTTTAAGGTAAGGTACGTGAATAAAAACAAGCGAATCAGCTTAT
Source organism: Anopheles maculipalpis (assembly GCF_943734695.1). NCBI lineage: Eukaryota > Metazoa > Arthropoda > Insecta > Diptera > Culicidae > Anopheles > Anopheles maculipalpis. The sequence goes on along the minus strand of NC_064871.1, from coordinate 19,410,827 downwards.
AATCGAAAAATAAAAATTTTATTATTTAAATTCATTGTGACCTTCCTAACTGCCAAAAACTTTAAGCAAAATAACAACAACCTGCAGACCGTACGATTCATCATCCTCCAGCACTGTATATGGGGATTTTTAACACCTTCTTCAAGATCAAACAACTGTTTTTTGCGTCTCCTTAGCAAATGTCCTTAGCTTACAATCAACAAAGCATAGGAAACAAAACAGATTGTGACAGCACGTGTGCGGGTGCGATAAATGGATGCGAATGCCATGTGGTTGTGTGTTAATTTCACACATAATCAAGCTTTACTTTTGCCCAATCTTCACACCCAACAAACTTAGAATTATTGTTCCTCACTCTCTCGCTATCTCGCAGATTTGTTGCTTGATCCAGCAAACAATGATGCAATTTATGTAGCGAATCAGAGACTTGGAACTTTGCCATAAAGTTGTCAGCATCAAACGTTTTACAGCAGCAAAAATTGGGTGCGTATTTTGTCATCAAACGGAGATCATTCACGATTAGTGATGGCGCCATGGGACTAATTTTCTTCTCCTTAATTCCACGACCTTCTCTCCTCTCTAACCTCCTCTAAGGGATGGGATTTGAACCCCGATCCTGCCTAGTTTATGGATCCAATAAAACGCTTACAACGGCAACATTGGGTGCGTATTTTGTCATCAAACGGATTTGAGATCGATCATGATTAGTGATGGCGCCAGGGGACTAACTTAAGTGTTAATAATAAAGGACGTTATTACGTTGTTATGCAACCAGCACGAACAGTTTGAAAGGCTTAATTATCTAGTACACTGCTAAACTCCATCGCAACTTAATTAGGCACAGAAAGTAGTACAAACTAACTTTTGCTTTGGTTCACAAAAAATTGTCTTTCTACTAGTGTACTCAGCTGAAACAAAAGCAAACAAATTGATTTGTAATGGTTCGCTTACCATCTCTCTCGCTTTGTTATGGCATTCGAGATGCAATCTCCGCATCAAATCCGAAGTTTTCGTATACGGTGGAGTAGTAAAAGGGGCAGCATCGTTTACCTTGACACTCCATAAATTAGCCCCCGAAATGTGGACTCTTTCGGTACATAATTACACCTAATGTTTAGGCCATACTACAGTTGCTTTCAACAGTAATTGTAGGTGCCATGTGCACAGGTAAGAAGACACAGACAATTACACATTACAAGAAAAAGGTAAATATATGCTTTTAGCGCTATTCTCAACATCTCTTCCCAATAGATTTTTCTTTTTTTTTAGAAACTGTGGGTCCGTTCCCAGTATTGTTGAGCGAAATGTTGTCATGGTCCGAATCGATTCCACAGCGTTTAATCAGCGGAATTGATTTCGGAATCGGAACCGGTTCTGAAATTAAAATCGTTCCGGAAATGGAGTAAGTTCTGAGAAACCGAATCGATTGTATAATCGGTTACGCGAATCGCAATCTGTTCTGTAAGTGATTCCGAAGTCGTTTTTAGAAGTAATGTTTGAAAATTGGTTCCAAAATCAGTTCCTGCAATAGTTCCAAAATCAGTTCCGTAATTGGTTTCAAAAGCGGTTCTGGTTTCGGTTTCGGACCCAGAAACGATTCTGAAAACGGAACCTGAATTAAGACTTCTAGTGCCCATCACTACTTTATAGCGTTTCGAACACATTTCCAGAAGAAAAGTTTATGCTGTAATGTATTTGTGAAGTATAATTTTATTCAAAGATTCATATTAATGGTCGCTTCTGTGTACGGAATGGTGAACATTAGGCGAGACTTCCATTCCCTAGATTATTTGCAAAGTACAATAAACCAAAAATTATTGTGAAATTCACGAAAAGCGTACAACAGCTAACAAGAACCGAATGTGGAATGTGCAAGATTCAGTTAGCGAACGTAACACCGTACGGAATGCAAATTACTTTACGCTGATTGTGTACCGTATCGAGCAGCAGATGACGATCGATCGCATCTAGCGATACGTACGATTCCCAGAAATTCTCCATCACGGTCAACCGATGCCCTTCACCGTAAGCTTCTAATTCGGCTGGTCCACAGATGACTTCGTACCGGATACCATTCTTCAGCTGCACCGTATTGCCCCGGTAGCTACGCTTGTTGGCCACGTACGTACCAAGGCTCTTGATCGCGAGTCGATTTTTCTCCGCACTGTTCGAAGGTGTAACGGCCGTCGGTACGAAGACGGCCTTTACTTTCTTCTCGCAGACAGCATATTCTGAGCCGTAGCAGAAATCATCCTTACGGAACGTGTACGCACAGTCCGGATTGAACTCGGCGTAGCTATTCACCCAAACGGTCTGAGTGCGCAATCCGTACGCAACCTCGAACGTTAGCGACAGTTCTTCGGTCCACAGTGACACGGATCCACCGTTGTTGCTGTTTGCCAGTGCGATTGCTTCCTTTGCCGTGCGGAATGCATTTATAGCGATAATCGGGCTTGGCCTAATGGCGTCAGTGTTGGTCGCCAGCAGATACTGGACGCCTGGGACGAATGCAAGCATTGGCTTAATGTCGTTCGTTTCTAAATCGCTTTGTACCAACTGCACACCAACGCTCTTGGCCGCATCGGCCGCTTTCTGCAGCGCAACCTTTAGGAACAGGCTCTGTTCGTCAGTGAACGGCTTCAGCTTCGCCTTAACGAGCTGAACGAATTCATCCTTAACGTTTTCCTGCACCAGCACGTTACGGATGGCCCAGGGCGCATCATTCGTCGTCCACGCTTGTGCCAGCCGGTCGCTTGCCGATTCCAGATCGCTCGAATCGAACACGATCATGGTACAGTAAGCCAGGTGTAACGGGATTTCGCCGATCAACGACAGCTGATCGCCATCGTGGGACGAAAACGAAGGATACTGTAGCAGCAGCTGAATGAACTCGCTCGTGATTGGATTTTCACCGTAGAAGTATAACTTGAAGCCAACGCACGTTGCTCGCATGGCCGAATGCAAATCCAGCATGATCTCAAATACCGACTTACGCCGGTCGATTAGTACCCGGTGCTGAGCTTTCGGTTGATCAATCAAACCATCGTCTTCCAGCTGCATGTAGTACTGCATGAAGTTGAGGGCCAGCTCTACCTCGTGCGCCGCTTCTGCCTTCGGTAGCAGCTGTATCGCGTTGATAAGGGCCGCCTTATGCTTCGTCACATAGCCCATAAAAGTTTCCTCGCCCGTTTGGACCGTGTACTGATGGCAGTCCAGCATGATGATGGTGTGGCAGCTATCTGCAGTAAGTGAAATTTTGTCATTAGTTTGAGATACAAAATGGGACCCCAAATTGAAGGTGTTTACTTACATATGTTCCGGTAAGTGGCACAAGAATTCTTCTACCAAAATATGACCTTTCAATCCGTTCTATTCGACACAGCTGATAATGAAGAAAGGTGATAATCGAGCAGGACACAATCAAAAAGCCGGTGGTCTGAAACAAAGCTTACATATGGAAAGGTCGGCGTTGGGCCACTTTCCCGCTAACTATTTGACGTTTGTTAGCAACAAAGACACCATATTAGTGATGGGAATTGTTCCGAAAAAAAGGAACGAGTGAAACCCGTTCACTCCTTACAAGGAGCGAAACGGCTCTAACAAGTTTTTGAACTTGGTAGATAATGTATTAAAAAACTATCCGGATATCACTTGAACAATTCAAGATGAATTTTAATATGAGTCTTTTCAATGTTATAATACATCACATGTTTGACAATACGACGCAGCCGTCAAACTTCAAATAAATAAATAACATCATATGTTTGCATAAAAGTTTCAGAACTAGGCATGAAGCATGTGACATGCGTCGTTTCTATTAAAAAAACATTGCCTCTCTCAAAGCTCTTCCGAATCCTTTACCTTTTTTCAACAATGATTGCTCGCTTACAGAACAATTGCGACAGTTTGGAATTGCCACTCAGTGTTGATCAAATTCCAAACATTGAATCTGTAATGTCCATGTGAGATTGAATCAGCAAGTAATGAGTAAAAATATCCATTTTTTGCTGTTATAGTTATTTTAATGAACTGTAGAGATTTTAGGTTTGGCCGCTCTCCAAGGCACCTAGAAGTGATATTTGCAGCAATCGCTCTAAGTTACGATATTACGCTCTAAATTACGATAGCGATATTTGAAGCGATTGCTCCTAGGAACTGAGTTATGATGTTTGTAGTGTAATTAATAGGAGCGAAACGGAACTGAGGAGCTTTTTAAGTCGTTCAGTATAGAAAAGGAGCGAAAAGGTTCCATCAGATTCGTTCATATTTTTAATTCACTACTCCGCTTCAACAAATCTGTATACAACTGCTAATTTTGGAGAGATAATTAGGCAAGTTTGTTGATTTTTATTAATAAAATCATTGCATCTATTACATGTAATGAATTGAAACAATTTTTTGATGAAAAAATAACTTTGAAAACAATGAATTCCGTTGTTGGGAAAATTAAGTTTTCTTTCGCTGAATTTTTGTGTTTACAACGCTTGACGTTCCAACTGTCACTTGGCTGAAACAGCCGGTCTTCGTAGAAAAATAACATTTCGCAACAATTCACACAAGAAAGTGCATTTCCTCACAGATGCAAAACGCAATATAAATAAGTTTTATTGATCTCTCCATTTAAAAAGTGTAGTAGCCACCATGTTCAATTGCTTGCGTCTCACGTCGTGCATTGCACGTAATGGCACCAGCAAATTCACCGCATTTAAAACCATCAGCCCACCAGCCAGATCGTTCGTGAGCAACAACTCCTCGCTGCTAGTCAAATCATATGGCGGGGGATTTACATTTCGTGATGCAACAAAGGTAAGGGAAAAGAGCTTTCATTCGCATTTCTCCAGGCGCTTATCATTAAAACGTTTACTCACCTTTATGTCGGTTCCTTCAAATAGAATAGTTTACTTACGATAGGAAGAACGCTCCGTACACCCGTTAGCCGATACTGCACCAAACCAACTGTACCGGAAAAGGGAGCAAAAAGCGTTGGCTACTGGTTGCTAGGATGCAGCGGAATGGTGTTCGTTGCTGTCGTACTAGGTGGGATTGTGTACTATGAGTTTGTCGCCTACTGTGTGTGCCTTGTGATGGAGGAAATTGTAAAATGGATGGGGAAATAAATTTCCTTCTGATCGAAAAACACTCCCAACCAACCTACATCTTTTTCAGGAAGTTCTTTATCTAATACCTGTATTCTTTCTCGAATGATCTCGCAAATCACAACCCACAACCGTTGCAGGTGGTGTTACACGGCTTACTGAGTCGGGCTTATCGATGGTAACGTGGAAATTGTTGGGTGAGAAAATGCCAAGGACCGAAGCGGAATGGCGCGCAGAGTTTGACCACTATCAGCAATTTCCTGAATTTAAACTGTAAGTTTACCAAATTGAACCGATACGGGAAAATTTATGAATACTCCCGTTATTTCAAATTTCAGCAAAAACCAGGATATCACACTACAAGAATTCAAACTGATCTGGTACATGGAGTACGGGCACCGTATGTGGGGCCGTGCGATCGGTGCATTCTACGCCATTCCAGCAGCATACTTTTGGACCAAAGGATACTTTAACAAAGCTATGAAAGTGCGTGTCCTTCTTTTTGGCACTCTCATCGGTGCCCAGGGCTTGATGGGCTGGTACATGGTAAAATCTGGACTGGAGGATCGATTCCACGCAGAAAGCGATGTACCACGTGTTTCGCAGTACCGACTGGCAGCACATCTCGGATTTGCCTTTACGCTTTACTCACTTTTCCTATGGTCCGCACTGGACAAACTACTGCCCGCCCAGAAACTGATCGGTCAAATTCCTGCCGCTACATTCCGCTTCAAGGGTTTGGCACACGCTACGAAGGCAGCAGTTTTTCTTACCGCCCTGTCCGGTGCATTCGTGGCCGGACTCGATGCAGGACTAATTTACAATTCGTTTCCGAAAATGGCTGACCGCTGGATCCCGAGCGATATACTTGCGCTGTCTCCCACGCTGCGCAACTTTACCGAAAATCCCACCACGGTACAGTTTGACCATCGTGTGCTTGGTACGGCCACACTGACGCTCATTACTGGCATGTTTTTAATTTCGCGCCGACGAATGCTGCCACCGCGGGCTTACAAAGCGGCTACGGCCGTTGCGGCGATGGGCTGGATGCAGGTTGCCCTCGGTATTACGACGTTACTTACTTACGTGCCCGTACCGCTGGCCGCAAGCCATCAGTCGGGTTCGTTGATTCTGCTCTCGTTGGCAATCTGGCTAACGCATGAATTGAAACTTGTAAAGCGATTACCCAAATAAAACAAAATACCAGCCTCGGCATACAGTGAACGTTACGCAAAGTGTGCTTTATTAAAGTTTCAAAGCGTTACACAAATTCTTATACAGTCCACAAAATGGGGAGCGAAGAAAAAAAGATTATTTTTTAGCTTAAGCATCATCCTCCACATACTCGAACGGTTCCGGAGCTTCCGGTTCCTTTAGATCGTCGTTCTTCGGGCCACAGGCGGCAACAGGCTCAACCAACACCTGGTCACCGACGGCTGTATGGTTCATCATAATAATTCCACCGATTGTGACATCCTTCAGTGGGGTGTACGGCGTTCCTTCCGCAATGCTAATCACCTTCAACTGTTGACGCATAACACGGGCTGGATTGGCCAAAATTTCAAAGCTAGGCTCGGGTTCCTTGGGCGTTTTGCTGGCTGTCTTATCGGTTGCCTTATCCGTGCCAGCAGCAGTTGAAGTGGCGGTATCGTCCCCGGTAGTGGCAGCCGGTGAAGCGACTCCGGATGTACCCGATTTATCCTTCTTCTTTGTCTCATCCTTCACCGGCGTAGTGGTAGCTGATGGTTTCGACTCTTCCTTCGGTTTAGCTGCATCATCTTTACCAACCGTCGCATCATCATCCACCTCCATCTTGGTTTCTCCGGACGCCGTAGCTTCCTTCACCGCATCCTTGGTATCCTTACCGTCCTTCTTTTTGTCCCCTTCGCGCCGCTTCGCACGAGCCGCGATCGAAAGCACTGCCGTAGTGACCTTTTCACGCTCTTCGCGCTTCTTCTCCTCGAGCGGAGCTGGATACGCGTACAGTGAGGGACGTGCGGCCGATTTGAAGTCAATCTTCGGCATCTTCAGATCGGAGTTTAGCGCGATGATACAGGTCGGCGTGAAGGCCAATGACAAGCAGTGCGACAGCGGGAACCAGTACCAATACTGCGTGAACAGCAGCATTCCTACAACGGCCTGCAGATTGGTGTGTCCGGTACGAGACTGCAAGCTTACCGTTACGTTGCGACCACCAGCATCGATAATACCCTGCGCTAGGATCGCTCCAAACTTGGCCATCACGTCCTCGTGCTTGTTGGTAATGACCTGTGTGTACAGCTGCCGGAAGAAGGTTACCTTCGGGCACGTCTGGTCAGTGTGCTGGATCAGGATCATGGCGGATGCAATCAACGCACCTTGACGTACAAAATTGACCGGATCAAACTTGGCCATCGGTTCTAGCAGTGCAATCGCCTCACGGGAACCCGTTCCAGCGCACGCAATTCCCAACGCCATTGCGGCACCATAGCGCACGTGCGGATTATACGATTCGGCCAACAGCGAAACTACCGACGGACATTGCTCCGGCGAACGGAATAGAATAAAGCCGATCGCAGTAACTGCAGCCCGACGCACATCATCATTCACATCGCTAACAGCGACGTGAAGCAGCTTGCGAATCGCCTGATTGTTACCCGTTCCACAGTAAGCCATCGCGATCGTATACATGCCACTACGGCGCAACACCGGATCCTTATCGTTCGATAGCGATGCTACCAGCGCGTCCGCTTCCTCCAGCCGGGCGTACATCGTGAGTGAAATGCCAACCGCCAAACCGCGCAAGATCTTTTCGTGCTGTGTTTCCTGCGCATACGACACCATGTCTTCAATCGCTTGAGCATGCTTCGAACCGAGCATAAGCATTCCCATCGCAATACCGGCCGCTTCGCCGGTGACCGCATCGTCCTGGTAAAGGTTAAACTTCAGCTGCTCGTACACATCCTGCCTATGCGTTCCCATCGCTGCCAACCCCAGCCCAAGACATCCACCGTGACGGACGTTCTCGTTCTGAGCGTCCTTCAGCTGCTGCAACAGATAGTCGATAATGTTTGCACCGTGGTTGGCATGGATCAAACCGAGCGCATACAAACCGCCACCTTCCGAGTAGCCTGAGCTTGGACCACTCTCCTTCGGCAGATAGCTTTGCATTAGTGCGAGCGAATCGGTTTCGTGCCCGCGGTGAATTACACCGAGCGATGCAGTCGCAGTAAGCTTTGCCCAGTTCGTTGCCCTTGCTAACCATTCGAGATTGTCGCGCAGGAACTGATCGCTGGTAGTGCCGCTGTGCATGAACGTGTTCGCGATGACGGTGGCTGTATGACAGATCGACAGACGGACCGATTCCTTCGTCGCGCGCAAAATTTGCAGATCGGCATGGTTGCTACGGATCAGGAACTGAAGCTGCAGTTCAATCGTTACCTCGCCCGACAATATGCTGGCCAGCTTTTCAATATTCTTTTGGTGCGTTTTTTCCGCCTCGTTCAAACTTTCCAGGGTGCGTTCTGCCTTTGGTTCGACGGCTTCCGTTGTTGCATCGCTGGTCGTCGTGCCTTGGGGCTTAAAGTTGGAGATCAGTGCGGATGGAATCGGTGCAGTTGCTTTCAGTGCCTGCAACACCTGACCGAGATACTGCTGGGTGGCGGATTCGTACAGATCGAAAGCAATCTGGTACGCCATCAGTACCGACGATTCACTTTCCTTTGTCAGCCCATCGAGCACTTCTGCCACAGCCAGTGGGTCTTCGAGGAAAATCAAACACTGGCACATGTTCACGTAGTCCGGCACGCCTGCATTACGATACAGCTCCACCAAGCAGCGCAGAACCGTATTTCGGAATGCACGGTTCTGAATAAATCCCATCGTAACTTGGAACGCATACGCCAGCATTCCGGGCACATCATCCGCCTTCATGATTGATGCTTCTACGATGTCCATACGGCGGGTTTCAAGGGCAATACCAAGCGCCTGCTTGTATTGACCATCTTCCAAGCACCGTTGAATCATACGGTTAACGATCGCCTCAAGACGTGCATCAATCGGTTTCGCCACCAGGTTGTTCTCTTCCGCCTCAACCAGTGCCACTCGCAGCTGCGTGTAGTGATCGATACATTTCGCGATGATCGTGTCCACGTACTCGTTGCGTGCATTTACGTCGAACAGATCGCCCGCACCCAGTGCGTACGTTAGCGAATCCTCAAACGAGCCCAGATGGTAGTACACCTTCGAGGCGACCAGGGCCGCCAGTTCGTGATGGGAGAAGCTTTTGTCCTCATGCAGCATCTCAATCTTTTCGGCCGCTTCCGAGATTTCGGGCCAGAATTCACCCACGATAGCATTGAGCTTGTTCAGCGCAAATACCTTCAGCTCCGCGACCGGTTCATCCAGCAGGCAAATGATGCCGGCGGCCGAGGTGATGTTCACCATTTTCGGGAAGGCAGATTAGATTTGTTAGCACTTTGATTCGATGGGTAATTGCTGCTCACCGCACACCTCTAATTGCAAGAAATAACACACAAAATGTACAAGCAGGTATGGAACCGTCGATGACTTTCACAAAATTGCTTGAAGAATTGAAGAAATTGCTGCTAATGACAATGACCAAACAACTCTTCGCATCACAAGGCTGTCATTTCGTTGACAGCTGCCATTCGCGGGGTTTATTTCATTTGCAAAAGTATCATGAATGCTCGCATATCCTATAAATGTCATCCATCGGCTGATGTTTGAGAAAATTCTCCATTTTTAAATTATTCAGCTTTCCGTTCAATATCCTCAATAGATATAAAAAATAATATATAAATAAGTTTCCCATTGATTCAAATCAAACCTCATCTTCCTATGAAAAAACAACAGAAAACAGATATAAAAAAACACCCCATATTTGGATAATACCCATGCCACTGGCTCGCGTGCCCTTTGGGTTCAATGAACTAGCTAGTCCATTTTTAAATCCAGCTGGGAGACACTAAGGACAATCCCAAATAAGTAATTCTCGTTCTCACTCGTTTCAACACTCGTTACTGCACCCTAGGCGCCCTATGCACCCTGGAACTTACCATGTATTCTATCTTTTATTATCTATTTTTGGTGCCATCAGCTATCGTTCCAGATAAGAAACAGTTGCATTTTAATATGTATTTCGTAACGATATTTATATATTTTCTGCAAATTTGCATGCTACATCATGAGTTTGTAAATCCTATACACACGACAGCGTTTCAGTTTCGTGCAATAACTTAATATGAAAGAAAATATCATCGATACAAAAGAAAAAATCCATTCTCGTCCATTCGGCTCACAGGTGAGGAAGGCATAAAATTTCGTAGGAAAGAAAAAAACAGATCTACTCTTATCCCTTTCCTCCCGCAGAACGTAAAAATGGGAAATCTAATCAACTAGCACTCAGTTTTTTGTGGAAATACTTATGCTCCTGACTCGCTGCACCAAAGTTTCATGAACGATCGTTTCCGTAACTCCCTTTTTAAAACGCCAATACTCGGACAAATCACCAACTTGTCCTATATTCACACCAAATAAACAGCATCTTTCCCAGAACCTATCGATTTTCTCCGTTATCGGGCACCCGGTGATGGCCAACGTACCTTTTTGTTGAATGTTTTGTTTTTATGCTTGTGCCACCTTTGAGCTCCAATAAGTTGGAGTTGTTAAAGTGTATGCACTAACCATTAATGTTTGCTGATGGCCGAAATATGAATGACCTGCCAGATAGTTGCTTAGTTTACGGCAGCTTCCACTTACTTCCTACTGAGCCACATAAAGGTCTTGAACAGGAAGTAAGCCATGCCTACGCAGTAGATTATTTTCTCTCTCTGCTGTCTTTGTACGGAATCGATTTCTACCGCTAGAAGGCGGCGATTTATTTTTGCCACCTGGCGTCGCAGGTGCGTCAGTTCCTCTGATGGTGTCAAATTTTCGACACTTCCACCAAAGGTTGGTGTTTCTTCACGCATGCTGAAAAAATACACGTTTAAATTCAGTGGATTGCAACAAAATTTTCCATCACATCCACCCGTCATCCCTTACCTTCTGGTCAATGTGAGCTCGTTGTTATATTTTGAAAATGCGGACCTTTTAACCGGATCTCGTCCCTGTACTAAGGGTGCTCGGGAAAAGTACGCATTACTGCTGTTCGGATCCTCGATCGACTCGAGCGAAGCCGGTCCATAGTTATCCTCCTGGTTGTTGTCTTTGGCATTCTCTTCCGGTTCATCCGAAGCCGATGGGAAATGATGTTCGGAAAGCGTAATCACACGCGGTGGCGTTGAAACGCGCACAAATCCCGGATCCTTCGGTAGAATGGAATTCTCCAGCATTATTTCACGCGGGGCCGATTTGGTGCCTGATGTAAGAACTGGTACGATTAGATACCATTCGCGTAGTGTGCACGAAGAAAGTAAAAACGTATGCGAAGGGGATGTATGGTTAGTACGTTTACACAATGGGAGACGTGTAATGGGTTTTACATGGAATGGTAGAATACAACACACACTTCTGTGGTCTGTTAGCATTGGTTATGTTGTTCCCCAAAACCCCACCGACACACAAACAACTCACCCAAATGTTGATCCTGTCCAAGCACTACGATGCGATCCGGAACGGTCATATCGATCTTATTATGATAGTTCCACGAATTTATCTCGCCGTTCCCGTTCGGCAGCAGATCCTGATCGTCGTAGTAATCTCCGGTGGCACGGATCCGTTTCGGTACCCGCATCTGTTCGCTAATGTCGTGCGTAAAGGCGGCATTCTGGAACATGGAATCGTCCTCGTAGTTCGAGTAACCTCCAGGACTTATCGAACGGGCCATTTTGTATCGCGAACCGAGTGATGCAGATTCCGCAGGCGGGCACTGGATGCAGCTGGCTGGTGAAACTATTTATAATGTGCGTGCTTATGAACGGGTCCGCCGACTGCTGCTGCTGCTATACCACGGCACGGCAGGGACGATATAGAAAGCGTACGCCTTTTCGTCGTCGTGTTGGATAATGTTTTCAATGTTCTTTTTGTTGCGCGGACATGGATATTTGTCACTGTTTTTTTCTTCCAAGCACCATCGACCGTTCTGATATCTTCGCTGTGACAGTGGAAATGACAGCAGCTTCGTTGGAGAACGATTAAACGGAACAACGCGCGATGAATTTGGAAAGTTATTGGTAAGCACAATTTGGAAAACTACGTCCTTTGGAATGTGCAGGAAATTTGGTAAGAAGTTTAGTAATAAAGTAAGCTAAGCGTAGGCCCTCAGTTCATTGCACAGTTTACAACTTTGTGTTTGCAAAGCAAGATAGCTTCATGCAAGGTAGGCCATCATCGTCTGTTAGTTATTTTACATTACAATTTCCAAGAATGCAATAAACGAAACTAAATTTTAGTTATTAAAATAGGCACACATCTGACGATCAGGTATAATATGTTTTTATATTTAAAATATAATTGTTTCTGGTTTAATTTTGCGCAATAACCACCTTGAACATCGCGCTCTGCAATGTCAAACCAGCTGTCAAAATGGACAACCTATACCAACCCGTGCTCCATCCTCACTCACCTTGGCAGCAGGCAGCTCCGAGGCAGCAAGTAGCTGTGCGTTTTGAATGAATTTATTTTTCCTGATCAATCATCGTCGGATTTTGGCGTGCAGCAAACAAGTGCAGTGTGTTGTGGTGGTGCATTAAAAGCGGTTGCTGTGCCCCAGATCAATTGCAGCACAGCCGCGTGCGTTTACTAACTTTCGGTACCTATACTTTGTATTCTTCGTCATCGTACGTTTCCGCACGCCTTATGAGCGTCTCCACTTCCTCATCCTCACCTTCATGAGCAGCAGCAGCTTCACCATCGTCCTATCTGCTTGAAGCTATCATCATCGTCATCATTACCATCATCATCATCACGATTTCTCAAGGTGCAAAAGTAATATAGCGCTGTTTTCAACCTAGACAGCACCCGCGTACCTCGTGACGACAGCAGCAGCAGCAGCAGCAGCACCAGCATCGGCAGCATTGGCGCTTCATCGGTCATCCGGTCGGTCGGAAAATATGGTCACGGCACCGTATTTCCTGTGCGCCTGACGATTGAGCATGTCCGCCGACGGTGGTGCTAGGAGCAAAATCAGGAAACGCAGGCGACGATGATGATGGAGGAGCAAATACGCCCGAACGCGCACTCGTTCGCCTTCCTGCCATAGTGGTGGTGGTGGTGTGTGTGTGTGTGTGTGTGTTTTTTTTTCGGTTCCGTTTCGATCGTGCGGTGTGATATTTTATTTCGTTCGTTTCGTTTCGGTACATTTTCAATTGCCCTTACCCTAAACATCCCCATTGCGTTAGACCACCGGCAATTCGTCCACCTTCGCGCGCCTATCAAGAAATATCCGCACAACCTAGACCTCCCCCGTTTACCGTGTCGTAATCAATGTGCGAGCAAGATTCGAGTGTCAAATAAGCGGGCCCAACGCATTTGGGAGGCCTTTGACTCATAACTGGCCGCGAGAAGAAGAGCCGCTGTTTGAAGAAGAAAATAAATACCTCAACTGTGCTGTAGTGATTTGTGACAACAACAACAACAGAAAAACGGTGTAGTAAAATGCGTGAAATAAGTTCTGTTCACCTTGTGAGTGCAATTGGCTCCTCCGTACGGTGGTGGTATCAGCAGAAACAGTGTATCTCATCGCTCGATTGCTCACGGTGTTATCACAAAGCAGGCCGCGCATAGTCCGTACGCGAAGGTGCAGTAGGAAGAGTCAACAAGGGTGCGAACGTCTAGGCCGAGAGTGAAGCAAAACCGGTGTTGTAGTAAATGTGAATACTCAAGTCGGAAAGACGACTAATGCAAACACACAGTTAAACATCAGCTTACTGGCCCCATCAGCAGCAGTAACGAATCGCGACAACCGGAAAAAAGTACGCTTCTACGCTGCGGTTATTGCAGCACACGGCCATCAAAACACTTCAGGAAACAGAAGGATTTCAACAACAAAACAGGGCTCACTTTAGGGGAGCTAAATGCTGTGAATGTTACCGTTTGCCTCCTAGGAAACGGTCAAGGAAGCAGGCAAACAAAAAATACAAAACCCAGGGATCATATACAGAGAGAGGGAGAACAGAAGACGCTATACTGTAGAGAATTTGTGTAGGAATTAGCACAACACTACGCGTCACGTTAAATCCCGGCCGATCATCCGGACACGCATCCTGGACACGTGCAACCTTAAATCAACACACGTACCCCCGAAGTCGAAGCAATCGTAATGGGTAACTGCATCGGCATCAATCGCAACGATGAAACGCTGGACACCGGATCGAACAATGTGTCCCGACCAGTTACGGGTATGTTTAGCGATTAGATTAACACCTCTCGCCCCGCAAAAAGTTCTTTAAGTTACGTTGTAGGTGCTCAGAAATCGATAATAGACAAAGCCCTCCATCCTTCCTATTATTGTACAGAAATGTACCATCACCATGTCGTCGACAGTCACACGAACAACGTTCGATTCTTTGCTACGACGTTGGCCGGGAGGGGATTCCGGATTTGCATATTATTCACATCGCGCGTTCTCGCGCTGCTTATATAGGACTGATTGTGGTAGTGTCGACTGTGGTTGACGGGCGGCACAAGACTTAGAGCCTGTCCGCCAGTGCAGTGTGGCGCGAGCCGGGAAATGAAATCGGGGGTGACCATATCAGTCGCAAGATCGTTGAAAAATAATCAGCCGCGCGTATGACGATGGGTTTCGATTTGGAGCTGTACTTCAGCGGATTAAACGGATTCATTCAATACTAGACGAGGGAAGACAAACACTCGGGAATGCTTTATGATGGGAATTTCAAGCCATATTCATTAGCACTATTTTCGTTACGTGTGTCATTCTAGTCGCGATCGGTTAAACCGATCTAGCAGTGATTTTGTTGTTCGATCTCCCCGAACCCGAATAAAAAAATACGTAAGTTCTCCTCCAGTTCTCAGCTTTTCTAACGCTCGTTTTCGCGCGCCAACAGGCGAAGACCCGCTCCAATAATCATCCACCAGGTGATGGATGGAATGGAATGCGGAGGTCTGGGTTGATCGTGCTTGGGTGGGGTGGGGGTGGGTAGTAGGTGAAACCACTTTTACTCCGCACCACCAAACCCCGGGTCGCGACGCGGCGTCCTTCAAGCACTTGTTTCAATCATTAATATCGCAGCTACGGTATTACTATGAGCCGCGAACGTTTTCGGTTGGGCTATCGGTGTGATGATGATGATGATGGTGCGGCTGTGCTATTTTTGTTATTAGTTCAGTAGCAACAGCAGCAGCGACAGAGACAGGCACCCACCCAACTACGGACGGTGCTTGAATGACACATTTTGAAAGATCGAAGCTAGTAAAAGGGAAGGTCGCACAACGGGTCTGACGAGAGGGAGCGGTAAGGGTCGCGAAGCTCTTGGTCGGATTTAAATTTGCGTATATGTTGCGTGCATGTGGGTGAAGCGAGCGCGAGTGCGTAAATGCCGTCACGTTCTACATGCAGGCAATATATGCATATATGCGCTACGAAAGACGGTGGCACACACCCGCTGTTCTCTGTTCCTGTTCCTTTACGATAACTGTTAGTACGTCTGTCGATGACACCCTTGACGTTCGTATGGAACACGTTTTTATTCCGATATATGAGGATTTCGTAGCCAAATCGTTTAACACGAATCAAGAGCTACTGGTCAAAGATGGAAATCGGTTGATAAGGCAGGAGGAATAACCTTCTGGGGGAGTGGAAGTGAAGCGAAAGATGAGAATGATTTATGTAAATATTGATTAGTTTTAGGAATACTTTTCATTGAAATAGCATGGAACACATGAACTATGGAAATTTCAATTTAAAGAAATTTTTATAAGTTATTGATATAGTCGTTTTAATTAAAACACTCAAGTTGAGTTCCCAACAACCAACCCGCGCTGGATTACATTATTCGTCACATCGAACTTTCAAGATGAAGCTGTGATTGATAGAAACATGCAACATTTCCAAAGGGATAGAGCGATTGATCGTGTTTATATACTGGTATTAAAACTGTAACCTCCCAAGCCCTCACAAGTAGTGTTTGATTCTCTGGAAAGCATCCCTGGTTTCAGATTCGATTCCAGCACGTGTGATTCCAACCTTTTGGCTCTCCCTCCCCATCCCCACTCACAAGCCTATGTTGCTAACTGTAATGTTTTTCATACCAACGAAGAATTATTACAGAGTAACGATACAGGCATAGACAAAAAAGATTATTAAGATTCAATAACCCACTTATCTTCGTAGATGTGGTATCTAAACCGTTATTACAATGCATCCTAATAAACTCTTATCGCCAAGTTTGATAGCGTTACGAATAAACGTCTGACGCAAGCCGTGCCAGAGGACGAACACTTGGGAGAATGTAGATCATTTTATTACCCCATAGATCAGAACGTTCGTCCCAGCAAGTTTGCTTTCTGACGCAATTCATCTAACTGTTAAGTGATAGCTGCATCCAAATCGCTAATCCACCGTTGACAAATCTTTCCCACCCCGCAGGAACGACATCCAGTTTCGTCGGTGTTCAGCGCAAAAATCATCCGCTCTGCCACGAGACAATACGCTGGAAATCGGAAGTGCCATTAACGGAAGGGCAGCTAAGAAGCAAGCGCGATGAGTTCTGGGACACGGCACCCGCGTTCGAGGGCCGGAAAGAGATATGGGACGCATTGCGCGCGGCTACCAGTGCGGCCGAGGCGCTCGATTTTCAGCTCGCCCAAGCAATACTGGATGGGGCCAACATATCGGTCCCGAACGGATACCTCACGGAATGTTACGACGAACTTGGTTCGCAGTATAAATTACCAATCTATTGCCTATCATATCCTGTCAACGTAGTTAAGGAAGATTATGGATGTGACTCACCAGCGGAATACTCGGAACCAGTGGACGGTGGTAAGGGTGACATAATACTTTACCAACTACTCTAGCCGGAGAAAAACTTTCATAAACATTTTTTTTCTCCTCCCCATCTATTACAGGCACGGAAGTCATTCTAAAGCTTCGACTTTCGTCGACGTGTACAGATGTTAAGCTACCGGTTTATTCTAAAGACACTATTGGGCAATGTAAAAAGAAACTTCAGGTGCGTATCCATTTCTTACATCTATTTTCTAGCTACTTTTTTCCTGCAAAGGACATCAATCGGTTTAATGCATTTTCCATGGAGTACCCAGGTGTAAGCTTTACCGTGTCCTTGCTTGTTAAAGAATGTTGTCCTCATTATCCCATGAAAGCACACGATAGAATTATCGATTTCTCTTAAAACTCTTGATAACCTTTTATCCTGCCATTACGGTCAATAATTAATTCTTTACAATTGTCTGCTTTACCTTTTTTTTTCTTCCGATAATACACACCGCTTGCTTGGTCACGGTACATGATGGTGTATCATGTGTGTCCCACTACCACCGACACACACTTCAAATCAATTGCGCACGATGCATCCCCCCTAATGACGGCGGCCATTGACGAACGTAAACTGTGTCGCCTGCCGCCGTGGTACAATAATCGCGTGTGTACGCTTCATTAACGTCCGACATTAATATCGTTCCAACACAACCACAACAACAACGGAACTATCGTTTCCGGGTTATTGTCTGCCTGGCCGAATATCTCGCCCTACTCCTATTGCTAACACGATTGAAACGATCCTTTCTTGTGGTTGAAAACTTCCTTCTTTTCCCCCCTCGTAATGTAGGCTCAGGAAGGAATAGATGCATTTACTCAGCGATGGTTCTACGGTGGCAAATTGTTAGGTGATAAAATGCACATCGATGAGGCCCACATACAGCCCGGATACATTGTGCAGGTTATTGTAAATACCGAGAAGCAATCGTCCTTAGCCATCAGCTAGCCAACGGTGCCGTTAGTCAGTCGGCTGTGGTGCCCCACCACTAAGAAGCGCAGGTGCGGCAGGAGCGAACTCACCGCAAACCTTCCTGTTCGATGCCCGTATTCTGTAAACTCAATGTAACTTACCAGCTGATACGCAATCAGCAGCTGTAGCAGTTGTAAACGTACAACTGCTTTTACTTCTATGATTATTATCACCCCTTTTTGTTAGCAAAAACATCTTTTCCCCCTTCCGGGACCCCTGTGTACAAGCAGCAAAGGAAATAGTAAAGTTAATGTTATTGCTAGTAGCAAATGCAACTAAGAAAGGTCTCCGAGGAATGGATGGGGCTCTGTATACAAATTTCGTTGATACATATATACTTATACGCGCATATAACTACAAAAAAAAAACCCTTTACTCATAGAACTCCAACCAAACGAAGAAGAAACGAAAAACCTACTAATCGAATCGATACAGAACAAAATCAAATTCTGCTAAGGATCGGTATATACACAACTATGATCCTGTTTTGCTCCTATTACTCATGATTAGCTATTTAATGGTGGTCCGGGTAACCAGACAAACCACAGACAGGCAAAAAGCAAACCAATTTGTGAATACAACCAGCTTTAGTTTTTAGTAACGGATTGTAACGCAAGGATTGTTTTTGCACACATAACGTTGTACCGTTCGGACGTGATGATGAAGCATTATATTAGCAGCAAAGGAGGAGAAACAATTGTGTGAGCATAGTAGTTTGTGTGTGTTTGTGTTCGGTGTCAAAACACGTGCAACAATTTGCAACAACTATTGGAAACCAAGTGCAACGCAAAACACTACTTAGCGCAAGTGCAAACACCGTGTGCATGTTGCAGCATTACGTAGTGGGATGATAAATACTGATATTAACAAGGTTTAATTTAAGCGAACTGATAGTTATTACTTTTAACGACTAGGCTATACGTATACATATATGAATGAGCTAAACAAAAAATAATATATTTGGAGATAACAGAAGCTATTTAATTTGAAATATTATTGAGTGCATCACTGATGGCTTCTTTTTTAATTGCATCCGAAACATTCTTCAGCGGGATATAAAAAGATATGGTGTGTTCTCTTGTCTCTTGTCCAAAGAGCAATAGACATGTACAAAAATATTTCCAATTCTACATTGCCGGACATGATCAACCTTTCTCGTACATTTGACCGCCCTTTGTTTATAAACTCTCCCAAAATAGACCGGACTATTGGATATTAATTTGGACACATTTCGGTTACCTAACCCATCAGAATAGAAGAAACTATTACGATTCTTGAAAAAACCTAAACTGTACAAATAAAGCTAACACCACATTTACGATAACAATCCAATAATAATTTTCATTTAATTTCAAAGAGGAATAATTAAAAACCTCGGTCGACTATACCACTAGTCAGCCGGTCATTAAACGGCAAAAGGTTTGAATTAGCTTAACATTTCTGAATCCTCTAGGAGTACTACTCCTTTATGTGGTATGCGACATCCTGGGATGCGAAATTCTTCAATATCTCAAACATTCTCTCCATCTTCATTTTCCCACTACCCATTTTCTTATTATCCTCTTTAAACCTTAAGTAATAACAACAACACACGCTATAAAACGTATAAAAATAAGTCTATCAATTTTATTGCAGAGTACAATTTGCTGTAAACATCACATTCGAGTTCCATATTACATTCGCTTTCGACATTCGGTAGCCTCCTTCATTCAGGGTTTACAAAATATCAAAAGATTCGAATAGTAAATAAGTAAAAGGTGAAGTATCTTGTGCCGCGTGTCAGCACACGTTGTACATATTTACAAAGGAAATCGCTTAATTTTGAACGCAACAACGGCACGTGTGATTCGTTGGCGAAACCTGTTGCAGTAGTGTAGTTTCCGTCGTTGATGCGACTAATTAAATAAATATCCTACGTTCCGAAGTGTAGCAGTACACGCGTTAGTGAGTGTATCATGCTTCTTCGTGCCTTGAGCATGTCGGCAGTGATGGTTACAAACAATTTTACCATCCGAGTTTGCTGTAGGATTGGTTGGTTGGTTGTTGAAACGATCTCATTTGCGCCTTAGCTTTTACTAAATTGTTCTACATTGATGAGTATTTAGTGGTAGTGTTTGTAACGTGTAAGGCTACACTTCTCCGCCTTACGGTTGTAATCATTTTGAGCTTTTACTCTTTTTTCCATTGGCAGTAGAGTAGCGGAGGAAAACTGTCCATAGATCGAAATGAGAATTGTTTATCTTGTCCTGTTTTTTGAGGGCGCTGTGAAGTGCCAAGAATTCATCCAGAATTGTTGAGTAATTGACTTAAGAGAGAGGTCCAAACACATAATCTATCTATCTTATAGCTGTATAGTTTGTTTGCTTTTTTCCTGCTTTTTTATGCCAAACAGCTTTCATTCATCCTCTTCACACAATCTCTTAAAGTAATATCGAGTCTATAAATTAGTGTTTCACAACAATCACACTTCACATCTAATGCATCATCATACACTCAATTACGTACGCTCATTCGTAAGCTCACAACCGTGCATTACCGTTGTTACCCCAGGTGACCTGATTTCGTGGCTGCATGCGCAGCGAGTTGCGATCGTCATCCTCGATCACCGGCTCGTACGCTTGATTAACTTGCCCAGTGACTCCGTAGATCTCTCCCCCAGGTCCACCGTTTACGTTAAAGATATCCTTCACACTGACACCTGCGTTCGAAGTTCGTGTCGGTCTGGGTGGAGCGTTATTATTTCCCTGAAATGGACAAAAACACGATGCAAACACAGTTTGTGTATAACTCTTCCGATCGAACGCTTATTCTTCATAAGTTAAGATCTTACATTCGGTACACCGGTAATCCCGTATTCGTTGTTTGCACCGAGCGTTTGCATCTGAGATTTGCGCCTTTCGGCCATTACCGAGTTCTTGCGCACCTCCAGCGCGCGTATCGTTTCGCGGCGCATCGTCATCCGGCGGGTTAGGATCGGTGTAGCCGTATTGTTTTCATCGGCCGTCAGCTTAAGGAACCGCTTCTTGAACGCTACATCGAGCGTTCCTATCTGGCGTCGCGGTTGCCGTGCCTTTTCGAGGTTCTGAATGGTGCGACGCCTTGCGATACGATCCGGACCACTGCCCGAGTCGTTGTCATAGTCTCCATCGATACCTTGCAATCGTTGCAAATTTTTGACTATCTCCACAGCGTGCTAAACAAAATGGTTCGGATATTAATATTACACATGTGTGGTAAATCTATTTAAAGGATGGTCAAAAGAACTCCACACAACACTCTACCTTATCTATGAGAGCATCCTGCGAAAGCTCCTCCGGTTTCTTGTTACAGGCCCAGTTGAGCTCCGTCGAGGCCAAAATATGCGACAGCGTACCGAAGCGATGGAACATCATTGCCACAAACTGGATGATCAGAATCAGCGCGAAGAAGAACACAAACACCAAACCGATCGGTTCCAGCTGGAGGTACTCTTTGGAGATGTGAACCTGTGTTGAGTTAACGGTAACCATATTAGTATGCCCTGGTTGGTGGTGAAATTCACAAAATGAGTTTGTGATTATTGAGCATGAGGTTGAGGTTGTTAACACGCAGTTCGTGCTTTGGCGGTGTGGATTCTTGAGGGATATTATCACAGAGAACATACACATCTTGTGCACGAAAGGGGTTAGTAGGGGGTTGTAAAGAAAATTTTAACAAGTTGTTAGCACATGTTCAAATCTGGTTTTAGTTAAAAATTTTGCTTTTCATTTGAAACTGAAACATAGGAACTAAAGGGACAGCTGGATGGATAGGACTGGTTGATAGACCGTAGGGTATAAGTTTGCGTCCATGCAAGACATAACCATGCAGTTATTGTACTGAAAATCAAGCGTCAGATAGTCATTTAAGCCATTTTTTAATTATGTCCGTTGGAGGGTCAGTTTGGCGGTTTATAGGATTGTAATGAAAGATAGTACTTTCAGAAAGCCATGCAGTTTAAATGGCGCCCGAATGGAAAACATGCATTGCATCCAACCTTTTTGATTCATCAGTCTTCATTTTTAACATGTTACAAAAGGATTTGAAGGAGGAGGATTTTGTATATATGGGTATATGGCACTTCTTATTATTGTTGTAATACATTTTTTCTGACCGTAGAATATTTTACATTTTTATCTTTACAGATCTTTATATGATTGTTTGCAAAATGCTTTATGGATTTGTATGTTTTTTTTAGTTTGAGCTAATATAATTTGACATTTCTAGCAAATATGCAAAGGGATTGTTCGAAAGAAGGATAAACAGGTACGTGCAGAGGAACACTAAAGAAGGTTGTTAATTACATTTCGTTCAATAATAATTATGTGTAAGAAACAAAGAATTGACATAATATTACATGCACCCTAAACGAGGTGTTAAGAATTTTGTTATCATATTCCCACAATTGAAAACCGTCAGTTATTGCAATCGCTCTCCTTCTGTCTCTCTGGGCTGTTGGGACCATTTGCATTAGAGATGCGGCAGGTTACAGAAGAAAAAAAAAATTCCATACCACCGGGGGTGGGGGTTCCATATGCAAGAAGGATAAATTACACCTGTTAGAACCTTGGTGTGGATTTTTAGAAGAAAATAACAAAACACATTCACCAGAACCGTGGTCAGGAATTCCCAGGAAGGGAAGGGGTACCAGAGACACAAACAAACAAATAAAAAAAAAAACATTTAATTGGGACAACAAACTCCCGTTCCTTGTGGATCATAGCAAAGCGCGGGAATTTGTTTGAAACAAGGGATTACAAGGGATACAAAAAAACATGTAACAGAAGGTAACGAAAACCAAAACAATATGGAAGAACGTGAGATTATGTGTAGTAGCAAACCTCGGCTGTAACTTCGTCATAGGTAATGTTCGTTTTGACGCCCAGCGGCCAAATGATGTGCAGCTTGTCTTTGTTCAACTGCAGCAAGAACACGATCAGGACGAACAGTGCGTTGAACATGAAGAACGCAAACACGGACTTGTTACGCAGTTCTTTCAGATCGACAGCAATTCTCGCCTAGATATTTGCGTTTATACGTTTGGCAATTGCATGTTGTTTGCGGTGCGGCATTATGGTTCGATTCGTTGTTGTAGTTGTTATGTTGTAGTTTTTTTTGCGGTTTTTGGGGGTCGTTTCTTGCCGAAAGTGGGTGATAGATAGTGTGTTGCAGTTTTCGTAAAGTGTGGAGCGAAGTATCGAGTTGTCGGGTTTATAATTTTCAATAATCCATACGCAGTCCGTAGAGGATGTAAAATAATTGGTGGTAAGAGAGAAAAATAAAACGAAACAAAAAACAAGACTGGAAGTTAGTTGAAATTGTCCCGAATGGAGACATCCGGTGGTTCCATAGCGTGTTGAGGCCGAGGAGAAAAAAAAGAAGAAAGTCCGCTATGGTGTGCACACCGGTGTCTCCAGGAGTTTACCTCTTGCGTGGCTTCATCATAGGTGATGTTAGTTTTAACACCCAACGGCCACTTGACGTGGATGTTGTCCTTGTTGAGCTGTAGCAAGAAAACGATCAGCACAAACAGTGCATTGATCATGATGAATCCAAACACGGCGGAGTCACGCAACTCCTTGAGATCGTGCGCAATACGTGCCTGTGGGGAGAGTACATAAAAAACGATACGTTAAGTCATTCACTCATTCAATTATGATAGGCTAATGAGAAGCTATCGACGCACCTGTTCCTCCTTGTTCTGATCAATCGGATAAAGGTACTTATCGATCAGATCCTTCCAGAACTGAATCTCGGTACTCGAAATAAAGTCCACCTCGCCCTTCTTTAGATCCGGATCTTCAATCCAGTACGGGTTCGTCAGGAAATCACGTTCATCGCGTTGCATCGTAGACGTCTCCGACTCCTCATCCTCATCATCATCTTCTGTGTCCTCCGCAACCGATCCCAGATGGTGATCCTTCGATCCAGCTGACGCAGTGCGTTTGCGCGTATGGTGTCCATGAGGATCGATATGTTTTTCCAAATTTTCAATCTTTTTCGTAATTGCATCAAGCGCATCAGCAATGTGAATGAGCTGAGCCTTTTCATCGGTCGTTTTGCCGTGCGTGCATAGCAAACATCTGAACAGCCCGGCAATCGATATGTCGATCGAACCTTCCTCGTCCGAACCATTACCAACACCTCCCTGTAGGAAGCCGAGCAGCGACTTTTGCTTCACACGCTTTGCAGCCTCCTCCGCATCCTTCTTTTCCTGTTCTAGTTCTTTTTTCGTTTTCTTGGCCACCACCTCACGCGTACCCCAGGAGACAACGTTCAGGTTGATGATGGAGTAGAGAATCAACAGCAAGTACATGGATGGAATGGATAGCAGATAGATGATACCGGAAGCGATACACCAGAATTCTTGCGGATGTAGACAGGCTGCTATAAAGAATGACCCTGTCATTGCTATCAAGAAAATGGCCGACGGTGATCCTATGCCGTCCTCGCCTAGCTGTAACGCGGTACCAACGATTACAGCCATCATGATTAGCGCATACACCGTGGATAGTATCTGTGCCACTAGCAGCTGTATGTTGGATTTGCACGTGAAGCAAACCAACATGAACAGCAATATCGGTATGATATTGTAGTAAAACGAGGTCCAATTATCAATCTTGAATGCGGCTACGAACGCACCCACCAGCATAAGGAAAATCGTTCCAGGGCCCAAGATCGTACCACCCATCAACATCATCTGATAGAAGATGTACAGCAGCGAGATGTTATCATTGATCTTGATCGTACGTCTGTAGTCCATAAGCAAGTCCATAATGTTGGCAATGGTGGACGGTACCCAACGACGGCGCTGATTGTAGAACTCGTTGAATCCTTCCGGACAATGGGTGTAGGCGTCCGAGGCAGCCGAATACTCGACACGGTAGCCTCGCTGCAGAAGCAGCGTACACAACCAACGATCCTCACCCTGATCGTACTGCACGTAGTGTCGAGCCTCATCCGAACGTGTCGTGTACTTACGCATCACATTGTCGTCCATTAGACCTTTTCCTGTAGGCAATGACAGTGCATTAAGATCCCGTATAGCTCACAACACACTACATCTTCGTACACTTACCTCTGAAGAGTGAAAAGCAACCAGGACTACAAAGTACACAACCGATCATGTGTTCCGTTGCCTTTTGCAGCCAATGGCCGATAGCGTACTCGAACTTCTGGTACCACACCATCGGTCCGGACCCGATCGGGTGAATACGGCCGCATGCTGCGCCCAGATTTTTATTCTTCTTCATCAAATCGATCAGCAGCGTTACGGCGCTCGGGTTAAAATCAATATCACCGTCCAGTGTGAGTAGGTAGGTGTTTTCCGCCATCACTTCCTTTCGATCGACGGAAATAGGCAGCTCCATCAGCCGGTGGCCAAGTAGATAGTACATGTACATCACCTGAGACCAACGCTTACGATGCCGAATACGGTCCTTATCCTTCAGATGGGCAATCATCTTCGTTTTGCCAGGTAGTGTCCATACCAGACGTCCACCGTACGGTGTGGGATATTTTTTCGGTGGTCGAAGCCGGATGTTTGTCTGATGCACTTCCGAGGCTGCCTCGTCAATGGTATCCACGAGAATCTTCACGAACCGATTGCACTGAATGTCCTCGTCACTGTGGTCGGAGATTTCGAACGCGTCATCGAAGAATATGTGCGCTGTTTAGGGTGAAATGAAACATACAAACAACTGTTTAGCAAATTATTCCCCATCACAAGGTGTTAGGGCTTCCTTACTTTCGAATTCGTAATAATCCGGATCGACGATGCGCAGATACTTCTGTGCCACGCGTCGTGCGCACTGATCCTCATCCATTCGCATGATCGACTTCAGGAACACCATCATCTCTTCCTTCGTTTCGTGCCAAAGCGTTGCACACGCGTATATGCGCGTGATGTGATCCGACGACTTCACGCTGGGCCGTGGCAACGCCGACCCATCCGTGTGCACCGAGATGGTTTCATAGTATTCGTCACCCTTTTCTTTCTCAATTTCTGCAAGGTCCTCTGTTTTCACATCGGCTTGATCGTCTCGCCGTCGGTTCATCGCCATCGATTGATCGATCAGCAGCGCGTTGTACATCGGCGTCACGAACAGCTTTTCCGTGTTGGCCAAACGTTCGCATTTCGGGGTCCAGATGTGGAGCGTGATCCAGGTTTGCGAGAGCAACCAGAGCAACCAAGCCCACGCCATCTGTCGTGAGGCGAAATCATTCAACCGAAACACGGGTGGACTTTCGAAGAACAGATAGTCCGGAATGGAACCGTGGAAAAAGCACGGATCATCGTTACGGATGCCGCACGCAGCGATCAGCATTGAAATCGCCACCGGCACTGTTAGGTTCACGGGGAAAGCGTAACTGAAGCCTTGGATCAGAATCTTACATGCGAACTTGCCAAAAATGTAGCACAAGTATGCGGCCAGTATCTGAATGATCAGCACATACGTCACCGTGTTGTACGCGGCATCAATATCGATCGTATCGACCGCCTGTGAGGCTTCCACTAGATCGGGCAGTGCAGAACTAAACGGAAGCGCAACTTCTTCTACCACGATCTTGTGTGGACCGTAACCTGCTCCGAACAGCGAGAATAAGTTTGCCACTTCATCTCCACGTACGAACAGAATTACCAGCACGAAGCAGAATAGTAGCATGATCTTCCAAACTGACAGGAACATGTAGGTGAAGTAACGCGTTTGTTTGAGGTCTTCCTTTACGCGACCAAGCGATCGTACGAACGAAAATGGGCTCTGGGGTGAAACGTAGTTTTCCCACCATCCGCAGGATGTAAGCAGTGCCGATATCGGGATCAACCAAAGCACTGGCCGATTTTCCAACAGTGGCCACACGACAAATCCGGTAATTTGTGCCGCAATTGCGGCCAGATCGACGATCGTTTTTACCGCCCGTTTGCCTTCTTTGTTGGTGCGCGAAAACAGTCCCAACATACCTGAGGGAGAAATGAATAGAGATCGATTATTCTTACCGCCTGTGCTATATGTGCGTATCCCTGCGTCCCATACGTACCCGGTATGACGCACAGACAGTTGGTCAACATGGCACCCTTCACCGAGTCAACCTCCGGCAGCACGACAAAGAACAACAACACCAACCCGATCGTATGGAACGATTCCATCAGAAAGACGAGCAAAAAGTGTGACTTGAGCGGTTTCTTCATCGACTTGAAGAAGCAGATACGCGTCGACCGGATAAAGGTACCGATCTCTGGTACGGCGAACGCGATCATCAGCGCCCACATCCACGCTATCCGTTCCTCTTCCGGCAGGGACACGATGAACGACTTGTCTCGTGCCAGGTCCCGATTGCAGTAGGTGATCTTCCGGTCCCGGCGCAACTGTGACGACATGAAGAGCACACAACCCTTGGCCACCACACCGCCCAACAGCACGATGATGAACGTGATGAGGTAGGCGAATATCTTCAGGATCTTGATCGTCAGATCCAGACAGGCCTGGTCCGCCATCGAGCCCGTATCCTCCTTGATCGGAGGATCCCGGAAGACGTCCCATCCTTTCGTTTCCTGCACGGTACGTTGACTGTGAAAAGATAATTACAAATGTAAGTTGGTATTTGTTCACGCATAAGTGCATCACATAAAAGTCAAATTATCACCAAAGCCACAAAGTGATGGGTCACGGTTCGTTTCTTAAGTCGTAACCGTCCGAGGTCAAGATTTTTGATGCGGAAACTATTTGTTTATGGTTACGATTTGAGCGATATTTGACTTGAGGTGTGTTTTTTGTGTTTCCGTGGCAAAAGCTTAAGGAAAGTGGGAAATAGAAAACTTTAAAGACTCATTTTCTTAATGTTCAAGTGATTAATATGCTGAATATTTTCGTTCCCTTGTTCAACAACCGTTTTGCTTCAATTTAGATTCGCTCCAAACTGCACATTTTGTCGTTTTCAAATCGCCAGCAATTTACTAAACCACACTGATATCGCAACTATCGAATCAACAGGCACCATGAGCACGATACTGTAAAACACTTTCATTTACCGCGTTACGAATATGCGAACGATCATGGATACTCCCTCGTTACGGTGCGAATAGAAGTGAAAGTTTTTGTCTACCACAGTACTACTACTAATACGGAGGGCACTATCCAAAAAATGATCTCCGAAACCAATTACCAATCGATCATCGCTCATTTGGATCGTTCTAGATGGAGTATGTGAGGATTAGCATACATGAGATATTCTTCCTCGTCGTCAATATCATTAGCAACGCGGCAGTAGTGATGGCTCTGGTAGCCGATGTAATTGTTGGCCTCTGCTCCACCGTTGCGTTGTGGTTTGGGAAGTCCAGGCAGTGCAATCCCGTTCATAGCCGTCCCACTGTTGTTGCTGCTGGGTGTAGGTGTTATTGTTGCAGGAGATGCTACTGCTGCTGCTGCTGGTGAAGCAGTGTTGATGACTTTACGATACATCCTGGTGCCATATAGAGCCTAATGGCAGTTATTATCACCTCACAGAGCTCAACGTATTTCGCAACTATTTCTCGGTACTTAAAATTTTCGCTGATCTCACTTTAAAATCCTTATGGTGATCTAATTATGAAGAATTTTGAAGACACGCTATCAACTAGCACTTGCTCCACAGACTCTAAACACCATCGAAACAGTCGACACTACCCACAAACTAGCACCGATATTGGACGTACCGTATGGTACGCGTCCGTTGCTTCCGATTGCGATGGATGTACCGGACTGAGCAGCGCGTCTTTCGCTTGATGGCGTTTGGTCGGGTTTTTAGTTTGGCACAGGGGTGCTGATTGGTCAAGCACGCCACACCACACCAGTCCAGCCGATCGGGAGCCGACCGCCACCGTTGCGGTGGGTGACCAAAATCGAAAGAAGAAAAAAAAAGTAAACGCACCGACCAAACAGCCACAACAATCCTTCCCACTTCGTCCATCCATATCGACAGTGGTTTTACACTGTCGTCTTCACCATCCTTTGCTATTTTTTCGTTAAACCATTCTTCAACACGTGCTGCAGTGAGAGTGTGTTATAACGGCGGTATGAGTAGCTTCCAATAAAAAGTATGCCGATTATTGATGCAAGCTCATGTTGAACGAGTACACATGTATGCTCAGATGGTTTGCGCACGCTAACCAGCAATCTGAGGGATCACGATCCGGGGAATAATGTGCCCGGTATGCGCCGTTGGAGCCCCTTGAAGATAAGCTCGTCGATGGCTTCACAAGTGTTGGCATTTTCTACACGCATTGTTGGTGTTGAGTTTGGTGAAATGTGGCGTGCCGTAGGCTTTCCCGCCAGGTGTAACGTTTTCAAAAATATTAGACAAACATTCAATGAAGAAGAAGTAATGTCTGCAGAATGATGCTAATCATTTTTGGAGCATTTTACAAACAACCGATAGGAAGTATCGAGCACAATACCGATCATTCAGAAGTATGCATTTGTGAGGAATTTCAAACACATTCGGCCACGGTTCCGCCATTCGTTGCGCTTCGCTAACTCACCCGGATACATTCGAATTTTTCCGCTTTGGCCGAATGTTGGATCCACTCGAAGCCGTTTTGGTGTGTAACGTCAGTAACCTGCCATGTCCAGTCTCCTTAACTTGTGATATTTTGTCAGATACAAATTAAAGCTGTCTGCTGATGTTTTCTCCTCCTTTTTCCCTAGATCGAGTTGCATAAAATGGCTCGAGTCTATTAAATTTTGAACGATTTCATTATTCCAATTTGCCTGTGTGCAATTTAATGTGTAACCGTGCGCGAGAAGCGTTTGAAAGGTGATTGAGATTTTCGATTAAATGTTGTAACGTAATCGACTGCTTAGTTTAGCGTCCCGCCAGACCAACTCGCACGATGCTTCTAGGAGCTGCCGGTTCCTCCGACGTAACCAAATACGAGTTGGAGTTCATTGCAAACGCACCACCGAAAGAAGTCTGTTGCTGCTGCTAACGATGGCGAATTTCTGCTGCTGGCTTCCGCTAACCAAAAGACGCAATAATTCGCATGTCTGGGTAAGGAAATGGGATGAAATACTACTTAGTTATGACACTGGCAGGTAGTTTAGCATAGGCGGGTATAGTGATGGGAAACGATGGAATAAGCGAATTATTGACCAGAGAAAGCAATGCGGTAGATTGTTTTCATATGTTTGGTTTATAATTTATAGGATTTATATTGGAAATTTTTGAATCCCTCAGTGGATCGGTGGTAGAGGTGAAAGCTGTGCCGCTCTTCACGCCGGTTCGTAGTGAGGCCTTATTATCCAACTATATAGTATCAACAAGTCTAGTAATCAATTTTGATCTAGTAATCCGTTGCGACCTTGGAGTAGGTCGTTAAGCTCCTAAGAAGTATAACTGGATTTTTTCGAATGGATAATAGAATATTGCAAGTTTCTTGTAGAACTTTGGAATCAATTAGTGGAGTTTTGGATTAAGTCTGTAGTAAGGCATTTTGTAATCAGCTTTCAGCTGTTAACCCGGCTAAATGAAAAATATCATCTTATAGTTTCTTTACATCATATCATTCACCTCTGAACGGGTTTAGCAGAAACTAAGTGTAAAAGTTGTTCTAATTACCGCCTCTTTACAGCAGAACCACGCTGTGAATTTCCCCTCAGTGTATTCAAAATTCCATTGTATGACCGAAAAGTTCCACAACGAGCACGTGATATTGAACTATTCATTGAAAATATTCCCCTCAGTGTTTACATAATTCCATTATATGGATCGTCAAGGCCTGCGTCAAGGCACTTATTTTGTCAGCATAATTTGAAGATCAATTTCCTTTCGAAGATGTCAGCTATCACATCAAAATTATGTTGAGATGATTTCTACTAACAGCACTGCGTAAAACATAATATCAAAAATCAATGATTCTGCTTTAAGTTTGTTCATAACTGTCCAACACAAATACGAATTCATGTTATGCTTACTACCCTCAAAAACCCTTCCATACTATAGCACAAGAAAGCTATGCTGATTAAAAGGCGTTCTTTCCTCCTCCATTTTATGTTAAATACCCACAGCAGCGCCAGCGATCGTGTACCGAGTTTAGTGTTACAAATAAATCCGCACACTGTATCATCATCTTTGGCTGTAGGTGTTTTCCCGCCGTTCGAGCGTTAAGTCTTTCGGGCTAGTAGATTCTTTGGTCTGCTGCTGCTAGATTATGGGTGGTTGTGGTTGTTAGTGCAGACCGCACGGTTGATTGTAAGTGTTACCATCGGGGTGACGTTTGGATGAAGTAACCACTCTCCCTAGCACATAGTTGCATAACGATCGTTCCTCAGTCGCGCAATCTTCTTTCGCTGTCGCTCCAAATGATGATGTTTATGCTGTCCCACGGAATGAAGCCAGCGAAGGGTAGCGTTGGGAAGGGCAGTAGACTCCACCAAGAAACGAGCGACAGCGTTTCTACCTCATGCTGCATAATTGTTGTTTAATGCACCTCCAAAGAAGCCGACGTTTGGGGTTAGTTGGCAGCACACGCTGTTCAGACCGATGCGAAAACGCTGGTGTTACTTCTCGACAAACGGCAAAAAACTGCATCTCGGTAGCTCAACTGCATGTAACGATTGCAGTAAGTTGCACAGATGCAGATGGGTACCAGATTAACTGGGTGGTGTTTGCAATTGTAATTGTATTTTCAATGCCGTTGAACTACGACGATACTATCGCGGGGTCTGTGCAGAATCGAAAGATAAGACTCGTCAGCAAACGATCGACTGCGATTGTTTTGGGCGTTCTAGCCGTGCAGCGTGCAGCAGAGGACAAAAATGTTTGTCTTGGGAAAGCGCACCTCAGATCCGGGTTGTGACACACTTAAGCCAAGCGGTGCTTTATGGGTTTTTGGTGGCTTCTTTCAAGCACTCCCGAAACATTGGCACCGTCTGCCAACGATTGGCAAGTTTCATTGTACAGACACATTGAAATCTAGCTCGCGGATGGGACGAATTGGTAGGTGTTCCGTGCGTCCGCACGTCGCCCATTCGCTGTGGTTGACTGTGGTGGTGTGTAGCATTATTATCGAAACGAAAACAAACCTCCCCCCTGAACAAACAAACAAGGTCGTCTTCATTATGCATGGTTAAGCGATGGTGAGTTCAATGGCGATGGCTTCTTTCTTCAAGTGTACAGCTTGGTGGATACATACGGAGAAAGCTTACACCCTGCACGCAATTTGTATTGTTCAGCTTGTACGAGCGAATTTTATAATCAAGAGACTTCAACGGTAGATAAACGACGAACCTTTTTTTTACATTGTCGTACTCTAAACCTCTGGTGACCATGTTGATGATCGATCGTACTGATAAATTAAAAACGTACATTTGCCATTTCGTATCTTTACTTACCTTCCTCCATAGATGTCATGCGTCAAGGGCGTGCTTTCGTCGTCGGAAAAGTTGTCGTCGCTCTCGTTCGGACCATTTGCCAGAGGTCGATGTCTGATAGCAGACATCTTCTCGGCTTAAGCCTCTGCAAGAAAACAAACCAACAAACAGATACAAACACGAATTAGATCAGTTGTATAAATGGGCGATTTAGATTTTTTTTTATTTTTTATTTGTCCCAAACACTCCTTATCCCTAACGATGTGATTTTATGGCTCACCGAAAAAAAAAGTTTTTTGGGAAAGAAATACCAGATTGAATGGCAAGCGGACCGGTTAAACTAGTGACATTTAAATGCAAAGAACCTGCCGAAGCAGAAGATGGTAACTAATATGAGACGTATGGCCGTACGATGTGGTTTCGCCGTAGAATAGCGAGAAGACAAAACCTAAACTTGGCAAAAGACATTTGAGAACGTCCGGTTTAGCCGGCAAAGGTTTTCACTCTCGTCAAGGTTACGATCAACCGGCAGGTATCTTCATGTGTTGCTGTAGCTATCATATGTCTAGATTCCAGCATCTTCATCCGATGAAAAAGGGTCACCATTTCCTGCCGAAGTTTTTAACACATTGCTCAACTTAACCCAACGATCGTGGCGTTCGTAAAGAATAAGAAAATGAATACATCAAAACGTCGTCATAACTTAAATCACCCGATAATTCGGGAAGGCTTCAAATTGTTGCTTTTGGTCCACCCGATGGACTTTTTGAATATAGCCAGATGTTGCGAAATCAAATCATAACACAGACTCAAGCATGATGGAGATAGAGAAACTCTGGAAGGAGAAGTGAAGTAAAAATTGCGTTCCAATATTTTGCTAGAGCATAATCCACTTCTGGTACCATTTGTATCAACCACACCTTTTACTTATGAGTCGATCGTTCACCGAAACGCACAAAAAATGGTTCAAGTGGAATGACTTTCAAGAAAACAAGTTCCATGGTAGAAATAACAGTACCAATATTCATAGCTCCTGCAATATTCAAGTCCTGATCGATGGGCTGTGGTTTCTGTGGAACAAGCACGTTAACGAACCTTGCTTCGGTTAACTAAAGTTGGTACAGATAGGTTCTGCTTCCCGACAGCTAGAGGGTCGACCACAACCCAAACACAGTGAGACTTGATATTTTTAATTCTTTCTTGCTATTGCCGGTTGTGACTCATGGAATCGAACACACCAAATGTAAAGCCAAATTACGTTTACCAGCTCGCAGCAGGGTGAACATAGATTGGTCTCTCGTTGCCCGTTTGGAGTCTTGACGCTGAAATCCCACGCAAGTGTGTGTTCCGAACTAACGAGCTGCGAACTGCCGCTCTTGGTCAAATCCATTCCCTTTCTAAGATCACCATTGATCGACACAGGCCAACCGTTTCGTTACGTTCATTGGCTTTTGTAAATATGGTAGAGAATGATTCTTTAGCAAAAATGTGGTGACAATTGACGGCGTGCTCATCGCGTCATTTGGAGTGTTAATAATTCATTTGTTTTTGAAGGGTGAACGTTGATGAGGTGTTCATAGCAGGCACAGCAACCGGTCAGGAAAAACAGCTGTCACACAATGGTAGGAACTGAGCGCTAACTTCCTACTTCCGAAATCAAATTGAGCCCAGAGTTGTCTAATTACGAGATCAAGAAGGTTGGTTTGGCTCCGTTCTTCCGTCCGGGGATTGATGCTGCGTTGCTGGTGTGGTGTGGAACGAACTTGAACTTTGGTATGAACTACATTGAATGGGTTACACTCTGGGAGAGCTGTTTAGGGTAGCTAATGGCTGTAAA
The DNA here is from genome assembly GCF_943734695.1 of Anopheles maculipalpis. NCBI lineage: Eukaryota > Metazoa > Arthropoda > Insecta > Diptera > Culicidae > Anopheles > Anopheles maculipalpis. The sequence continues at coordinate 19,376,596 of NC_064871.1, read as the reverse complement.
CTGGAAAAGAAGTACTTTGTAGAAAGTAGAATTCATGTGGGTATCGTAAACAGTTACGTCGGCCTGAGATGACCAAAATGGCAAACTTCTTTTATGACGCGCTGTTTATACACAGTGTCGTAGGAGTTTAGAGCTGATCAATTTGTATACAACTTTGATCAAGAATTATGCTTTTATAGCACTGACATTGTATTACGTTGGCGATGAGGACTCCCTCCCAAACGGACCCAAACGCTTCCCTACCTTTCCTCGCGAACCTTTTGATTTATATCACCCCAATTGCAACACTCCCGCCCAGAACCGGTTCAACCAGAACAACGCCCGCACTTCGAAACTTCCTCCTTTCTCAATGTTGCGCTCATTGTGCAAAAATGTGAACGGCCGGAAAAGCGACTCGCTAACGCGGTTCGCCAACAGGATTACTCTCTAGGCGATTTATTTCGCGCAACGATTCACTGCAAGCCGTTGAACCCTGTGCTCTGTGCGTATTCTTAAGTTAGCATGATCGGTACATTCCAGTCTGCTTTAAATGTCAGTAAACTTGCCCGCACGGACTGACCTTCACTTGTGGTGGCTTGTTGTGCGTACGGTGGACACTGTATTCGGTTTAAGTAGTTAATTTCTTTAACGCCCAGCCCCGTAGTCATGTGGTCACCTCTTTGGAGTGGCTTTTTTATTCGCACAAATCGTTTCTTGCCTGTAGTTAAAGCCATTAGTCAACCGATCGACACAGGAAACCGGCGCTTATCAACAGATCTACGGGACGGCAACATAAATTATGGAATGAAACATATGAAGAAGAATAATACTTCTTGGCGCGTAAAAGTAAGCTCCTTTCAGACTAGGTGTGGTTGGTTTTAACGAACAGACTGCTTCAGGTACGGTCCAGCAAAGCAATCGAACGACTAAAAGCCTTACGACTTGACCAGGCTACGTGTTGCTTACTTCCCTGTTCCAATTGCAGCTTCCAGTTTCCTCACTCTCCAGTGTTCGACCGAACTAGTCACTTGTGTGTATACTTGTTTTAAAAAAAGCCCAGGAACTCGATCGATGTCAATTGACATAGAAATATATACATTTTTTCATACTGATTCGACTGAAACGGTTAGCAAAGAGAACGGCAGATATAATTTAGTTAGTTCCATGGTTGTATGTTCCGTCAGCGTTCTGCGTCACTCTTTGCCAACTTTGTCGTCGCAGCTTCCCTTCCGAACACGTCTATAACGTGGCAGTCCGTCCCGATACCGTCGTCATGCCAGTCAGATCAATATGCCGACCGACACCGGGTTGGGTCAATTAAAATGGTGCCACGTCGCTGGTCGGGGGCTGCTTCGGTCGCAGTTTATCGTGGAGCAACACGATATTGGGGTACTCGTGTACGCTTAAGCACTGGATCGATGCTGACTTTCGATTTCTATAGCTCTCCGCTTATAAATTTGCATTGTCTCAGACCGTACCAAAAGGGGGGAGCTGTCGGAATGTGGCAGTTGAGCTGTGGAATGAGGTGTTTTAGTTGAATGCGGAATGCGGTTCGTTTGTGGCCCTTAAAGTGTTTGATGGCGGAAGCAAATATGGAGTTGTGGCAAAAAAAAACTAGAAGATTAAACATTAAAGGCAAATTAAAGATTTTACAGTGATCTGTATACTATGCCCGTCATGCATGCTGTTGTAAAGAATTTTAAGATCACTTCAATGTATAAACTATTGATGGTATTTCTTGGACTATAATTAATGAATGCTTCAGACTAGCTGACTAGCGAAGCAACATCAATCAACGCTGCTTTCCAGTACAACCAACATGCAACCCTTTGCGAACGAATATTGGTGCGCTTGCCAATGTCTGAATCTTGACGTTACTCTCCCTTTTTTCCCCCTTTCTGGCCACTTGGCAGTATTAGTGACCGGGGCACTGTTCCACGTCATGCTCCGGTGTGCAGCACGAATAAGATCGAACGAAAAGTTGCAGACGACCTTGTCTTGTATTCTGCACGCTCGGCTGCACGGTGGCCTGCCCAAAGCTTTCGCCCGCACTGTGTGTGAACACCCAATCTAGGGAGGTTCTCAACCTCACCACCATGCTGGATCGCATTCGGAGAGCAGCGGGAAAACTATCCGGTGTGTGGGGCGAACGCACGAACACGAACCTACCGAACTGGTTTCTTTGTTGGGCAAAAGGTTCCTTTTACTCAAATCGCTCTCAACACTGCCGTACAAATGCTTTTCGACGTGCAATGCACGGGACAGAAAATACTAACGATGATGTGCAGCTACACCAAACAAAAAAAAAAACAAACACATTGCGTAGATAAAATAAAACTTTAGAACGACATCATTAAAGCGTCATAACCGTTCAACGAAATGTTCCTTCCAAATGGTGTTGATGATGGGCGTCCGCTGATGAACGAGAAATGTCAGCACTGATCGTCTTGAAGTTGTGTTTTCGGTCTTGCTAGCCTTTGTAGCTTCTATCAAGCCGTACAGAGGGTGATCTTTGCTAGCAGAGGTAGTAAGAAATACTCCGATTGCATACAAAATTATGTCTCCCGGAAGACTACCCTTTTCAACTAGCGCTGGGACAGCTTCATGGATGTGTCATAAAAGCTCAATTTGATGGGCACGATTTCCATCGAGTTTCGGGCTATATATTCTGGCATTTTATGTGTATCCGCAGTCGGGCGAGTGAGGTATTTTTTTCTTTTTCTTCTAGTGCATTTCAATCATGTGAATTACGGTGATGACCCCTCCCGGGGTTAGGTTAGTAAACACGTAGCATAAATGCCATCCTGCTCGTACACGTACACATGATTACGATCTGTGTGCATTGGGTCATTTGAATAAGGCTTTTGCCGTCGGCTAGGCGGCTTTTGTGAAGATCAGAATGATGGATCTCAGGAACAAAGCTATTGATCTTGATAAAGAGCAGGAGATTAATATAAAATACTGAAGAATTTTAGAGATCACACACAGGTTAGCTTGCTTAAATGAATGGTAGAATCTTAGTAGAAATCGCACTACCATCACTTTGCCGCCAAGTTCAATTGCTGAAGTTCGACTTAGTAGACCTCATAGTGAACAGGAAGAAAAAAAAGAGCAAGATCGTGTAGTAAACGAAACAGAGACAGCAACCCAGGCGTATACTGGATTAATTTCCTCACTCTACATCGGAGTGGTCAAACCAGTTTGCTAGTTTCGTCCAGACTCCTCTGGCCAGTAGGGGAGTCCACCCTTGCGGTTGCCATTTTTACTTCGCTTCGTTCCGATCGCTCACGAAAGCGATAAAGGAAACAACTTTTTCTTTCTTTCGAACTAGGCACACAACCACCACCCGTTACAATCACCAGGCACGGGCAGGCACGAAAAGCAACCCCCAAACCGGCCAAATGGTACGTTCGAAATGGGGAGGTTTGAGTTTGTTGGATTTTTTTTCCTTAGCTCTCTGCTATATATCTGATAAATGGCTTAAGTACAGCCTGCACGCTTCTGTTGGCCGAACGTTGGCGTGGTTGATCTTTGCTAGAGCATTACTCCATTTGCTGCCACAGTTAAAGTCCGAGTGCTTTTTGAAAGTAGTTTACAAGGTACAAAATCTACGCCTACAGGAAGTATGGGAGGTGTACGGTGATGTATTAAAATAGGTTTAACAGTATAAATGTAAAAGCAATCACTTTAGTATGTTTGTGAACCCTCAGTATATGATTAGAATCGCCAACTTTATTGGACACGGTTGTCAAGGAGCGCAGGTTGAATGATGACTACAGCTGTCACTTAGAAAGGGGCCTTCGTGTAACGTTTGCTGTAACTTTGCAGTCATGATCGTCGTCGCTACTTCACAGCTTCCTAACGAGCTTTTCCTAATGATCTTACAAACCACTCACACACAAACGTACGATTGTATTGCGATGTTCATCATGATGCAGCTGTATTGTTCGCAAACGATACTGTTAGGCGTGACGGTACGTTACTGTAATACATTGTTTCGCCGTAACATTACACTCGTCCAGTGGACGGATATGGATTGGTGGGCAAGGAACGGTTCTCCAGCTGCCGGATCCTCTCGACCATGTGGGTCAAGGAGGATCGTAACGGCATTTGCGATCATTTTTACTTTATCCAACAACTAGAATCGGTGGTTTGCTGTGACCAGCACTAAACCTTGAAAGATTTGCACCATGAATCATGCACACCGATTACGGCAACGCACTAACAACGGTTGCCATTTCACTATCGTTATGATCAGATACTCTTCTGACAAAGCTTCACTCTATCACGCAACCTGCCCCGTACCGGAGAGATAAAAAAACATTGATAGGAATCTCACATCACAACAGCCATAGTCCCCAAAAATAGTCGCATCGTTATTTTGTGATCAAGCGTCGACCGAACGCGATGGCTCGTTTCAGGGCCACACGATTATCATCGAATGGTGGTGGTGAACCTGTTTCTCGCGAGCACACTGCTTGCATCTGATCGTAAAGCCACCTGACCTGACTTCTTCAGCCATCGCAAATATCATCAACCTTGGCAGTTTCGGATCCGATCGGATGTCGTAACGCACTCTTTAGACGGGTAAGCTTCCTGACCACTTGCGGCACGAAAACGAAAGTGAAGCTGGAAACGGCACCACACAAATGCGACTGATAACAAACCCGTCTTCAGTTGAAAAAACGGGCCGACCGGAAGATCGAAACGGGATAAACGAGATTGGAATCTTCAAATGTGTTTCTGGTAGAGAAAGCTAATTACCATTTGTGGGTGTTTTGTCTAACTGCAGTACAGTTGGAGCCTTTTTTTCTATTCTGCTTGATCAATGCTCGTCTTGCTGGGGAGTGTTGGAATTGCTAACGAACCGGATATGGAATGCAAATCATAAACTATCCATATTTGTTGTTTGTTGGCTTTTACCCATGTTTGCAGTTTTAGCGAAGCGAAGCCAATTAAATGCACCTCAAGATGCATGAGATCTCTTAATGAAGCAAATAGATGGAAGTGCACTGTCTGATGCTCTACGAAATAAAGACCTTATTTGAAGAAAATACTCAGACACAGAGAGAGTGTTTATCCTTTGCATGAATGCATTTTTTCAATGGTGTATCTGTGAGGATCAAATATTGTTGCTCCTAATAACCCATGACTGTTTTGTAGCTTTTTGATGGGAAGGATCTAAAATGCTATTGACGTTAGACTGATATCAAACCAAACCCGGACCGTTCCCCGGACTGACTGACTATTAGACAATTGTGACAGCTCAATTTGATGCCTCTTATGGGACACTCTAATGAGATAATGATAACAAAATTATAATTATAATTGAGTTTAGTTTTCAAAACTCAATGAATGCGTGACCTGAAACACCTTAAAGCAGTCCTCACCATGATGAACTACTTAAAAACATCCCCAGACATGAGCAGATACTTCACCCCAAGTGCACATATAATTAGAATTTCTGCTTATTAAAACTGACCAAGCATTTGAATCATATTTTACTATACACCCACCATTATTAACCTACAAAACTGAACCATGTGCTTGCAAGGTCGAACAAAAAAAAAAGATTATTGTCTAAAAGGCTCTTCAAAACAAAACAAAAAAAAAATCAACACAAACACCCACTACCGTTATGGTTATTAGTGTTTTGGTCACCATTCAGGCGGTGGCTACCACAACCACTGTGCCACACAGCCCAACAGCGCGCCGTACGCAAATCACACGCAAAGCAAATGGCGTGGCAAAATGGTCAAACACATTACCGGCCGTGCCCTCGACGTGCCAGGGTGTGGTGCGGTGGAAAGCAGGGCGCATGTTGGACAGCATTTTATTTGCGAACCATTGCAACCGATATTGCGCAACCCCCGGCCAACATGGCAAGGATTCCATTGAGTGATTGTCTTTTTTTTATTTTTTTGGCTGTTAGAGCTGACCACCGTCTGTCGCCCATTCATCAGCATCCTCGATTTGATTTTGGGTGGTTTGTGTGTGTGTGCGTATGTATGTTCCTTTTTCTTCTCTTTCTTCAACTTTCCAAGTGCTGGTCAAGAGCTAATTCTTGCTCGAATGTCAGAAACGACTTGACACCATGGTTGAGGTGATCGGTGTGCAAACTGAGGATTTTTGATTCGACGTTTTTTCGGCAACGTTTTGGAACGATACATCGGTCGGCCCAGCAGTGGGTAAGGTTACGGTGAAAATCATGCATGTCACCATTATTGCTCGTACACCGATGCTGCTGCCGAAGGCCAGAGAGCAAGCAGTCGGTACAAGATTAAGAAGATGGAAGAAGATCGAACGGCAAGAAATTATTGGAGCATTTTTTTGGGTGGGGTTGATCATGTTTGGTCCAAATCAAATATTCGCTAGCGACGGTACCATTATTACCCACATTGACAGATTGACCTCTAGCATATTCATGGCAATTCTGTTTTTGATCAGTTACTTTGAACTAGTTATTTTGGAGAAAAATCCTTCAAAGAAAAGTGAAGCTCTGGTTTTATATCGGAAAAAGCTGCTACAAAATAGGAGCCTATTTATGCAACAATTTTTATTGTAGGTTGCAATAATTACCTTCTTATGGTGCAGTACTGTACCGGTAATGTAATAAAACACAATGTAAAATGAAATTGTATCACTCGTGAGAAGTGCCACCAGCATGCACAGACGTCCAACGCCACTAAAGACAAATGTGTGAACCGTTCTGGCGGCTACTACATGTGATTTATGTGCCCTGGTGGGTCATATGTCTCACTGCGCTCACAAGATGACGAGCTCCAAACTCTTGGTAGCTGTAAAGAACATTTAGCTATGCTACACAGAATTCCCGCAATGACTACAATTATGCCTGACTTGTCTGTTTCGTTGGAGTTGGAAAAACCTTCGTACAAGCTACGTAATTCTTAGGGATGGATTCCTATCATCTCCACCTCTTGTATCTAACTGATACCGTTCACCATCCTCGGCTAGACTTAATTGCCATGCCAGTGCATCCCATCGCTTTTCATGCCGCATAATAACATGCGTAGCCTAGCATAAAGCAAGGTGAAAATTTCTTTCTCTCCAACTTCATCCCTCACCAAAATGATGAAAGCAAGGGGTAGGTAGATTATGGATTGATCGAGCTGTTCGTACACATTCAGGCCACCGAGCGCACTAATCATCAGCGTATTGTTATTTCTAACCGATAGTAATTGCAAGATTGCCACACTGGCTGTGCTTTGTTTCGTCGCTGCACACGCTTCTTTTCCCTCAAACCCTCCACGGGCGCTAAAGGGAAAGTTGCCCGTGAAAGCGCACGCACACGCGGTACCTTCTCGATGCTCGGTGAGGTGAGGTTTTCCTTGCTTATGTTGCAGTAACACTATGCTGTATGTACTTTAAACAACTTCACTTTGATACAAAAAAAAAATCTTCCATGATTTTTTGTATCATTTTTATCTCAAGAGATGAACTCTTTATTTTTTATCGTATCTCCTACTCACTCGTCTATTTTCCACTTGAGTTGGAGTCAACCCAGAGCTTTTCACTGATAGTTATAAAGTCCGTGAATGTTTCTGAACGTTTTCGTCACAATAAACACCTCCGACACTGTTTAGATTTGTAATCTAACTGGTCCACCATGAAACGGAACCTGTTTCTATTTCCTTCCAGACATGGGCTCCTATCCTATTCCTCTTCAGGCTTTCCGGATACAAACGATGCATTGAACATGTACCAAACAAGTCTTTCAAATAGCAAAAATAAAACACATTGCTTTAACGTGTGGTTTCAACGGAACCAGACACATATTCGGTAGCATTCAACAAATAATGTTGTTTACTAAACGTCACCTTGGAACTGGTGGTTGAAGGATGAATTCCAAGAATTTGTGTCTCTTGTGTGAAGATGTAGGTTGAATCACCTCCATTTTCTTTCAATGCTTTACAAGCCGCTATCAGCTATGTGAGGCATGATCGGTTTAGTTTATTTTCATTCAAACTTTTTTTCGTTATCTACCGATTATTCAACATACTTCAAAACCGGGGCCGGTTGATGTTGATGTCACCTGTTTCATCTTTATTTCATCTAACCTTTTTCATCGTTTTCACTTTTGTTTGAATGTTTGAGCGCCATTTTTTCTCTGGCGCATTTGTTTTTTTTTTTTTTTGGTATGGCGGCAGCAGGTCGACGATCTGCATCATTTTCGCTCGAAAACCATCTCTTTCCACTTTCGTACGGTGCGAAACAATCGGGGCAGGTTGCTTTTTCTTTTGCTGGCTTTCGGTTTTTCGTTTCGTTGCTTCTCTCTCTTCGCACTGTCCGTCCGCTGAAGACTGTGTGAAATGATTTTCACTTTTCAAATCTTCGCCACGGAACGGGATCATCGCTTAGCGGGTTGCCCCGCGTACGATCGTCGGTGTGTTGGCCTACTTGGGATGTGAAATAATCTTCCTCGTAGGGTTTCCGTTTTTTTTTTCCATTTATATCCGTTTTTCTTATGTCTAAGACGATTGCCCTGACCTGTCTTAATTTTGAGGACTGCTTCCTTCGATGAAAATGTATTGCGGAACTAATAGTTCCTAAAGCTAATAGTGAAATAATTTTGAAGCTTTTGCCTTTATTTTAAACTCCGAAAGGTTTCCAACGCACTGCTGAAGCTAATAGAAGCTGTTGTCCGTGCACCTGCGTCCTCCAATGTTCAAAGACCTGGGTTTTGCAGTTGTGAACCCATTAGTGCTTTCAATTTCTCATACAAGTTCATCGACATCCGCCGCATATCCATCCGAACCCATCAAAACTACATATTGGGGGAGGACGTGTTGTATCGGATATGCAAAATTACAATTCTCCATCTCATCTTTACCTTCGGCGAGTTTAAAAAATTTCACTTTTCAATCACCTCTCCAACAACGAACTTTTCGGTACATTTTCACGTCGTTTTTGTTTAATGGATTTCGATGTTTGTGCTCGGGGTCTTGCTTACTCCCTGCAGACATTAGTGGCCGATGCGTGTGCGGCTGCAGCTTCAAGTTCCAGCTGACGCCCGCTATTATTAGTAATTGCCGCACACATACACAGCCGAGGTGAGAAGAAAGTAGCGTCTTTTCTCTTATGGTGCCATAATTTGCGAGTGTCTTTTTATTACTACTTTCAGCTTCCATTTTAAATCCTTTTTAAGACTTATTTTTAGATTTAAGTACAGTTTGCTTCTGTTATAACATAACAATTTAGTAAAAGTGTGTGTGAATTTCCTATACTCTACAGAAAGACGCTTGTTGATCGTTCCTGGTCAGTGTATGCTTGCGACAAGACCTTGAGTGCGATGGCGCACATAAGAAGGTTATCGAGTTAATAAAAATTCTTAAGCTCGTTTGCGGTTCAGAGCCATGATCACCGCTGACCGTTAACACTCGATTGGATTTATATGCAAAAAATAACCCAACTCTCTTGCAAAAACCGAGTCAAACCACAACAACAAAACAAGCTCGTACGGTCTAAAGAACATGATTGACGCAATGTTAACACTGCGCAGGGTGTAACGACGTCTACGGGCTCATAAGAGTGAAATAAAACCTATGTTTGGCTGGTGTTTTTTTTTTTTTTTTGCAGGGCAGCCACAAAGCTCCACCCAAACGTGTCGAATTTCGAAGGCTATCCTAACGCCCGAGGGCCAGTAGATATGGTTGTGCGTGTACAGCAACTCCAGCAGCGTACCAAGAAGCAAGAAACCAGCTACCACCTTAAACCAATGCGTTTGACATTCTGGGTGATTTGGTGCGGAGCGTTTTTTGTTGCTTTGCTGTGCTGCGTTGTGCCACCGCTCGTTAGCGCATTGAACCAACAACAATAAAATCGAGCCATTTAAGCTTAAACCGGAGCGAACAAAGAAAAACGTATGGTTAAGGTTGATCGGTTGGCGTTCTGATTGGTGCAAGACATGCGAGACACCCCCAGACACCAGCACGTTGCTGTGATCGTGGCGACTCCGATCTTGCTGAGGGGAGTTTAAGTTTTCCGACACCAACTGAGCAAAAACAAAAATAATTAAACAAACAACACGTAAGCCATGCAACACGAGCAGTTGAGTATGTATGGAGTAGCTTAAGTAAAGCATAAACTCGATCGCTACATGCCGGTGCAACGCTTAATGTATTTGCGCCATTGCAAATGTGGAAAGAAAACGGAACGGAGCAATTATGGATTTCCACCGGAAAATCTCACATCCGCTCGTGTGTGTGAGTTTTTGTGAAGTTGCTTTACACAACCTGCAACTGAATGAAGGGAAGGATGATGAAAAGCTTTAGCCCTTCGAAAGACAATGCATGATATTGTTTTGACAGCTTGTATGCGAGGAAATTGGTTTGCTGTTTCAAGGAAGGGATGAACACATCGTGCGAGCCCTTTACTTCCATTCTATTGAGCACAACAAAAAGGATGTTGTGAAACTACCGGTAATGGAAGGTTCTACTGTCTGGCTCAGTTGCTAGACATAGGTGGTTATGTGTCCAAGCGATCCACTCAACTGTAGATCGTTTTTTGAATTATGTCTTTGAATATCACAGCATATTAATTAATTTAAAGCGACCAGGAGCAAAACAGCCGAGATACTGCAGTAGAAGTTTTGACTGTGTGTGTTTTATCCATGTGCAAAAAAAAATGGAAAAATGATAAAAAATGACAATTTTGACGAATATCTTCTCTTTCCTAGAAAAAGATGAAGAAACCTAAAGGAACGAAAAATAGCTGTAGAATAGTTGATGTATAGGAGAAATATAAGGAAATCAAGGTTTTACTTTCTAGTGTTTCTAGTGTTCTTATCGTTGTAACACTTGGTGAAATACTCGAATATAAACCAGCTGAGGATGGTTCAATAGTAGAGATAGTAACGGCTTCGGTCTTCACACGCAGAAATAAGCTTTATTTGGTATTCCGTAAAGAGGTGGATTTTCCCCTTTTGAGGCCCTAAGCGGAATGAGTGTTGGGGGTAGGGGATACCGTCTTGAACTACAGAAGATAACAAAAATAGGAATTTGTACGCGCAGGGGGTGCTTCTAAACCGGGGCCGATAACAGGGGCTTCAGCTTTCAAACCGGGGGCGCCAAACGGTCCCTCAGTCCGCTTATAAGGAATTCTCGTAGTGATAACTGATCATCTTACTACGTACCGATAAGTTGCGTAAGTCATTAGATGACCGGCATGCTGTAGAATGTCGTTAAGCCATGAATAAGAAGCAGACCAGCTGATGGTATTTTTGAAAAATATTTTTTCGATAGTGATTGATATCTGGAGCAACCAATAGATTTTTTTTTGGCAAAACATCGGTCTGAGCAGTTATTAAAATTAATATGATTAAGGCGTATTAGCAGCTGATCATTAAGACTCAAAACGAGCTGGTAAGAATGCATCATACACATTTTTGAGGCAGAAATTAACAAGGAGCCAAATAATTATCCGCTAGAATCACTTAGGAACGGATAATAGAGCTCTCCTTATTCTTCTACTACTGTTTCTTGGTTGGGATTTGAACCCCTGTCTTTGACTGTCCTGTCTGAAGTGTAAAGACAGGCCCCATGTCATCTGTTATTTCTTCCAAAAATCTCCACTGTGTATGCCGGTGTAACTGAATGATTTTTATTAATCAAAACATAACACCTGTATGCTGCATTACACAATGAGCGCGATACGCTGGCCAATAACTGGCACCTTTACCGAGCTTGAAAACAAGCTTATCATAACGTAATGCCACCAGGCACGGCTAAGCTTTACCGGCTGTTGGTGATACGATTGCATTTTAATTTTGCAAAATTTGTCAAGCTCCGTGGACCAAAGCCACACACCGTGAATGTGACGCTTGTTAAATAGTTTCATAATGCAAAAGTGAAAAATAGTTTCGTAACGTTATTTTACTTTTAGCTTATGAGCTGTGCAATGCAGTGCCAAACAACTAATATAATGAGCGAATTAGCATTTGACGAGCTTCATCGAGCCGGTTGCCATATCCCATGTTGGGGTTGAATATTTCGTCCACATAATTTATGCCCACAAACGAATCCTTTTTTCTTCCATCTCGCTATGCAACCTTAATAGTGTTCTGACCGTAATCGTTACACTATAAATCAACTTAATGATCTAAAAAAATATATGTATAAAAACACACAACAACTACCAACTCACCTAGCAACGGCTCCAGTCAACACCCAGTGATCGTTCCAGCCAATCCAGCTGTGCTGACGCTTATGCTTCAGCTGCCCTTTTGTAGTGTCGCTATGCTACCACGGCCACCTGAGGGTGGTATGTGCCGCCGATATCCAAAAACACAATGCCAAAACCTGGTCTCTCCTGCTTGCTCTTTCTGCTGGTGTTTCGACCTTTTTGCTGCTCCGTCTTTTTTTCCTTACGCTCACCCCGTTATCTTACGCAACATAAACGGCAAATCTTCGACGACGGCTACGACCGACGATCGGTCGACTGCCTTTCACCAAAGCGAACAAAATATTGACAAAAAGGGAAAATTTACAAATTAATTTAAAAACTAGGAATAGGACGCGTTTAATGTTTGGCAAACGATTAAGTTCACAGTTTCTTCACCATGTTGCATCATCGGCTTCGAGATGAACTCGTATAAATAAGTAAATTTTCAATGAAAAGATAAGACACAAACTATAGAAAATACATAAATTATTTACTTCTTGTCGAGCAACATTGTCATTTGCTCTGGCCATAAAGGTGTCCCTGCTGTGCGATATTGTCGACGAATAAATTTCAAAAAAGTGCACTTTAACTGCACCACACGCCGAACTACTACCAGCAGCGGGCGACAGACATGGGCATTACTGTAGCAGCTACCTTCAAAGACCTTCGGAACATTGGCCACTTTTTCGATGCCCACTCACATAAACACACGCACACTAACCCCGCACAAACACCAACGCACGGCAGGTCTCCACAAATCAGGTCCACGCGCCACAAACAGTGTCACTTGGCAGTGTAAGAAATGATCAAGAAAGCGGTCGATGGTGGGAGACAACAGATCCAAACTCAAGACGGTAACGGTGGCATACCAGCTGGAAAGGGGCCTGCGTCAAGGTACGCAAAGCAGCCCGAACAGCAACAACAACCAAGTTATGCTAACATACACATGCACAGCAAACGAAAGAAAAAAAAAAACCGACCCGATCCGCACCCACACACGCGATCAAGCTCTGCATGACATCCGCACCATGCTCTTCGGACCGACCACGTTTGCATCCGATTTGTGACGTTATGTCGCGCGCTAGAATGACTAATGAAGAAGCACACCATCATCACCGAGGATCCGTTTGTTTTTTCTTACATTTCTGGCTACTTTCTTCAAAATCTAAACTAAACGTCTTTAAGATCAAGCTATATTCTACAAAAAGTAGTTACAATTTGTCATCTGATCATGGTGACCATGTCGATGTGTTTTGGTCTCTCTTCTTCGTCAGCTTAACTTCCACTTCCATACGGTTCTTCGCTTTCACCACGCATCGCTCACATTCCAAATAATCAATCCTCTCGCATCGATCATCATCGAAGTTTCGAAGATCACTACTAGTCGTTGATTTCGTAATATGCGGATCACTTATTCATTTGTTCCATCAATGTAGGACCGTTTGCACTGTAAAAATTTTGGGTTGTCGTCCCCATCCTCGTCCTCATACAAGAACGATGGGCCGCCGACGGGGTACGGAACTCGCTACGTAAAGCAGCCCAGCGAAGATCCGTGTGTGTCGAAACGCCGTAAAGGTGAAGGCTTTGACATTTCGAGAGAGCAGCATAGCGGCACGGTTTCAGCACTGGCCGGACTGGAATCGCGAGTTTTAGATCGGGTGGCTTCGTACTGCCAGCACCATTGTCACCCACTTCATCAACATGATCATCATCATCACCACCACCACTACCTATTATGCCGTAATACAGTTCTTATAGGTTTAGTCTATCAAACAAAAACACCTCTTAAAATTAAAGAAATTTAACACAATTTTAACCGTTGTGGCAAAGTGGCGAAAGATGGAAAGTGAACGAATTAAAGCTCCGCCTTGTGCACTTGCACCGTTGAACGCAGGTACGAAAGGAACATAAAAACCGCACTTACACTGCGTACACACGATTTACACAATCACTTCTCCAGCCAAAAACCTTCGCTCACTTCTTTTTTCCCCCCAGTGCGAAGAAATCACCACGAGCCAGACGACGCGACAGCATGCGACCAGGGTTCGTTGGGATCTGGTCGTTGAAATCTCTCTCGAGCCGAGTGAAACGCCGCCGCGCTGCAAGACCGTACCGCAAGCGCTAAAGCTGCACATTCGAGTGATGGTGTTGGTGAGCGCAGCGATCAGACAAAACCAGTTGCTGTAGCCTCCCCCCTTGAGACATGCATGTGGCGCAAGGAGGTACGCAAGTCGCTACGGCGAACGATCGCGGCTGTGGAGTTTCTGCATGGAATGGTGTACTGGAGCCAATCGATGGACTCAACACTCTCGCCCCGTTGTGTGGTGCTGTGTGTTTGTGCACCTTTGCAATTAATGCAATCTTGCGACTAGAATCGGTGTGATTCATTCGTTGCTCTTCTTTTGATCCTTGATGATCTTACACCACTCTTTGGTGGGCTATTCTCACACTACGGTAAGTACTGATGCATCCAAACAGCTGATCAGACGGCGCGTATTGAATCACATACGATACTTACTATATCCTATTGTGAGTCACCAAAAATGCCACAACCGAAACCCGAAGGACATTTTTACTATTCCTGGAGGTATCGACTAGCTCAAGTTGTACTTTTGGAGATGAATCAATTCGAATTAATAGATGAAATTTCTTAAGGAAATCGTGTTGGAGCAACATTGCACAGGAACTGCTTTTTTTCATTTTTGGCTCTATACAATCTTGAGAGCTATTTTTGAATTACATATCTTAAGTTACCAGCAGCTGAATCGCGAGTCCTGCGTACAGAAACTACATCTTGATGAGATCCTATGGCTAGTCCTGCTTCGTAAAGACCATCACTGCTACCGGAACGACCTCTAGACCGCTTCAGTGGAGTTAATATACATGATTTTTTCCTTGATCGTTTCATTCATCAATTCCTCAAAATTAACTGTTTTTTTCTTCTTGGCTTAACGTTTTCACTACGAGCGAACGGTCCGGATGGTATTTGAACCACGGTCTTGCCGTGTGAAAATCGACGCTGTTATCATATATACCCAGCCACCATCTAAATGAACTTCAAACTATTGAATAAAAAGACAAATGAAGCACAAATTGATCTATATACTTTCAAAATTCTCAATTTTAAATATGTTATTTCCATAGAATGTTAGCCTGGCAGTAATGCTAATTGAATTCTATTGTAAATCAAATGGAAATTATACAAATATCAATGAGCATCAGCAGTTTACAAGCAGCACCGATGCCCCATACGAGATTCTCTCTAGGCGGCAATCTTTAACAATCAATTCAGCTGGGGAACCCTTTCGAGCCCCACGTGGCCGCTCAGTCGACTTATTGGAAAAATTGTGTATCTACGACCTAGTGGCTAGTGCACGAAGAAATTCGTAAAATTAATAGTAACAAAAACAGTCCATCATGTGTTATAAAATGTGTACGCGCTTGTAAAAACACATTTTTCCATTTGAATAATTTTTAACAGAATTTAAACATTTTTGAACAAATAACGTCAGTTGATTTTATACCAGCTCGACCAGTACGAAGATTGCCGAAGTATTTTGACGTTTCACGAGCTGTCAAACAACGTTGACAGCATGCACAAATGCAAAAGTAGGCAGCGCAAGCGAATCGTACGCACTCGACGGAAGGTCAGATTCAGCTCGTGCGCTGAAGATAGTTGCAATAATCGGTTTTAGTAAAATAGTTTCTAAAGATGTACGTCATACCCATTAGCACAACATCGCTTCTAGTCCTTATCATCAGCACAATTTGTACGCTCAATTTCATAGAAGGTAAGTTGTTCTTTCGTTAGTCCGACGAAGGTTTGTTTTGCTGTCGAATGTGTTGGGAGGCGTTGATTGGCCGTAGCGTGTCACTGTGTGCGTTATGCTCGTACATATGTGATAGCCAAATGTATATCGCTTGCCGGTGCCAACAATGCTGTATTTGAGAAGAACCACGTCAGTGAAAACAAAACAAGATTCGTAGGTCCATGTTCTATAGGTTCTGAGTCTGTCTATCTGTCTCGGATTTTCTAGCTGCCCGGAACAACAGGCATGTGACGTGCGGATCCGTACTGAAGCTGCTCAATACCGATTACAAAGTGCGATTACATTCGCACGATGTAAAGTACGGAACGGGGTCGGGTCAGCAGTCAGTGACGGCCACCGAGCTGCAGGAGGACGTAAACAGCCACTGGGCAGTGAGGGCTGCTACCGGAAAGCACTGCGAACGAGGGTATGTATAGGCGGATCGGAAGTTTCGCGAGCAATTTATCGAACTTCTAACGTTTGTTTCTTCCATTGTAGGGAGCCCGTAAAATGCGGTGACACAATTCGTCTGCATCATCTTGCTACGAACAAAAACCTACATTCGCATCACTTCCAGAGTCCGCTGTCCGGTAATCAGGAAATCTCAGCCTATGGCGATGAACAGGGTAAATGAAAATTGGATTGGATCTTTCGACCAACATCCCAGCTATAACAATACGTTTTGTTTTAGGTGAAGGTGATACCGGAGACCACTGGTTGTTGATCTGTTCCGGAGACAGCTGGGTACGATCAAATGCGGTTCGGTTTCAACACATCGACACGGACATGTATCTTGGTGTGTCGGGACGCACCTTTGGACGGCCTATAAATGGACAGATGGAAGTGATCGGTCTACCCAACCCATACTCCGGCACTGAATGGATCGCCGCCGAGGGTTTGTTTATTCATCCGACGGAAAAGGATAGCGGTTCACGTGTTCACACCGAGCTTTAAGCCACCCAGAACAAAAGTGCATATTGCATGACTATTATTTATTGTGGACTCTGCCTGGCCCCCAATGCAGAAATGAGGATTCGTTTCTGTTTTACTGTGTGGATTTGTGGCACGCGACAAGATTTACTGTACGGCTGATCGGTGATGTAGTTGCATTACGATGTACTCTGCGCTAAAATATAACATCGTGATACGAAACATCGTTTTGTTTGCTATTTCATTCTAATCTTCGGTATGATGATAAGAGCAGCGAATAATGTTTGTAACAAACGAAGAAGTTATATGTTTTTAGATGACATTTTTTAGGTTTTCATCGAAAAATTAACGTAGAAGTTGATTTTGAAGCAATTACGTTGCTCAAGACCGGAAAACTTGAACATCGACAGAAGATTTTCTCGATTGTTTTTTTTTTCTCTTATCACTGAAAGCTTCCGTTTGTTTTGACAGCTCTCTTGCTCGCTTTTGCCCTCTCCGATCGACGACTCTCTCGATTAACCTTTATGTCAAACAAATACACATATTCCAGAATTTCATCAGTATTTTAGGCTAACTTAATATTTTTTTTCCTTTTTTATTATGAAATTTAAATGTGTGTTTTCAAGTTAAAATATTTTTCATTCAAATTTGTGAGTATAAAACTACTATTTTTCTTTAATTTTTAATACATTTGCACACAGCAAGGTTAACCGAGCTTCCCTCTCTCACGTATGCATGCGTACTGTTTGAAAGCTTTCACTTCATCTTGTTCGAAGCATCGGTCGGTGGACGAAAGCTATCGAACTCCCAATTGCATTTGAGACGTGAGACGATTCGCATGTGGTGCGTTCATTCCCGTAATGCCCGTGCAGATTGGCAGAGTGAGAGAAAACCAGTGAGCGAGAGAGAAATATACTAAACAACGGAAGGAAAAAACTGTTTAGCAAATGCGGTTCGCATTCTAAATCCCAGCAACCTATCGACTGGAACCGTTCTATCTTGTGTGCACCATCGAAGAGCACCCACCATTCCCCATTCCTGAAGACACGATTCCCGGTAAGAATCCTCTAGTGACGTGTGTGGGATGATACCAGCGAACCCTTTATCAGTGTCAAGAGTTCCGTGTTGTTGGTCGATTATCCTTGGGTTGGCCTAGCGGTGGAAATTGTATCTTACAAATTCTGTCCCAAAAGGCCACCCAGCACACTCTATTGGCTTCGTAGCTCTCCGATTGTTGTCATCGCCGTGTGCATCGGATTCGCTAGGGAAAGGTGTGTCCGTTGTTGGTGTGTGCGCTCGCTAGTGTGACGGTTCAGTGTGTGCGAGAGCCATTTCTCCGCGTGCGTGCGAACTTGTGTGTGTGTGTGAGAGAGAGAGCAGGAGAGCAAGAAGATATATCGATTTTTCCCAATCCCGTTTGTGGTGTGTGCCTCCGGAACGCGATGTTATGAAGAAAGATGTAGAAGGAATCTATCCGTTATGATAGTTACATTCAGCCACTAAGCTCGTGTGTTACCATATTGTGTTTCTTGATCGATTCACTGCCACAACAAGAAGTGATTTGTGCCACGCAAAAGTGTTTAGAAACGCTTTCCGAAACATCAATATAAGCAAAATTGCTCGCCAACCGGTTCCAACACTCGCCAAGCACAGTTTTGCAGAAGTTTTTCCGTATTATCTGTCAAAAAGAAATACACTCCGTAGATGGTTTGTCTTAACAACAATCCAAGTAGCATTGGGCCAAATGTGCTGCGTTGTCATTTATTTCGCTAGTCTTCACATACCTTTTGGCTTAAATTTGGCGTTAGATTTCTGCTGATACAACTGTGGGCCAGCGCGTTTGTGTTTCCGTTGCTTTTTTGTATTTTCTGTTCTTCGGTAACGAGACCTTTTTCCAACACTTGCCGCGTGCAACAACAACAAACATATTCGCAGCAGCTGTGTGCGTGTGCTACGCGTGTGCCAATACAAGAGCAGTGATGGAATTTTGAAGTGCGAAAGTAAAAATATAGTGAAAAAGGCGTTTATCCTTCCACCGTGCTCCGTGTGTGTGTGTGTGTTGTGTAATTTTGAAAAGTTTCCCTTTTCCAGCCCAGGAAGGAAGTGTGTTGTAAGCTTTGGAAAAGCCTCTCCTCCTAATAGAAAAAAATGTAAGTTCAAATTTTTGTGGTTTTCGTGTCTTGTTTTGTTTAGAAATATGTCTTGCATTAAACTCACTCACTTTACCATTGTTATGTTTTGCAACTTGCAAAGCGGATTGGGATTGTGCCGAGTGTTTTATTAATTAGTAATTTGATTTGGGTAGTTGGTTCCATCTTTGCAGTATGCACGGTAATGTTACTTGCGTTGTGTACTGTGTAATGTGCTGTGTGGCGAAAGCATCCACGCACCGACGTCGTTATTATGTACAGCATGCATAAAGAAGGAGAAACATCCGGGAAGAGCGGCACAATAGCTGTAAAGTGACACTTGACAAGAGAGGCAGCGGGAGAGAAAGAAAGAGAGAGAGCATTAGTAGTATGCATGCAAAAGTATCAAACCGAGAAGAAGACATGCGATCGGTATACCCGATAGTGTGAGAAGGAATAGTAAAACGCACCTTCTCTCTCAAAAGAGTTAAATCCCACTCGCTCTCTTTCTTGCTATTTCTTCACCGCCTGCAGACAGAAGTTGGATAAAAACATGTTCTATTTACCACCGGAACACGTCACGACTTCCCTAAGCTAATCGTCTTAGGTCAGCACGCATACCGATGCATTTCCTGTTGGAATGTGACTAAAATAGTTGCTCACTCTGTTCAATTACCGAATTCTTTCTCTCTTGCATCTCACTTTCTCACCGTTTGCTCACCGTTCATGTTTTGCATACATGTACAAGGCCACGGTAAAAGAGCTTTTACCGAAAGCTTCATCGGTCTACAGCTGGTTCTATTGTTTACACAATTTTAATGTTATCACTTGAATGATGAGGTTCTGGTAATGGGAATGTAGCAGAGATTATCTTTTTGTTTGTATGTTATTAATCCTACACAGTACACAGTTTATTGAGGATCGTTTTTTACATATGTAAAATAGATATTTTATTAGTGTTTGCTTGTTCTTGCCCTAGATGATAAATTTCCCGTTTGCCGTAACGTTGCCAAATATGAATGCTGTTGTGTGTTTAACAAAACTATTAGCACGTCTCATTCCGTTTTAGCAATCGTTAACTGGCAGACGAGAGAAAACTAATTAATATCCTAATTAAAATCCTTTTGCCATATTGTTTCGCTCTGAGCTAAAAATATTGCATTTAGCATTGTTTCTAAAACAAGCCGATGAATTTCACGCGCATGTTGCAGGTTCGCTAATTACTGGCGCAATTGTTTATCAGCTTGGGTTATTGGTTTTAGTTTTGGCGAATATCTTAATTTCGGACAAAAAAAAAAAACTGTTGTTCGAATACAAATGTAAAACACATCTTTATATTCAGTTTAAATGGAGATTATTAACTTATTATTATATGATTTCTATTCCGTGGCATTTTGTCTTCTTGGCTTGACGATCTGCTTGGTCACGCCGGCCCTCTTCTTATGGCTTACTCGACTTGCTGATACCACGTAGCTGGATAGACTCTTCTCACTACGAGGAAAAGCTCCAGATAGGACTTGAACCTCGGTCCTACCGAAGAACAGCGCCGCTGTAGCCTTGCCGTGTGGTGTCGCTCAGCAACCAGTTGCTAATATAGTTAATAAAACAGTAAAATTTAACAAAAAAGGGTTCCTTATCCCATCGAAAAAATTGAATACTTATCGACAAATCTTTCAGAAAGCATTTGAAACCAGTCCCATACGCGAACATGCTTTCTCAATACGTAGTTTACTGCTCCTCCTTTGGGAATGTTGACAGCTGACGGCGAAGGCAAACGCTTACCTCATTTTGAATCTCTAGTCTACACGGTTATATTATCCTAGCTATGCTTGAAGCCTTGGGGACGTGTGACACTAGGGGTGGATATCACTCACACATACTCCCGAGCTTCATAGGGGTGAGATGGTCGCAAGGCACTAACTATCAAGTCCTGGTATTGCACTGTATTTGTGAAATCATCGCATGCCTTCAGAGAGAGCATGTTCTCTCCTATGTTGTAGCATGTTTTCATCTTCAGTGCACTTTTTTTTATTTTGGTTATCCTACCTCTGATGTGTCCTATCTCTGGAAGGAAATGTCCAACTGGTTGGTTGCTTCGCCACTTATTCTCGCTCTCTGCGTTTCTGAACCGTTCTCTCGTAATCGAACAAATTCCAAGGACACCGATAAGGACTTACGCACGGTGCCATCGATCGAACAAATGTCCTCGTAAAGCAGAGTTAGAATTAAGTTACTATTATTAATGAGTGATGTGAGTCCTATCTTGGGCGTCGTTTCTTTGTGCCTAGTGTACATTCCCTAACGCCTTCCATGAGCTGAGCTGAGCTCTGTTCTTATCCATAAGTTGTAGGAATTCGGCATGAATATTTGTTTTCCTCTTTCTTTCTTTCTCTCTCTCCTTCTCTCTCTCTCTCTCTCTCTCTCTCTCTCTCTCTCTATCTCTTCAACCTCAGTTTGTAATGTGCTCTGGTGAGCGACAGCTAGTGTTAAGCTTATCTATTACGAAACAGATGCGAACGCAATCGGTGTAGAGTAAACTAACCGATCGCATAACAAAACAAAATATAAGTTCAAGCATAAACAACATCGGGCACACACACACACACACACACATTGGTGCGTTTACCTGGGAAGTGCGATGCGTATCCTTCTGCTTATTCGTCCTTGCTTCGCATGATGTTACCTATACAGCCAACAGTGTATATTTGTGTGTGTAACGGTGCGCTTCCGTTTTGATTACAGCCTGAACGCGTTCGACGCGTTTGACATGTATTGTAGCCTTTTTTACCCATGTCGGACTCGACCATCCCGGAAGGGATACGTTCGATTCGCTCTTGGTTACTTTGCTCTTGATTCCACAGGCCACAACGCTTGCCGTGTTGCGCTGGATTACGTAACCGCTCGATGGCTCGAGGGTAACGTGAAGAGTTGGTTTTTGCGATGTTGCAAAACATTTTCCACCGAAAAGGTATACAGCTATCATGTTGAGCTAGGCATTTAAGTTATACAGGTTGTTCAGTAGAAAAAAAAGAATTGATAAATATCTAGTTACAGTTGTAGTTTGGTTCAATTAAATTCAGGCATTTAGAAAAATACCCTCTCATTGCAATGTTACATTTAAAAAACCTACAAAAAATCTATATATGGCTGCTGTTAAATTTAAAGGATCCATCAATGTACAAGCTACCTGGCGTCTCCATTTATTACAAGCTTTCGGGATTTAATGATAACATTTTCCAAGCATGGATTGAAAATGTGAAATATAGAACCTCGTGCTTTATTGATGTATATTTGATGTGGCTAGCGTCACTGTTTAGCAACCCAAGCAGATTTTATTCACCGCTACGGGTGTGGATTTGAGTTGTGCAATCCTGAACCAGAGCTAGGCCACACTCTACCTCCTTAAAAAAGGGGAAAACATAGCGGGACAGCGTGTGACTGCCAACCGCATCCTGCTGTCAACAGCTTGCTCCGCAGTATGCTGGATACCTTTTTTCGATCGTAAAACGGTACGGTCTCAAGTGAGGTGCTATCTCTGTGTGGACGATTTTCATCAAATTTTAATGAGTTTTTACTATACCGCTGCCAAAACAGCTTGCCGTTGACCTTTTTTCGAAACGGGGGTTTAAATTCTAAGCATTTGGGGACACGCAAAAAATCGCAACACCCATAAACCTCAACCTAACCCTATGGCGAAGGTTGTCTTATCGCACAAAGCACAAAGTCGGGCTTCACTGTGTGCAGGTGATAAAGCTTGGCAGAGAACGGGACCGGAAAGTGAGCACAGGCAGCAGGGCTCCAATAAACGCAATATACAACTCTGCGAGAAATGGGTGATTTTAGTGTGTTGAGGGATTGTCAGTTTTTGTGTAATATATTCGTCTCTCATTTGTTTAGTAAGAAAAAAGGCAATCCTGAGAATATAACGATGCGTAATGTTGGAAAATTGTCACTATCAGGAGGATTCATTGGCGAATATAATTATTAAATAAATCTATACAGACCACGACCCATTTTTGAGTTTAATTGCAGTATGGATGGTAGTTGAGTTTAACTGCAGTGTGGATGTATTCAATGGATTATTCGAAACTATATTGTTTTTGATGATTAAATACTGCTTTTTGATACCCACTTTTCCTCTAGCATATACTTTAACATTTTCATCCATACCGTCGATATTGATGTATAGCGATTGTAAGATTAT
This sequence comes from Anopheles maculipalpis, assembly GCF_943734695.1. Classification (NCBI taxonomy): domain Eukaryota; kingdom Metazoa; phylum Arthropoda; class Insecta; order Diptera; family Culicidae; genus Anopheles; species Anopheles maculipalpis. The sequence continues at coordinate 19,353,365 of NC_064871.1, read as the reverse complement.
TCTAAAAGCCCGAAACAATACCGTCAATAGAGATGTCATGCACGGTACACACTCTGTCGAGATTCGGCCGGTCTTGGGTTCTTAATGTTTATTCAGCCTATTATCATCATCAAACTCTGTCGAAGGTTGTGCGAAGCTGGACTTTTGTTTGTTGATGTTTGTTTACCGGTCGGGCAAGAGGTGTGAACTCAACGGGCAAGCGTTGCATAGCTGTAAATATCTTTTGATCGTTGTTAAAAGAAAAGATTAATAATTGAAATTCGATTGAAGTTTTCACAATGGCAGTAGAAATTGTGCTAGGTTATCTGGTGGGCAAGTGGTCAATAGCGTTACTGGTCTTCACACGACTAAGTCAAGAAGAGCCAGAAATGACAAGCCCGACACCTCTCAAGGTCGTAGAGCCAAAGAAGAAAATGTGTGGAAGTTTAGTCTTAAATTGTGTATAAGTGTCGGTAATAAATAATTTAATAATCAGAAGAAGTCTATCATAATATTTCACCCTTCAGAATTTAAATCGTTTTTTTTTCTTCTTACTGAACACATCGATTTACTGCTCAATACTGCTGCTTCACAGCCTGAACCAGACCTCATACTGCTCAACATTGTTATGCATCACAGCTGGATGTGAGTTTATCTCATCACTTTGGATAACAGCCTTGGAGGACGAAGCTCAATGGTTTAACCGATCCCATAATGGGTATGGTTATGGTAACGATAATGGGTTGCCTGGGCAGCTTTGCGCATTTATTGTCCGTGTGTAAGTTTGTATATGTTCTAAGGAGAATGTTTTATTTTTTGTGAGATTCTCATACTGTGTTTTTATTCTGTACTAGGCTTTATAAGGTGGGAAAAGCTTTATACATTTACAATAGAAATTTACAATGCATGTTACTTTATTGTAGCCTGCTGTCAATATCACGAGCTTCTTTTGCGCAGTTACTTTTAAATTAGTGAGTGCTGCGAATTGTCTACTTTTAGGCGCAAACAAAATGCTTTTGATTCAACACATTCTCCGCGTGTGGAAATTTGACGAAATGCTTCGCAAACCTGTTTGCACTTCGATCCCGAGGTACAGCAATCGTTTAGTTTAATACATATATACACTTCAACGAAAGAAAAAATGTAGTTTTTTCTCATAGATTTCGCGTATTGCTACCCACGATGCGAAAATAGGTATTATCGGAGCTATGGCGTGCGGACTATCACTGTGACCTAGTTTCAATCTTCAGTTTGCTCCTGCCCATTAGGACGTGTATGGCACAAAGCGAGGTTGTCGCTGTGTTCCGGAGGTCGTGATGCTAAGTCTATTTTTTTTTTGCCTCCATATAGTTCGCCCTCATGCTTAGGTAAAAATGCCGCTGAAAGGTACACCGTCACAAATTTTCCTCTCCACTGAGGCGTGCTTAGGATGCACGAAATATCCTGCTCCGTTTGGTGAGGTTTCCGAGTGTTGTTGATCGTGGGGAGGTATTTTTTTCGGTCTTCTTCTGCTTCCGGCTCTCGGTCCCACCCGTAGGTTGGGAAATTGTTCCCTTTCAAAAACGGTCGGTCTCGTTCTCAGCCGGTTTTTTACCGTACGTGAGATAATTTTCTGCTCTGTTCATTGCAGGGCTTCCACTTTCTTAAGTCTTTTTTTGCTGTAGGAAAATTACTTTCCTATCAAGTTCTATGTTCTATGGTTAGACTTCTTAGAGCCCGGCATGATCGAAGGAAGCAAAAAGGACTGAGAGAAAAGTGGCTATTTTTTTTCTTCTTCTTCTCCATCGACTCTCCATGGCCTCTCTTAACCATTAGACCAAACGTGCAACTCACGTTGTTGTTGAAGTGCTAGAAAAAAACACGATACACAAGCTCTTTTTAGTTATTTTCCGAAAACCGGAAGGACATCTTCTCGTGGGGTGTTGGGTGATGCTTTAATCCTTCGAGTTTGCGGCTGTTCGTTCGCTTGCCGTTCACAGCGCAGCAGATGGATCCAGAAACAGGTTTAATATGTGCCACCTCGTTTCATAGCCTTCTTCAGACGAAAGAAAGAGTTCTAGCAGAAAGGGGAAAAAGGTAGAAACGGCAAAATAAAAGAACCATTCTAAAATGTTGCTACCATTTCGATATGGGGTAAAAAATGGAATGACAAACGAAAACCATTCTTGCAATTTCGGGAATCATATAAGAAGAGCTCGTACGAAATGGAACCGGCATCATGACTCAAAAGCAGGTCGATTGTAATCGATTGGACGTTGCCGAACCCTGTGGCTAACATTGAGGCTTACGAAACAGAGAAAAATCTTTTCCTTCCCGTTTTGTACACAATTTCTAGCGTAAATAATGTATATATTATACAAATAAAATATCTTTTTGCCGCTTGTTCGCGTTTGCTAAACCATTCTCCAAGATATGGTTTCACTTCACCTCGTAGTGCCATACAAATGAGGCCAAACAAGAATGTCTTTCGTGTCAGTTACTTCCTCGTGTGTGTATGTCTTTTTTCTAGAATACTTCCTGAATATGTTATACGGGGACACAAAAGCGGAGCATGGAAATGATTGTTTTATCGATTGAAAGGCAAACAGCTACTTAGGGTGCCACCGTGCTTAGTGCTGTCATTCATCATCGGTTCTGACTGTGAAGTCTTTTGTACTTTTGTTTTGTTTTTTCCCATCTACATTCTTTTTTTTATATATTTCTTCAAATAATAACCTAGCAAAATAGATACATCAGCTAGTATGCGTTTCTGAAATCGATATCGCTTAAAGGAATTTGGTAAAATCTTACTCGACAACTTTTAAAAGTCCACTTCACGCAATCTAATTTTATAGAGAACTCCTCCTGCCTCCGCCTCACTAATGTGCCACGTGCACGTGCAAGCCACCAGTCCCAGTGTGGTGAGGAGGAAAAATGTTTTCCAATGATTGGACACACCCGACGAAGCACATTCCCAAGTGGTCGATTCTCGTTTATCGCTAATTGCGTCACTTAATGACTTTCGGCGACTGCCTTACTGCACGGTCTCAAACAATGGTTGGTCCGACCGTCCGTTCTGTGTGTCTGTGTGTGTTTGTGCCTTTTGCAAGAGAAAGACAAGTACGACCGGGAATGATTTCCCGATATTTGGATCCGTCCACACAACGAATTACGTGAGCCATTTAGCTGTGCAAGCTAGCTGCAGCTGAAACTAATTTCATCCTTTTCCCACCCATGCGCGAAACTTCCAGGATTGCTTTGGATTCCTTTTTACGCTGTGGCTTTAACATGTTGGAAAATTTCTTGTGTTCTTTTTCTCCGATTTCTGCTAAATATCTCCTCGCACCCTCACGTACGGCGAACGTTGTGTTTTATTTTGATAGCATCGCCTTGCTGACTTGCTGATGATCCTAAGATCGATCCTTTCGTTTGTTGCGGGGGGCAGGCGAAAATGAACATCTCTCGCCAAGGGAAGTGCGCTCACCACGAATACGCTCATTCATGCATGGCATTAGCGCCGTCGTCTTTACGTACGTACGTCCAGCGCATGGACGTTCACGCGTGTGTGTGATTTATGTGTGGTACAAAAGCTCGAAGTTCGTTTGCTGGCACAGATTGTACCGGGCGAGCGACGGCAAGTCATTGAAGATTTACTTCCCGCTTCCAAAGCATTGATAACATCATCATCCTTGGAAGGAAAGCTGAGATGAGGTTAGTCCTGTCTTTTGCCGGTAACGATATCGTGGCTTCTTTTTAACTGCTGCAAGATAATCTGTAAGACCAGCCGAGCCGATGAGTTTGGCTCCCCTTTTGCAGGCGGATATAACTTTTTACTCGCACTCCCGATAGCTGAGAAAAGACTGGCATCGTCATCGGGCACGTTATGCTGAATATGCTGAAGTAGACCAGATTTGGCAAGTGGCTCTTATGAAACCGCAAATTTGCTGTTATTTCTCCGAAAAAGAGCAATATCCAGCTACACAGGATGCTACATACGCACTATAAGCATTTAATGCCATGCTGTTTGGTCAAAGTTGGTACCGCAATAACGTTAACTGAAATTATAAAATGTTTGTCAGTTTACGATCAAATTACGGACTAGTAAGATAGCAAACGTTGCAAGCATCTGTAACTTTTCCTATTTTTACCATATGTCAGTTGTTGACTATTTTTCGCCTCCATCTAACGATAAGTGGCATTGTCTGGGCTCGATACCGCGAATGTTTAGTGGGTGCATAAGATGGAAGACATCTCGTTTGCGACTGAACATTTTAGCACGGAACGCGATGTTACGTGTCAAAGCAACCCCTCCAGGAGCAGCGTCTGCAAAGCGCCGACAAGCTCTTGAGCTGTCGAATTCTTCCATTCTGCTCCCTGGCCCTCTCCCTTCCCCTTCACACGCCCTACGGGTACACTTGTCGTGTACCGCTATTGATTGCTTGTTTCCAACATTCCACTTGAATTGCTGTCATCATGTCTTTCGCAAGTGCAATTAATCATGTCAAGATTCCTATGTCATTAATTTTCACTTGTTCTTTCGGTGCCGGCCTCCTTCCGGTTTGGCATCAGCTTCTTTCTACGTGTTTTGAACGCTTTGTTGACTTGGGCGCGAATAGTGTATGAGCAGCGATGGTAGAGTAGATCGATATGCGTGCGTGTGTGTCTCTCGGTGGCCCATCAACCAAAAACATTGTTACATAATTTGCGTACGAATGTGTGTTAGCAACCCAACAAAAGGGACGAAGGAAAGTTGGAGAAAAGGGATCCATTGTAGACGTTTCTTGTAACGAATCGTCTTGTTCGCCGTGCGTACGAGAACGGTGCTTTATCGTACGATAATGTTCGGTTCAAGCGCGTTGCGGGCGTTGCGAGGTGATGATCTCCGCAGTACGATTTTTGTCAAACATGATACCTTCAAAGCTACTTACGAGTACAGTACAGCAGCCAGGCTATTTGCAGAAATACAATATGTATGCTATCCTTCATCCAAAAGTCTGCACGAGATTGTTCGTCAATTTGTCGCTCGAGATTTTACACGATTTCTAATATGTAATTCAGTATTCATTTTCACCCCGTTTTGCAATTGTTCGCGTCAGAGTTTATGGAGAATATTTTTTTAGAACGAAATCCTACTGTTTATGCTCTAAAATTTGATCAGTCTTGTGATGCGCACATCCTATTTATTTTTGTGAATTTCAATCATAATCCTCCTTTCGTTACCTTACCGCTCACACTGCGCCATATTGACATAATCTTTATATTCTGCGGCATTGATGAAACCTTTGCTCAAACATAAAAATAACAACTTTAAAAGGTGTATCAAAACTCCGCTCCTCCATATCGGTATGAAAAGAGACATGTTTACCCAACTATTTTCTTTCCCAAAAAATGTTCACTGCCAAGATGCGCCATCGATTCGAGAGCCAGGTAATTGAATCTGATAAAGCGAACTTTATCATCATGGAACACATTTTTAAAGATACAAACGCACGTCAAAAAGTAAGTAGCTGGTGGGTTACAACCGATCGTCACTGACAATCTTAACCAATCTACAAACAGTGCATGCCCCGAGATGTGTGATTGTGTTTTGCGCTTGTCCTGGACGTTGTAGCCGTTGCTATTACCGTGTAATTGAATTTTATCGCCAACCGAACATAATTGCTTGTATATTGTCATCGTGAAGCATCGTGCATGCGGACCTACGGTGGAGTGCGCCCTGGACACTGTGTGACGCTGGAAAGCAAAAGTCCTACCACAATTCCTTTTCTTCCTCTCGCAGGACCGCCAATGGAAGAGCCTGCGCGCACGTCTTTTTTTTGGTGGAGTGGTATTTGAATCTGGCTAATCCTAATTTAATTGAGACTGATGACACAAAACGTGACCTCAGTCAACCGATTTTAGCTACGCGAACCGCACCGTTGGCAGTGGCATGTGGGGAGAGTTATGCTTTGGTGAAGTGCTTCGGGTTTTGTTCATTGCCGTTGCTCGCTTAACTAAGCTAAACTAACGCCCAGGAACGTCGCCGTACGGTAACTAGCGATTGTGGGTTTTTTCTTCTACTTTATTTTTTGAAAATAAAATATTAACCCATTTGAGCCAACCTCATCTTCTCAGATGATGTGGGCATGTGGGTGTAAAAGCTTATAAAGCGAGAAAAGGATTATGCTCGAGTTTTTCTACCGAAGGGTGAAAATTACTTTGTTTAGGATCAACCGTTCCTGGACGTCAAATCGTTTCCTGCAGTGGTGTGCGAACAAAACGAGAGAGAAAGAAAACGTCACGATTACACTTTATGCTTCCACCGATGGTGGGCAGATAATGCCATGAAGCTCTGACGACGTAAATGCGGCCTTTTTTCCGAGGAAATTTATGTGGCAAGCTTTACGCTGCCAGATGGGATGGAAATGTGTGCAAGGCCGATGAGAAGTACCGATGTGTACTATTTTTCTTTAGCATCGCGATGGAAAATTTGTTTTACACAGGACTTTCACCGAAACCCATTCAACCGCACGCAAACATAAAATGGAAATTTTATTCGCTTGCTGGCAAAAGGACAAGCAGAAGTTAATGATTTACTTTGTGTAAGGGTGCGCTTTGTACGTGACGTTTACTGATAATGTTCATTTTGTGGGAAAAAGGTGTCTCCTGTGCTGGTAGTTTATAAATTTTGTTGTCTAAAACCCATATGCTCATAATTTTACGGGAGTTTTTAATATGTAAATAATAATCAAAGCCCTTCATCTTCTTTTTTCTGTTTTGTTTAATGATATCAGTATGATTTGTATAGATAAAATAGTAAATTATTCGTCAGCAACATGAGAAGAATGAAATTGTGCTAAGCATTTAAGAAAACTTGTGTAGCACAATGTCACTAGCAGAACACTATCTGGCAAACTAGTGGCAACAAGCACCGATTGCGCGACGAGATGTTGGATTTCCAAAAGGGTTTTATCGTCCTTGACCCATGAAAGCTAACAAGTACGCTTTCGAGATTGTTTTGGAAATGGAACACTCAACAGTTGTTAATAATTGGACGGCCGCCAGACCGGCCAACTATTTGGATCCGTTTTGCGCTGTGGCTCGCGGCCGATCGAGAAGTGACAATCGATGTGCAACGGAAAAAGCATTTTCGTAATGGAAGTAGGTTAATTTTCTCGAGACTTCAATATGAGCCAAAAAAATGTCCAATGTCGTCTAGCATTTCGAGCTTATCAATTTACAAAAGACGAGTTTGAAAGGTTTGGATTTAGACTTGATTTTGTATAATTGAACAATAAATTATTTTGAATGCATCTGGAATATACAAATCATATTAGATTCTATAACACTAACAGATAATAGCTAATAGAACACATAATAGATTCATTCACTATTTAGCAATACATACAATAAATTTGGAATATATTAACTGCAGCGCACAAACCTGCACCAAGAGAGGTCCTTCAATAATCTGTCCTTCTTCGAAGGAAAAGCTTTCTTTAACATTTTGCCATATGGTCTAGAGAGCAAACCGTTGGTATTTACGAGTGGTATTTCATAGGATTTTTACTAAGATTCAATGTGAAGCTGCATATGAAAACGATTGTTCGATTCTCAACATCAATCAGATCTAACACAATCGAATACGAATACACAATGGGAAAAAAGAAAGGAAGGATATGGTGTATTTATCACATTGATGAATGCTCTAGAGGTTTTGAAACTCATCTTTGTAGTTCATTTGCTTTTCCTCTCCTTCGTTCGATGCAGTATGCCGGAAAAAATTGCCACGGAAAATACTTTTCGGTTAAAAAAAATCGTCGTCAGAGGCCTTTTCTGTCGATCTAATGTTTGTTGTGAATGTATATAAAATTTGATTTTTTTTATTCATAAAGGACCGGGCAGTATTGCTTACAGTAAACTTAAAAGTAAGATACTCCTTTCACCTTTGCTGGGAGACATTTCCTTCTCCGAGCCGTGAAAGGGCATCATATTCCGGGTGTGCTCGGTTGTTACGTTGCGTATGTTCCGTCATCCAAAGCCAAAGTCGTGTTCATAGTGAGGGTCTTATCGTGTGAGGGCACCTTATCCCGGGGTGTGTGCGGGCGTTACCATGCTCGTGGTCCAGATGGTAGCGTTGGTTTTGATCGTTTTTTGAATCTTTGAAATGGATTCGAAGATTCCTTCATTGTGTCCTTCTTCTCTCTTTCGCTGGTTTGTCCGTCCATAGCATCGGTCGGTGCAACTTCCATCACCATCACCATTTATACAAGCGTGGTACAACACTTATAAGACAGACAAACAGTGGAAGTAGTGGGGGGGGGGGGGGGGTGAAGGGGATCACACTAATAATCCGTTAACACGGCAAAAAAGGAAGATAGTTTTCAGGTAGACCTCGTCGCAGTGTCCCAGCCTGTCCCGAGTTGGAGTGTTTTTCAACTTTCCAATGCCCTGGACTGCGTCCAACAAGGCGAGTTGAGCAGCCTCGTATTCCACACAAGGCCGTAGAAGATGATCTATGTCATGGTATCCGAGGCCGCTGCCACATACTTTGGAGTCGACCTGTCCTATACGCTGGAGATGCGCGCCCAAAGCGAAATGCCTTAGCCAAGACATCATTCGAATGAACGCACGATCACCTGAGATGCCGTGGAACCAAGGGTTCAAGGACACTTGGGGAGTGGTCGAATATAGAAACCTCCCGAGCTCATCGTTGTCCCACAAATTCGGCCACCGAGCCATGCAGAGAGACTGTGGGGCACGCATGTACTCGAGAGGTAGGATAAGCCAGTCGAAAAAGGGCCTTCCGAAGCACCCTGTTTGGTCAATTGGTCTGCCTTTTCATTGCCGAAAATACCGCAATGTATAGGCAGCCAAACAAGAGGTATCCGGAATGATTTCTCAAACAATTAGTTTAAGTCCTTTAAAATTTCTTTTATGAACTAGTCCGGGCTCTTAATAGCCTTCACAGATTTAAGAGCGCTTAAACTGTCCGAGAATATAAAATATTCGTCTGGAAGACAAGCACTTATTATCAACAAGGCGTAAAAGATTGCGGCGAGCTCCGCTACATATATCGAGCATGGCTGGCGTAGTTGTAAATATGTCTCGGATACCATGTTATATACGCCAAAACCGATGCCCTGGTCTGATGAGGATCCGTAAGTATAAAAATGGTTGCTGCTCGAATGGCCATACTTTTCAACAAAAATGCTGGGATTAGCCCTCCTCCGAAGACTATCGGGGATGGACTTAGCGACATCGTGTGAGTTGATTTCATACAACCCAATGCGATTCTAAGACAACGGTACTGGATACATTCAAGATGGATCAGATGCGACTTGGAATATTTGATAATTTATGATGAAACTAAGTCCTATTAATATGGAAGTTTTTTAAAGCGTTATGCAGGATATAAATCGCTTTTGGCGTTCAAGTTACTGCAAAACCGTGAATTGAATTAATTGATTTATACAATAGTTTGTTGAAAATACAAACAAATATTCCACACCGTTTGATTGACCTACTTATAGGGAAGCATAACCGCATGCAAGAGCATTATCGACTTGGATTGTTTTTATTTCGCACTTGAGTTGATGCTTTTGCTGCTGTTATTGGTATATGCGGTACCGTGATTTGTAAGAAAGGATTCAGAGAAATGTAGTTTAACTGTCAACTCGATGAATGCTATGCCATTTACAATACGACGACTATTTTTATAACTATCATATTGTACAACCATTCAGCGTTGCACAGATGTCGCTGTCATGTTGTTTCGATGCTGAAAGCTATTTCCTTCAGCCGGCGAAACAAGCGATTTGCTTTATTTGATTCGACATCTGGTGTATTTTTGCGTTATGCAATTGTCATTTACAGCATGATCTTTCGTACTGTGCTTTGATGAATCTGTTGAAGTGTATTTCTAAAATAAAATTTAAGTAATTGAAACTGTTTGAACCCAAACCTGACGCAGGGGATCTCATCTCACAGTAAAATATTATAAATATTATTAAATCGAGTTGAAATAGACTCAATTTCTTGTTTAGGAAACAACTATTCAATAATTGTAATTGTAGTGTTAATCTTGTTTCAACCAATTATAAACATGTAAACCTATAATTAATTTTACCCTTTTTTCTCGTTTCAGGTGAGTGTAATTCAACCTGCCAAAGGATCGTTCTGCTCGTGTTGATTTGAATTGTAATGTACTTCTTATGCACTTGTTCATGCCATATGCGTTGTGTTTGCGTGAGTGTGTGTTCTATATACGTAAAGTTTTTGATATTTTCATTCGTTTTTTTATTTTGCTATTTCTTGAGGAAAAAAAACCGACATTCCAATTACAATGTGAACGCCATAATAATTATGTGCGCCTGTTAATACGCTTCATTTACGTTGCTAATGGTGTCGAAATAATTTGTATTGGAGGTTTACGTAATATAAAGCGTCCGTAACCTACGAACTATACGAACAAAATAGTAAGCGGATTTTAACAGGGAAGCACTGCCAGATAGGTTCGTAATTTACGACGCATTTCATACGTTTACATCGCAATAGCCCGTACTTCGTTGTTTTTATTGCTTTAGTTCTCGAAAGATGCTTTATTTAAAAGCATCTGTCCTGTATCCATTCTTCTTGGTATTAAGCAATGTAGCAGAGGCTGTTGAAAATTATAAAAGAAAGAAAAATACGTTTGAATTTGTTGTTGTTATTCCTAAAAACCTGTTCTTATAGTTATCTTACGTAGAAGAACAGACAGAGTCATTAAAAAATGTTTTATTGCTTGCATTGCGATAGAATTTAATTCTCGTTAAGCGTTTGTATTGTAGTGATCCTCAGTGTATTTATTTTAGAACTTTTTTTTTTTAATTTCAATATACAAAACATTTCCTACTTCTTCTTGTACTGATAAAATGAGCTGAACACATACACAGCACGAAATCTGCCAGTTGTCGCTTAGAATGTTGCACAATTAGGGTTTGCAACGATACTTATTGCAATCGTACGGACTCGTTGCCTGAATTTTACTTCTATAACCTAACGCCTCGTTACCTTTTTGTGCTTATGAGTGAGTTTGTACACACGTTTTGTTTGAATTTTTCACCTCAACCTCTACACCGGTGTAAATATGTTTTTTTTCTCTTTCTTCTGTTGGATTTCTTCTACTCTCAGTGTGAGTTTGATTTTCTGTTCTCGTTGTTTATTGGCACGATTTTAAATCCCACATTTTTCCTCTCCTTGAGTGATTGTTGCAGTTTGGCCTATTGTTATTTTTTCCCCGTTTCTAATGAGTGTTTTCAAATTAATGTCTGATTTGAATTGCATACTATTATTTCCTTTACTGGTATATGCAAAACTAAATTTCTGCGTTTTTGTTCTCGAATTTCGTAGATATCTTATCTACACATTGTTGTTACCTGAATGGTACGATAACCGTAAATTCTGATCTAATAATTTTGTATTTTCTTCTCTTTGTCTTTTGGTTTCTTTTTCCTCTCTTCCGATTATTTTGGATTCTCCTTTCTTTCAGGATCAAACAATTGGCAACCGATTAAGTTTGTGCTTTCGAACTGACAAAAAAAAGCTCACCGTTTGTTTATGTTCTCTCTTCCGGCAACGCGTTGTTTTGTTTCTCTCTTTCTCTCTATTTTCAACCTTAACATGTGATGTCACCTTGCAAAAAATGTTTGAGTGCATTGTAAAACTCTACTTGCCGCGAGTATTGTTTTCTATCGATGCACCAAAAGCATCCTAGTAAATTGGTGCATGGATGTTGTTGGAATTAACTCTCACGTTTGTCGGACTGTTAAAAACTGACCGTTTCCTTCCGACATCACTACTCAAACACACGAAGCCACCTACACCCAGTACGCATATTTTCTAATCACTTTCAGTACCATGAACACCGTTAAGCCGAACATTTACACACAATCGGAACTGTTTACCGTGAAGCAATTTCATAAAATCTTTTGTTCATCCTTTCTTCATCCCTTCTAAAGTACAATGAGTACAGTTTGTTAAGGTGTGTGTAAAAATCGTAGCGACTTGCCTCATCAGGGTAAAAAACGTCAAGAGAACGATCGAACGATACACTCAGCACCAGGCGCCTCCATCGATTCACTGCAGTTTCCACAAATGTATGTGTTTCATTCTATCACTTCTACCTCTAAACATCACTCTATTTGAACTCATGCTAAGCTATTTTCTTCTTCTCATATTTACGTTCGTCTTTCACCCGTTCTTTCTTCTTGTTGAATTGTTTAGTTTCTTACACACTCTGCTTTGTGTCTGTGTTTTGTCAGTATTACGATATATCTCTTCTTCTACGCTCTTGTGCATATCTTCTTTACGTACCTATTTTTCCGCCATCATTCAACGCTCGCTCTATAAAAGGTTCATTTTTCATTACCATTACCTGGCTTTGCAGCGTTTTCCTGTGTTGTGCCGTGTGTTGTGTTGTGCGTTCACCAACCGTGTTGTGTTGCTTTATCGGAAAGATGACTTTTGCGCTAGCGTAGTGGTGTTTTATTTTATCAAACCTATAGTTTAAGCGAAATCAGAGCTATTTTCCTTGCCAGCTAACGGGTGCAACTGGTTGCAATTGGATTATTGTTCATTCGTGTTTTCTTTTAACATTTGGTTGACTTGGGTCTGCATAGTCTTTTGGTAGGGTTTTAAACGTGATACGTTGACTTTTGTAACTAAAAATTTTACATGATATTTTCGTCTTTTATAGATAATACTGTAATTGATTTGATAACAATGGTTATTCCCTCGACATGACTCTTGCACGTCAAAAATGGATTGAAAATGTAATCTCACTCCCCATTTTTAGAACGCCTAACAGTATGCAATGTGCATATGCAATGTATTCATATGCGTTGTTGTCTTGGCAAAACAAAATACAATCGAAATGATAGGTAGGAGACTGTTTTTATGTTGTAGACTTTCGCTATTTACCTAATATTGCAACCGTTTGCGTAAAGCAGAGCTTTGAGAGCTAAGCCGGAACGTAACGACCATAAATGAATGATTATTGGAAAACTTCCTTCCTAACTGATTATTTGGTTATCATTGCCGATATTGCAGACGTAAACATGTGGCTCATTTCTCTTTTCCATTGATTCCGTTAGAAAATGAATTGAAATGCGTAAGCCGTAATTGTCAAACTTTGACAATGAATTGGCTTTGATTGCTGCCTGGACAAAGTTGTGCAAAGTGTCTTTTTTCACCGCTAGAAATAGTATGTGGTAATGATAAATAAGTGTGTGTGTAAATGTTGGTTGGTTTCGTTTTAGCGAAGGAAATATGTATCATTCCCATCCTGTTAATTTCGTAAGTGTAGTGCTAAAATGAAGAAATGAAAAGGACAATATATTTGACAGCGATTGTCACCGTAAATATCGAAGTGCATTTATTCACAAAACGATTTAAGTCGAATTAGCAATCGTGGAAGCTAATTGTATAAAAATTGCAATGAGGTAAGCCAAGATTGCGTTTCTTCATAAGAAATGGGCCATCGTTTATATGCACCAATTTTTTTTCTGTTCCTTAGATAGGCTAGCAAACGCTAAGAACAGTACTTAGTTTTGCATGGATTCTGGACATGCTTGCCGATGCGTGCTCGTAATCCATTAGACTTCCATCCAGTCCACCTTCAAACTCAGTACCCTGCTTGGCTCCGATCATCGTTTCCGATTAGTTTTTCATCATCTTTACGCGCTCCATCGAGGACACTTTTGAGCTAAGGAGTAAGCGCACGTGCCCCCACTAGTATCGCTCTACCAAGCGCATCCAGTACACACGCGATCCGTTTGCTTTTGTGCGCCAGCAGCCTCACCACACTCTCTTTAGCTATGACAACGCCATCTCGCGACTGCTCACCGAAGCAGCGCACATTCAGTGCTGCAGGAGCGGGTGGCTTTAGCGCGCATACCTCATCCTCGTCGTCGCTCGCTTCTTCGACGGCTGGTAATGCAAATTCCATCGAATCATCGCTGTCGTTCGCTAGCGGTACGTTTTGCGCTTGCTAAAGTAAATGTTTTTGGTTAATGTTTTAAGTTTTCGTCTAAAGTTTTATGTGCTCGCAGTCACGTTTATCTTAGGTTTGACACATTCAACAACAACATAATTATCATTGTATTTTGGAAGAGTTTTATTTTTGTTGTTCGTTACATTTCAGTTGGTTCAATTGGTGCATATTTATCTACTCATTGGTATGGTTTCTTTTCAATTTGGTTATTTATTTATAAGAGAATTGTTTTTTGAAATATTTTGTAGATATACTCTAATAGTCTTTTGTTGCGAATACATTAATTAAAAAAGAATTTTGATGAATGAGTTCATCGTCTCTTCGGTATTTGTATTTTTTTGTCATTCATATTATATCGTATCATAATTTCCTCTGTTCAAGCGTAATATTCTTTTCACCAAAGACTTCAATACAAAAGAAATTCTCATCGTTCTTAAGCTATTTGTTGTTGCAATGCATAATCGTCGAATTCTTTGAATTACGTTGATAAAGTTTTGTTCTTGTTCCTTTTTCTTCTACAAAAAAAAATATCATTAATGCTGCAACTGGGTCATCGCTTCATCTCAATTTAATCAATCCATTACAAATGAAACAAAAATAAAAACAACTTACACCAACTACAACCACACTCCTCACAATTCCGTCACTGTCGATCCTTTCGTTCTGCCGTATTCTGCCGGCCAAACATTCTGTTTATGATCGTGTTGCCATTCTCTGGCCACCCCTTCGCAAAACACATCATTCCAAACACGCTGTCGTTAAAAAAAAACAACAACAAATAAACAATATTCGCCACACAATCGTAAACGCATGCCCGTGCGGTTCGCATCACCTTCCACCGTTCATCAACCACCGGTCCCGCCATCAGTCAGCGGTAGTCCGACGAAACTGTCGCTCTTCGGTAGCAATAAAATGTCGACAACTGGCAGCCCACCAACTTTACCGACCGGGCCCGGTCCTAGCCGGCAGCGTTCCCTGCGAGATCGACTGCGTGAGGGCATTACCGGAAGTCTCACCTGGCAGTAAGTTTTCCGTTCCGTTGTTTCTGCTCTTTTCATTTTTCTGTTTTTTTTTTTTTGTTCTCACTCGGTTGTTTTCTGGACCTAACGTACCTGCCTGTGATAGAAGTTCGGTAGTGAACAAGTAGATGCCTAGAAGTATATCGACAGTAGCGAAATTGTTTCACCTTCTTCGTTCTTAGCACAACATTTTAGCTCACTAGCGCAGTCTGCTGCCTTAGATTCACGCAGTTTCACGCGATTATATTTAAGCGTTGCAGTAGAAGCAATGCATCATATCGAGTACATTAGTTAGTTCCATGTAGACAAACCAAAATACTTCTAAACAGTGTGTGCGTTTATGGAAATCCGCGTGTTTTTAATGTACGATCATGGAAGCAATCTATTCATTCCTTCTTTAAAAGGGAGTAATTTTAAAATTTTCACAAACATGTTTACTCCTGATTCTATAATACTGTAACTAAATGAACGATTGTTTTTATTAATAGCTGTTACTTTCTCTACTTCACTTTGTGGTTTTTATCCTTTGTTGTGATGCGTGTTTTTCAAGAATAATATTGATACAAAAAAATAGGACCAATAATCCCTACCTAGTTACAAAACGGAACCCGTTCGACCATTGTGCGTCGAGAAAACGTGAATCGCTTAGACCGGTTTATGATCGAATTCTTCCTCGAATAAAGATGTGTGTGTGTGTGTGTGTGTATATATGCAAGTGTGGGCGCCCTGTTTATAGGCAGTTTTTTGATACGCATCTCGCTCTAACAATTTGCGGCGAGAATGGTAGGATGATTATAAAATACTGGATCGAACAAGAATCATGACACTCATTAACGCCATCGCGCCGCCGATTCTCGATTATTAAATGCCGCCTTATAGATGGTCAACATGCCCGTGTGTGCGCTGCAGGCAACCAGAAAGGAGGCCATTTCCGCAACCGGAAACCTGTCTGGCGTGATCTCTCGTAGGTCTCCACCGTAAAGTTGAATTCACGCGCACACATCGAGCCGCGGCTTAAACCACGTGCGTTGTAAAACATGGCGTTGTCACGATTCAAAAAAAGAAGAAAAAAAAAACACCAGGCAACGACAGGCGATTGATGTTAGTAGTGAGTTTGCATTTGTGGTTTGGTGTAAAATTGTTCAACTGTTTGGCTCCATACATTTATTTCAACCAATCACGGAAAGGGTAAAGTAGTAAAAAAAATCGTTGTCATCTTCATAAAATAAAAACAAACATGTTTGCTTTAAGTTTAACAGTGTATGAAAGCTGTGTCGAGTTCGCCTAAGCCTTCGCTTTAATGTTGCTGGCACTTGCTGTTTTCATGTACTTTGGTAATAATGTGTTGTTAGTGAAGTAAGTCGCATTATTGTTAGCTAAGTAGTTTGCATGAACTTTGAACGTATCGTCGAATACAATGTAAAAGAAATTTTTAAAATTAATTGTAGACAAAAAACCTTACTTAAATTCGTGAAAACGTAAGTATAATTTGTATATTTTCTCGTTAATCAATCATTCCATTTCAATAGAAATTACTGGCTCTTCACTTGTACTCACTCACTTGTTCACTTGTGCGATCTTTTCAGCAATTATTACATGTTACTTTCAAATTTTGTGATATTTTTTATGATAAATTTTACTTAAAAAACTACATTCGTAGTTATAAATCCAAGAACAATTTATATTTCTCTAAATATTCAACATTTACTGTAAAGAGCACCCCAACATTCATCATTGCTTGTTGGTAAAAAGAATAAAATTCTGGGTTAGCAAAAATAGCAACTTGGTCACTCAGTGAGTGCTGCCACAAAATGGTTTCCTTCGGGATGGATTGTATCAATGATAGGCGTGATTGAAGTATCAGTTTCAATTTATTCTAACCTTTGGTTGTGTTTCGCCAATTTCATCCAATCAAACAGCACCCCGAAGGCGACAGGCCCAGAGAATCGCCGTCACCTTCGAATCGTTTGTTGTTCGGGGCAGTTCAATCACTCAATTGAACGCATGTACGCAGAAGAATAGCACTAAACGCTAGCAAATATAGCGCATTCTGGTGTCGCCACTAACAAACTGACCGTTCTGTGACTGGTGGTGATGAACGTGACTTGTCACATTTCGGTGACGTTTAGTTTTGGCTCTCGCCGGCCGAATTCTATTAACTTTCCAGTTTTGACTTGCCCGTTCGGCACGAACAAAAGCAAAACAAATAAAAAAAAAACAACCCCGGAATCGAGCGGCCACATCCGGCGTGCTGAGGTGCGATGGTTTAAGAGCGTTCTTTCGTGCGTGTTTTTTGGTTTGCGTGCAAACTTACAGACACGATCGGAATCTGTGATTATGCATATTAAATTAGATGTGTCACGAATTTAGTAGCTCCCAAATTCAGCTACCTCGTACGGCCCGAAATGACGGTGCATTTTAATGTGACCCAGCCAACCTGTTTTGTAAATTTTATCTGCCATATTAGCCTGCAAAATGGATTCCCTTTTTCATTGGTGACAGCTGTTTTGACGCAGCATAAGCAAATTAATGACCTGAGTTCGGAGCGCTCTCAGTGGCGGAAGGCAATGAGTTCTATTTCGTGAACGATTGTTACCATTATTCAGAGATTCATTGCGTAAAGTGGGTGGACATCGCAGTCCGTCGGTGGATGTGTACCGGTCAAAACGAATCCGCCTATGCAATATCCCACCTGTCATCTAACCGTGGCTGTGTTGACGGGTAACGGCCCAAGCCCGACAGCGAACGCAAAACCCCAGGTTCAAACAGTTTTGCTACACAATAGCAAAGAAGTCAACGAGTGTGTTTTTGGTTTCCATGTTCCGTTGTTCACCGTCTGAAGCTGAAGCTGTCATTCGTGCACAACAGCCTACGCAACTAGCGCGACCCGTGTCTGTCACCTCCGGCTCGTCGTCGCGATGGCTTGTGACCTTGCGTTGCCGAGTGGCCCTTTAACTTAACTTGTACAGGTCAGATTGGCAGGTTTCACGTTGTCTGCAGATGACGGAAGTGGTGTTTTGGTTTTGAATCTAAGGGGAAGGAAAATACACCTTTCGAGTTGATGATGTGTCCCACAACATGGTTTATTTTTCAAACCTATCGACCGTCAAATTCGAATGCCCTTTTTAAATGGTACACAATGTTTTATTTTTTTAAGAAACGACCGTCGAAGGTAATAGGATTTAAGGGCTTTAAATAGAGTGTGGATGGTTCTGGGTATGGATACTGTTGTTATTGTTAAAGCTTCTCGTATGAAAGTTTAGTGTCCATTATTTCCGTTTTCCGTAACAGTTTTTGGCAGTTGAAGAACCTTGTCAAGGTGATAATTTTTAATCTACACTAAGGTTAATAGATTCGGAGCGCAACCAACACTATTAGCGTAATTGTTGAAAAAGCAACATTACTACTATCTGCTAAATTTCCGAGTCCTAAAAAGCTCTTAATTGGGTTTATCAAAAGAGCTCCAATTATCCTTAACACTATGTTATCCCTACAAATCTTCTTTACCAATGTGTTTAATTTCCATACCAGCGTTTTTCCTTCGTTTGCTATACGTTGCCTACTTGCATTCCTTTTTCACGCTGACAAGACAGACAAACCCCGGGAGTAAACCCATATTTTATCCATTACTTCGGTGGCAAATCGACAATCAGCTCAGCTTTCGCGAAGCTGATCGGCAACAGCAAATTTATAGCCCTTCGCGTCTACCTTACAGAACATGAAATTAAAGCTGCATCTTACATGCGATTTACACGCCTGGCCGCTTCCGCTGATGGGATTTTGTGATAATTTACCTTGTGGCATCAAACTACAATTGCCTTTTTTTGCATCCACCGATCTCTCTCCCCCCATCCCGCCAAGTGCGTGCAGAAACTGGAGCATAAATGGACTGACCTTTGGCTTCTTCGGACTATCGCGGTTTTTTTGTGTTCTTCCTTTGTTCGCTTTCTTCCTTACATCGTGTTCCGAGAAGATAAAAAAAAACCTGCCCAAGATTCCCGATGCTTTGCTACGTGTCTGCATATTCCATCAACGGGCGGGCGGGAGAATGATTTAAAGTTCAATGCAATTCATCGACCTTGCTCGGTTAAACGCGTAAGCCCACGCCATAGACCGGTGCTCGATCAGTTTTGCACGCGATCCGACCAGGATTTCTTGCTTGTATTTCGACACGGGAGACTGGATTCGTTGCGCGAGTCAATTCCACCTTTCTTGGGGGCAATTTTGATGGCAGAGCAAAAAAGATTTAAAAAAAACCATCCCAGAGATGTACAATACGAATTATGCTGAGATTATGCGATAACAATTAAGGATTATTACCGTGATTGTTTGATTTCTTCTTTTGTGTGCTGGCTATTAAATAACGTGCTTCCGTTAACGACACCTTGTTGGGAACGTAATTGAGGTGCGAGATAAAATGCTCTAGGGTACGAATTTAAGGGCCCATTTCTTAACCAGCCGTGGTAAAGCTTCATTCCTGTTACATTCTTAATGCGCGGTGTGCTCGTGCATAAGACATCAATTCTGACTAGCTTTAATTATAATTGATACATTTTCTATTCAATTGTATTAGCTTTTTTCTTATCTATTTCTCATTCCTCAGTCGTTATTTTTAAGACTTTTGCCTTCTACTGATTAAGCTTTACTATGCTACAATTTCTTTACATCACCCGATATTACAAGCACCTGATTTATACGAAAAATTGTTTAAAAAAAACTACCTTTTAGACCTTATACACACTGCTCCATTCGATTGGTCAATCGATCGATCATTTCGCATCGACAGCAAGATCAGACCAACGCAGCTGATAAGCCCTTTTCATCGTACCCTTTTGCACTTCGGTGCGTATGGTATGCAAAACACACGATCGTAGCTTTTCCAGAGCCCGCTCTCAAGCCATCGATGCATAAGCATTGAAAGCTTCTCGGAGGGCAGCACTATCGGGTCGTTAGATCGCGGTAAACAGCGCGCCCTGCAGCCGTGTTGTGGAAGGTCACCATTGAACCGGGCTTGCACCGGTTCATAACTTAATCAATTTCAATATTAACTTAACCATTATGGTCGTTGAATTATTCATAAGACTGTTGTTCGACGTTTGGCCTGCTCTCGGTGGATAACCGAACTGAAACGCCCGGTCCCGCGGAGCATTTCCAGTGCAAAATAAAAAAAAAGTCCTGCAAGCGCAATCTTTGCCGCCCGAGAGTGCGCGCGCGCCACGCTTTGACGGTCGACAGACTAGTGGACGCGTACAGCGGTAACGGAATGGATGAAAATCTCGTTAAAATTGCATCGTCCTTTCGTTTAAGGGTGCCTCACTTTGGCGTATGTATAGAGCCACCGGTACACCGTCACCGTCCTGGCGATCAAGCGAAAAGGTAGAGTAGGGCAATGAATTTAACATTGGCTGTGGTATCTTAGTGTTTTGCTGGTTATAAGATTATTTTTACTCCTCTTTTGCAGCACGCGTCAGCTTTAATGTTACCCTTTCGATGTTTTGGTACGTCATTAAAAACTCTTTTTTGCTTCAGACTGATATTTGATAACTTTTGCATTTAGTTATTGTAAGTTATTACTTTAGATGAATGGTTACAAACTATGATTCATAGCAAGAGCATGGAACAGTGTGCAAATTGTTAGATTCTTTAAAAGATCACAACACAGGTGCATCCTTTAAATATCCTGCTATCCGGATCCGCAGGCCTGGTTTCGTTTTTTCCCCCTTCAGGTTGACAGTAACGAGCTTTGGTTGACAATTAAATGCAACGTCGTGTCGAAACTGTCGCCACCGGGACAAGAGATGGTTCGTGTTACGGGCCTACACCAGCACGAATACTTAGCCAGGGCGGTACGAATTGGATTGATGGACGTAATCAAATTAGATGATTCCCTGAGATGGAATGGGGGTTTCCCGGACGATTCCGTTGTGGGCGTTTGTGCTCCCAATGCAATGCACTTGGGACCCAGATTGTGGAAGCATACTGTAATGGAAGCAACTCAATTTCTGGAAGCAGGATGTTGCATTGCATTACTATTGCGTTAGCCTTCTACTTGCCTTTTCATGTGCTGCTGAAACCAATGAACATTTCGCACACTAAATAGTGTCAGCGTCGGATTCAATTATGTCGTTCATTTCCCACGTCAAATTTGTGCCGTTGTTTCTTTGGTGATACGAATGCCGTGCAGTTCGTGAATTTGTAACAAAATCAATACTATGCAACAAAATTGTTTGATTAGAATTTTTCATTTATTATTTAGACAACGTGCTTTTTTAATATTTTTCACACCTATTTTTTCCTCATTTTAGTGTAACAGGTGTTACAGGATTTTCAGTCAATTCTAGCTTCTTCTGCTACCCACCCAGGGTAGGAGCATCTTTCTGTGCCTAAGTCTCTTTCGATCTAGATACCAAAAAGCATATTCTCAAGGCCCCCGAATTAGCAAATCCAAGCGAGTGAGTGAAATCAGTTTTGACGTGCCCTATCCGTAAGCACGATAATGAAAATTTTAAAATCAAATCAAGGAACACACCTCTTACCCCACCTTATCTGGTTCCTTTGTGCTGTTTGTTCTTTAGCTCCACTATGGTTTTTCGTTGTTGTACGAATTCAGGCGAGCTTAACTTTGCAGCCGACGATGGTAGAATTCTGCTTTGTGTTTTTGTTGGGTCATCACACTTTTTTGTTTCAAATTCTGTCCAGGCTTTGTGTGATAACGCGAACGATTGCCACGAATATATTTGCATCTCATCAGGCACGTAACCGAATTGTAATTCTGGTCCACCGTCAGATAAACGGCACGCGTAAAGCAGCCGAGCATCGTTTTATGCTCGCGCGCGTATTTTCTAGCCCCGCGTCGGGGGTTAGTGCCGCCAGCAGGCAAAAGCAATCGGAACAGTCGAGGGGGGATGAGGGCACACGGTGATGGTGAAACACACCCACCAGGTCTAATGACGAATAGAATGATCATTTGGGTGGCTCTTTATCTTCCGTTGTGCGTCGTAGCCCCACACTGTTGGGTAGAGCGGAATTCTAATTGCATCCCCGTAATCTACACATTACGCCCAGCTGGAACGGTGGGTTTGGGTTTGGAATGTTTTTGTGTGTACCGGTGTGGCGGTTTGCATACATAACGTGGTAGCTTCCCTGTGGGGTAAGCGTAATTATACTCTTCGTTCGTAGCAAAGCACAGCATGTGATATTTTGTCCAACAGCAGGAAGGTCAAAACGGAAAGAGAGTTGAGTCGGAGGACTGCGCGCTATGCATTTCTAGGATATTGCCGGCATGGGTGGCTCTACATACCATTGGAAATTACTTGCTTATCGAAGGTTTTTATCGTCAAGAAGAGAATTCCTTCAAAGTTATTTTTGTATGTATCTGAATTTCTCAACCGTGCGTATTGGATTACATAGCCAAAGAATGCATGAAACATGAAGTTAAAAAATTGAGGGTTTTATAGACAGTAAGAATCTGTGTAGCTACAACTATTGCAAATGAAGTTTGCTTTACAGAGTTGAACAACGATGGTTATGATTTTCAAGAGAACACTAGCTCAGCTCATTAGTTTGCAACCGCAAACGCCATCCGATAGCTCAAGGCCATCGAAGAAATTCTATATTCATTGCCTAACATCTCGTGGCTGATTGCCCTTGACGGTGCTTCGATTTATACTTAATACCTGAGAGTCCGTTACCTTTAGGAAGGTCTAAGGAAAGGGATCTCCCTTTCCCTTTAGAGCATAGGAGAAAAATCCGTTCGGAGGCAAGTTAAAACCAATTCAAACCGATTCCCAATGTCATTCACCCTATTCACACGATCGTAGGGTCGGTTTACATGGCGATGAACTCGGAAAATATCGCATCGCTATTTGCAGCAAATCGCAAACCATCCAGGGACGAGTATGCTCAAGTCATTTTCGACTTGCTCGCTTTTATTTCATTGCAAACGACAGCAAATCAGTCGTTTTAAAAAGCAAATGCGTCGACGGGTTGGTGTGCATTTCCAGTTGGAAAGAATGGCTTTTAATTCTTCGCTGGACGTTAATTCACATGAAGATTTTTTTTTTCACAATATTTTACATTGTGGTGGTTGTAATGTTCGAAACATAGCAAAACAAAGGCATTTCCTGCAGCGATACCAGAAGCAGTGCAGAGAAAGATTGAAACGTGATTATCAGCTTCCGCACTGCATCCGGAAGGTAATAAATAAAATGAACAGAAATCAATAATGTTTTCCAACAATCAACAACTAAAACAGTGTCCCGATCTGGTTAGTGTCTCGGTGATCTTGTACTCGATCGTGCTGATTGAATTGAATGATTGCACTTGATTTTTGCAGGTGAATGGCGAACAAGTAACCCCAGCATGTGCAGGAACCCCAGTATGTGTAGGAACAGTAAACCATTGTTTGCTGTTCCTGCAGTCAAGGGTTAAATCTTGTTTTTAAATCTGCCACGGGTTTTGTCAACAACCATCTCGGCAGCTTGACAATTGTTTTTGGCTTCTTTTTTAATGCCGTGTGCTGGTTGGAATTTACGCATGAATTTTATTGTCATGTTTGCTCTGCACAGCAGCAATGCCAACGTTGGATCCTTAACGAGGCGTGATTAATTTGAGTTTCGCCGTCGCCATGTGAAATTCAGTAGACACGCTGATTAAATTTTATGTAGCCAATTGCTAGGGAACTTGATTTCGTCCATATATTAACTCTGTTGTATTCTGATCGCTATAATATGATTTTATGTTTACACAACGCCAATGGCTCCATTCAGTTTCAAAATCTTTAATAAAAGATCAAAATAGATTTCATGAACAATGTAATATAACGTTAAAAGCCTCATTTTTCGAACTGCTAGGTTATCTAGGAACTGTACAAACCGTAGTATTAATTTAAAAATTTGCTTTACTTCAGTTGAACTAAATCCTTGTGCTTGTCAGGGTTATCGACCGTCTAATTGTATAGGTCTCAAAATTTTAAAGCAACGTTGCATCGTAATTTTATTCATTTATTATACCATGCGAGTCTTGCGAATGTCTATTTAATTTTTGCTTTCATGTTGCGCTCGAATCTTGTTATATTTTTTGTTGGTCGTAACGTTGTCGATCGTTACATGGCATCGTACAACGTCCGCAACGGCCAACTCACTCAATACCATCTAGATCGACATAAATTGAAATTGATCGGCATCAACAAGTGCGACCACCGGCCAACGGTTTGCAGTGGAGTCGTAGTGTCTCTAGAGCAGTTTTGATGGAACATTTTTCCCCCTGCAAACCACGCTCCTAGTGGATGTTGATCACCACAGTACGTGTTCTACCGGGTGGCGAAACGCTCGTGGCAAACGCACCGTTGACAGCGTACAAGCAAGACTGCTGTCAGCGCACGGGTTACGGTCAGGAAACAGTGCTTGCTCGACGATCGTTCACGCAAGGTTCACGCGATCGTAAATCGTACAGTGCACTGAAGTAATTTCTCACCCAGATTGCCTTTATCGACCCCTTGTACAACAAATCTCTCCGTTTTGGGCGTTCGCAATCGTACTGGATGGATGGTTGGTGCCGGATCATAACGATCGTTTGTTCTGCAAGAATTATGCTCCATCTGCAGGACACGTTTATGATTTCCGTTCAATTAACTTTCGTACCTTCTTATTAATGCTGGAAGCCATTGCCGTAGAAAATGGTGGTCCTATAACTGCCAGCCGTGTTGGCAGAGGACACACGAACCCATTAAAAAATAGAGCAAAAGTCAATGTCAAATGTTGAACTTCAAACCCCGGGGACCAGATCGACCGGACGATCGCCAGACTTGATTTATTTTTTATGCTCTTTTTGCAGCCATCTCTTTCGCGGGTCGTTTCAAATTCGCTGTGCTGTGTGCGTATGGAAACATCTCGTAGCAGTGGTCACGTGGGGGGATCTAGCCGACTTGCGCGTCCAGTACGCCTAGACGGTGCCCCAGACAGTTGTCGGAAACTTCAATGCCGGTCGTCTGGGGATTACTGGTGGCAATCTTTTAAACTTTGCATCGGTTTCTGAAGCCGGTGAAACGTACTTTGGCAGGTTTGTTGATGCCTTGAACTTGGGCAGTTTTTCTTCATGATCAACTTCATCACCAGCGACGACGGGTGACAATATAAAAAGTGTGTATGAATGATGACCGACCGGAAGTGTTTCATGGCGACGTTCAGGGACTCTCTTGTCTGGCGATGGACACGATTAATTGAAGCAAAATTGTTTTGACAATCGCAAACTAGTCGCGCGCTAACAAATTGCGAAACGGTTTCTCAATGTTGGAATTGATACGTTTTGCACAAGCAAGTCTATCGTTTATCATTGATTTGTTCATTGATAAAACCATGTTAGTGTGTATAGAAACATTTGTTGCTATTAATATGCTTTGAAATATGTTAATATTTTCTTAATACGTTTCAAGGAACCGTGGAAATTAATCATATAATCAGAAGTTATTGTTCAAACCATTGACCATCTCCTTCCCTTCGCTGAACTCATATCCGAAAGCTCTTTATACCTCGTTGAGATCCTAGTTTATCCTTGAACGTTTGTGTCAAAACAAATACAGCAACCGGCACTGGATATTAGTGTCACAAACATCAGAAAAACAGCGCATTATACCCGATCTCCCCCTCCCCCAGTGGACAACATTTCTCACGCCTTGGATGAAGCCCAAGCTTTAGCGTGACGATAAGATTACATGCCCGAGAGTTGTATTAAAGTACAGAGGAATAGAATGAAAGTGTCAGCAAGAAAAGAAACAAAACCACCGTCTCTCTGGTAATACTGAACGCATTTATTCAAAAGTCCAATGATCAAAAGCCGCGCACGGTGTTGCTTCCGGGTAGACACTGGCTGTCATTTCCGAACCCTACCAGCGCCGATGGAGCTCAACGAGACGAAGGAGAGATGCTAACCGCAATTCCCACAGCCAGGTTCCATTTCCGACATTCCAAACAAAGTCGCGGTCTTACGGATGAAGGGTTTTGTGCACGGCCAGCCGAGTCTTCATTGAATCCGGGGCAGGGTAGTGGCAGAGACAGGGGCGCGAACGCTATTGTTTGGCTAGGTGACAGAATAATCATATGCAAATCGTATACATCCGTTCCGGCGCGAGTGACATACACTTTAGCATACATTAATAAATCGATTTGTCCACGAATGTCGGCACATTCGCCGGTGCGTAAGCACGATCGCTTTGCAGATCCAATCCAGGCCATGCGAGATGTTGCACGACCAATTGCTTGAACCGTCCAGAAAACGAGTTGAAGTTTCTAGCTGTTCCGAGAAATTGAACTCGTTCGTGCGCGTGACCCTGGCAACAGTTCAGGATCACTCGTTCTGTAACAATTTCGTATTTATAGGTATAAAGGGCAGTGGGTAGCTGGTTTGCAGCCTAAGAGAGGCAGCTGTTTGTTTTTCCCCAGAATTCTGGACTATCAAGATGAGGAAATCCAAACCCCTTCTACCATTTAAACGGTGAACTTCCGAGCACGAGTATGCCATTTATAGAAGAATGTTTCAGTTTTTCCGTTGTTCTCAAAAAAATTCTTCCGAGTATTTTCGCCTTTTTACATCTTTTTGCTGATAAATATCTTTCAGTATGCAGTGAATTGGTATTGAATCTACAAAAAGCGGTGACTTACAAGAGTTTCTTAAATGTACTTTCGATGTAGAATTTAATTGAATAACTTGTAAAAAACTGATAACATATCACCTGACCGACTTGGTAGTAGGTGGTCCTTTTCTTCAAAACTCGTGACTCAGATACGCAGACCCACGTTCCAAGCCGGTCGCTCCTTTATAACAATCGAAACGACCTTTCACTCGCGATACATCGTTTGCCATTGTTCAAGGATGGACACATATTTCCTCCAGTCTACGCGAACCCACCGTGCTACGTACGTAAAAAAAATAATCCCAGATTATGTATGTGGATATCCGCCAAAATGCATACCTACCCTGTCAGTGGCTACCGTAAGGTGACTGATCAGGTTGCCCACAGTGCTGACCAACGGCCACAAGATACGGATCGACAGACTTTAATGTCACAGCAATTAATCATCGGCCGGTGGGAATATTTACACACAGGACTCTACATTGTCAGGTGTGGAGGCTACGTCCTCTGGTATTATCTTTTCCGCAACCCCCGTTTAGGGCATCGGAACATCTTTTCTTCCTTGGTTGACGGTACTTGACCGACTTCGGAAATGATGTAGCGAGTGTTGCGGGTTCTGCTATCGATCACCATGGGGCGAACGATTCTTTGCTGCAAGTGTATCGATTGTATCGAGGTTCAAGTGGAAACGGTTCGTCTGGCGCTGTACCAATGATGAAGTCATGTCTATAGATGCAAATCTTACCGGCATAAAGTGTGCCGAAGGTTTTCCGCCCAGCAAAACGACACTGGAGGTCTTTGCGTAGGCGAACACAAGCAAAAGCATTCACAAACGCGGTTTCATTCAACTCGGCTGGTTATGTCTAAAAAGTATTTCTAGGTCACACGCCACGTACAACGCTGTCATAATTCGATCAATAATGTGGTTTAATATTTGAAACAACTGCTGCAGACCGGATTTTACCACGAATCAAGTCTTTTGCAGCACAAATGTAAATTTTCGTATCTTCTTTTCGTATTATTGTTTAAAAATGATTAAAATCCTCTTTATTAATCCTTGCAGTTTAGTTAAATCTAAGGTGTTTTACATATTTTTATACACACATCTTGAAAATAAGACACACTTCTTCGTTATTCGTTACTAAACGCATTTAACTGCGTCTCGACAACGTGGTGTAAGTGTCATGCCCAAGCACACTCCAAGCCGCCAGCACACACAAAACCGTTAACTACTAGAAATTCATTGACCACCGGACCAAATTTAAAAACAATTTTGTCGCCGTTTGCCGTGTAGAGAGCGATCCGTTGCAAAACGGTCAGTTCGCGCTTCAATGGGCGTATTGGTTTGACTTCGATTATTTATGGTAACGTGAGCGATGTGTGCTTTGCTTGGCCCGTTGCTCCATCAAACCGGCTGACATAATTACGATCGGCCCAGTTAGTAACGGTTACCGTGCGGTGGTGTAATTTTCATTTTATTTTATGACAATTTTTACACCCTCTGACGACTCCTGCCGGGCGAGCGTGTGCGTTCTATTTTACTATTTTGTGTAGATTTTCCCCCCTCCGAAGATTGAACCAGCAAAAAAAGCTTGATTTTATTTACCTTTATCATGGTTGCGTTCGCGTAGGTAAGCGGGAACTTGCAACAAAACAGAACAAACCGTTTTTGTAGTTCGGTTACGAGTGTTGCACAGGGTGCTGCAAAAGTTGTCTGATTTTATTGGGGCTGAAAAATTTTTTGAAACAATACTGATATTTCATTGCTATTTGTTTTTGATATTAATGGTCGTGCCGAAGCAATAATACTATACGGCTACGGCCAAGTTTATGATGCCTCAATAGAATTGACCATAGAATGTCGTTTTACTTTGTGTTGCTAGCGTGGAAAAAAAACCGTAAATTCATTGAAACAGATAGTAAAAAACATTTTTTAATGTACTACAACAAAAAGCTCAACCTGATGTCGTCCACGTCACGGTTTTTTTTTCTAGAATAAAATTTGAATAACTGTCAATCCATTCACCAAAAAATCTATCGTCGTACATGTAGCGCATTCATCAAATATATGCCAGCATTAATTTACAACTTTCGTGCTGGAGCAGCGTCACACTTGCAGTTGGAGACGCACTACGCAAACAATTTCGCACCAGTAGAGACTTGTGTGCGCCAGCGGAAAGCGAAACGGGCGAAGGAAAAGCGCCATCCTGTGCACCATGTTTGCACAGCTGCCCTTGCTGTTGGTGCAATCGATTCCATTTGCCATCCGCAACATTGCTACATTTATGAATATCGTCAGCTCGCAACCCTACAACCAACGCCTGCGGGGTTCGTCTTTCCGCTTTTTTGTCGTTGCTGTACCATAGCCCAGTTTTTTGTTCGCAGGGTTGATTGGAATGATTGATTGGCCGTAGAGATGTTGACTGATGAGCCGTCGCAGGAAGGTACGGGCAATTGGTATTTGTGCCCGTGTCTCTCCAAGCTCGCATCGGCAAATAAGACGCACTTGTCGGGAAATTGCAATTGGCAGTTGTAGGATAGAAAAAGCTTTCGTGCACGGGTTTTCATCGTGGCGGTGGACCAGTGAAGTACATCTGACTATTGTTACATCCTTCGTAGATGTTAGCAAAATATTGAACATGAGCGTGATGTGACACGTGCAGTTTGTTTGTACGTCATCTGTGAACGTTCACTCTTGAAGCGATGCTCGTTGGGAATAGTTTGAGCATATTGATATTGAACTCGCATAAGGATTTAAGTATCTACAAGTGTAGTATTGAACAGATAATGTCTTACTTTGTAACGGAACAGTGATAGTCCTTGCTAGGCTTTGAGTTGGCCCAGAAGTGTTTAATGAGACATAATGTGACATCACATCAGTGTAATGGGCAAACATATAACTTGCATCGGTTTGCAAATAGAATATTTATTTCAACAGGTATAGAGCTTCAAATTCTAGGTTAATTAATATTGGTCATTAATAATCGCGTTCAGGAACTTATTATCGCAACGCTTAGAACGAAAGATTTCAATTTAGAACCATTAGCATCAACGCTAGCTGCTGCGAAAAGGTGCTTTCCTTGCATTTACGAACTGCGAAGCCTATTCCGTGCCGCAACTCATCAGCACGAAACACGAGAGAAAAAAGAAGTTCCTGTCCGTCGACATTAACCAAACGCACACTCTCTCACCCTTCAGCACTTTGACACGCCAATCAGATCCTTGATCGAAACCACAATTGACCTTTAGGAACTATCTGCGATCACAGTTGATACATACCGTGTGCGCACAACCGAAGTTCTTGGCCCGGTGCAGGATTCCTGTACACAGCTTCTAGCTTCCTCCACAAGGACAAAAAGGTCGGAGGTAGAACGGTGGTGGAGATCTCTGAAACCCTAAGGTGCGCGTATGTACGAGACACGAGCCACAAGCGCAACCCCAATGCTAACAACATAATCATCGAACACCACATGTCGGTGCGTGATGTGGAGCAGGAGGTACCGTGTGTGTGAGCAAAGCAAAAACGAACGTATGGCAGCATGAAAAGCAGCCAGAAATCCCTTCGCCCCAAAGGCGCTTCGAGCATCATCAGACACCATCGTGTCATTACCGTCCGTCTGTAATCGTCAGTTTGACTGATTGCTCGCACATTACCATAATTGATAATTTGATCATATATTCTATAAATTTCCCTCACTCTCTCCCCCACCCTCCCGATGTAACCCGCTGATGACGGTGGCGTCTACGCTAAGCACGCACCCATTGCTATTTCGGTGCAGGCGGCGTTGTAAATGGTAACTTAATTTATGTTATTAATGTCCTCGACGGCGATACTGACGGTACACGGACAGTTCTTAGTGCGGTGGAATGTGACTTGCTGCATGCGAGCATTAATCTTCCACCGCAAATGAGCCGCTTACGGGAGTGCGATTTGGCCGCTTGATGCCCTAGATCTACCCGTGCAGCCACTAGACTGCTTCAACTTTGCCAACTTCCGCAGAATTACTTTGTTTCGGGTTTTCATCAACTGCCTAAGCCGGAGCGATACGATGAATGATTGTAAAAATAGATTGCGTTCGTGTGCCACCCTTCCGAAAGCCGAGCGGCGGAACTATTGGCCCATTCTTCCTGTAGAGAAACCAAACAGTCATGTATCAAGGTTTCCGGTCCCGGAGCGAAGTGTTCCGCTTTCAGGGCGATGCAAACCAGCGGGGTACACGGGTCGGGTGTTGCACAGAGATGTCCTCGGAAAGGCATTTGCACTCCTCCCAACCGTACTCGCGTGTACAAATCTTACTCGCACGGTTACTGTCCGGTGTCGCGGTGGATGCTTGTCGAGCTGCTCCAGCCGTAACCAATCCCCCTACCCCGGCGTAGGGTCTCGGTGCAAACGGGATAGGAACAAACCACCCTAAAGCACTCTCCGGTACCGGCAAAGTTGCGCACTGTGGCGTCTATTAAAGTGGGCAACGGTGCCGTCGCACATAGCAGCGCGGCAGCGGTTGGAATCAAGTGTGTTCCGCCCGGTGACCTTATGACCGACCTGTCGTATGCCCAGACCGTGCACGGATGCCGATATCGTTGTCCTTTTCCCATCCACGTTTCGGTTTGGCACGGGGTTTCGCTCTAGCTCGCGCATGCCCTTTGCTGCTAGTGCCTCAGTCATCGGTGGAGGTGAAGGCCATATCCTCTGGTCGTCGCTAAGCGATGCAATAATCATTCGCTGCATTATTCCTCCCATTGCCGAGTGCACTAGTTGTATCGATATGAGCAGTTCATACATACGATGCGTATCCGGCCTGATGTGATCATTGGTGGGAGAAAAAGAACTTCAAAGTAACCACACGTAAACATTTCGAAAAAATAAATAGATTTTTTACCGTGTTTGACGATCCCGATAAGTATACGTTACATAATTCCGTGTTTAAAGCAGCACTTATTCATGCTTTTCATTTCCATTTCGCCCTCGTTATCTTTCGCAATATACCAACCAACCAGCCAACAGAAAGGCAGATAATCAAGCCATTATATGTAAACGACAGTGAATGCTTTTTTCTCTCCCTTCTTATTAATCAAAACTTCAGACCAGACCTAGAAGAAAGTGGACACAAAGCTGTCTGAAGAACCCATTTGAATAGAAGGCATGCAAACGGAAGCCTGTTGTGTTCTGTGAGCGTAACATAGTCTCAAGTGGGGTTACCTTAAGACATCCAACGATCCTAGCGCGACAGTGGTAGCTTTTAAATCCGTCCCACAACGTAGTTGCACTACGTTACTACCGCCCAAACTAAATAGTTCGCTTTGGCTCCCTGTTTTGTCATGTTTGCCCTGCAAGCATGCTGGACGACATTAAAATTTCGAAGAGCTAGCACGTGCTCCATGAGAGATATAAATATTACAATACATATGTGCCTCGGTGGGTAGTCGCGACGAGCGTAATGTGAGCTCAAACTCTTCAGCAGAAGGTTTTTTTTTTAATTTTGTTTTGGCAAAATAGCTAAAAATAAATGGGAAAGCTTGTTGCGAGCTTTATTTATGGTTGTGTCACTGCTACACTTTTGCTGCGGAAATTGTAACGTGCCTCTTAACACTAGTGTTCATTAAAACTTTACTTGTGTGTAATTAGACCTGGTAGAATTCCTAGCATGGTAGCAGAGCAAATTAAATATTGCAGAAAATAATGAAGTACACAAAATTATATTGCTTCATTTGTTATAGTTCTTGCTTGGACCTTGTCGTCCATCCGCAGAATGAAATATTTTGTTGTGGAATGTCGGAGTTTGCTAACAAGAAGTAGAAGCTAAGAAAGCAAATTTACATCAGAATGTTATGATATGTACATTTTCTTCTAATCTAATTTAATCTAGCAACCCATTCGATGGCAGGCGTGATCTTAGCAGGTCTTTAAGCCAAATAGGAAGTAGAGTATCTTAATTTTATTGAATGTTATTTAATCATATATCTACGAAACCAATAGCATCTTACAACTCAATTGGCACGCTCAATTTCGCAAATATGTTTTCACGCAATTTGTTAAATCTTCACAAACCAAATCAAACACACCGCGTGCACAAAGCGATTCCGTATTCTTCAAATCGTGTCGAATGAATGAATTGCACAAACATATGCAGCAACGGGGTTTTTATTTTTTTGCTGTGCGAAATCTAAAAGCTAGACTGACCCCGATCGATCGTCTGGCTGGTGCATGGCTGCTTTGCGCACACACGGTAATGGGGTGAATTTCACTGTAAAACGAGAAGCCAACGCGATGGAAAGAAGACGATAGAGAAGAACCATGTAAAAGGCCATCATAAACGAAGAAACTTCACGCTGTAAAGCTCTGTCTGGAAAACAAAAGTGCGCCCCTTTTGGCTGACCATACCACACATCGAATCTGGTAATGGAGCGGAGTGTGTGCAGTCGGCAGTGCGGTATGCGATGCAGCAACAGAAAACACAAACATCGAAAGCGCAAAAATAAGAACGTTACTACAAGCACAGCAGAAGCAGCACCATATTCAGTGGCCCAAATCGATGAAAAAGACAACACCGCACAGTGCAAGTCGAAACTGTAGCCACCCATCATCGTCGTAAATGGCGACGGTAACATACCGAAAATTCTTCCGCATGCATTGCGTCCGGCAATGTCCGGCGAAGGGATGCTCTCATCCCGCTGGGTGCGCTGCAACCATACTGTCAGGGTCAACGGGGTCTCCGCTCGGGGAGGAGGATGCTTGGGTTGGACATTTTACGATATCGTTCCCTCGGTCCATCATCATCGATAACCATAGCGAGGGCAGGGACACACCACGTTGTAACTGGGCGGCTCATTGTCGTCCAGTTGCATTCTGTTGCAGCGTCGAAATGCCCCCCCCCCCCCCCCCCCCCCTTTTTCGCCATCACATGGAGAGTTCCCTGGGTGGAAGCGATGAGTGTCTGGTGCACCATTTCGACCCATTGGCACGTTTGTTTATGGTGTGAAAATTCCCATAAAAGCCACGCTTAATGCGGTTCGCGCCGGTATGAATGGGTTATATGGTGTTATCGTGTGGAAATAAAGCTCCATCGTCCGTTCTGGAACTGTGCTTTGTTGCAGTTGATCCACTGCAGACGAGCGATTATGATGGAGAGAAAAAAAAAACACAGTAGCAGCAGCAGGAGCAGCAACAACATGCACCAGACATGCACATGCTTCTTCAGAAGAGCTTAATGGTGAAGACCATTGTTTTGGGAAAGGATTTATTTTTGTTTTTTTTTTTGGTTTTGTTTTGTTTTGGTTTCACCAACAGTTCTGAAGGCGCCATGTAAATGAACATATAGCAACATACCGAAAGGGATAGAGTTGTCCGCCAGTTGGGGACCACTTCCACTTTCTCTCCCGGGAGTTTTCACCCTATACGAAGAGCTTTATTGCACTGTTGTACCTGTCAGTCGGGAAAGATTTATTGCATGCTATTGGCGTTGTGCAATGAGTTGTTTTTTCCCCCTGGAATGTGCACATGCACTTAGACAACAGACATGCAACGAGTAACGTTTGGAATATTCTGGTTCCGGAAATGTTGTTACAAAAGTCCACTGCTTGAAAATTTCGCCGTTGGTATTTATCGTTGGACTTAAATTATTTCGTCACATGGATCAGACTGATAGGAGGTCCCATAGGAGCAATTATTTTGTACTGGTTTCACAGTCGTAAGTTCATTCTATAATGCGAAGCAGCGAGGTTTATTCTATTATTGCAGCTAGATATGGTATTTACAGGATGTTCAATAAGTTCAAACACAACTTTTCGTCCTTGTGTGGATGTTTATCATGTGGATTATGTAGCTGTGGGGAGTGGGAAGCAGCGTGTTAGTCGACTACGGCGACTAACTCGAGGTGGTAGAAGAGTTCTGCTATCTTAGGACTGTCGTAACTTTGGATAACGATGTCAGCAGCGAAATCCGGAGACGCATTGTTCAGGGGAATCATGCCTACTGCGGCCTTCACCGTCTGCTGAGATCCAGAAGACTTCGAGACCGCACGAAATGTGAGATATATCGCACACTGATTCGCCCGGTGGTCCTATATTGGGACCATCCGAGCGGAGGATGCAAACGCTCTTGGCGTGTTTGAGCGACGCATCCTCCGGACCATCTTTGGCAGTGTGTTCGAGCATGGAGTGTGGAGGAGAAGGATGAACCACTGTATAGCTCTGTATAGCTTGCTGAGCTATACAGAGAACCGGACATTCTGACGGTAGCAAAGACCGGCAGGATACGATGGTTGGGGCATGTTATGAGGATGTTGAACTCATGTCCCGCCAAGAAGGTATTCGTCAGCGACCCCCAGTTCGGCACGAGATCAGGTAAAGGGTGACCTGTCGGAGATCGGGTGCCTACATGGATGGGAAGCTGCAGCCAGGGATCGAGTTTCCTGGATATCTATTGTTGACCGTGCCATGTCACGACGACGTGCTCTTTAAAAAAGTAGCCCAACATGATGATGTGTGCGATCCAGGCAGCCACATTCGGTGAGGATGCAAAAAATCATCAAGGAATGTTAAGGAGCGAACTCGTCAAAAGAAATCGCTCAATTTGGAACATCGTTCAAGAATTGAGCGTGCTAGGCTCACGGAATAAGCGAGGCTACAACCGAGAAGACTCAGGTCTGTTGGAAAATCTCTTTGTTTTGCAACAACCTCACAATGTCCTGACTGATCGGCTGATTTCGCCAATGTTGGACAGTATCCCCAAACAAATTAAAAAAACATTCCGTGGTTCCAGAGCCCCGCATTCGTGATATCTAGGTGTGGAAAGTTTCCTCATGGTTTCGTTGAAAAAAAAATGTGCAAATCACCAGAAGTTCTAGAGAAGGGTTTGGTCCCGACACTTCGGAACCTCTACCAGAAGGATAATTAAGTCTTTCAAGTACGCGACGCCACGATCCACACGGCGAATACTATCTGAACGTCCTCCTAGCTCACCGGATCTTAGTCCCTTGAACATTTCATAGATCGGAGAAATAAGCCAAAACCTGGTCTTTTGGCTTATTTCTCATGCCAGATGCGATTTTTTTTATAAAGGGTTTTTTTTTAGAAACGTCTGAAGTCTATCATTAAACATATAAGGGTGGTGGGTTTTATGTAGCGTGTGTGTCTTAAAACTGTATCAGAAAATTTCTTTTTTTTTACATTTTGCAAGTGTAATTGAACTTACTAAGCACCCTGTACGGCAGTTCCAGATCACTCATAAATTATACTATCGTTGCACTTTAAAGGCTTGCAGCTTACAAATAAACAATATGTTCCGCCGCAAATAGAAAGGTTCGAATGTTGTTATCAAAATCTGATTGAAAGACAAGAGGTCCACCCCGCTTGATTAATTACCACCAGCCAGCTGTCAATATAGCAGACCATATCCGATCAGCAACAGCTCCACTAACCGTCCTCCCCGTATCGTTCGCACCGGAAAATGATTAATCACGACGCAGTGAAGGTGGCTAACGTGTGCGCGTGCCACAGCCATCAC
Source organism: Anopheles maculipalpis (assembly GCF_943734695.1). Taxonomy (NCBI): domain Eukaryota; kingdom Metazoa; phylum Arthropoda; class Insecta; order Diptera; family Culicidae; genus Anopheles; species Anopheles maculipalpis. The sequence continues at coordinate 19,317,243 of NC_064871.1, read as the reverse complement.
GAATCGTTCGTTGCGTTCGCGCATTTGGCAATATGATGCGCAAAACAGGGATGCTTTATCCGAGTTCGGGTACTTTTCGCGCATCGGAGTCACGCCGTGTTGCCCTCGTGCGCTTCCTGAGTGGTTCTGTGCTACGAATTTGACCTTTAGCTGGTTGAATGAGCTTCTCGAGCAGACCGCTCTGTGGCAAAAAGCTGAAGAAAAATAATCATCATCATTGCCCAGCACCCAAGGATGGTGAAAGGGGGGGGGGGGGGGGGGAATTGGGATGGTGGTTGATGAGGTACATTGTTGAGATGATTAACATTTAGAGCGTGCTGGAATAAGATACCATAGCCCCAACGGGGAGGAGGGGATGTCGGATGAAAGGTTATTTATCGTTCAAGGATCAAGGGCTCGCGATTACCACCCGAAACGAACTACCCAGTTTTCCGCAACATAAACGGTTGACCAGTAAATCGCGGTACAAGTGGGAGAATTAATCACCCGGATGATGCCAGGTTTTGCATTTTACCATGCCTTCCTCTCGCGCTCATGCTGCGCGCTCGCGCCAATGTTAATGTTGTTTTTTTAATGGCCGATGAAAACAAACAATTAAATAGATGACTGAATTAAGTACGTGATATTGCACTGTATTGCATAGCATTATTGATGATTACTCTATGTGTTTTTAAGTTATATTATTGTTATTAAATTTTGCTGCAAGATACTTTAATTTCAATGAAAAATTTTATAATTAATTTCGTTCTTTTTATCCTTGACATCATCCTTCTACATTCTCCTTGTGCTGTGCAATTATAACTAAGACTGACAAAACTACTGCCTAGAAAGGGACCGAATCCTTTAAAACAAATCATGATATTTGCACTAGCCTTATGGAATCAATCAACTTATTTATTCCATTTCAATAAATGCATGTCATGCAATTCAATTTGGCGATCTGTCCATTATGATACGTAGCGGTCCATCAAAACTGTCGATTATATTTGGCTGCCATTCTAAATTCAAGGGAACTGTTATTAGTCTACATATTTATTTTCGATATTTGTTCGAAATTCTTTAATAACACTCTCGTTAGGAGCTCTCTAAAATCCCCAATCATATTACTAAATTCATGCCAGCTCCAGATTATGCTAACACCTCTTTAATGGTCAATTTGTCAAAGTTCAACGCATGTCAGCAGAACGTGACAGATAGCAGCAGCAAAATAAATCGCAAGGGTTTAGCTAAACAAAGTTACAAATCTACGCGCTTAGATGTTGACCCACTGCGAGGGCTATTTTGTATTCGCTTCGCAAGATAATTTTCGCGATGGGGCACTCCTACACACACACAAGCCCTATCTACTGACCGATCCAAGCAGTAAGATTGAAGCTCACGATCGGGCGAACAAATTGCACAAATTTGCGTGAGAACAACACTCTATCTAGGTAGGTGGCTGCTTTATGGGGCTATAACAGACACCGTTTGCAACAGTGATTGGCGGCGGAGCGTAAGGTGTGAAGAGGAAAGACATTGGCGAATATGTATGTCTCTGTGTGTGTGTATGTGTGTGCGCAAGTGTCTCGAGTAGATTATTGTACCCTGTTCCTACCGTTTTATGCTGCGATGTGTTTAGATAGAGTGGTGGCGCTAGCCCGGCATCGAGTGACCGTTTGGCTGTGACCTGCCTCACGTGAATTACCTTTCACTTTCCGTTTACCGCATGGAACCAGTTATGTCGAGAGTCGATGGTTTCTAAGGTACTGCTCCTAGAATTTACTGCTTCTTTAATCACGATTATCTAGGTAGAGGTACTTGCCTACCGTCCAACTTTACCAATTTGAACAATCTAACAATTTATTCTTGAGTTTTTCATGTAGGTTGACTGTTGATTTGATTTTTTTTTGTGTCTATACTAATCGATGTTTTTGGCCCGACGACGGTGACGTTTAATCGTCAATTTAATTGAAATAAAAATTGTAGAAACATGTCCGTCCGTTACTAGCACATATACATGTTATGCTGGCATTTAAGCGATATAATAAATTCATACTGCTTATAATAGTGCAGATAAAATGCATCTACATAATTGGATAATCTTTATGATCATAATACATCATTTGCATTTCAATCAAATCATCACAAAATCTCCTCCAATATTCCTACATTTACAACCCCATTCGCGGTACGCGTGAGTTACGCCGCGAATCACATGGTAAAAAGCTCTCTGCCCGATCTTAAGTAACTCAGCGCATGGGGATGCAACCAGCAGCAACAACAACAACACTACTGCTGGTGCCCGCGAGTGCACACGACGATCTCCCAGGCCAAAAGCTTCGCTAACGCGCACGCATCAAAAACTGTTCGCGCGAACGTGAGCTTTTACACTGTTCGGGCTTTGAGTTTGATGGGGCCCGACTGTAACCGATCGTCGTACGATCGTGCTACTACCACACCGTTCGGTTCGCGTAGCTATTAAACATTTTCGAACGGCAAACACGCATTTTAGTCGCAAACCAGTTGCTCCAACGAACGCTAGCGCCTCCTCAAGTAAAGGCTCGCCATTCCTTTCGCGGATTTCGTCTGTTTTTTTTTCTTTCCTTTTATGCGTCTTTTTTTTTTTTTTTTTGTATCTCTGTCTTGAGATCCGGATCGGACTGCCGGAACGTGCGACGAAATTATCTGCACTGTAATCTGCTGCGAAAAAGTGCCGATAAAGTGAGGAAGAGTGGTATAAAAGGTGTAAAAATCTGTGATGGATCGCGTTGTGGGGTCAAGCGTCACGATCGTGTTTGTCTTCTGCACTGGCGGAAGTCTTGCTGTGTGCAAATCCACCGAGGGAAACCCATGTGCGAATTTGGTGTACACGTTAAGATGTAGTGGTCTCTGCTCGGGGATGTTCGTTGTAATCAAACGGTGCAGTGTTCACTACTCGGACCGATTTAATGTGCAAGTGCAAGGATTTCGAACGAATATGCGAAAACGATATGCAGTTTTGCAGTTACACTCCATGTTTTTTTCTTGTTGTTGGTGGTTTTGCTCTTTTCATGTTGATCGACGTTTTCGGTGTGCGTGCGTTGCGCGCGTCTGAAGGCGCGGGTCGTTACCATCAGTTTTTTTTTTTTGCTGCCTCGATGCCACCTCTCACACTTTGTTTTCTGTCCGTCCGGGCGGGGTTTCTCTTTCCACGCCGATGGATCGCATTTCTTGGTCTAGGAGGGCTAACGGTTTTTGTTTGCTGCTGGTTGCATGCGATCGAGTCAACAACTGATGACGACAGTGTTGCTATTTCTGCAGATCTCTGACGGTTGGCGCATCGTCTGCGTTATCGTCAGCGGGGAACAAACCGAGAGCGTTTGGAACCGCCGAGAGCATGCAAACCCTCGGCGTACGCTCTTTTCGCAAGTGAAAGTTAGACGCGAATGCTACTCTTTCTCTATCTGGCTGGCGCGTAGTGCTTTCGTAGCTGGGGCATGAACGTCGTCGTTGGGGCTGATGATCGACATTGATGCTTTTTTTTGTACTTGCGTTTCTTTTGTGGCAAAGCTGAGATAACAACACGTACACTCATGTGAAGATTTACCGGGTTGTGTTGTAAATGTATGGGAAGTGTTGTATGTAAGAATTAGACCATTTGTAAGCTCGTCTGTTCTTGCCCTTTACATGACACATAGTATCGAGTGTAGGATATCCTTCCGTTCTCACTGTTTCTATAAATATAGATCTCTAGTTTACAGTTCTATGTAATCTTCGTGGTTCAGAACCACCTCCGAACGTTAGTGCTGCGCTAGCTGTCCGTAAGGACACACACACAAATTAAGCATTTTTCCGTTGCTCTACTTAACCACCAACCATCGCTAAAGTGAATGTACATACAGAGAAAATAATGCTATAATATTCTTTTTTCAATAGTTAAGTGCGATGTGACTGCAAAAATTGAAGGCAAAAGGATAAATCTCCGTCTCGGCAAGAAGATTGCTCTTCAAAGTACCCTTATCAATTCTTTCTGGCTTGCTATCTGCCATAAAAGTGCGTTTAAGAGTGCGTGTCAATGTGTGCGTGTGTAGTTTCCTGTTGTGCATGCGTGCCTCCTGTGGCTTACGCACATCCTCGTGTCCTTTCGGGTGTTTGCGGGTGTATGTTAATGTGAAGTGTTTTACCCAGTACGAAGAAAAGATCGATCAACTCCCATAGTTAAGTGCAAACCATAGAAATCTTTCAACTAAAGTGGGTCATTTGGGAGAGCAGCAGAAGTGCTGTGGCCGAAAAATCGAACCATCGAATTTGTAGCAGCACGTGTGACCGATATCTTCTGCTTTACATGTCCGTGCTCGTGTAGAAGATACTAAAAATAAAATCTTCCCCGAAACGCCATTTCTGACATTTGCTGCCCATCCTTCGACGAGAGATCGGATCGTTTTGCATATACCAATACAACGACGAAAGAAAAGTAAAAGATCACCAATTGTGACGAGCGAGTGCTTGTACATCCAGCTTCCGTCGACCAAGAATCCGACTCGGTGTAAATGTGGATAGCATTCCAACCCCGACTTAACTACTACCACATCCGTGTGCCGTCCATGTGCCATAACACCCTGTAATCGAAAAAGAGAGTGCAATATTTAATGCGCTTACAGTACTACGTAATTGTGTGTGTAATTTCCCTTGACAAATAGCAGCTTATTTGTAATAGGAGGTGGCTTGTTTTACATTTTGCTGTACTGAAGTAAGTGATAAACTTGAATTTTAAATTGCTATGCTTTCAACCATCGATAAAGATCCTTTCGTGTAATGTTGCAAACGATTGTACTGTAACCGCAAACAACAATTCAATTAATGCTACAAATAGTTAGATTGACCACTTTAAAGTTTTAAATTAACATTGACGTGATCAACATCTATCGCAAAATGCCCATACACACTTAATACGGCAGCTTGAAAACTATGATCTTGTGTATGATGAATGTTTTAATCGCCAAGACCTCTGAATGCTCAACACAGCTTTACACCATGAGACATTTGTGCAAAGCAGCATGATTATTCTACGCTGCTGAGATATTACAGCTGTTCACTCACCACTACATGCGCGGAAAACATCTGATCAGCCTTATGTTGGCGTTACGGTCATGCCCAAAAAAGCTTAGAAATTCAACAGAGCCGCACTTCCCGGTTTTTCTCGTACCAATACATAGAAATACAGCACCGCATTCTCCATCAGCGAATGTCGTGGTACAATCAGACCCCGAGACCAGACCTCGCGGTTGTGGCCTTTCTTTTTTGTCGAACGGCACGAGACCCTTGTAGTCCCGTGATGCGCTTGGCACGCAATTGTGTTTAGAAGATATCGGCGTAGGGTAGCCGAACGATGTTGGCTGCACCATTACCTTCGCCCATCAATAATCGTGACCGGTTTTTGGGTTGCCCGACAATCCCGTTCCTTTTTGGGGAGGCGAAGATGAACGGATGATCTACCGAAGAAAGTCTTGTATTGGTAAGTCGTATCTTTGTAGTGTCATCTACACGAAGGAAGTGGACAGTGGTCGTTTTTTTTTTCCTGAGGCAAACTAATTAATACTAATTGGCCTTAATTCTGGATGATTTCGTGGCCCATAATGTCTAAAAACTTCTCTATGTCTAAAAATTTCTGCAAACGTTGCAGTAAGGCATATACGCACGCATAGCATCCGTTAGTTCCGCGGTCATAATACAATTTTTATGGTGCTTTTAGGTGCTCCAACAGTCAAGCTGCTAACCATCTTGTTCGCTCCAAAATTTGAACACACTGCCGGTATCGCTCTTTCCCAATAGAGCACATATCCAATGGTCGGAAGCCGTTAGTCGATACAACTTCCCCGCCCATAGCCACCTGACCAGTGCGTTTGTCTAACGCTGGACACAACGCTTGAAATCTGGTTTTACAACAGCATCCCGGCATCCTCGAACCACCCCAACCCACTGACCGGCAGGGCCACTTCTCACTGACGTGTGTGGCTGTTGTCATATTTGCTCTCCTCGCAGGCACCGATCGCGAGTTTGCCCGCGCATACTGATCTGTGTTTGTGGTGGTTGCAGGTTTTTGTGTTCGATTCGGTTTGTTGATTTTTTTTCCTCTTTCCTGTTTACTTCGCTGCAGGGCTGCATACATGCGCGAATGATTCAACTAACCCGACCGGGGACCGGCCCATCGAATTGGTAACCTTCTCGGTCGCGAGTGTGCCCAACTGCCAAGCCCGCATAAAACCTGTCGTGTGGCGACTTCTTGTCGGTTCGATGGGGTGGTAAAGTCTAGAGAGAAAAATTATGGACCCTCGTACGACGGCGTGTGGCTGGAACGCGTGAACCTTTTCGGATTAGTGTGTCTCTCCCCCTAGCACGTGGAGCCACTCGCAGTGTGCTTTTCTGGTTGGGTGCGTAGGATGCGATGCTAGTGTTGGTATATTCTTAGCATCGATTCTTGAATCGGTTGTAAAATATACGAACGATACGAGATTTTATGCAAATTGAGAAACCTGTGAGCATTACGAATTTATTTTAATGACAATAATTTCCCAAACTAGCCTGCCAGTGGGCATAGACAATAGAGTAAACGATGCTGCTCTGGACTATTTTTTGAAAATATCAGCGTGTGATCATCTCAACTATGAAATGGAATTTTGTGGAATGTATCTCTGAAGATACTTTTGTCATCCGCTCATAGAATGACATCAGCATTTTTCACCAAAAACAAGTTTAACTATTACTTGTCTAACATTTTCTTTAGACCTTGCGATTGCACCATATTTTTCATACCAACTAGGATGCAGCTGATGCTTGCTAAACAAACTTCTCTTTACTACGCTGAAGGTCAAAGTCCTCAATCCGAACAGTGCTCCAGTGTTGTACGATTGCAAACAACAGTGGCACTGATCGTTAGAAACTGCTGCGATTTAAGTGCTGGCCGACGATAGTGATTGCTTTTTTTTTCTCTCCCCTCCCTCGGTTAGCATAAATGGCATAAAAGTAGTCGAAAGGTGATATGTTTGCTTTTCGATTTCGAAACGATGGATTAGGATTGGACAGCTTGAATGGAGACGCACGACTAAGGGACTGGTTTTTCGTGATCATCGTCAAAGGTGGACACATCACCCACCTGGCTGTGAGGCAGTGAGGCTGTTGAATGTTAGGAACTGGGTTCAGCATTCCAATCTCTTTAGCCACCGCCGGTAGAAGCATGACGCTCTTTATAATGGGTTACCTAAAACTGATTCTTTAGTTGGTTGATGAGGTTGTGTTTGAGACGATCCAGCGGTAGAGGCGACAGCGGCTCCAGTTTTAACACGGTAGCAGCAGGGTTCGAATCCCGTCCAGGACCGTTCCCCCGTAGTGAGGACAGACCATCCAACTAGTTGTTATCAACTGACTGATGACCGGTGTGACCTACTTTTATAGAAAAGTTTGTGATTTTGATAAGAATGAAAAAGTCGTATAATTCGATATTAAATGCAAGAGCATTAAAATAAAGGTAAGGAAGAACCTCTAGAGTTGTAGCTCGATAGCTTGTCCCGCGTACGTGCAGATGGTCTGGACGGGATTCGATACACAGACCTATCGTGTGATTTTTTTTCTACTTCTAGCACGTAATTATAGGGTTTTTGAGTACAACTAGACAAGTGCGAGGCATTTCTAGACAACGGCTAAGATGAACTGGACAGTGGGTAGGTTGAACTGGACCACCGTCCACCCTTTCTCGACAATCGTCAAGTAGAATTGGGACAGTCATATTTGAAATGGTTGGTGAAACAGTTGGAAGCGTTTCGAAAACGCTTAGCAAATAGTTTAAAAGTAAACGTTGAAATAAATTTTTTTGTAATTTACATGCAAAACATGCATTCAATAATAACATTAATATAGTTTGTACTTTGAGGATGTTTGAAAGCGGTAAAACAAATGTGTAAAATGTTTGTACGTCTGATTTTATATTTTTGATTCTGTAAAATATCCATGACAACATCTACAAGAACTCGATTCAGTGATTACGAACAGATACGTCTTCTGTCATCTTCTGTCAAAAGATAAAATTTTGAAAAGTTAATGCAAATATTTTATTTCCCACTCACATTTTTAAATAAAACCATGAATTCTGATTGTAATTATATTCGGTGTGAAAGTGTACGTACGTTTAGGAATTATTTTGAAATGGAAATTAGAAAAAATGTGTTTTTCAGCAGGTTTTTTTTTATTTTAAAATTTCCCAAGCGTTTCCGAAACGCTTCAAACCGTTTCACCAACCATTTCAAATATAACTGTCCAATTCTACTTGACGATTGTCAACTTCAGCCTAGCGATTGTCCAGTTCAACTTGACCACTGTCGAGAAAGGGTGGACGGTTGTCCAGTTCAACCTGCTGTCCAGTTCATCTTAGCCGCTGTCTAGAAATGCCTCGCACTTGTCTAGTTCTACTCAGAAACCCTGTATGCTTCTCTTCTTTACGAAAACTATAATTTTGTTGGCCTTTAATCAACTTAAAGAATTTCCATTGGAATTGAACGTAATGTCACCTCAGACCCGGGAGCTGATCTACTTCACACCAAGAGAAACAATTAATATGCTTACACTTTGATGAGGATCTGGATTACCTTTTTTCCCAACTTGTTCGCCTCAATACTGCCATACTCATACAGGTCTCTCGGACACGACGTGTCACTTTAGTGCTACAAATTGGCCCTTCTTCTAATATCCGTAATGACACTTTCGATGCTCTCTAGCGCGACATCCTGACCCTTTTTTTCTGTAAAGTGCGACACATACAACCTTCAAATAGTTCGATTCCATTGCACCCTGACCGGATTTCCTCCTCTGTTCGCGTTCTAGCTCGCGTTCGACGAGCGAATGATGGCGAATTGAAAAAAAAGGAAACCAACGGACACACGCACAATCGTATCGCGTGTGGCAATGTGAGCTTCGGTCTGTGACATCAAGATGCTAACGCCATGGTGTTTACATTCATGCTGACTGTGTGCGCTTGTGTAAAGATTTGTACATCGTCATGTATCGGCGGTAGAGTACGCCGTCGCAGCCACCGATCCGTGACAGCCCGGCAGCGGCAGTTGAAACTGAAATTTTACCACCGGCCACTAATTAGCACCGGTTAGCGTTAATTATCGTTTCCTGAGTCGGCGCGGGCACCGGCCTCCAAGATTGCTTTAAAGAGTTGAAAAGCCAACCCTAGTCGAATGAAAATATCACACTCATTTGCACACTTGTGCCACGAAACAAAGCGCGCCCGGGAAGTCGTCCGCTAAGGGGGTGGCAGGAGGCAGGACGTGTGCGGCATGTTTGCATTCAATGATGACGCTGTGATGAGAAAACACCTCACACGGTTGCAAGCGCAACCGAAAGCGAAAGGACAACAACATCTTCATCCGAGGTTAAGAAGCTTATTTAAGATCGATTGAAAACCTTTTTTGTGTATCTCGTTCATCCTATATGCCTTTGTCGAGTGAACTTTAAAAAGCTATCTGCTTAATGGACGTGATGTGCAAAATGGTAGAAAAAAGCACAACTAAAAGCTTGCCATTGATAGTCATCTTTTGAAAGTGTTAATGTTCTTACTTTACGACGAAACAGGCTGCTTAGCGATTGGGGTCGTGTAAAATAGTTAAATGATCAATTGTAGCAATGAAATGCATTTTTGGATACAATTTTTAAAAATATTTTGTATCAATACCCTAAGTATCACTTTACACTTGACGGGATTGTAAATAATGCGTGGTTCCCACGCAAATGCAAACATCATAAATGGAACTGATTTTTATGAGCCCGTAAGCAGTAAAACTGCACTTCGCATACCCTAACCTTCACAATCCCTGTTCGAACGATGGCTTGAAAGCTGTACTTGAGCGTTGCACTCGTTGCAGGCTGGAACAACGGTCGGCTATACGGTCTTAAAGTGCATTCTCATGGATATTGTAAGCATAAAAGTGAAACATTGTCGATTCTTAAGAATTTGTTCGGTGCACTATATCGTTAAACATGCCGTTACATGACCTCTCACATTCTTGCACTCGCACACGCTAAAGACGTCATATTCAAACTCTACATCAGGTGCGAAAATAATCACTTGTTCTGCACTCCTTCTATCACAACTATCACCGCGGGACTCTGATCAGATCAGAAAGCTATAAACCACTGGAGAACTCTCCGTACCATTGACGGGAGATTTCGTTTTCGTTGGCAGTTGGTGGTTATGGGTTGTGGTTATCATTTTACACTCTATCTTGTCCATCGATTTGTGGCTTTACGGAAATATATAACCGTCTGGTTTTGCCAACCGCTTGGAGGTTCTTTTCAAGGTATACTCTGTTTTATTGGGAAGAGAAAATTTAACTACATTGAGTGTTGATTTGCATAGCTTTAGTTTGCAGAGCAAAATCTCATCCGGATCATTCCCTCCGTAGTGAGGACTTACTGTCGAACTACGTGCGTATCAGCATGGTCAGAAAGCCATTAGAAGGCCGGTGTGAACTAGCCATTCGTTGGGCCAAGTAAAATAAGAAGAAAAGAAGAAGAATTGGTTAATATTTTTCATAGAATTAAATCATCTGCATTCGAATTTATAATCCATTTTTGATTGGCTTAGAACCATACCACGATCAGAATTCAATCTTGTTTTATTCTGACTAAGAATAAAGACAGATTTTGAGTGGATTGACTATCCAACTACTAGCTGCATCTACAAGCTCCAGAAAGAAAACCAAAACTGACAGATCAGGGTTTCCAGAGGTTATGAAACTAACAAAAAACAAGATAAAATATTTTATAAAATAAATTTAATGCTTTTTCTGCAGCAAATTACGGTGCAACATAGTCCATGTGCATTATCAGTGGCGTTATACCGCACCGACAGTGGAATGTCGTTGCTATTGACCACAGCTGGTGCAGACGGAACCGATGCAACCGTAATGATATCACGGCAAACTAATACTATCTAATGATGGTTGTAGATCGTTGCTGCTGGTACAACCACCGCTACAAAACCAACTTGAGCGCAACAGCAGCAGCAGCACCGGCTACCTCAAGTCCCGTGATTGCAGTTGTACGCTGACAAGAGGTTGACCTTGGCGGCTCTCGGCAGCACTTACACCTTTGGCTGTTGTTCTAGGTCCAACGCCAGCACACGCATTCTCACACATGAACGAACTCCATTCTAGCATAGACGCTCCGCCTCATTGTGCCACGGGCTCGGGCGGTTTACGTACGCGCGTACATTAAAAGAACCAAAGAAACCGGTATCTCGGCACACCGTATGGCGAAAAATGGTTGAAAATGAGCACAATAAAGCCGCCAGGTGGGTGGGAAAGGTTTATGGTAACTGGGTGCTGGTCCAAATACGTCCGTTTAGGTGGCATTTCGATGTGATCATCAAACGTTGCTAGATCTTATTGTTATATTAAGGAATAACGGTTTGATTTAATGCAAGTATTAAATATGACTTTTTTACATTTTTCTTTAGATGTCACCTTTGACGTGCTAAAAAATGAAGAAGAAAATATTATGGACCACTTATTTGCACACGTAGTGAAGTGCCAACAAACCTAGAGCATCGCAAAAGCACACCCTTTCCAGCCCCAGCCAGCCTGGTACAGGAAATAACAAATATTTTTTGTTGATTCAACAGCTCGAAGAATAACATCACCGCTGGCGGGCAAGTCCGTACACGCGAACCTGCCTTTGCCGGGATGTTACCTCAAGAAGGTGGTTACGAGCTGATGACAGCATTAATAAAAACTGTTTACGTTCTCTCGTTTGGGGGCCCGCTCGGTTTAATTAGTGGCGGATGAGCTCATCCCCTTTTGTTGTTGCAGTGCGCCCCTTTGATTTCGGTTTCAAAATCGGATTTGGATCCTTTCCCAAGCAAACAAGTACACCAATCAACCTTTCAACGACAATATTTCCTTAGTCATCTTTTGGATTTGCAAGAACAAACAAACACACAGTCAGATTGAATGATATGCAGCGTGCGTGTGGTTGATTGAATTGCACACGGTTGTTTGCCCTTCTGGTCGCACGAGACACTGCGACACATATGACGGTGGTGCTGTAGAACTTTTCATCACCCCAGTACGCAAGTGCAAGGCCGGTGACGATCGCTCCCACGTGGGGTGTCCTCGATGGTTCGCTCGATGGTGGTAATTAAAGTCAAAACGTGCCTCGTGGCGTATTTTGTGTTGCCATTCGCTTCGCGCACGCTTTATTTTGTGTGTTCTTAGGAAAGCTGCCGTCATCTAGAATTGAACCAGATTAGAATGTTGGAAGCTGAATGAGTTTTTTAAATGTCTGCTAAAGTTGATTTAATTTTCGAAAGGATCAACCGCTAAATCAACTTAACACACATTTGGCAATCCAGTTATTTGCGAAGTCACCGTCGGAAACCTCTCTCTCTCTCTCGCTCTCTCTCACACACACATTTTGTCTTGCAACAAATGAGCAAAACCTTCAAAGCTCTGCTGTGATCTTACCTTGAGCTTGCGAAAAGACACATGTGAAGCTATTTATTTTATTTGTTCGTATTATGAAGACTAAGACAGCAAAAAAAATCCCACCATACCACAGAAGTCACTCATGAAGATTGGCAGCGCTCAAGAACCTAATGCCAAACGAGGAGCCGGCTCCGGCTAGTACGTTAATGGTCGTTCCCCTGCTTGGGACTGACGTACGCGTGGTTGCCCTGCGTAAAGTGGCGTGAAGGCTGTCGGCTTCACGGTTGTCTAATCGAAACTGGAATAGAATATTTTTGCAACATGTTTCTCATCAGCCGTCGTTGGAATTTTTGCTTATTATTTTGTTTTGTTTCTTGACGCCATACTTGACCTTTTACAGTGTATAAAAAGCATCTAAAAAATATACCAGGAAGACTTGGCATGTCATCGTTGTTCCAAAAATTTGAAAAATCATTTAACGTTGAGCTAAAGTATATCGATAATTTAATTAACATATAAAACTTTCAAGAATAAAAATGAACGAGAACCCGTTCAGGCCACTTCGCCCCATCATAACAGTTACCACTAATGGCATCAAAGGACGGCGCAATTGCTCCTACGACGCCGCTGTGAAAGCAGCGAAACCCCCAAACATCTTCCTCGATGCACATCACGTTTACTTTCACGATCGTATGGCGGCCGTATGCACATGGTTCACCTGTGCACACTCCGCCGCCTGTTGTAGCTTGCTGACTAAAAATACAATTACGATGCAGCTCGCGAATGTACCGTGGTGTGAATGCACCTTTACTGCAATCGTTCGCCCGCCAGTTCGCTGTCGCCACTAGCGCCTCACTCCGGTCCCAGGGGGTGGAGAGTGCCGGTTACCCATGCTTTAACCATTTCTGGCCTGTGGCCAACCTCGATGCACCCTACTGGCAAATGCACCGTATCGTCTCTTGGCTGTCGAGTATCGCCAGCGAAGGAGTAAAATATGATGAAATCATGTCCCCCCGAAAAACACATGCAGCGTGGTCACCCGACGCCAGACAGTGGCTATAGAAAATGCAAAAGTAAAAACAAATGCTGTAGTGGCAGTGAAAAGTGACAACTTTTCCTTTAAATTTCATAGTCCGATGGTAATGTGTGAGTGCGTGCGGGTGCAGTAGGAACGTTCCGTTGTTGACAGAAGTCGTTGACGTTCGAAAGCGAAAGTATCACTGCGTGATAGGGAGAAGCATTAGGCGATTATTCGGAGGGCTATGTTGGTGTTGATTAGATTATTGAAAATTATAAAATTCTAGTAATTCTTACTAGATGAATAATATTCTTTAAAAAAAAGGGAACAGTTTAACAATTAAAAACAGTATCTGAAGATGGCAATCACTTCTTCAATCACTTCACCCAAAGTTCATTGCTTGAATATGAAGCCGTATAAAAAAAATATGTCAAAATATACGGTCACACAATCTCACGTGATGAAACGGATCGGAGGTCCACGCCTTATCTACAAAATTACTGCTCCCAGCTTACAACTTACAGTGGGTAAAATAAAATCCTTCAGGGCAGGTTAAGATAAATCGGTCAAC